>NC_090932.1:83146005-83766197 GCF_040938575.1 Ambystoma mexicanum | reverse complement strand
GTCTCTGGACAAAGGACAAGGCTGTTGCCTGCAATCACTCTCCTGAGCTTTTGGCCGTCCACCTTGAAAGGACAAGAGCCATGCGAAGAAGCTAGGAGTGCCATACAAATCATCATCCAGCGCCCATCTTTTAATGACATTTGAGACAGTCGAGTTCTCGAACCACATCAGCTGCACCGCCACGCTGCAGTCACAAGAACCGTCCAATCCATCTCGACTAGCAGTCCGGATCCGCAACCAGCAGACAATTCTTGGCCCCAAGCCAGACAGCCTGCAGACTCCCGTCCAGCCCTGCTTGCCAAACTGCCTGCCTCCTGGTACCCACAGCTGTCTCCCACCACTAACTGTCTCAAGGGCTGCAAAGCACCCTGGAACCGTCTTGACGCTGTCAGGTACATGGTGGTTCTGCCCCTGTGGTCCTTCTCCAGAGGCTCCTAGAGACAGTTGCAACCCTTTGCCCCATTGGTGCTGGAACCAAACCTTGTGAACAATGTCATCTGTGTTCCTTTACAGTGCGGGTTGTATTTTGTAGTGTGCTAGAACTGTCTGTTTTAGTAATAATAGATTTTTTATACAACCATGACTGGACAGTCCCTTTCATCATTAGGCAATTGTATTTTCGCCATGTTGCAACTAACCAACGATCCAAGACCTTGTGGAGATAAGTCTGCTGTTCTGTCCACATTACCTAAACTGGACAAGGAGGTTTATAATTGACCTTTTCCAATCTGTTCAGATCCCTTCTGGTGTACTAGAGGTGTGGGGCTGATTGATGGTCTAGAAACAGATATTCATCTGTGAATCGCTGGTGCACAAGAAGGTAATTCATCACAAAATGCCTTCAAAGCAAAACTAGTGTTTGGCACGGGTAGTATAGCTCAGTGACAACGCACTCGTCTAAGAAGCAAGGCGGCGCAGAGAAACGCAGGTTTGGATCCCAGATCTGCGATTAGAAACTTCTTTGGTATTAAGCGTGTTATAAATAACCAATTATACATTAGTGTTGCTGGGATTCTGTCTTATAAGAATATTCATTAGACAAAGCAAGAAGACAGCAAAGAAAGCAATTGGGATGAAGACAATGACCAATGTGAATACTGCAACTGAAAGCACTAGAAAGTCCTCTAGCACCCCATTAACAAAGCTCCACTACCCTAAGGAATCATAAGAACTATGTAGGGTGTTGGATGTTGTCAACCAGGTGGAGAGTGCTGCCAGATGACCGGGCGCATGATTGAACACAAACGGTGTAGGTAATCTGAGGTGGGGGGGTGACCAAGATATAGATCCCGAAGAAGTCATTGTGTGGAAAATGAAATTAGAGAATTGAGGAAGAGGTGGTGGTCGAGGACTCGACCAGAGGGGGGAATGTAGAGGAGCAGACATGTACATCACTGGTAGGCTCTCACACCTCACCTCCATCATACTGGAAAGACAGGAAGACACTGCATTACACCAGGTATCATCCCAATACTGCATCAGGTGTATGAGCAACCATCCGGAATGTACCCTCAGACTGAAGTGGTGGCAAGAGATTTGCAGACACTACTGAATATCGAAGAGCTGTAAAGAAAATCTGACTGGTACAAAGTGGTCAATGACACCTGAAATAATCCTATCAAACAGCACTAAATAAAAGGCAAATTGAACAACACTGGTCTCTTCACACGTGATGCAAGACTACAAAACAAGGCCTATTGATAAGCCCTGGACAAAGATAACGATTTACCTTAACTCCCCTTAAAATTTCCAGATAAGAGAACAACCAGCAAGGTGAAGTACTAAGGAGAAGCCTTGGCTGATGAGACGATCGACTAATGGACAAGTGGGCATTAGTCTGGCATTGTTCTCTGCACCAGAGTTTCCTTTTGCTTACATGCTGCTAGTGACCCGAGTGTCCAAGGTTGGGAGATGCCAGCCCATCACAAGGTCCTATGCAACAATGAGCATACAATGATGCACAAACCAATCCAAATAATCTGAATTATACCCAGTTAGAGGGAAGTATGTGGCTTGCCTACCAGAGAAGGGGCAGCCAATAAAGTTATAGACTCTAAAGGAGACATGTTCCCCCTAACCAATCTCCAAATCCAATAGGTTTTATTTGACAAGTAGGATGACATCATAGCTGGCACACATTTTAAGGTATAAAGCCTTTCTGTACCTGCAAAGTAACGGAGTGAGTGAACTACAATTTGTTGTTCGCCAGATTGCCCTACATTGTTGAACTGATAGTCCTTTGCCATATTCTTTGGCTCTGTCCAGTCATTTGGGTTCAAGATTGTTTATTATGGCAATTCCATTGTGATCAAAGACATGCCCAAAAAGTGCTACTGCATACCAGCCTCCTGGACAAAGGCTTGAGAAGCTTCCCTTGTGGGTGGACATTAGTAGGAAAGTGATTTTGGGCCCAACCTTTGACATTTGAAAGGCACCCTTGTCTTCTGGCTGGTCAGGAGGACCACACATTTGCCATTTCAGCGCGAGTGCCATCTCATGTTGACCTAGGATCTAGAATTAAAGTTTGTGTGTTCCAAAGTTTGGCGTCGCCTCTTTATGTGCCTTGGTATGGGGTAGGTGGCATGCTTAAAAGTTAGTATTTGTATGTGGAGGCAATGCCTAGATTACTAACCGATAATTACTCCTACTCTTCCACATACCATTATCTAGTTACCCAGGACCCCATCCAAGTCAACTTAGTATTTCATAAAGTGGAATGGGGGTCAACCCTCTTCTCTTTAGGAGCAGGGAACAGATGGTGGGTCATAATATAAGATTTTTAGTTGTTAGGAGGCCAGGAACGTAGGAGACCTGTGTGATGTAATGTAGAATGCATTCATGATGTGAAGTACTAGGATGAGGCAGTATAGGACTAGGAGTAATGAAGATTAACAAGTAATCTATACGTTTCCTTGCTAAACTCTCTTCCCACCCAGAGTACATCCATTTGTGACTTAAGGAAGTTGCAAATCTTTATGAATCTCGTCATGTGTGTCCACCCACCTACACATTCTGTATACAGCCTATCCTTGGATCCAAATAATCAAAATCGGCTCTCGAGATCGCCACCAGGACCTATGCCAGGGGACATTCAATATGGCAACCCAACCCAGTTTAGTGCCCTGCAACCTCTCACCCATACATACCAACCCTACCAATTTTTCTTTTTACATTTTTGCTATTTTTCACGTTCTCCAGCCTAAAATAATTGTAGCCCCAATTCATTCCTATGGGAAACTTTATGTCTCCCGATTTCTCTGATGAAATCTCCCTCCCAGGTGCCTCGGAATGTTGGCATGTATGCTCACCACCAGAGAGTACACCCCAAGGTCATTACATGGTTCTATGTGATATGTAGAAATATCGAAAGCTGCATGCAAAAAAAGTACTATTTTCAGCTGGTGCAGCCTTCAATATTGGAAATTATCCAGGGAAGGAGGGGTTCACTCACTCAAACCCCTCGAACAACCGATTCCCCACCAATCCTCACTCTTTATATCAGGTGAGGGTCACCCACCAGACCCCAGACCCTCTCTAGAAACATTGCTACCAAAATCCACCCCCCCCAGATACACTCTCGCCCACACATCCCTGCAATGAAAAAAAAATTCCCTCAACATACACTTACCTTCTAGACCCATGACTTACGCCTTCATCACTGAGCCAGTCAGCCCCTGCGCCCAACATGTGCATGACAATTTGATTTAGAAAGACAGCCCAAAGCAGTATTTCTAAATGGAACTTTGACTAAATTCAAAACTTTCATTACACACATTTTAAGGAATGTATCGGAATATCGCATTCCACATCACCAGCAATCTACACAGGGACCAAGTTTTGGCACGTTCAAACGTTTATGGGGAATACAAAAGCCTAAAATAACTATTCATCCCCACGGATTCTGCCTTAGTCAAGGCGAATGCACTGTTTTTTTTCTACGCATAAAAAAAAAGTTTGGAAAAAATATGAAACCAAAAAAAAAAACGAATTTGCCATTCCACGGTGGGTAAGCTAGACAAAAATGGCACAGAGGAACACGTGGAGAGTATACCTCTGTGCTATTTGGTGCGTTTTACTTACACTGCAACTCTCGACTACACATCCGATAGCTCGATCCATCACCCCACGAGGATTCCTGACCTCCTACCGACATTCATTGGAAAAACCTATTTTTAGACCGTGAAATGGGTCATTCACAATGAAGCAATCGGCGTAGCCGATGGCAAAACCACGAGCGCCCATTTGTGGTCCCCAAAACGTTTTAGTCCTTAACCTTGCACGCCACGCCTAGAAACACTCATGTACAGTCGCGTTATAAATGACATACGATAACGTACGCTAGTGTTATATTTCCCTGGATTACATAATCACGCTTGGACCCGTCATTTGTTCGGCGCGGCGAATCGACGCCACGGCCGCGTGTGCCAAATATATTTCACCCAAAAAAAGTCACCAACTGGAGACCACTTTGCGGTCTTAGGCGAGAAAGCGAACATACTTAAATCGCCATTGCAGATTCGCCTGCCACTACAGTGAAAACGTACGTGCAAAGAACAGGGAAGTGCGAATATCGACACCACGAAGACGGCATGTCAATTCCGACCTGGCAGATTCATGAACAGCAACCTAGTGGGCACGTATGGTGTGTGGCTGGGCAAAATAATGACAGGAAGCGAACTGTCCGAAATGGCACAAAGGAAAGTCATGGACGTGTAAAAAAAAAAATACGATGTACTAGTAGTTTATTTCTACTGGAAAGCGGACACGTTGCTAGTTACGACCGCCTCGGAGGTCAACGTCCACGTATCAGGAGATTTCTGCGAGGCGACAAGAGGGGAACAAAAATCTCCCGGAGACAGAAAGGATAATAACTGGAACCATTAGTTATTAGCTTTTAATTAGTACCATTCACATGCGTCTGTCTCGGACAACCCCGCTACGTGTGAACACTCCTGACTTTTTATAAAACGTAGCGATACCTGCTAGCGAGATGGCCACTAAAAACGGTTTAGCGAGAAAACCGAAAACCACGAAAAAGCGTTATCCCAGGTTACGCATCGTGTCAAGACAGGACGGCTCCTCGTCACAAGGTTTCCAGCAACTGTCGCCAATATGGCGGCGAAATACGCTTTATCGGAGCTTCTCTCCTCATTGCCGGGTATGGGGAAGCTGCGAAATGGCGGCAGGAGGGAATGGATGACGCTGCACTCCGCCACAGACAAGAGTCGAAATGGCGGCCGAACAACAACATCCCATGTTAACTATCGGTTTATCCCCATTCATCCGGTAGCTCAAGTCAGAGAAACGTTTAGGGGACGCAGCGAAATAGGTACAAGAAAATTGTAGCCCAGTCCCTCTTATAAACTGTTGTTTTTTTTTTTTCGAAATTGAATTTATGAGGCGCCACGAAATGGCGGACTGGAAGGGAAGCCATTCCAGCATTGACCAAACTAGAGACCTGAGTGAACAATAACGGCCCCGCCCCCGTTTTTGTTTCTTGAATAATAAAATGGCAGCGGTGGGAGGAGATTTGTCATGGAATTTCACCAGGGGAGGCGGGGACAGCCATAACCCCTCCTCCGATCCCTCGTGCTCGGCTCGCCCCACCTACTCCGTTTAGAAGAAATGGTGTCTGTTAGAGGAAGAGACGAAAGGGGACGGGAAAAGGCGTGTCTTGGACTGCAATATTCAACGGTCGCCGAGGAAGCGGTGTCGGGGGCGCGGCCTCACACGTCTTCCACTTGGGATACATGTAAAGCCCGGAGCCGGGATCGGTTGAGAATGGAATCTAGCTTCAGTCACCTCAGCAAACAGTACTCGCTCGTACAATGTCTGATATAATTAGTTCTGGCGCTCTCATTTCTGTAAGGATGACCACGAAGCACTAAGCTTTTACAATGTTATCTGTGATGACTGGCATTTTCATCTGACTTTTAGATCCCTTAACTTATTTGCCCCTTCAAATGTGGTCACACCAATTTAAATCACCCTGCCATGGAACAAGAATGCGTATTTTTATGTTAAATGTGTTAAATGTTAAAAGTATTTGTACTGCGCACCGTCACCAACGGAATTGGTCCCCAGGCGCTCTGGCGGATCTGTAAACGATAAGGTGGGATGGGTTAGTAAGGTGCAGAGGGAGTAGGATAGTGAGAGGAGTGGTGTTCTGTTGGCAGCTTCAGCTCGGTATACACCAGATACTGAGCTTTGGTGCAGTTATTGGATCGGTGTCAGTCCGCATGTGCTGTTGCTCCGGCTTATGTGTTGTTGCAGTGTTATGAAGTGCGTGCAGCTTGTGGTGCGAGAGATGGTTGTGTGAGTTTTTGAGTGAGATAAGTATGCAGAGTTTGAGGTTATATTGGTTATGGGTTACCTGACCTTTAACATGCTAACAATCACAGTTTTCTCTAAGTGTGGCACTTGTTGGCCTTCACAGTCTTATCTAGAAACGGCCGCAGGCCAATGTTCAGAGTTCTATCTAGGTGTGGGCGTGCTAACATTCACAATCCTATCCAGGAGCGGCACAGGCTGATGTTCACAGTTCTAAGTGTGGCACATGTTAACCTTCAAGTTTCATCTGGGCGCGGGCATGCTATCCTTCAATCAAAAACCTATTTAGATGCAACGCCGGCTAATGTTTCCATTCTATCCAGATGTGAGGCAGGCTGTTTTATCACGAGGCTGTGTGTCTTTCAGAATAAAGTGATTTATATCCAGTTTGACATCGGCTCCGTGGATGATTCCATGTTGCAAAGATGTTATTTTACGTACAGCCTAACTTGTTGAGAGGTGAAGTTAATGCAATTTAGGTGTTTACATGTTGGGTGCATGTTGGACTGAAATTAGAACACCATATCTAGAGGTGAAACTAGTTTGAGAAAGTTAGATTCCAGGAATTTTTCCTGGTGTGTTTATGACCCTAGACACTTGTGAGTGGTGAACCCATGTATGAAAGTTTGCAGAAAGTTCTTTATAGACGCCACACATGACCAGTGTCTCACGCAGCTCCCGTCACCCTTCTCATTCTCAACCGCTTTCTCTCCAGTAGTACACATGCCTGATTTCTGGAATACTTACATTCCATTCATGATGCTAGCATACCTCTAAAGTCGTCGGGGCAGGTGAAAAGAGGATTTTGTTTTTGGCAGGTGATAGCCGATTCAAGTCTATGGATAACTTGACTGGTGAGTTGCCTGACACCATGATCATAGCTCTCAACCATTTGAGTCGCAAAAGCGGGTGAAAACACCCGATTTTGTTTTTGGAGGGTGAGAGGCCCATTGAAATGAATGGGCCTGCAGGAGGCTTGGCGGGTGAGTCCGCTCTTTACAAGGCGGATGACACCCGCCAAAAGCGTGTGAGTTGAGAGCTATGCTATGGTGGCATACCGACGCACCTGACAGGGAGATTTCTTCAGAGAAATTAGGACACAACAATTTTCCCATAGGAATGCATTGGGGAAATAATTATTTTATGTTTATTGAGTTTATATAGCACTTTACACCAAAGCTCTTTACAGAATAACAACAGGTACAGTAATGAATGAAGCATAATTTGCAAACATGAATCAAACCAGTGGTACAGTATTTAGAACAATTTACTCAGAGGGGAGAGGAGGGAGGGGAAGGTGGGGCCGGGTGACCTCCTACGCACTATGGTGGTTCCAGTGTCCAGTTTGAGGTCATCGGGAGGAGGGGGACAGGGGGAGGGTAAGGGAAGGGGGGCACAGGGGTATGAAGGGGAGAGACGTAGGGAAGGAGAGTCAGGGGAGTGGAGAAGAAGGGCTTTCAGGGAGGAGCGGAAAGATGGGTAGGTGGGGGTGGAGCGGATGGAGAGAGGTAGGGAGTTCCAGTGGAGGGGGGCCAAGAGTTAGAAGGAGCGGAAGCGTGAGGGGGCACAAGCAGGTGGGGGTACAGTGAGAAGGTAGAGATCAGCTGAGCAGAGAGAGCGGGAGGGAGAGTAGAATGAGAGGAGGGAGGAAAGATAGGAGGTGCGGGGTCATGGAGAGATTTAAAGGCAAGGCAGAGGAATTGAAATTTCAATTGTGGGAGGAAGGGGAGCCAGCCGAGTTGAGAGAGTGAGGTAGAAATAGTCTCGAGGGCCGAGAAGACATAGAGTGCGGATAGAAGAGTGATAGATGGATTTTAGGGGAGTCAGGTGAGAGACAGGGAGTCCAAAGAGAAGAGAGGAGCAGTAGAAGATATGGGAGAAAATAAGGGAGGAGATTAGGAGTTTAGAAGCGTGGAAGGTGAGGGAGGGGTGGATCTTGCAGATGTTGAGAGGTGGTGTCGACAGACACGAGAGCTTAGAGATATGTGGTTGGAGAAGGAGAGAGAGGAGAAGAACGTTAGGCAGTAGATCATGAAAAAGAGCAGTATTTTTCACTGAAAAATCGGGAGGCTCCTGCCTAAATCGGGAGGGTTGGCGTGTATGTGATGGGTGACTCCCGCCAACGTTTCTGAGTTGAGAGGTATGTGCTAGTTCCATTCTTGATGCCACACTTCTGTCTTTGCACATTGAATACATTATATAGCCATTTAGGAGACTCAGGTCCAATTCGGAGGTTCTTGTAAAATAAGTAAAGTATTTTGTGAAGGAACAATGCTTTTCTTAAAAGCACTATACTCTGTCAGAAAGAATGTGGCATAGTCACATCAACACTTCGACTCATGCCTCACCTGGCCATGAGTGCAACAGGGCCAACGAGCAGCAGCAAGACAACTCTGAACTTACTCTGCCGAGTGGAGGACGCCCAGCAGTTACTTGCTCAAGGGCAGTAGAGCTAGGGAATGGACTGCTTATTGACTTAGAGTGAGGATACACTGTTTATTATTTTATTCTCTACATCAGGGGTGCACAATTGATTTTGACAGAGGGCCGAAAGTACCTTACATGAGGGCTATAGTGGGCCGAAAAGTAAATGTGGGCGGGGCGGTAGGCGGGGCGTGGCAGGAGGCTTTTTAAACCCCCAATTTGTACTAAACACATGGAAAAAGAATGTTTTTGAGGGGTAACGATTTTTATTTGCATTTCAAACTTACATTTTGTACTACACATTTTCCATTGTTATAATTTATTTCTATTTTAGTTAGTGTATCTCGCCTGTTTAATTAACTTATATATATTTTATTGACCCTAGATACACTATGCCCCATACACTATGCCCCATGGCCCCCTCACCCCAACCAAACACTATGCCCCATGTCCCTCACCCCCAACCAAACACTATGCCCCATGGCCCACTCACCCCCAACCAAACACTATGCCCCATGGCCCCCTCACCCCCAACCAAACACTATGCCCCATGTCCCTCACCCCCAACCAAACACTATGCCCCATGGCCCCCTCACCCCCAACCAAACACTATGCCCCATGGCCCCCTCACCCCCAACCAAACACTATGCCCCATGGCCCCCTCACCCCCAACCAAACACTATGCCCCATGTCCCCCTCACCCCCAACCAAACACTATGCCCCATGGCCCCCTCACCCCCAACCAAACACTATGCCCCATGGCCCCCTCACCCCCAACCAAACACTATGCCCCATTGCCCCCTCACCCCCAACCAAACACTATGCCCCATGGCCCCCTCACCCCCAACCAAACACTATGCCCCATGTCCCTCACCCCCAACCAAACACTATGCCCCATGGCCCCCTCACCCCCAACCAAACACTATGCCCCATGGCCCCCTCACCCCCAACCAAACACTATGCCCCATGGCCCTCTCACCCCCAACCAAACACTATGCCCCATGGCCCCCTCACCCCCAACCAAACACTATGCCCCATGGTCCCCTCACCCCCAACCAAAAACTATGCCCCATGGCCCCCTCACCCCCAACCAAACACTATGCCCCATGGCCCCCTCACCCCCAACCAAACACTATGCCCCATGGCCCCCTCACCCCCAACCAAACACTATGCCCCATGGCCCCCTCACCCCCAGCCAAACACTATGCCCCATGTCCCCCTCACCCCCAACCAAACACTATGCCCCATGGCCCCCTCACCCCCAACTAAACACTATGCCCCATGGCCCCCTCACCCCCAACCAAACACTATGCCCCATGGCCCCCTCACCCCCAACCAAACACTATGCCCCATGGCCCCCTCACCCCCAACCAAACACTATGCCCCATGTCCCTCACCCCCAACCAAACACTATTCCCCATGGCCCCCTCACCCCCAACCAAACACTATGCCCCATGGCCCCCTCACCCCCAACCAAACACTATGCCCCATGGCCTCCTCACCCCCAACCAAACACTATTCCCCATGGCCCCCTCACCCCCAACCAAACCCCCCAACTCAGCACACACACAAACATGCACCAATACAGACCCGAACCCCCACCCCCCAACTCAGCACACACACAAACATACACCCATACAGACCCGAACCCCCACCCCAGCACACAAACATGCACCCATATAGACCCGAACACCCCACCCCCCAACTCAGCACACACACAAACATGCACCCATACAGACCCCAACCCCGCCACCCCCCCAAATCAGCAAACTCTCAAACAAGCACCCATACAGATCCGAACCCCCACCCCCAACTCAGCACACAAAAAACATTCAAATACAAACATTCACACACCCCCCCCACATCTCAACATACACACAAAATACATTCAAATACAAACATTCACACACCGCCCACATCTCAACATACACACAAAATACATTCAAATACAAACATTCACACACCCCCCACATCTCAACATACACACAAAATACATTCAAATACAAACATTCACACACCCCCCCACATCTCAACATACACACAAAATACATTCAAATACAAACATTCACACACCCCCCACATCTCAACATACACACAAAATACATTCAAATACAAACATTCACACCCCCCCACATCTCAACATACACACAAAATACATTCAAATACAAACATTCACACACCCCCCCACATCTCAACATACACACAAAATACATTCAAATACATTCATACACATCCGACACACCCCCCACCTCCGCATCTCAACATACACACAAAATACATTCAAACACAAACATTCATACACATCCGACACACCCCCCCACCCCCGCATCTCAACATGCACACAAAATACATTCAAACACAAACATTCACACACATCCGACACACCCTCCCACCCCCGCATTTCAATATACACACAAAATACATTCACACACAAAGTACATTCAAACACACACATCCGACACACCCCCCACCCCCGCATCTCAACATACACACAAAATACATTCAAATACAAACATTCATACACATCTGACACACACCCCCCGCAACATACACACACAAACATAAAGCAAAACAAACCCGACACACAAACACAAACAGACCACTTACCGGAGACGTGCTGGAAGGCAGGCAGGTAAGCTGGAATCGTACTACGGCTGGCGTGGTCCAAGGCTGAAATGCCTTCCGGCATCAAGCCTTATGGACCACGCCAGCCATAGTGCTGGCCCTCCATTGGTGCAGCACACACGCATTACGTGGCTCGTAGGAGCGACGTGATGCGTGTGTGTGCTGAGCCAATGAGGGCCAGTGTTTTCACCGGCCCGGAAGACAACAAAGACTTTCCTAATGGAGGGCGGCCGCGGGCCGCCCTCCATTAGGAAAGCCTTTGTGCCTCGCGGGCCGGTCAAAAGGGCATGGCGGGCCGCAACTGGCCCGCGGGCCGTATGTTGTGCACCCATGCTCTACATACATTCGTTGTGAAAGCCGACTGCAATAATTGATAATTGCTCATGTTGCCCTCTGACTATCACCCAGATACCTTCTCAAATCAATTTGTCCACACTGTGAGAAGACCCAGTAGTTTCCGAGCACGAACACCCAGAGTATATTATCTCGCCTTTGTAGAATATTTGGCCCAAGCTTACCTACAACTCGAACAGGGCGATCCTCTTATTCTCGCCACACTGAGAGACCCAGCAGTAAGGACAGTGTGGGAGCAAGTGTTCTTTTTTGCCATCAATGATTATCTAGCTCTCGGGGCTTAAAGAATTAATTAGATACTAACAAATAACGCACACTTTCGCGCATTTCAGATGGGCAACTATATCTTCTGGCTTGCCAAGGATCAAGCAGCACAGGTAAAGATGGGTGAAATAATACAGAATATTATTATATTGTGTTTCGTTATTACAAGTGGGGTATTAGGTTGTACATTTTGGAGAATTTCACTTGTTGCTAGTGCTGGTAAGGAGAGGTAAGCGCAGTGCTGACACAGACATGAAAGGAGTAAACCTCTATCTCACTGACACTGCTCGAGTGTCTAACAACATGTGGTACAAACACATGACAATAGTAAGTAAGGAAACCACCAGGGAGAGCTGTTATGTCTGCTCATTAATCTCCTATGCCATGAGTGCACCCCGAACGTTCATAGCAACTGAAATACCAGCAGCAAGAGCTCAATGCTTGATGTACCTGTCGATGGTAACAACTCAAGTAAGATTTCAAGGGAAGACAGCAACATTAAGGTGGATGTCCCGAGCAACGTTCCCGTACAGAGACAGTTACATAAAGACACTAGACATGATGAACAATTACTGACAGTTAGATGAAGCTATACAATACATAACTGATGGGCCTGAGAAAGGAGAGACAAAGACAGTAACACTGAAGGAACTACCATGCCCATGGACAAGAGTGAAAGAGACAGGAGGAGAACCTGGGTGCTGGGAGAGACCACAGATGCTCGTTTATGGTCAAGTTTACACAGAAGACGAGTGGAAGGATGGGGTAATAGGAAGCAAGGCACTGACCCTAGGGCAATCCCCAGTGTACAAGAAGAAAATGACAAGTGCCTGAAGGAATGGGACACAAGTGCAAAGTTACTCACATGGGTGGAAAATGAAGGTGGACTATTGAATTGATATTTTATTTCTATCATGCTCATACACAAGTGTTTCAGAGCACGACAAGGCAAGGGAGGGGAACAGGGGAGAACAAAAACAACGATCCTGCTAGGCCCAGTGACATTGAGAATGTGCAAGTGCATAGGGGAGAGGGAGAGGAAAAGTGCAAGGGTGGGGGGAGAGGTGGAAAGTGCGGAGCAAAAGGAGAACAGAATAAATAATAATAAACAAATAAATAAATAATAAAAACAACAAAAGTGGTAATGCAGCCACCGAGTGGCAAGTGCTGAGTTTAAGGCAGACAGGGTAGGTCTGATAAGTGCAGAAAAAAAGGGGGGACTGTATGGGTACATATACAGACCCCAGTGCAAAGGGTGGCCCAGAGGCAGTACGGGAGGAAGGCAGGGTGAGCAGGAACCTGGGCCTGGAGGACAGAGGGTGGCCAGGTGCGCAGTACCAAGAGAGAACAGATCAGCTGGGGAGAGGGGGGCGAAGGCAGATGCAAAGAGGAAAGTCTTGAGGTGCTTCTGGAACCGCAGATGGTTCTCCTCAAGTTTTAGAGTGGCAGAAAGGCTGTTCCAGAGGGAGGCCCCAGCCGAAGACAGAGGTCTCCCCCCAGCTCGTTTCTTTGAAAAACCACTGACCCTGAGAGAGTTAGAGGTAGAGGAGCGAAGAGCTCGAGAGGGGAGGTATTTGTGGAGGGATAGCTGGAGATATTTTGGACCCAGGCCCCAGAAAGCCTCGTGAACAATGCAGAGGGTTTTGAATTTAATCCTTGCATCCACTGGGAGCCAATGGAGAGATTTCAGATCTGGAGCGATACGATCCCAGGGCTTGAGGCCAAGGACAAGTCTCACACTCCTGTTCTGGATTAGTTGCAGAAGGCGTAGAGTAGCGGCAGGTAGGTTTAGAAAGAGGCTGTTACAATAGTCCAACCTAGAGAGAACCAGAGCTTGGGAGACAGTGAGCTTCTGGGGGAAGGAGAGGAAGGGCAGAGTAGCTCTGGGAGGTACAGAAGGAAGTTTGACTTTTTAGAGACATCAGATATGTGGGCGAAGAAGGAAAGTGTGGAATCAAAGATGACCCCAAGGTTCTTAGTCTCACGGGTGGGGGTAGGAGGAGGGCCATGGGAGGCTGGCCAGAGAGTGAGGGGAAAGGATGGAGAAGGTGTGCCGATGAGGAGGATCTCAGTCTTGCTGGCATTCAGACAAAGATCATTGGCAGAACACCAATCTTGAATGGCAGTAAGGCAGTTAGAGATGAGAGAGGGAGAGGAAGTGGCCAAGGGCAGCCTGAAAATTAGCTGAGTGTCGTCAGCGTAGCACTGGAAATTTGATCAGAACAAGACAATGCAGGGGCGAGAGTTGCCAGGTATTGGTTGAAAAGCCAGGGCGAGAGGTTAGACCCCTGGGGAACACCACAGGCAGAAAGGGAAATAGATGATAGTAAGGACCCCAGTATGACCTGGGAGGGTCGATCAGAGAGGAAAGAGGTAATCCAGGCCAGAGCCTGATCGGTGATACCCAGGTTATCACGGAGACAGTTGAGCAGGATGGTATGGTTGACCGTGTCAAAGGCAGAAGAGAGATCGAGTAGGATGAGGACAGAGGTAATGTTAAAGTCAAGGTTGGAGAGCAGATCTTCACGGATGTTCAGGAGAGCAGTTTCCGTGCTTCTGGCAGCTCTGAAGCCAGACTGGTGGTCATGGAGACAGCCAACAGAATCGGAATGAAGGTTAAGCTGAGAGAGGGCCAGCCTTTCCAGGAGTTTGCCCAGAAAGGGAGTAATGGAAATTGGGCGATAGTTAGCCGGACAGGAAGGATCAGCTGTGGGTTTCTTGAGAAGAGGATGCACAAGGGAGTGCTTCAGAGGGGAGGGGAAGGATCCTGAGGCAAAGGACTGGTTGCAAAACTCAGCAAGGGCCGGAGCGAGGGTATCAATGTGGTCCTTGATGGTTTTAGAGGAACAGGGATGAACTTGTTTTGACAAGGCTTTAATAGATCAGACTTGTCTAGTGACCTCATTGAGGAAATGATGTGAAGGGGGTGGAGGGCTGGCTGAGGGAGGGTCAGCAAGCACAGATGGAGAGGTGATAGGGGGCAAGGGGAGGAGAAGGTGGACAGGATGTCCTGGGTTTTTGAGATAAAGTGAGAGGCAAGGGCATTGCAAAGAGCCTGAGAGGCAACAGGAAGGGTAGAGACTTCAGCAGGGTTGGCCAGCTCCTTGCAGATTTTAAAGAGTTCGGCCGACTTGTTAGATGCCGCAGAGCCACGGGCTGGAATGTGGACTCTCTTCTTGGTGAGGACAGAGAGTCGGTATTGCCTTTAGAGCAGGCGACAGGCCAGTTCGTCAGACGATGAACAAGAAGCCTTCCATTTACTCTCAGCTGCCCTGCACTTATGTTCAAGTGTATCTAGTTTGGAGTCATACCAGGAATTGCACTTGGCTTTGGACTTCAAGCGGATCCTCATGACAGGGGCAAGAGCATCAAGAGTATCAGAAATAGAAGAGTAGAGAAGGGTAATGATAACCCATGGACTAAGAAAGTTATAACTTCAAGAAGGATATTGCAAAAGATTGTTGCGTAGTAGAAACCGATGGTTTTTTGGTTTTCTTTCTTTTTTGTGTAATTTTTTGAATTGTGGTGCATGCTTTACTAACCTCGTATGCTAGCCCCTGAAGAATTTCCGTGTATTCACACAAGACATTAAGATCGGAAAGAAAGATGTCGGGCATTATGCGTGATTGTTAAGTGAATTTATGAAAGTGAAAGAAAAATGGAGTGAATGAAGTAATAGTTTGAGTGAGAATTGTAGATTGAGGTATGGCCCTGTGTGAACATTAGCACAGCACACAACACTTTTTTGCATAATCAACTGAACTAACATGTTGAATTGTTGAGGGGGTAAAGTCTTGCATATACCACAGTGATTGTGTTTCTTCTTTTGTTTGATTTTAGAATATTTGTTAGACACGACAATACACCAAGTGGTGTTGTTAGTATTTGTATGTAATTGAAAATAAAATATGTATATTTTTGTATAAAGACAATGGTTTGTCAGTAAAGGTTCATGCTAATGCTGCTAATAATTAGAGCACTGGAATAGAAATCTTCCCAGCAAGGTAGCAACTATAACCACAAGCTTAGTGTTTCAAAGTATTAAGGGTTGATCCCTTCAGTCCAAAGGGTATGCTTGTGGTTTATATATTCCTTTGCCTCCTTTTGTTGTGCAAATTGTCTTCCATTTACTCTCAGCTGCCCTGCACTTATGTTTAAGTGTATCTAGTTTGGAGTCATACCAGGAATTGCACTTGGCTTTGGACTTCAAGCGGATCCTCATGACAGGGGCAAGAGCATCAAGAGTATCAGAAATAGAAGAGTAGAGAAGGGTTAGGGCTGTATCCGGGTGTGAGTCAGTCAGAGGAGGGGTGGGGGGGAGAAGGTGGCAGCGAAAGCCTCAACTGACACGCGCTTCATGGGCCGGATGTCCGAGAAAGTAGGTAGCAATGTAGGGGTAAGCTTGGCTTGGGGGGAAGAGAGTGAGAGATGAGAGGAGAGGAGGCAGTGGTCACTCCAGGAGAGAGGAGTGGTCAGAGGGATCAAGAGGGGGATGCCAGAGGAGATCAAGACATCAAGTGTGTGACCTGCAGAATGGGTCGGCCCAGAGGGGAGGATAGAGAGAGAGAGGGAATCGCAGAGGTTGCGAAACAGCAAAGATGAGGGACAGGGAGAATCGAGATGGATGTTGAGGTCTAATGACTAATGCCAATGATACCTTTTGAAGACACCTGCATTGTGTTAACAAAATGACGCTGAAGTGGAAGTGGGGGAAAACAGAGGATGTAGAAGCTTTGAAAAGCATGTATCAATGAAGATAGGCACTGCAGTTCTAATGGATCACTACTTGGCGTGCGGATCAAAAGTATAGGAGAAGCTGCCACCCAAATGGGGAGTATTTTGCTCACTGGTGCATACTAACATGCCATCATTGGTCGTGCCGCGAAATGCAAGATCCCTGATAGCACATGCCACAGACATCTGTGATCTGATAGTGCTCGACAATCTGGACTTCATCGCCATCACTGAGTCCTGGCTGCACAACGCAGCAGGACCCCTACTCTCCTTAGCCATCCCAGAAGACTTTACCATATTCAGGCAAGATAGAAACAATACGCGCGGCGGTGGTATTGCCATCATCGCAAAGACCAGCTTAAATATGAGAATCTCACCCACAACAGCAGCTGATTCATGTGAATCACTTTCCATCAAACTTCCACTAGCTAGCTCCCAAACCATGACGATCCACCTTATCTACAGACCACCTGGTCCCTTAGGGTCCTTCGAGGAGGATCTCCATAATCTACTTTCCAACAACCTTAAAACTTCTTCACAACTACTTGTCCTAGGAGACTTCAATCTGGGCTTCAATGACCCTTTAGATAGAAATGCCACCATCATTGCCAACTCCCTCTCTAATCTGGGCATGACGCAAAAAACTCTTGAACCCACACATAACAAGGGAAGAATCCTTGATTGGCTAGTAGATTACAATTGCACTGCCAATATCAAAGCTATTATCCCTCAACCTTGGACAGACCACTTCTTCCTGTCATTTGAACTATCTACCTCCAGACCACCTCCACGAGCCTCCATTACGGCCCCGCCTTGCCCAACAAGAAACAAAAAGAGCATCACCAGAGACAAAGTGATCCCAGCCATTCTACCTACACTCAACGGATTAGCAGATCATCTAGACCCAGAAACACTTGTCAACGAGTACAACAAAATTATGCTAACCACCCTTGACAACATCGCACCCTTGAAACTCAGAAAAAGTAAACCCAAATCTCACCTAAATAAATGGTTTACCCCCGAACTAAAGGATTTGCGACTACTTAAGAGGAGCTGCGAAACAGCATGGAGACTCACCCCCTCAGTAGACCACAAAATGAAACTAACAGAAATCTCCTCCCAATATAAAAAAGAAATCCATCTGGCCAAACAGAACTCCTTTAATAAACGGATCTCCAGCGCCAATTCAAGCATGAGGGAACTATTCACCATCCTCAAAGAACTAGAGTCACCCATCCCCATTCCGGATACATGCACCAAAGATAAAACTTGGTGCTCCAACATTCAGCTAGCCCTATCCAATAAAATCTCCCTACTCCAAACGAAAATAACCAAAAAGAAAGCTTCCCTTACTCATCACTCCAAGACTCACAACCTCATCACAGTCACTACCCCAAAGACCCAGGACACAGCCACACGGTTCATGTTTTCCAAAACATCGATTCTTGAGGTGGAGAAAGTCATCCTCTCCCTTAAGCCGTCTAACTGCCAGGGCGATTCTTGCCCTGCCCAGCTTATAAAAGACGCAGCTAGAGATCTCTCCCCGTTTATTGCCAAACTCGTCAACTCCTCATTCTCGTCCGGCACAGTACCCACCAACTTAAAACAATCCTGGGTACTACCTTTGCTCAAAAAGCAAACATTAGACCCCCTTATACCCACTAACTACCGCCCCATTACAACAGTCCCCTTCCTGCTCAAAATTCTGGATAAGATCGCCTACAATCAAATCCAAAGTTTCCTGGAACAACACAAACTCTTAGGAGAGCGCCAATCAGGATTCCGCCCACAACATGGTACTGAGACTGCCCTTATCGACCTAAAGGCACAAATAGATGAAATAAGAGACAAAGGCAAAATGGCTCTCCTCTTGCTGCTGGACCTCTCGGCGGCATTCGACCTTGTAGACCATGGGGTACTTTGCAGCCATTTAGACTCAGCCGCACATTTCTCCAAGGAGGCCATATCTTGGATTGAATCCTTCCTTAGTGACAGGACCATGAGGGTGTTCTCCCCTTCAGCAGCGGCGGACCCAATCCCCATCCGATGTGGAGTCCCTCAGGGCTCATGCGTCTCCCCGACTCTCTACAACATATTCACTAAGCCCCTTTTTGATGATCTGGACCATCTTGGTATCACCTACACTAACTATGCAGATGATACCCAGATTCTCCTCCCACTTTCCGGGGACTACAACAAGGATTTGGCCTTGGTGAATAGGGTGTACATCATCGTCCAGGCATGGATGGCAACCCACGGACTATGCCTGAACTATGACAAAACAGAGTTGCTCATCCTAGGGACACATTCTAATATGAAGAAACTCAGTCAGGACTATACTTCATTTGAAATTGACGGGAACATTATCAAGGTTTCCAAAGATGTGAAGACACTTGGCTTCTATCTGGATGCCACCCTCTCTTTTGACAAGCAGGTGAAGTCATTGGCATCTGCCACCGCCCACACATGCAAGCTCATTAGAGCAGGCAAGCATTTTCTCTCCGATAACAACTGCCTTATCTTAGCGAGAGCATTAATCCTTTCGAGGCTTGAATATTGTAATGCCCTCTACATCGGAGCAAACAAATCCATCACCCACCGACTCCAAATTCTTCAAAACAATGCCCTACGAGCTGCCCTTGGTGTACCCAAAAGATCACATATCTCAAACATCAGGCGCCAAAACAATTGGTTGTCCTCCCAAAACAAAATCCACCTTAAAGTAGCATCCCTGGTTCATAAAGCCCTGAACAATGCAGCACCAAGCTATCTCTGCAATAAACTCACTAAAAGAAATCATTTACGCCCTGCCAGAACTGCTAATGCCAACAGCCTCAACATTCCCAGATTCAGGTTATCTAAGGCGGAGGGCAGTAGCTTCTCGGTGCAAGCAGCTCAATTATGGAACTCATTGCCTAATCCTCTACGCGAGGCACAGCCCTTCCCTAAATTCAGAATTAACTACATCAATCTGCTAAGGACTACCAATGAATAGCCTATCGGCGCCCACTTATCCCCCACCCCACCCTAGAATATACACTTCATTATGATCCTATGGTCCCACTCACTTTGCCCACCTGACCATTGAGCTTTCGCCCATACAGTACCTGTACATAGACTGTCTTGATCATATTTTGTATTTATTCTGCATGTAAATCGCAACTGCTGCCTTCCTGTGATATTTTGCAGTCTATATTTTGTATTTTGTATTTGTACAGTGTATATATCCCATGACCCCACTCTGCAACTTAAGCTTCGCATTTTCTGTACTGCTGCGCCCGGATACCTGCGGGTCTGGTGCGCATTATAAGTGAATAAAACAAACAAACAAACATGAAGCTCGATTAGTTTCCAAAAATGGACACTAACAGAAGGAAGAAGAGGTCTGTAGAAAAGGCACAGATAAGCAAGAGCGAAAAGCAGGCAGAAGTGAAGAGGGTAAAGAGAGAAGGCAATTACTTCGCAGAAGCATTAGAAACAGCACTGGATGAAGTACTAGGCGAGCACTGGCTGTTCAGCAGAACGCAGATGTTCTTCACATCATTTATCCCATCTGTACAGACTTATACGAATGCGAAATGGCTACAGATTACCGGTTGGAAGCTGATGGTGACGATCAACTCCACAGTGAATTCGTCCAACACAATAAAGGAAGAGCTCCGAGCAGTATGGTTGGTGGCGCTCCAAAAGCGATATGTTCTGGATTTACTAACAGCAATAGAAGGAGTTTGCTCAAAAATTGGGAGTTCCTGTTGCACGTTCAGACCTGCCAACGACGAAGATAACTGCACGCTGACGAAAGCAGTAAATCAGCTATCCCAGATGCATGCAAAAATGGAGGCAGAAGCCAAGGGGACTGGAAAGGATCAGAGTTGGATAGCATACACATGGTCATGGATGACGTCATGGCTGTCAGATGGACTGAAGTATATTGGGAGCACTGATATTGGAAGGAGTAGCAATGTGTGGGGTGAAGATTTGTCTCACCCAGTGCCGAAAGAGAGCAGAATAAACTGTTGCAATGAAAGTCTTGATGGATGTGAATATAGGATGTGCAAGAGATTTGATTGTGGAGGAAAGAGACAGGCTAAGGGAACATATAGTGAACTCTCAGTTGTTCCCACAAGATGCAATAAAGCTACACAACCCGTTCGATGTGAAGTACTATGAAGGAAAATGGATGTGGTGCAACTCGGAAGGAGTGTGAAGTTATATAGAATGGACTTTCAATGATCATGTGAATTACTATGGACACCTCAGAGGGATTACAAAGATATGGCAGGCAAGAGCAAAAGGACTAATTTATAGAGATGTGGGGGAGTCCTGAGACCACACCTCTGCGCTCCCAAGTTCTTCTTAGGACGAAGAGCTAGAAATGCTTGCCACCATTCATCTTATGTTGGATGAATCCCGAGTGTACCAATGATCGACAAGTACACTGAAACATATCCTCTCAGCCAGCCATACAGACTGAATACAATGCAAATCTTTCTGTGTGTGGGAGTAGAGCCAGTGATCATGGACAGAGACACCTATATTGACAGCCTCGAATAAGCACCAAGAAGCCATGGTACTGACGTAATTAGTGACACTACAACAAAGCAGTGTTAGACATTAGCACATGTGTAGTCCGCACTGCACCACATAATCACACACCTGTATACATGAAGAACATGAGTCAACAAGAAAAGGTTGTCCCCTCTCCCATGTAGCCGATTATTAGAAGCCCTCCTATTCTAAAGGGGGCATAAACTTGTTCCTACCTTGTCACGTGTTAAGTGACCATTAGTTATCAGACAAGGGGACTTCTGAGGAACTCATCACATGGCTCTGCACGTTGTGGTGGTCAGTATCTTAACCTGCATTCCCTTTAGAGGTCATTATTCCAAAAAAAAGGGGGAGGGGGAGCTCTATGTATGCCGGAAAGATAAAAGACCATATGTGAACAATTCTGATGAAACAAGATTAATTTATGTAGTGAAAAAGAACCAAATTATATAATACAAATGTGTATTGAACAGTTCACAGTGACACACATATACAAGGGTAAAACAAAAGTAAAATGACATATAACAATGTTGCACTTTAAATCCTCAGTGCTAAACATTTAGTGTGCAGTAAAACGCTAAGCCTAAATCCGGCCTAGGTTCTTCTTGCAATGTGTTTTATGTGACATATCATCAAACAGAACAATTATTGGACATGTATGAGTTATCAGTAAAAACTAAGGCTCAGTTGCCTCAAAAGTTGGTACATTGAGCAAAGTGTTCATAATAGTTCACACAATTTCAGTGCTCAGGGTTGACTTTCTAGGGTCTGAAGTTTTGGACTTGAAGGATATCTCTGTGTTCAGGCCAACGTGCTCTTTAAACATTCATTTAGCACACTAGGAGTTAGAAGAAAGGGGTACACAGTCTGTCCTTAATCTTCATCTGCGTGTTTTTAAAGGTGGGCACGTTTCGGTGCTTGAAAGTACTTGTCCAGTACAAGGCACCTTCTTCAGGGCGTCCAGTTGGTAGACCCTGTGTGGGGGAGCAGAGAAAGGTGGGGTTACCTCAGGTTTGGGTAGCTGTTAGTGCAGCTTATATAAATTAATTAGAGACGCTCTTTGTACCGGCTATGCTCATGGCGTTGTCGGTATCACAATCCCAAGTGTCCTGGGGATTCTAGGTAGGGTCGGGCACTCACATAGGACCTATGGCAGGTGGCTTCTGCTGGTGGGCAGTGTGGGACTTCCAGGATTATTCCTCACGGTCTGTAGAGGTAAGGAATGGGGGGCGACAGGGGAGGGAAGAGAGCAAAAACGTAAGTCAATTCTTGCCATAGCCCCTTAAGGTAGAGCGGGTGATGGTAAAAGTGCCGGGCAATGTTGACAGATTACCTGATCCTGGTGTCTTGGTAACTGTCTGCGTGTCAGGTGTGCCCAAATTGCCGGTTTCAGCGGTTTCTGTTTCATAGACGAGTCTTTGCTCCTGTGTGGCCGTGCCGTTGGTCTACTTTCTTCAGTGTGTGCCGAAAATATCTGGGATCAAAGGAAAAGCCTATTACTGCTATGTATACGGTGGTGAGAGGGTGAGAGAACATATGCGTGTCTCCCATATTCTCCCCGTTCAAGACATGCGCGGAGGCATGGAATATGTCAGAGGTTGCCTCGTCTTACCGAAATGGAGAGAGCACCTGGGCATCTGCTTCCTGCTGCTTGGCTCGCGTCTGTTGTCTGTATCTATCCGAGCGCTGCACAGGAGTTCTGTGCGCTCGGACGTCGCCGGGTCGTTATGGCGACCATGCGGAGCAGGAAGGAATTACATCGGTGCCACGTTACGAGTCGGAGGCTCGTAGCGTGGCGTGCCTCCTGATTGGTGGTTGCGTGCTCCACTGGGATTGGAGAGCGCCCAGTGGTGACGCAAAAAGGAGGGACGTCCCTCCGAGTGTTGAGCTCCTGCCGATGGATTAGGGGCTTGTTGCATGTCGTGGCTTCTGATTGGCTGCTACCTGTGCCACGGGAAATAGAAAGCATCTAGGTTTAGCGCGAGTGTGGGCGTGCCTCAGTTTGTGTTGTGCTCCTGTCGGTGAGGGCGTAGAAGTCTATCTCAGGGCTGTGCCACAGGGCGGTGAGTAACTAATATGGGCTGCATGCCTTCAGCGATAGGGTAGGTAAATACATTGCCTAGATTCAAATGGCCGGAGGATGGTGTCTATAACCACTGTGTCCCATCTGGCATGCAAGTATGGGGTGTAGGGTCTGTCTCGGAGGGAGTGTGCCCCCAAAAACCCTTTTAGTGGCCGGTAGTGTGCATGGTAGACCTAATCTGTGTGTAAAAAAGGGGGTAGACAAATCTGCAGGGCATGGATGTGTTGTCTGTCCCTCTATTTTGTAGAAAAACTACATATGTTGCCGCAAGCATCTATGTTCAGAATATGCTTGGTTGAAATGACTCACTCAGCCCGTGATGATATGTGTCCAGTCGATGTATCCATCTGGACTCCCGATGTAGAAGGCTTTTCGAGGGGTTCGGGCCTCCATTCACTTTCTCCAGCACCCACCAGAGAAGATCGTTGGGTGTGTGTTTGGCTGCGATGAAATGAGTCACCAGAGGGGCGGTTATATTCTTGCACCTTATCCTTGAACGATGTTCTGAGATGCGTAGGTTGACTGCTCTCATGGTCTGGCCCACGTATTTCATGCCACACGGGCACTGGATGCAGTATACTACACACTCGCTTTTACAATTTGTGTGGTCTCGTAGGTGCCATTCGCGTTGCCCTATTTGGAATGATTTCATTTTACCCGTGAATCTGCATGCAGCACAGTTTCCACATGGGTGATGACCTTGTAGTGGTCGTACATGAGGAACATGAGCGCACAGTTCTATAGCTAGAGGACAGATACACGTGCATGCTGTCGATGCTTTTATTATTTTGTCATTAGCCAAATGCAGTAACGCAGAACCGCAAAGCACAAGAGATCCTGAGCAAGCTTGCTGATGCTTGAAGCCAATAGTCATGTGGACATACAGGAGTATATATGGAACCTGATTGACCCACGTATAGCTAACCCATATGGAACATAGTATAACATGGAAAATGTAGAACCCGCATTATAAGGTTTAGGAAAATTACTGCAGGCCTCGAGCCACTAAACATGAGAGGAGCAGAGCTGACTAAAGCTGCACAGAGAGAAAGGTACGGCGACAGGCCCACAGCCAAGGTCAGAGATATGGAGACACATTCCAATCCCCAGACGACAAAGGAACCAGCTGCAGAGAAACAGAATACATCCTCATAATTGTGAGCTGCAGAGCTCAAATTCGTGGTCTCCAAACACGTGATGCAGCAAGCAAGACAATGTACAGTCCCCCACTGTGAGAAAGAGGAGCCGGTCTCAGCAAACCAGACGCAGATCGCAACAAGTGTTGCTACCACAAGGAGTATATTCTCATAAGACAAGGTGGTGTACACAAGTTACCATACAGACACATTATCGTTCACATCACCTTGAAGAGGTGTACAGTGAGCTGAGAACTCAATCAAGTCCCAGGCCTGGGGGCAGCAGCTCTAACCAATCACAGTTTAGTATTCCAGGTGTGGATGGCAAAGGGCATGAACCAATGGCAAGCCCACTACTCTGCAACAATGTAATAGTTCTTGGGGATGGGACAGGCCAGCCACCTGACATGTGAGGACCAGTAGAATAACACCTACAGGGTCCACTATAGGTGGTAGAGACTCTCAGTGGCCAATCCCCCATGGTGATAGGTTTTTAGGGGAAGGGCCTGAGTGACGATGTAACAATGCAAGAAAACCAGCCTGCATGCCGTGGAACCTCTAGCTGTACCTGACTCTTGCTGTGTTCATGTACTGATCCCTGTTGGTTTTATTGTCAATAAACCACAGTGTGTACTTGCCATCTGACTGAGTCCTCTGTTTATTCTGGGGAGGTTGTTAGGCCGTCCAAGTCCACAGACCCCCAGCATCGCTCTGGCATACCTGGGAGTCCTACCTAACAATCTCATAAATATTAATGAGGGGTACCCTGAAATCCCGACATTCCTGGCCCTGGAGGCCTGGAGTTGGACCATCCTGCCTTAGAAGAAATATGTCTAGATAAGGTTAACATCAAAGTGAAACCATCTGTAAGAAATTCGGGAGTATATATTGACTGTCAGCTATCTATGATTCAACATGTTAACAAAATAATCAGTTCTTCTAATTTTCATCTCATGATCCTTACGCAGATCAGACCATTCATTTTAGAACAATGTGGACTTCTATTAGGTGCACCTCAGAATGCATTCAATCGTGTTCAGGTAATTCAAATATGACTGCCAGGATGGTAACCGGTCTGTCGCAGAGAATGCACATCCCATAATCTTTGGAAACTTCAATGGTTACCGGTCATATGTAGAATTACATTTCAGGCACTCATATCGGTGTTCAAGGCTCTCCTGGAGATAGGCCCAAAATACCTGCAAATTAATTTCAAGATTTTCTCCCCCCTCTCTTTCTTAGATCTGTGAAAGGGCTATTTTTGGCAAGTATCAGATTCCAGTGATCCAGATCAATGGGGTGTTCTTTTCATGTTCAAGCCATTACACTTTGGAACTCCTTTCCACGTGATCTCAGAGCAATATGAAATCTTCTTGACTTTAGAAAGAAACTTAAAACCTTCCTTTTCAACTAACGTTTCCCTCGGGGAGGATGACATATTTCTGAATGATATCGCTTAGATGCCTATGGCCATATGCGCTCAATAAATATATGTGGAATGAACTAATGACAACAGCCACAGAGTTTGTCATGGGCATTCTCCCTGAAGAGCCCCACTTATGCATTAAAAAAATGATTTAAAAAAACAGCACCTGGAAAGTGTTGTTAACATCTACTGGACACATCTTTCCTGTATAAACTAGGTATTTCCTGGATAGCAGCACCACTTTTCTGATTTTCTGTTGGCTGAAAGGCAATGTGGGTAGAAGTGAGCGAGTAAGTGATCTGCGGTGGCTGGTGGCGGCATAATTTGAACTTTCCTATTAGGATCTCGGCAAATCATTCTTTATTTCCTTGCATTAAGCTCTCAGCCGTGTTTGGAGTTGTCCCTTTAAGGATTTAAAAAGCAACTCGCAGCTGTTGGAAGAGGAAGGTTTTCCACTTCGAAAGCCCTTTCGGGCACAGAGCGCACGTGCATGTGGGCAAGTAAGTTGTCTGCAGTGGCTGATGTCATGGTTTTATTGCATGGCACACTCCAGCCAAGGACTCCCACCCCGACAATGAATGTGGAGTACAATAAAACGCTTTTTATTTTAATAAATCCCAGGTTCTTTTCTGTTTGAGTAGGCCTCCAACCCATCTTGCACCCAACCTCCACAACCACCCTGTGTCACAATGGACCAGCAATCAGGACGGTGTGTATCAATAAGGTATTTATTAATTTATTATTTAATGGAAAAGGAAAATCAAACAATTTTACAGCCACTAATGTTGTGGTACACAATTGCACTAATCTCTACAAAACAATTAGGTTAAGATATCCTGTTACAATTCTCACAATCTTTAATGGAAATACGGAAATAGAGCAATTTCAGAAATAGATAACACCAATGGTTTAGTACTCCCCCCTGCAACACTCACCCCCAAACATTAGCTAACTTAATTCCTTTGAATGGAAGGCAGTGGCAAGGAGTAGGAATAGGGAGAGAAAATCGGATTTGGAGTAAAGCCCTCCACCCCAAGATGGAAGTCCCAGCAAAGAAAGTGAAAAGCTGTTTTCGGAGCAAAACGGCAGAATTGGATATTGATCATTACTCACAGCAGCTAGGGGGCAGAATGAAAGGAAATGTGTGTTGCTTACAGTTGAGGAGATAGGGGAGCTTAGAGACTACTATTCAGCACACCAGGCCAACAATAGAAATAAAGTAGGAAAATCTGTTTTGGAAGGAAGCAAATGCAAAAGGAAAGATACAATGGCAAATGGAAATTCGTTTTACACAGGATTTACAATGACAGGCAGCGCAAGGAAGGGGTTTAGCTAATAATAGGAAATCAGTTTTCACTGACAAAGGCCGAGAGACATAACAGATAGACTTGTAGGCAAAAGGGGATTGCTCTCAATGGGACTACAGTTTGGGTTTTTACTAGGACAGATGCGAATAGGAATTCGTGGGGTGATGCACCTAATACACGGACACGCTTGGTTTTTAGTTACAAGGAGACACATTATTTTGAGGCAACACTTTAATGACTATAATAATTAAAGAAAGACACCAGGGACAAGGTGGTTGATTTCGAATTTCAACCAGCTTGTACTGTGAATTTCAATGGGGAAATGTATTGATTTACTTCACATATGCTAAGGATTTACACAAACACGGAGATGTTTACCAAAGGGAATATGAGAACCTACACAGGCTAAACACAGTTTCTTCTATGGGAAGGTGACTGAATTACAATGGCAATGTGAGGTTTTCAGTGGGGGAATTATTGGGTGCAATGCTACAAAAGGAAGGGCTTATGTCACAGGATTCTTTAATTTCTTCTTTTGGTAGTGGGTTTGCATTTGCTGTTGGCCCATTGACAATGAGGGGTAGGCCCCCTTCCACATGGTTCTCGGATTTGACATGAACAAAAGAAAAAGCCAAGCCATTTTTCATTTGCAGAGTTTCAAGGGCTGCTGTTCATGTGAAATGGAAAGCAAAAGCTGTGTCGGGTTGTAATGTTGAAATCATTGCCCCTCATGTGTATTAAAAGTAAAACAGGGCTGTTTTTGGATGCAGTGCATAACATTTTGTCATTCTGGTGAAATAAAAGCAACGCAGGGCCGTTTTTGGATGCAGTGCATAACTTCTTGTCATTCAGGTGAAACAAAAGCATGCACGGCCGTTTTTGGATTATAGTGTTCAACTGCTTTCCACTCATGTGACAGGGAAAGCACACAACGGCCATTTTTGGTGCACTGTTTTTTTTCAGGTGAAAGGGATTTCTGTCTAGGGCCCTTAAATGCACCCCACACTGGTGGCAGCATAATTTGAGCTTTCCTTCGAGGATCTCGACAAATTGAACTTTATTTCCCTGCATTAAGCTCTCGGATGTGTTTGATCAGTCTTTGTCTCGTCGTCAAAATGATATAAACTGTCATTGTGTCCAAAACATACAATCTGACACTCACACTAGAAATGAACAACTAAGGGTGTAAGGAAATGTCTTCTGACTTAGGTTTGGCAAAAAGTGTTCACAATTAAAGCAAATGGATAAATACAACAAGAAAATTGTATTTTCCAAAGAGAAATCCTTGGATCCAGAATGTGGTTCCCTTTCCCTAGATTGTTCAGTTAGGATGGCAAAAGTGTCTTTTCCAAACAACAGTTCTTTAAGGATGACCTCTGGATATACTACCCTGCCAGGATCCTTTAATAGGTTCATCAGATCCCCTAGTATACTCTGCTGCTGGGTATCTTGCTACAATTTTAATATGCATGTTTAACTTCAGCTTGCCTGGGGTTTTGACTGCCAGGATTTCCTTCCTGGTTCGTTGATCCCTTGGTATACTCCCCTGCCAGGTATCTTGTTACAATGTCTCATTCATCCTTATATTTTGAATGGATTGCCTGTTGTACTCCCCTGCCAGGAGTCAACTTCTGAGGTCTTGCAGATCCCCTGGCATGCTTTCCTGCCAGGTATCTTCCCCCCAAAATTCTCACTGCATTGTGTGATTCTTTCACCAGGACTTCTTTTCTGAATTCATTGTCTTTAGTATAGCACAGTTGTATTCCTTCATTGTGTCTATACTTCATTGGCTTGTGGTAATACTTGCCCCAACTTTCCCCATACTGACATCTCATACATGAGAATTCGTGCAAGTTCTGTCTTTGTATTTTACTCGGACGGTATTCAAAACAGTTTCTTAATTGCTGACATGCCTGTCGGTATGCCACAGGGTCTCCAATATCTCTGGGCAGACTCAACAGTTTCTGGTAGCATTCTCAACCAGTGGCAAATTGCTTCAGTGAACCTTTCTCTCAGGGATGGCATTTCTCGCACTGCGGACCCTCTCCTAGTTCTCCTGCCAGCTCTGCATTGACAGCCATGTCCCTGGTAGCTCTGCTGCCAGCTCCTCTACTGTTCTCCTACTGTACTCGCCTGCTGTGTCTTTTGTGGCCACGCGCCACACTGGTAGGTAATGCTGGCAAGCAGTAGTATGGAAGTGCCTGCCTTCTCCAGCATGGCTTGTTCCTGTGCTGCTGCCTTTTCCCTCGGGTTTGCTTCCTTCTATCTCTCCGAATGCAGGCACCATTTTTAAATGTTCCACGCACTCAGACTTCATTACAACAACTAGTCTGCCTGTTGTGAAGATATCATTAAGCAAAACACAGACAACAGATTAAAAGTTCAAAATAAAATAAATGGTTTATTAACTCAAATGTCAGGATGGTTGAAAGCCTAACTTGCCCTATGCTGAGGTGGGATTTCCCTACCTGAACGATACTAAGGAAAGTCTCAGTCAGAAAGTTCAACTTAAAAATCTGTCTGTGTCCAAAACCTATCCTTGCCATCACAACTAAAGCTAAATAATGTGCAGGCATGTCAATAATAAAAGAAATGGTGATCAAAACAAAGTTCTGAGATTCTTCAAGGAAGTTCCACAAAAGTCTTGGGATTACCGTTCCCAAGTTCAAAACAGTTCCACAAATCTTTGGGGGAATACAAAGAAAGGGGTCTTGAGGGTTCCGTCCTGAAGACAACATTAAAGTTCATTAAGCCTCAGGGTTCCTTTCCCCAAGACTTCAACTTGCCAACTTATGTTTGGCTTCCGTCTTTCTATGTTCAAAGCAACTCCAAATCAACTTAACTTTCCTTCTGGATAAGCTTAACAATCCAATCAGCTAACTCTTTCTTGGTTTGCTTTAACAAAGTCTTTGGCTTTCGCAATTGAGGGTTCCCTGGTCTAGGCGCAGTTGGCAGACCACATGGTATACCCATTACAGGTCACGCAACTAGGAACCCTAGGCTCTTTGGCCCACACAAGTTCTTCTGCATCTGCGCCTATGTGGATGTTCACAATCACTTGGCTTCTCCTTGTCAGCCTCTTGACTTTGCCACACTGTGTCACATAATCTTGTCCGTCCTTGGCCTTGCCAAGCTATATTCAGGCATAAAAGTTCAATTTGTGGTCATTTTACTACTTTACCACCTTTCGGCCATGCTCTCTCGCAATCTTCCACTCTTGCTCTCTTGCCTCTTACTTTGCTTTCAAACAGGCAGTATTTGCATTTCATATTAATTTGTCACCTGATCGTAATTTTGCTCATAAAGGTTTAATTCAGTTCAGTATTCAATATTTGTTATCATTTGCTTTGCCACTTAATTGCCAACAGACACGCAACTTCGGGTTTGTTTCATTATGCACATGCTGCTTTGTATATTCAGCATTTACCTTGCTTCCTCAAAGCCCCCTGGAGCGCCCCGGTTCGAGTGACTTTCTCCCTTCACTCACCAGTTGCTGGCATTCCCTCTGGGCTGCTGCAGTGTTCGGTTTCAGCTCCGCCCGCTGACTTTCCTTTGATCGCGAGCCCCTGCCCGCACTTCGGATGCTCTTCTGTTCTCGCCGGCAGCTCCGCTTCTCTTCCGCGGATGCTGGCGGCTACTTTGTTTCCTTTTCTTCACCCGCAGCTCTGGCTGCATATCTCTGACCACAGAGGCTCCCACACCTGTAGTTTTCTTACGGCCCGCCTGCTCCTCGGCTCCAAAGTTCCTTTGGATGGTCCGCTGGTGTCCTGGCTTCCCTGCAGGACCCACCACGGCTGCCTCCTCGCAAACAGGATTCCCTGCTGCTCTGAGTGCTGCTGCTCTCCTCCCTTCTTATGCACCTGCAACCACTTGACAGGTTGCAGGTGTGAGTTTTCAATTGGACTTGATAATCTGCCATTAGAGTAGAACTTGGGACATGCCTGACATCTTCCTCGACTCAGTACTAGAGTGGTGAAATGACTTACTAGTGTTCAATACTCATAGCCACCTCTTCCCTGTCCCAGTACTGTAGTAGGTTGAATGAGGGGAAATAAGGTGAGCTGTTCTACAATAGCCCATGAAGGCCGGGGGAGGGTTAGGTTGGTTCTCATAAGGAAAAGGGGATACCATCTCTCGCCTGTGGGTACCCTCTTCCCAATCCCCAAGGACCCTCCATCCAGGTGATCCTCCCTTTTTTCTCCACCCCCAGGGTAAGGATCCAAAAGCGATGGCCTTTCCCTGGCCACCTTAGAGGGGGAATCAGGGGGTAGCAGTGAGGATACCCTCAGGTTTCTCACAATATTTAGCTTGGTGTTTCCCTCAACCCACATTAATTCCTTCTTTCTCGTCTCAGTACTTGAGGCTTTATGGGAGTTGGAGTCCATAGGATTTCTGGGACTTCTAAAGTGATATTGTTTAGGATTTTTGTTTCGATTAAAAACATCACTTTGCACCTGGACTATTTGAGGGATAAAGTTGTTAAGGTATAGGTGGGCCTCTTTTGAATGCAGCAGTGAGCGATAACCAGGGTTTTGAATTCCATACAAGCTTTGATGGGGAGCCAGTGAGCTTCCCGTCTAGTAGCAGGGATATGGTCTGAGCGTTTAAGCTGAAGGGCAACGCGCAGTGCTTTGTTTTAGAGCAGATGGAATTTTGACATGTTGGTGTTCAAGGTGCCCATCTAGAATACATTACAACATGCAAGTTTGGACAGAATCAAGGTACGTGCGAGTGTGAGGCAGTTATTAGGTGAGAGGAACTCAGCAAAATCAGTCCTGCCGTATATGCAGTGGATGAGGCAAGGGTGTTAATCTTCCTGGTTATGGATAAGTCAGCTTCGAGGAAGACCCCAGGATTTGTATTTGCTTCAAAGCAAGGATGGTAGTGTCATCAATCCGGAAGGAGGAGAAGGAGCCACCTAGGTGTCTGAGCCGGTGTGGAGAGCCAATGATGAGCAGCTCGGTTTTCTCAACATTGAGGCATAAGTTGTATGTGGCCATCCAGTTTTGAATTGCGCTGTACACTGCGTTAATTGCGAGTGTGTCGCAACTGTGATCACCCGAAATAGGGATGAGAATTTGCATGTCATCCGCAAAGTTGGTGTAAATGATCTGCCTGGAGCCAAGGAGATCGAAAAGGGGTTTTGTGTATGTGTTATACAAAGTGGGAGAGAGGCAGGACACTTGCAGGGCGGGGATGTGATCAGCTAAGTATTCCTCAATGAATATTCGAGTGGAGCAGCCAAGGAGAAAGGATTTGATCCACCCTGTAGCTTCTGGAGAAAAGTGGAAGTGATGGCTGAGGAGGTGGCATAGTATGTTGTGATCTACTAGACTGAACGCCACAGAGAGATCTAGCAGGAGGAGGATAGCTAGTTTGCTGAATCCTGGATTGAGTACATTTGTATTTTTAGGTACAGGAGGGCAGTTTCTATACTATGATTTGGGTGAAAGCCAGATTGTCTTTTGCCAAGAAGATGGTTGAGCTCCGGGAATTGTTGGACTTGGGCGTAGGCAAGGCGGTCCAGAATTCAGATGTGGAAGGGGACTGTGGTAATAGGGCGGTAGTTAGTGGGGATGGATGGGTCAAGGGATTTCTTTTTAGTAGGGGTGTGACCCAGGATTATTTGATCTTAGAGGGTACTATACTGGTAGAGAATGATGCATTGGCGTATTCCGTGATAATCAGAGAGAGTGAGGGAGCACAGAGCTTCACAATGTGGGCGGGGCAGGAGCCTCCTTTGCAATTAGATAGTTTTGGAACTTTAATGGTGGCCGCTACTTGCTCTTGAGTGACTAGGCTAAATGCAAACGGAAGAAAGATGGGGGTGTGGGCTCCGTAGGCTAGACATGTAATAACACTTAACATGTTTGCTGTAGCCTTGATAATTCACATAAAAATGCTGTGCCACAGTAAGACATACCTAGATGGGTTGCACCAAAATGCCAATCTAACCACTTAATAACACGTATCATGCTTACTTTATCATAGATGCCCAGAAAAATATACCATGCCACAGTAAAGAAAGGCTAGACTGGCTGCACCCAAATACCCAGTCTAGCCAGGTAATTACACTTATCATGATTGCTTTAACAGAGATGCTCAGTACAAAATGTCAAGCCACAGTAAGAAATTGCTAGACTAGTGGCACCAAAATGCAAATCTAGCCATGTAATAACAGTTATGATGCTTCATTAAATATATCCAGAATATATGCCATGACACAGTAAGAATAGGCTAAGCTGGCTGCACCCAAATGCCAGTCTTGACGGGTATAACACTTATCATGCCTACTTTATTATAGATGCCCAGTGAAAAAATGTCATGCCACAGTAAGAAATGAATAGACTGGCTGTACCATAATGCCAGTCTAGCCACTAATATACATCATGCCTGCTTTATCATTGATGACCTTTATGTATTAGATCACCCCTCTCCCGAGCCACCCTTTGTGCATGTTCCCTCTAACTCCCACTCTCCTCCTTCAATCCCCAAAATCAACTCTTCAGCCCGGTATTACCTCTATGCCCCTCTTCCTCTTCCCAGTACCTATGTATGAGACAACGTGCTTCATAGGCCAGTAATGGGACAAGGAAGAGTGGGATGAGAAGTAATAAAGATTACTGGTAAGTATACCAGGTATTACACATGCGCTCATTCACCATTCACTCACACAAGCACATCCAGCCACCCAAACATCATGCACTCATTTACACACATTGCATGATATATACAGCCACTTGCATAACTTAATACACACATACACACACACACACACACACACACAAACAAACACACACTTTTACATTTAAAAAATGAATGTCCTTACCTTCCAGAATCTGTTGCTCCTCCTCTGCAGGCATGACTCTGGCTCCCATGCTCCAGCACGCGCGTGTCGTGTGCAGCAGAACACAGGAGCCAGAGCCATCCATGTCCTGGGGGGGAGAGGGCTCGGATTTCAAGATTAACTAATTTATTTTTGAAGTCACCAACACTTTAAAAAGAAATTATTTCTGTTACCAAAACCGAAATGGAAAATGTTTATTTTGAAGTCAGAGTGATTTCAAAAAGATTTGTTTTCTTTTTTAAATCTGAGCCCTCTGGGGTTGCAAATGTAGTGCCAGAGATCGCACAGGGGTTGCTAAGGGTCGCATTTGTGACCCCTAGCAGCCCCTAAATGATGTCCCTGAAGGCAGAGCCATCAAAGGGAGCAGGGCCTGATAGGATTCCGATTAAGATCATGAAGGTGGATCCCAGCCTTTAGGCCCCGATTCCTTGCATTCTCTTCAATTATATCCTTAGAAGCAGGTCAATCCCCGAGTCATGGCAGAATGCAATTGTGGTGCCAATTTATACGAAAGGCAATAGGTTATTACCATCAAGCTATCAACACATCGCCCTTCTGGACTCCAGTAGTAAGACCTTCGCAACTGTTGTGTTGGAGGCCCTTAATGAATGGACCAACTGGGCTAATCACCTCGATCTGAACCAGTCTGGCTTCCGTAAGGGCATCAGTAGCTTGGTGAACGGATTTATATTATCCATGTTAGTCAATCATAGCAGACAGAAAAATTAACTTGTTTATGTCTGCTTTGTAGATTTCACTGTAGCGTTTGACAAGGTCAACATAGGTATTCCTTGGAGGACATTGGAAGCCTGGGGGATTCCATCTGAGTTGCTGGAGATCCTCATGTTAATCCATTCAGATTCAAGGATCCAGGTCCGGCTGAATACTGAGGGGGGGTTGTCGGAGCCTATACAAACATATCGAGGAGTGAGACAGGGGTGCGTCCTGGCTCTGGCACTCTTTAAACTGTATCTTTCAGAGCTGGGCTCTTAGCTGGATGGGGAGGGTGTGCTTCCTCTTAGGATTGGCCTGCAGTACTTTTTGTACCTACTCTATTCTGATGAGCTAGTCATTTTTAGACCAGACCCCCATCGGCCTACAGCGCTCTCTTGATAAATGGTCTCTGTTTATGGACTCCCATAGTCTCAGGATGAATATCTCAAAAACAAACATCATGGTGTGTGGCACAAAGCAAGAAAACTGCTCCTCTTCTGCATGGAAGGCAAAGGGCACAACTTTGGGGATACTGGATAGGTATGCATACCTGGGCTTTACTATATATGTGGCAAGTCAAAAATGGCACATTTGAACTGTTTGAAGAGGAAATGTAGGGCTTTGTCAGCCCAGTTAAGGTACTTCATTTTTAAACTTTGTACATTTTCCTTATTGCCAGCAATTACTTATTACAAGGCTACGATCCTGCTGGTGCTGCTTTATTGGTTTGTTTTCAATCACGCACTTGGCATATATTGGAGGACATGATATGGCGCAACACCTTGGGTCTTTCTCAAGGTGTTCTGGCAGCCGTGATTAGGCATGAGGTAGGTCTCTTGTCTCTAATTCATTGATTGGCAATTGCTCTCTTTTTGTGGTAAGATCAGACAGCCACAAATGAACTCCCCATTTCATAAGCTTGGCTTATTAGTTGGGGGAAGACTTGACAGTTTGCCTCTAACCATGTGTAGGGGAAATCCACACCAAGTTATGGAAGCTTCATCGCTCATTTGAACTGCTTAGCACGGATCCAGCCAAAGTAAGCAGAGCAGCTGAAGATGGTGATTGGATATTGTGAGGGGTCAGTAATGCGAGGCGGACAACTTCTCGTGTTTTTCTCAAGAATAGACATTTTACTAAAGAAATATTTGGCAAATAAATCCTTGCTATTCCTACTATATCAATAAATTCCCTACCTAGTCTAAAGGCTATGGGAATAACTCCTAACATACACAAACTGGCTCTCACCCTAAACAACAAAACATTCAAAGGAAATAATCATCAAACAACATAAAAGAATGAAAAATGTTTAACCAGTATTTTGTATGACCTTCACCTGTCCTGGGTAAATCCCACCCCCAGGGCTTTCCAAACTCAATTCTCCAAAATTCTCAAAGGAAAAGAAAAGTCTTCAACCAGTTCTCAGCAAAAAACTAGAGTAACAGAGGATACCAGGTCTATCTCTGCTCTATGGTCTAACCTGGAAAGCACTTTGTATTTATATAGACACAAAAGACCATCAAACGTTTTTCTCTGTGTGGTGAGCTCTAAAGAAGTACACACATTTATGCAACCATTGTCTCAATTTGGACAAGCCACAGGATTGCAAAATGTCCACATATAACAAGGAGTCAAGCAAAACAATTCAATTTACTTCACTGGACATGTAAAAAATATTAACTTTTAATGAAATTGTTATAAAAAGACATATCACAACGAGTTAATCATATATATCTAAAAATCATCTGTAGTGCCGACATAAAAGCACCTCTAAAACATCACAGACACACAAAGTCTGTCTAATTAAACACACTATTCACATCCTCTCCCAGACAACATACTGCAGACAAACCTCACTCATACAGAAACAATCAAATTCACACCACTGTTATTACAACCAACTGTAGCCATTAACAATCAACTCTAAAACAGTATTCTAAAATACAATCTCCATTGACTATAATGAAAATAGGAGATCCTCACAGTAAAGCAACCAATCAATGTTCAATGTATTCAAAACAATACACAACACTGTGATATAGACTGCTGCCTACTACAGCATCAAATTCCCCAACCCAACATGTTTCTTTCTATGCTTATTCCATTCTGTAGAAATTCTTCAGGGGTAAGTAGGTCCGGTGCTTTCAGGGGAGTTGACATAGAGGTACAAATGTGTGGACAGGACACAGAGCTCACCTACAAATAAAAACACAGAAAAACACACTCAATGGGGTTCAATGCATAATTATAACGATTGATATATGCACCTTCTGCCAAATTAATAAGCAAAGTGCAAAAAATGGAGCGACAACCACCCCACTACATCCTCATCCTCAGAGGTAATCACATGTACCCAAAAGGTACAGTGAAAGGGAGACCATCTTAGTTGGATCCATCCCGACAAACACCACCGCCATCGACACCATTAAACATCCCTGAGCATCCCCGGTTACAAAGAGTGAACTGTACTCTGCACCATCACATAATCATTCAAACTCACTCCAGAATGGAAGTGAAATGAATTACAAAACCCAACCCCATAGGACATGTGGCATGGGTTTAAATAAGGTGATAGAGTCAGCGAAACTTAGGTGGAGCCAGGAGCGAAAGAAGCAGTGAGTGACACTAAGCATTACCGAAATCACCAATCAACCCAAGTGATACCGTATGGGTAAACTGATGGAATGTAAACTCACAGCCCTTCGGTACACCAGTCTTGTGATGACAAGTCACATCAGGCGGCAGACACTGGTATTGAGCCCATTCAATAGGTAGGTCAACAAAGTTTTTACTCTTGGTTATGCAAAAATATATCGCCCACTCAGTCAGGCTGAAATTATGAAGAGGACCAGCACCGGCGCAGAACATGTATAAAGAGATAAAGGAAGAGAAAACAGAGATTGTGTCACAATCATTAACTCGATCCTTATAAACTATTAGTGCATTCAACCAGTTCTCATCAGTTCCAAGTCAACACAAAAGTTCATTAAACAAAAATCCACTGGTAACATTTCTTCAGCTTTCAGTTGAAACGATCCCCTTGCAGTTTCAGCTAATAAAATAGTCACCAATAGTAATCCTGGACGTCGTCTTTCCAAGAGGAATTGCCACAGTTCAAAGATTAGGTTAACAGCTTCTTCTTCTATGATTTTACAATTGATTAAGACCTCTGGATTACATTTGGTATAATTAACAGGATGCTACTCTTTTGGTTGTTGCTTTCCTCTTGACAATCACCCTTCTACTACTGTTACCATGAGAAAAGCCTCCTTTGTGCCACAGTATGCTACTACAATCAACCAACTTCAATGTGACATCCACTGAGAGTTTATACACCACCACAGTTCAGGTACATCTGCTTCTTCTTCTTCTACAACTTTATACTTCAGAATTATTAGGCATATAAAGACAAGACACTTCGAGCTCTACAGGTAGGCAAGGCACTCTTCTTTCCTATACTCCAAGAAAAGGGCAGCCTATGTGCCTCTTCTGTCTGCCTGACTGCCACTGCTGCTTCTTCTACAACTTTATACTTCATATTTATTAGACACATAAAGACAAGACATTTTGACCTCTACAGGTAGGCAAGGCACTCTTCTTTCCTATACTCCAAGAAAAGGGCAGCCTATGTGCCTCTTCTGTCTGCCTGACTGCCACTGCTGCTTCTTCTACAACTTTATACTTCATATTTATTAGACACATAAAGACAAGACATTTTGACCTCTACAGGTAGGCAAGGCACTCTTCTTTTCTAGCCTCTGTGCCTCTTCTGTCTGCCTGACTGCCACAAGAATCACCTGCCTCTGCTCCAAGCCTGACCTTTTCTCAGCTTCAGGAGTCTTCAGCATTTACAGATGATCTTGCTCTGCATTACTCTTTTACAAGCACCCAGGCCCCTTTGCCAGCTTTGTTCACACCCTCTTGGTTCCAGTAACAACCCTGAAGCTATATTGCCGCTCTTCTAACTTCAGGTAATAATGTTACACTTGTATCAGAGGACACAGGACCTTTGACAACCTCGCAGATCAGGTTTATCGATCTTAATATAACTGGCTTCACTATGGAAAAGGCTTGCCTCTTGGCTTGGGTAATGCTTGTTCTTCTAGTCAGTACAGAAACGCTGAACTTAAAGAATAAGTGTTCTGAATACTACAAGGTTCACTCTTCAAAGAAAAAACAGATTTAAGCAAACGTGACCACTCTTTAAGGTAGATTTATAACCTTAAAGAGATACCAGTGATTGTATATCTATTCAAGATCGCAGGGACAATTTCAGACTCCTTTAGGGAAATACAATTGGCCACACAAGACCTTCCTTTGATGCTGCATTCACTTGTGAAAGTCAACATTAGTTTTTTGGAATGGTTCTAACAAGTGTTCCCTTTTAATGAGAGACACGCGACCACTCCAGCAACAGTAAATTGTTCAACAATGGAAATAATAGGTGTTTCTTCTTACGCGAACACTATTCCACTCACTAATGCTGCACGTGTTACATTTCCAATATTAAAAGGAATTTCCACAGCAACGAACAGTTCATACTCCCTTTTGAATTTACGCAAGTTAATTCTGAGCTGGTAACAGTTACTGGTAAGGCTTACTGAGTGAACCTGAACATAGAGCGTCACTCACCGGCTCCAGGAACACTGGGGTTACTGGCTGCTTCACTTTCCCAACTTCTTCAACTTCTACCACTACTTTGGGCACTCTTGGGACCCACACATCCTTCTGCAGCACAGGTGTCTCTGGTCTGGCCATGCCAATTGGAAGTCTCCTTTATTCCTCAGTCCCTCGGCTTGCCTTCTGCTACGGGCCTCTAGCTTCAGCACGGTCTCGGCTCTGCAATCACAGCCATACGCACCTGGGGAAAGCTCAGTTCTCAGCATGTCTTGCTCAGTGCATCCACAACAATGCAGGTTTTGAGACCACAGGACCCTCTCAGAACTTGCCGGTGGAATCTGCTATCTCCTTGCTCCGGTGTCCATTCTGTGATCACACGTCCTCGTAAATTGGCAGCCTCATGCTCTTCTACTATTGCTACTGCTGCCAGCCTTCTGACTCCTGCTCCAGCTCCTTCCTTCTTGCTTCTCCCACTACAGCCTTTTATGTGTCACAGGTTTGGCGACTGACTTCAGGTTTGCAGCATTGGTTTCAATTGCCTGACCCTTGCAAAGGCTATTAGTCCTAATTGCCTGACTACTACAGCTACATACTGCCTTAGCCCTCTTCTTCGTCTCAATCCCTATAGGATTCTGGGACATGTAGTTTACTTCATCAACGTCTGGTTTTTCTTCTTTAGTATTTCTAAGAGTAGATTTAATTCCCTTAGTAATTATAACAGAGGGGCTGTAGGTTATAACTTTGCTAGAGGAACATGATTTAGAGAAGACAACATTTCTGCCATTCCTTGTAGTGTACCTTTGGTATTGAGGAGGGCATTTTATTTTAGGAACCAAAAGAATTCTTTCCTTTGGTATAATATGCTTTGTTGTTACCACCTTAGGGTTTACCACCTCGCATTCCATAGAAGGTTGAGAGACATTAAAATGACAGTAAGCCATAACCTCTTCTGGTACAGTAGTAAGAATCTCCCTGTTAGAGGCAAAATACTGTTTCTCATCCCACGGAATCTCCCCACAGCCCTGGGCTTTGTCTCCACCCGGGTGATCCTCCCGCAGTGCACCACCCCCTGGGTTGGGATCAGGAAGCATCTGCCTTCCCCTGGACACCTGGGAGAAGACCTTAGACGGGGTTTCAGTGAGGGATTCACATGATTCCTCACAATATGAACATTTGAGGTGGTGTCCAAATACTCCTTATTTCAGGATATTAAAATAATTCCAAAGCCGCCCTTCGCTCCAGAACATTCGCTCCAGAACCTTATGCATGGAGGTTTCTCTCACTGTCTTGGAGAGGTACGTTCCTAAGGTTTCGTTTAAACCTGCTCCCTACCTTTGAAATAGTAGGGGCTAGAGCTGAGTGGGAGAGGCAGCTGAGGATCTGTAGGCTTTGCAATCTTGATGGAGCTATTGAAACCTTGTTTCACTTATTATAGATTTGTCCATGTACCAGGGCCTTGAGATTCAAATACTTTTTTCTTTTCTATGTGGTCAAAGGTTAATTGACCCAGATGTTTTTTGGTTACAGATTTTGTCAGGAAGAAGGGTTTTGTTGAGTTTAGCAGCCTTACACCTACACCTTGGCCTAAATGTAGGGGAGGCTAGGTTGTAGGTCATTAAACAATTTTTATCGTTTTATGTCTTTTTTTCTTTGTTATGCATTCTTTTTAAGGTTATGCCTTGTATTGTTGCAGTCATGTTTTTCATCGCGTGTATGTATGTAATGTTGTGCAAGGTTAATTATTAATAGAAAACATATGCGCAAAGAAAAATTATGAATCTGAAAAAGTGGCAGATTTTATAGAATTGATTGCACTGACACTAGTGCAGTTTTTCAGCTGGAAAGCACAAGTGCTCCTCTACAGTCCTTCCACCCACTCCAGAATGGTGTTGCTAGAAACTGCAGGGAAGAATGTCTGCCTTCCTCACTACTTTTCCCTAGAGCTCAGAAGCAGTCCCTCTGCCTGTCTTCTCATCTCCTCTCTTCCCGAATCATGGTCTCTGGATTAATCTGATGATTCTGCGCCCCTATTGAATTACATTTTCCCTTCACACTTACATTGTCTGTATTATGAATCCCTATTACCATTAGATGTCTTGGCTACTTGGTGAACATTTTCAACCACCCCCATTGGGTATGAGAATATCCTCCCGACTTTCCCATATCTTGACAGTCATTTCTGTCTCACTCCTTTCTACACCCATTCTCGTGACTGCACTGCAGCTTTCCTATTGTCATGGGACGGATCAGCACAGCGTTTGACATTCCTATATTAGGTCCCAGGGCCCCCAGGACTGGAAAGGTTCGTATAAATAAGTGTACAGGTCAAAAGATATAAAGGGTATAAAACAGGGTGTGTTTTTCACTTTTCCATTCATGTTCCCATAGGGAAACTGTCACATATTAGCTCACACGCACAGCCCAAAACGTGTGACCTTTGTTCTGTCCTTTGGCCATCTTGTCCCTTTGCCTTCCCCAGGTCGAGCAGACCCAGGAAATTCATTATTTGGTTATGCAGACCCCCGCGCAAACCAGTGGTCGAAGTGTACAAAAAGAAGTAGTGGAACTATGTTCCCTGCTCTGGCCTGCCCCTGCTCCCCACAAACCCCATTGCCACAACCCCTCCCACACACAATACACCCCTCCCCAAACACTTTTACTTGCTGTTTAAGGGAACGTTCAGTGCAATGCACTGAAAGTGAAGGTTTCAACTTCTTCCTACACTTTCATTTTAAAAACAAAACCATTCCAGAACGGTTTCTTTTTAAAATAAAGGTATAGGAGCTGTACAAGGTAATTAAAAAAAGTATAGGAGCACCGCTCCCGACCGCTCCTGCTCAGTTCGACCACTGGCGCAAACCGAAGCTTTTGCAGGCTTCTGCATGCCTTCCTTGTGTGCGCCCAGGATGTGGGCTAGAGCACATCCTGGGTGCTAGGATGTCTGGTGTGAAGGGATGACTGGGACCACCGTGGTCCACGTCTTGTATGGCTGTATGTGAGCAGATCTCCTATTGGTTTCTCTTCGTTTTGGCGCAAAGGAGATTTTGGATAAGAGAAGGCATCTTATACCCATTCCAGGTCGATCTTCTGAGTTCACACTGAACTTAGTAAAGGAGCCAAGTATCCTATATCAAGGAAATAGATCCGTGGAACGGTTGGTGACCCGGTGGAAGATTTGGCACCCTGAGCCTGCTGTTTTTCGTCGGACCCCCATTTTCTGATTTTACCTAGAAGGCCTGCAAGGGTGCTTCGACCCATTCGAATAGTGGGACCAACTATTCTCGGCACCTCCAACTTAACCTGTAAGCAAGCCTTTTCGGAAGTGTTCCTGGACTGCCCAGTGAACTGACCAGCTTGTACTGGACTTTTGCCCTGGAACCACCGCTGTCTCGACTTGAGCCTTTGGAGACTGTAAACTCTGGGTATAAGGCACTCTCCCTCTGAGTTTCATACACCTAGTATTCCTACGTCTGGAATTAGAAGAGTACGCCTGAACCTGAGCATACGCGGTCACCGGGTCGTCCAGCTGTGGTCATGAACTTCGTGGGTGACTTTCTGCTTTGTCCCCGTGTGCCCTCAGACTCGCTGCAGCAGAACTGGCCTGATCCCTTCACCAGGAGCAGAGAAACCGCCACTGTCCCTCCACAGAATCATTCCTGTAACGCATCTCCATGAAAGCCGCAGATCCGTGCAACTTCAGGATTTAAACCTGCGACCGAAGTGGACTTGACTGCCAAAGTTTGGTCCAGAGTGCAGCAAGGTTCAGTGAGTACTTGCAACCCTTACCGCTGGCCCCTGGCGCATCCATCCATTTTTACGCACAAGTGTCCCCTGAGGTTCACTCTTCTTTAGCGAGGTAGCCTGTGCTACCAAGCTATTCCCAACTCTTGGATCCTGTTTGGCCCTGTTGGGGAGACCCTCCTCGAATAGCAGGAACGTATTCTTCACTGCCTCTTCCCACCTTCCTCAGTCGCTACAGCCCCTTAAAGAGACCCATTTTGACTTAACTGCACAATTGTGTGCACCAACACCGAAAATACTTTTCAGCTCAAGGCTCCACTCATTTTTGGGACTGGACTGCCTCTTAGCTAGGGTGTGAATTGTGAAGGGTTGCCACAGAGATATGTGCAGGTTGTGGACCTGTACTGAGTAATATCCCTGTTGGCCATTGGTTACTGTATATATGTTTGCTAGATTAGTGTTGTATTGTTTTCATTATTACTGCTGAATAATTACTTTGTTTTGACTTAAAAGGCCTATATATTTTTGATATACACCTGACTGAGAGTAATTTGTGGTTTCCTTTACTGCGTGTGCTCATTGTGGGCTTTTGACCACTCTCACCCCTCCTGAGACCTAGTCTTGACCGCCGCCAATGTAACCGTGATTGGTCTGGCTTGTCCAGAAGGTTACCATGTTCCAAGAAACTAGGCTGGCCTTCTGAACCTCTGCCCACCAGGTCAGAGTTCAGAAATCCATCTTAACAACTGCACCTTTCCTTCCATTTTATGGACGCCCAAACTTTTTGCTTTTATTTTTGATGCTGTCCTGCTCTTTTTGCAGTACAGTGAAGCCTTAAGCTTGTTATGGGGAACCTGACATGCCCTTTAGGCTGTCTTTAGTCTTGCGTCTTTGTTACTACTTTTGGTAACTTTGTATCACTTGTAGTGGTAACTTTTTATCATTGTACAATGCAGCTTACACTGCAGTACAATGGTATACACTTTTTGTTTTGCCCTCGAAAAACACTCAGAGGATTTTTGGTTACTCTAGGTGTGCAAAAAGGATAAGCTGGTGGCAGCAGTGACTTTTTCCCATTTTTTCATTTTAGCCTTACCAAGTTTACCATGTTTGGCTACTAACTGTGGCTAGTGTCCAAACATTGTCGTGTGCAGTATCATGCAACATCATTCCAGAATGTGAATGTGGAAGATGGAATGACGGAGGGAGTGGAAGAACGAGACAGCAGTTGGAGAGATAAAGAGAAGGAGCCAGAAGCGCTGCACCACTCTGTTCCTATGCCCTTTTATAGTGTTAACATTAGTTACTTAAATAAACCTTGTTCCGTATGTTCCCCGCATCCGTGAATACTTCAAGTGGTGATGAGGATCCTGTCAGTTTCATCAATATCGGTCTCCGGTGTCCAGAGGGAGAGCAGCCACGACGCAATGTTGAAATCGCTAAATAAAACAGGTGAGGGAGCCCAAGCTGCATTCCGCAAGCAGTTTCAAGAAGCTATGCCCTGGGGCAATCGCTGATAAAGCAGCGTAAAGTTTGTAACTGCTGGGTCTGCATTGATTTCCCTGGCCGTTTGGGGACAGGCATTAGAGGAAAGGACTCGCCCATTTGTTGCATCATCACGCCACATGCAGCCATTTTGGGAAGGCCATGCAAATACAGCACATAACTAAGCAATCCCGCTCTTCCTCGTTCCAGGAAAAAAACATTTTTTTGTTGTTGGCATTTCTACATATGCACTGCCTGATATGAACAAAGGAGAACAATAAAGGTGACCTATTTTCTATCAGATTCTCCTCCAGATAGCCCTCACGACCACATACTTCCTCCAAGAGCTCATCAATCCTTTTCGTAGACACATTCAACAGCATCCTCACTTCTGAGATGGGCAGAAGTGAGGATGCTATCGAATGTGTCTACGAAAAGGATTGTTGAGTTTTTGGAGGAATTATGTGGTCATGAGGGCTATCCGAAGGAGATTCTGATGGATAATGGGTCGCAATTTAAATCCAAGGAAATGGAGGATATCTCAGGGGAAGGTCCATCACACATAAAACCAGTGCCATATACCACCCTGAGACTAACAGCATTGTGGAAAGGTACAACAGAGTGATAAAGGAGGCGATTAGGTGGGCATGGTCCATTGGAAAGGATTGGAAAGAGGTGGTGAAGCTGACGATTGTGGCACATAGGTTCACCCCGCATAGCACAACTGGGGTATCACCCTTTGAACTTAGTAGAGGGAGGAAGGACAACACCAAACTGTTTCCGGAATAGATTAGTGAAGTGACTGGCATGAATATAAGACTGGGTGATGTGGAAGAGCAGGTCAGGGGGAAACAATTGAACAATAAGGCTATGCAGGATGACAGGAGGTTTAAAGCAGCAAAGGTTCCACAGGTTGGATGTTGGGTGAGGATCAAGTTGCCAGCTGTCCTGAGGAATGATGAAGGTAAATGGTCCAAACCCATTGACGTGATGGAAGTGTTCAGATATGCTGTAAGAACAAAGGATGGGAGAGTGTGGAACAATGGTAGAGTGATGGTTAACACTGGCAACGATAGTGTGACAGGGAGTGAGAAAGTGCGTACAGAGAAAAGTGTTTTTTCCTTGTGAGATGAATCCGATACCTCGAAGATGATGGTGGCATAAACATCAAGATTTGGGAGGAGCTATCGGAGGCCAAGACACCTGATGGAATTTGCTGTGTAGTGGGTGTCATGTGAAGGAAGGAGGACGTGTAGTATCGTGCAACATCATTCCAGAACGGGAATGTGGAAGGTGGAATGACGGAGGGAGTAGACGAAAAAGACTGCAGTTGGAGGGAGAAAGACAAGGATCCAGAAGCGTTGCGCTACTCTGTTCCAATCTCCTTTTTATAGTGTTATAAAAGTTAGTTAAATAAACCTTGTTCCGTATGTTCCCCGCATCCGTGAATGCTTCGCCATGTGACATGGTTTTTCGCTTGTCCTTTTGCCATCTTGTTCTTTAGACTTCTTCCTGGCCTCTGAGGCCAGGAAAATCCATACAAGGACTTCCAGTGCCCGAGAAAGCAGTAGCTTTTGGCTGGCTTCTGGAGGGCTTTGTGTGTTTGCTGGCGGATGTGGGCTGGGACTGTCTGGTCCCAATCCACAATCTGGTTTCAGTGTGTCTTGAGTTGTATGCATGAATGTTCCCCCCAGAGGTCCTGATTGTACCATTGCTGGGGTGTATGTGTGTGGACTAGTCCTGGTATTGGCTAGTGGGAGCTTCAGCTCTTGCATGGCTTTTAGGATAAGACGAGGGCCCCTGCACCCATTCTCCAGAGATCCTGGAGAAACCTGAAGGAGCCAAGACTTCTATCCATCTGTGAGACGTGCAAAGAAACCGTAGACCCATCAGAAGGAGGCCTGGCAACCAACTTCTGCTGCTGTCCTGGAGGTGCCCTGTCTTGCTGAAGACCTTTAGCAGTCCTGTGAAGGAGCTGCAACACTGGGAGTGGAGGGGACATGCATTCCTGACATCTACTCAGAGGCCTGCAAAGAAGAGCATTCGGAAGTGACCCGGGACCGTCCTGTGGCTGACCAGCTCCGAGTTTGGACTACTGTGCTGCCGAGGTCACTGTTATGAGTTTCAACCTGGAACTTTGGGGATCCTCAGCTGGCCTTACAAGACTCACCTCTGTGGAATGTCAGCACCCTAGCATCAAGGGTACCAGAGATAAGAGGGAAAGTCTGACAACGGCAGTTGAGTCCCTTTGCGTCGCAGTGCTGTGGTGACCACCGTACAAAATTGCTTACCTGACCCGAGTCCAGTCTTTGCACCAGTGAAAGACACCAACCGGTGACCAGCTAGAACATGCAACCCCTGCAAATCAAGGACTGCGACGAACATTAGGAAAAGCAACCTCGGACCATCTTCCTTTGTCCTGCCAAGTCTTGGGAAGATTTGGAGTACGGGGGGTAAGTTACAGTGATTCTTAACTACCCCTAAGCTCCCATTATAAGTCTGTGGGCTTATAATAAACTTTATTCTAACAATATTGGCCTTGCCATTGCTTGCTCGCGCAAGACTTCTGAAAGATGGGGCTACTTCTGTTAGCTAGTTTAATTTGTACGCTGACAATTAGAACCCTTCACTGGACCCCAGAGACCTACCTGCATTTTCTCCTGCCTTACAGATTCTGTGGAACTTTACCTGGACTATTGGGCAAAGGCCCCAGAGAACTTAGGGCTGGACCTTTTTAATTTAGGGATCATTCTCTGTGGACCTAAAGTGCATACTATAACCTTACTTTTCCATTGCAGTTTGTGGTGCATATTATGCCCTCCGATAAGTGAATCTATATATGTAATCTATTGTATCTAGCGTGTGATAACTCTACCTGCCAGCAGCAATTTTTCTATAGTGTGTTTGGCCAATAAATGATAATTGTATTTTATACATCCTGTCTAAGTGTAATCTGTGATTCACATTGTGTGAATTCATTGTGCACCCTTTACAAGCTCACCCCCTCTGAAGAAAGTAGCCTAGACCGCCTGTCACTGCTACCTGAACTGATTTCGCTGCAGCTCCCCAGAGATGTCCCTGTCACAATAGGTTGGCCTTCTATACATCTTTCCACCAGGCCACAGTATAGAAAAGCAGTCCTAACACTGGTAACGCTACTACTGCCTGCATTGAGGGACCCTTTTTTCGTATGACCCTTTAACTTGGGCGGCGGATATTTACCGGATATTTACCGGTACGGTTAGCCTGTTGCCATGGTGCTTAATGTTAAACCCACCTCCCCAGTTTAGATCTTTTTTTAAACGTTTAAGGTGGTACTGAAAACAGCCATTGTGGGGCTAGCAACGGGATGGAAGGGGAGTGGTTGGAGGAAAAATAGGTGGAAAGTAGGCCATTTTTTAAGACAGGTTTTATATATTTAGTTTTGCTTTTTCAATTAAAAGTTGGGTAAAAACAAACCTGTAAAAGGGAGTTAAAAAGAAATCGCAACAAAAAAAAACCTACTGGCAAGTTCACCCATGCTTCACCCAGGCATCCTCAAAAGTGGGTTCATTCAGTGCAATTGCCATTTAGCATTCGCTGCATGTGTTGTTGGTTCTGCTTTGTCTACAGCCTGTAGCGTTGCAGGTCCGGAGGTGGGTTGCAGGGCATTGCAAGCAAGCTGGATTGCCTGTTACTGTAACCTGCTCCTGAAATACTTGTCCACTTGCCGTCAGTGGTACCGAATCAGGTGGTTGACGTACGCTGTGGTGTCCAGGCTCTCGGCAAGGAACGGTAAAGAATCCTCCCCTGAGCACCTCGCTACAAAATGTGCAGTGTCCCTTTTTTGACGTCTGACAGTGGAAGCATCTATAAGAACCTTGAAGTACTGCCAGCAGAGGGAAGGTGTGAAACACCTGAGGCGGTACTTCTTGGGGTGTGCTGGCTGCTCTGCCCACTCAACGTCTTCAAGGGCAGTGATGAGGGCGATCTCTGCATCGCGGTATGGCGTGTCTCTATCTCCAGAAAAAAATATAAATTTAAAGAAAAAAACAAAAATGAAAACTAAAAAGATCAAATGGCGAACATAAAACCAGCAAACCACCAGAAAAAGACAAAGTACAACAAAGGAAGACCACACAGGTGAAAGGTTTGGGTAGGTAAAAGTGCTTTTTGTACAAATAGGACAGTCAAAGTTTGCAGTGTGACTATCTGAATTTGTCTCCAAAGCAATGAAAATGTGTATGGTTTTTGGGAGTATATATGTGATTTGCGATCGGTGTGTCTATGAACCAATCAGTTCTCGAATTTCCTTCAAGCAAATCTGTTTGCATGTTGTTTTGTACGCATGAATCGCGATTCAAAAATAAATTAGTCTGTTTTTTTTCTTTTATACTATAGTCTTTTGAATATGTCGATGAGGTGTGGCAAATACTTAATTCTACGAATGTTATATGCATGTTTTTCTTTATATGAATGTTCTTAAGAATCGCGATTTGGGAATTGAAGGTCGAATTTTATTGCTGCTCACATTGCGGTTTGAATCGTGAAGTTAAGCAAAATAGTGTGCTTTTTTTCTCTGTTTTTAATGAACTTTTTCTAAAAGAGTACAATTACCAATGTTTTATGCAGTCTTTACATTCTCCCTTCACGTAAAATAAAGTCATTCGAAGATTAAGATGCAGTTTTTATTTTATTGTGTGTATACGTGGCTCTCAAACTCATTCTACTCTTGCTCGTCTCAGTATCACCTGAATAATTTGTAACATTAGAAGTTCTCAATGTATACTGGGTGGGAGATAGAAACAAGGCTAACTTCAAAAACATTATTTTATCTGTTGTCGATTCATATAGTTTCTTCATATCTCTCCTTTTTTGTTAATTCTCGGTCTCAATAGTGAAAGATATAAAATGTAAACAATATAGGAAACTGAGGCACATGCGATTGGAGAGGAGTTACTAAAGAAAATAGGCAATATTTTGAAATGTGTATGTAATCCAGACGTGTTGAGAAAGTATTTTTTGTTTCTATATTGAATTTGCGGTCAATTATAGTACTTGGGGGAGTAAGAGGGCTGTATGGGTATGAGATCTAGATTTGTGATGAGTGGTTAAAATGGACATAAAAAACAGAAAGCAAGGATTTCACATGTTATGAATAGTTTTTTCACTACACGCGAAAACATAATTTTCAATTAATACAGTGTTTACACATTTTTGTAGATAGTGATCATGAATATAGATCTCATATAAGCATGTCCATGTTTTTATAATGTATAAGGTATATTTGTTCAGAAGTGAAGGAGGCAGGATTTAATGTTCTGTAGGTCACAGAACCCCACTATCACCACACCCCTCCTCCTCATTTCAGTACCACAACACTACCAACTCACTCTTCCTCATTACAGTCCACCACTAACTAAGCCTTGCTATTCCTTGTCAGAGTCCCCATCTACCCTACCTTACTCTTCCTTGTCATAGTTCATAACTACCCCACCTCACTCTTCTTGGTGACAATTTCCAACTACTGAACTTCAGTCTTCCATATCACAGTGTACCACTAAGCCAGCCCCGCTCTTTCTCGTCACAGTACAGCATTACTAATCCCTTCTTAACTAGTGGACACACAAAAGATGAAATACTTGATAAACCGAATGTTATGTAGCTCAAAAACAGCTAACAAATGATATGACATAAAGTATGTTATCAGAAAAAAGACAGAATACCAGGTGCTGGGAGGTATAGCATAACAAAACCCCTGAAAATCAGTGAAAAAACTTTAGTTAGGGGACATGTAAGGTGAATAAGTTCTGTGCACCAAAACCCTTGAAATTCAGTAAAAAATGTTTAGTTGAAGCGACGTGAAGGTGAAACAATCTGATACAACGAAACACTTGAAATTCGGTGAAAAATCATTTTGAAGTGACTTTAATGTGGCGATTTAACACCAAAAAATCTCTAGAATTTGGCAGCTGCTGGAAGCTGCGCCACCTTAACTATGATGACCTATTGCACGGCCCCTTACTACACTGATGACATCACAAATTACATTATTGATGATATCACATATGACATCCCTTATGGCATCATGAATGACATCACTGGTACAGAAGATCATGTGTGCAAGAAAGAGAGATGCAACATTTAAAACGTGTGTTTCTTATGTGAGTGTGTAGGAGTAAGACTCAGACAGGGGGGTGATGTGTTGATTGGCAAAGACTTTTATTAATAACAGAAATGGGGAGTAGTTGGAGGAAATCCTAACTAACCTTACCTCTAAGTGGGGTTTCCCAGACCCAACAAAACTAGCTAATGAAACTGTCTGTGCCAGAATGTCCAAAGTAAAGTTTGCTGTCCTCTGTCCAAATTCTAATCCGTCCCTCCCAAGCTAAACTCAACATAAGGTGAAAAGGGAAAGGTCTCTTGGTTGTCTGCCTGTAGCCCAGCTTTGTAGTACAAAACTGTGTAGAAAAGCAAGTTCTACAAGACTCAAGGGGTTGATACACTTTTCCCAGAGTCTTTCCAACTTTATCCAATATTGTGTCTGTATCTTCAATGGTCAAGATCAGTCCTTCTTCTCACTGTTCTTTCTTTCTGTCTTCACTTTCACGCGCAGCCTTGGTTTACTCGATACCCAGATTCCGTTAATGGTAACCAGTTCATGAATCTTGAAATGGACCGTTTGGCAGACATGACTACGGGTGGTTTCAATTTCAGGGTCTAAATGATATTCTGGATCACCCCATTCTTCACCTGTCATACACCCTATTTTCATGGGTTCTTTTTTTCTGTTAAATGGAGACTGGCCAAATGCCCTTTCTCACCGCAAGAGAAACAAACATTGAGAAAAGGTTTAGGGGTTCTAACTTCCTCCAATTTTAAAGGTCCTTTATCACATATTATTGGGGTTCTTTTCTCCTCTTTCTCCGTCTCTCGTGTTCCCATTTTATTGTGTTTGGATAAGCCTTTTCTTAGCCTCTTTCCTCCTCTGGATTTTTAGTTCGAGGGGGAAAGAGCTTCGGAGTCCTGATTTTATCTCTCTCTTCCCATCATCTGTTTTGTGTAGAAGCCTTACATGTTTATTGGCGTTGGCATGATTTTGAGCAATATCTACATCTAAAGACATGGTAGGCTTGCTCATCTGGAGGATGGGCTTTTGAAGAGAAAGGGGTAAGTAATTCACAAGTTACTTTAGGGACAAGGCCTCTAACACCTCTGGGAGAGTCATTTTAGATAACCAGAGGGATAAAATATTTTGGATTCTTGCTCCTAACTCCACAGGAGTTTCCCCTGGGTTCAACCTAATTTCTCGTAATTGATTTTTATAAAATAAATGTTCTGTTAGCCCTACTCTGAGTAGCAGACCCTGCTTAATCTCATCATAGGTGGTAAATCCTAATGGGCTAAGGGTTTGGTAATATGACTGCAAATCTCCTTTTAACAACGGCGCTAAATAGCATGTTTTTAACTTGTCTCCCCAGCAGAACTGTTGAGCTAGCCATTCAAAGTTTTAAAAAAATCTATTCAAGTCTTCTCCTTCCCTATAGGGTTGCAGGATTTCATGGGGGAGTATGGGTTTTTGCTGGGCTGACACTATCTTAGCAATGCCCTCCTGAAATCTGGTTTCTGCATCCACCTGGTGGGACACAAGGCTTTCAAGTAGAGCCTCTAGGGTCCTCATGGTGGAGATCGGAATGTGAAGGGCCCTTAAATCCGTAGTTGATTTAAACAGGATTGGGCTTTTTTCTAGGGGTAGATTGGCAAAAGAGGGAAAAAAAGGAGGCTGATCGATAAAGAAAAAAAGTCTTCTTCAAATTTCCAGGTCTATTCCTCACTCTCCAGGGGTTTATCGGTTTGAACCGGGGAGTCTTCCTCAACCTCTATAAACTGCCCCTCAGAACGTGTCCCACAATTATCAGGTGGATTATATATCTGTCTACATTTTCTTATGCTAGGTTTGATACCCAAACATCCTAGGGGATGTCTTTATCACTAGGTTTAGCTTTTGTTGGGTCCCACCGAATAATTGGACAATCTGGCCCCATCAACTAATGCTCTTCCTTTGAAAACAAGTTTTTGACAAAGTATGAAAATGTTCTATTTTTGGAGGAGTGATTGTTTGATGGTATGAATGGATTTGGTTGGAGAAAGCTTTAACTAAACCTCTTCCCCGTGGGCATCTTTGAATATTATTAACATAGAGAAAGGGGAAAGAAAATTCAAAATTGGATAGGCTGTTTCTAGATTGTCGAATCAGGGTGCTGGTCTCCGTCTTGGTTGCTCTATAATTTTGGGCTCCCCCCTTTAGTATCAACCAGGGCAGAGCCCACTCCTGACATCACATAAGAGGGTGCAGGGGTAAGATTCGGACACGAGGGTGATGTGTTGATTGGCAAAGACCTTAATTAATAACATAAATGGGGGGAGTTGGATAAAACCCTAACTAACCTTACCTCTAAGAGGGGTTTCCCTGACTCAAAAAAACGAGCTAATGAAAACGTCTGTGGCAGAATGTCCAAAGTAAAGTTTGCTGTTTTGTGTCCTAATCCTAATTTATCCCTCACAAGCTTAACTCAACATAAGGTGAAAAAGGAAATGTCTCATGGGTGTTCATCTAGCCCAGCATTGTTATTCAAAACAAACATTCCAAAAAGGTGTAGAAAAGCAAGTAAAAGTTTCACAACACTCAAGGGGTTGCTTCCCTTTCCCCGGAGTCTTTCCAACTTTGTGTAATATTGTCTCTGTGTCTTGAATGGTCAAGATAGGTCCTTGTCTTTACTTGGCAGGTCTGACTCCCAGGCCCGGTGACAAGGTAGGATGGCCTGGGTACCTTTTCCAAGCCTACTTAAGGGTCCCATGCCCTTTCTGAGCATACCCGGCTCCCAGGTACTGCGATGGGGAAGAATAGCCTGATTCTCTCTCCCAAGGTGCGTGGGTCTTTCTCTCAATCATGGTGGGCCCCATACTCTGTTCTCAGTACCCCCTTCTTGGTCCACCTTCATGCCAAGTAGGGAATTCAACGTTCTCGTTCTCACTGTTCTTTCTCTCTGTATTCACCTTCACCCAGAGCCTTGGTTTACTGTCCTGTTAAAGTCTGCAAGTGTCACTTATACGTGTACGTTTTGTCTTCCTATTTATTACTGTTTGGGGTGTATTTCCCCAACATGGTTGCCAGACCCCTTTCGCTTGATTGCTTTCAAAGTTCTCTTTATCTGGTCTCTCTTCAAGCCACAGCCTTGTTTTACTCCCCTGCCAAGTGCCAAGGTCTGTGAGTACTACTTTTGTATTCAAAGTTTGTATCTTTATCTGGTCTCTCTTCAAGCCTCAGCCTTGGTTTTCTCCCCTGCCAAGTTCTTTGAGTACTACTTGTATATGCATAATTTGTATTCCTTCTTGTTACGGTTTGGGATATGCTTTCCCAATATTTATCCCAGACACCCTTCACTAGGTGTCTCTGTCCCTGTGGAGATTTCTGCTGTGCTTCGCTTCAGGCATTTCCGCACCATATGGGTATCCCCAACCGTGGGATTAACCACCCTAGTACCTGCAGGGTCTTGCCCGTCATTCTCCGGTTGTTTGTAGGTCTCCCAGCAGTTTCGACCACCTCTCTGGCTCACCGTGGCCTTCCCCGGTCGTCTGCAAGTTTCATATGCGGTTCCGCGGTGGTTTCTCTGCCCTGCTCCAGCCTCCGTCACCCGCATGTATCACTACCCTTCAGTGTCTTGGCCATCACCTTCTGGTTGTTTGTGGGTCTCCCAGCAGCTTTGACCACCTCTCTGGCTAACCAGGGCTCACCGATCAACGCCACAGTTCCTCTGCTGTTCCGCGGTGGCTTCGCTGCCCTGCTTTGGCATCTGCCACCAGTGGGTTCTATTCTATTGTATAGATTTTGTATATTTTGTACCTCACAGCCGAAGGCCTCATGGCACTCACAGGACAGGGACAGAACAACAAGAAACCAATTAAGACATGCAGTAGTCAGGAACAAAAAACAATCAATCTACACCTTTATCGAAAAGAAGTGTTTTAAGCATTTTTTAAATTGCGCAAATGATGGAGTTCTTCTAAGTGCAAAAGGGAGAGCATTTCAATGAATAGGAGCTGTAAGGAACTCATGGTGGCAACAGTAAAGACAGACACAAGTGATCACAGTTCAAGGGTGTTTATTAAACTGTATAAATGGGTGAGAAGAACGCCTAATCTAAACCTAAATCTAAGATGGGAGCATGCTACAACCATCAAATAATAATAAGGCAGTCCTAGTGGCGTCTCCTCAAATAAAAAGGGCCTATACTAAAACAAACTATTGCCAATACTTACCACTAAGTTACAAAAAATAGTGTGGGATAATATTCACCAGAAAAGAAAGAAGTGTTCACAAAATGATAAGTCAGGATGTTATAGCCGGGGTCTCCCTTCCCCACGTTTTTAGCACGGGACAAGGCGGGACTCTCAAGCATAGCACACTCCTGGGCTTCTCCAGCACAAGGTTATAGTTCCTTTCAGCGATATCAGGACCATTCTGAGGTCAAGTCTCTTTTCTACAAAGTCTCTTGCCACCGAGGGCCTGATGGGTCAACAATAACAAAACACAAGTTCCCTTCTGTATTCTTCACGTTGGTTGATGACTCTTCACCTCTGGATCACCCTCAACCGAGCTCTGATCCTCTCGAATATTAGCCTCCCTCAGTCGGGTTTACAACAGCCTTTCCTTCTAAATCTCTTCACCTGTAGTATTCACAAGTCTCAATGTCCTTTTAAACAACCTTTCACTGTGGACATCCCTCATCCGGGTTCACTTTTGTCAACACAATGTTCAGGGGGTTATCACGCTTCATCCCGCATTACAGGTATCCCTCAGCCTGGTTCACATTTGCCAGCTACACAGTTCCATCAGAAAGTCATTCTAGACCCCTTAGGTTGTTCACTTTACCCACGTCTGGATCTCAGCCCCCTGTCATGCTTTCCTTTAAAGCCCCCAGTCAGGCTTTCTCTAAAGCCCCCAGTCATGCTTTCTCTAAAGCCCACAGTCAGGCTTCGCACAGTTCATTCGACACAATTCACTGTGCTTTATCACAAATGCGGGATTCATTTCCCTTAGCTTTCCTCTTGGTTTAGGATAGCCTATCTCGGTCGGGTTCAGACCATCAATTCAGTTTGGTTTTCTCTTGATTTCCGATAGCCTCTCTCAGTAGAGCTCAGACCATCAATTCACTTTGGTTTCCACTTGGTTTACGATAGCCTCCCTCGATCGGGCTCAGTTCTTTCCTCTGGGTTCCGGGTCAAAGTCTTTCAAGTGTGCAAGGGGTTTTACTCTACCTTTGTATGATGAATTTGACCTGCTACGTTGGGCTCTGCTAGGGCATCCTGGTATCTGTAGTTTTACCAAAAAGGGACCAACCAGAGTCTTTCGAATAAGTGCCCATGTGGTGCTGGACCACTCTGCAGCTGGTCTTTACCTGGGTTTTAAAAGTTCAATAACAGATACGTTCTTTGTTCAAATCATGTTGCCGTTTGCAGCCTTCGCTCAACACAACTTGGTCTATTATCGGTTCTCTCTCCGACTCACCGGCTGCGCTGAACTCCTTGTCGTTTCTTGTCTCTGGAGTCAAGGGCGGTACCACGGTAGCAAGCACCTCTCTCCGCCTTGGTCATCAGTGTGGGAGGGCACCGTACATTGTTAACATCTGTTCCACCACACGCTAGCTGTAGCTCCTGGTATTATAATTCCTCTTTCAGAGGCTTTGCGGGTCTGGGTCGAAAAGGGTAAGGGCACTTCCCTCCTTATCGTCTTTTCCAGTCTTGTCTCCTTTCTCCTTCTTTTGAATTGCCATCCTGGAACCACTGCTTCTTTGTGCATTTTGTCTTGCTTAAAGTGTGCTCTCGTGCCCCACTTTTTATCCAGGTGGGGAAAGGAAAGGGCCGTCAGGTGTGTGTAGTTATTGTCAATTGCCTGACCCTTTTTTTGGGACACGTCAGGTAAATGGCCCTGGTGTTAGTCCATTGTCTTTCATGGTGTAAGAAAGTGTTTGGGCCTCATTACGACCCAGGCGGTAAGGGGTTTACGGCGCCGTAAACAGCGCCGACCCTTACCGCCTGAGTACGAGGTCCCTTAGCGCCATGGCGAATTTAACACCTGCTTTTAGCAGGTGTTAAAATCCATGGCGCTAAGGGACCATGGAGTTAATTACGCCACCGTAATTTACGGTGGCGTAATTAACGCCTTCCCCACTCCCATTATGCCCTATGGGGGAAAAATGGGAATGGGGAAGGGTAAATGGAGATTGGGGACTTACCGCCCCGCCAAGGTCGGAATGGGGCGGTAAGTCCGCCAACCACCATGGCGTAAACGTAGTTTACGCCATGGTGGTAAAGTCACGGCCCAGGCGGTAACTTACCGCCTGGGTCGTATTGAGGCCCTTTGTGTCAGAAGGTGAGGGGGGGGCTAGAACGTCTGACTATCCTAAGGGATAGGATGGGGAAAAGGTGTTATAAGGAAGGGGGTACCACGTCTCACCTGTCGGTGTCCCACTTCCACTCCCCGAGGACCCCCATCCAGATGATCCTCCCTCACTAATTCACCCTCAGGAACTGGATCTAATAGCGAAGGCCGTGTCCTGGCCACTTGGATGACAGATCCCCGTGGATTAGTAAGTGAGACATCTTCAGGTTTCTCACAGAGCCCATGCATTGAAACTGGAGCCTCCAATTTTCTTTTTAGCAACCCGTGATTGAGATAAAAGAGCATTTTTGTTTGAACGCAAAGTGTGTCTTATAGGCATTTTCTTAATTCAGGAGCAGAGATATTCAGGGGCATCACCGGCCAGGCATTTCTACACCAAGGTGGATGCCTTGAATTGTAATGTTTGGTTTACCAGGAACCAATGAAGCTTCAGACGAGCCTTGGACACATGGGATCGACGTCCCACTCCACAGACTGCTCGGACAGCCCCATTTCAGATGACCTGCAGCCTTTTGATATTAGTCTTGGTGGTGCCCACAAGAAGGCTATTGCAATAATGCAATTCTGTGTTTATAATAGCTGCTGCAATCCGAACACTGTTGGTGTCAGGGCAATAAGGGTGAATTTGCCACAACAAATGAATCATGTAGAAGCAGGAGAATTTAAGTGAGATACATGTTTCCTAAAAAAGTTAATTGAGGGTCTAAATAGACTCCCAATGTTTTTACGGATTTAGAAACTTGAAAGATGTTACCTGAGATCATGAAGTTATTACATTGGGAATCCCATTTCTTTAGCTTAGCGTCAGAGCCCAGTGACAGCTCTGTTTTGTTATCATTCAGAGCAAGTGAATTCATTGCCATCCAAGATTGTATAGAAACAAAAACCTCATTTACCCTCTCCAGGTCTGTAGCATAGGATCCAGATAACTGCAGTATGATCTGGGTGTCATCCGCATAATTTGCTAACTGCACACCCAGACTGTCCAGGAGATCGCATAATGGTCTGTAATATACATTGAACAGTAGTGGCGAAAGGCACAAGCCCTGTGGTACGCCACAGATTAGGGGCGTAGTTTGAGATTGTCTTGGGAGGATAGCTCAGCGGCAACGTGCTCGCCTTGGACGCAAGACGACACGGAGCAACGCAGGTTTGATCCCCGGGTCCACACTTAGAAACCTCTGAGTATTAAGTGCGTTATAAATAACCTATCATATCATATCATATCATATAATTTATTTATTTATTTGTAATCATATCATCATCTTTGACCGCTTTCGCCATCCTTGGGCCAAGAAAAGATTTGAACCAACTAGCAGCGCTGCTAGAACATTTACCAATCCTGGCAAATCTGTCTGCCAAAATATTGTGATCCACTAAATCAAAGGCGGTGGAAAGGTTGAGTAACAAAAGTAATACTACGCCACCTGTGTCAGTGATTTTTGCTGTATTCTATTTCAAACCTAAGATAGCCCTCTCTGTGCCATGGGCAAGAACTCCATATTGTTCCACGAAAGCTTGATATTGGCAGCATGCCACTTTTTCGAGAACTTTCAGTAGAAAAGGCACACTCGTTCTAGGCCTATAGTTTCCTGGGTCATCAGGATCAAGATTCTCTTTCTTCAATAGAGGCGTGACCCAGGCCTCTTTGAGACATTCAGGATCATTGTCCTCTGAAAAGGACCAATTTATGAACCTAGTGACCCATCAGACAAATGATACCAAATACTCTTTAAAGTAGGATGCCGGAAAAACATCCTCTTTACAACGGGTTGGTTACATCCAAAGGACAATATCTAAAATATCAATGTCCAATACTTTCTTGAATCAAAATGATGTGAAAGCAGCTGGCGTATCGAGGCTAACAACTGAGGTAGTGGGAAGTATCATAGTTCCTGTACTTTATGAGTTTGACTCGTTCACTGATAAGGGCTTGATTTTGCAATATTTTTTGTGTAAATCCATCATGGATTTGTTGGACCACCTGTTGTCAATGACAACATGCTATTCAGCCAGTGTCCCTTTTATTTTTGATTTAGAATCAAAAACAATTCCCTAGAGTTTGATTTTGCTTCTTCAATCTCGACATTTAGTTTAGTCTCTTTTGCTTTATAATTGATGTTCTTAAGGTTTTTTACTGCAGCCTTATAAGCAGGAAGAGTGGAAGCAAAGGGATGTTTCCTCCAGCTACGTTCAGCTCTGCGTTTGACCTTGCTAGCAGATAGAACTTCAGGTGTGAACCACTGGTTTTGTTGTGACATTTTCTTCTGGACAGAAAGACTAAGGGGTGCTAGCGTATCAAAGACATCGTTAGTAATAGCTTTAAACTGACTAGTAAAGTTTGCAAGAGATATATCCTCCTCTATAGTTGATAATTGAGGAATAATTAACCAGTGGAAGGCCTTGTGTGTGACTTTCCTGGTGTTCCTTGACAAAATAGGTTTCTTTGCCACAGAACTGCCTATATTAAGGGATAGGGGAAGGTAAAGGTTGAACAAACAGAAGGAAAGAATGCTCTGACCAAATACAGCTGTGCACCGCTGCGGGCGAGATGGCTTCGCTTCTGGTCATGACCCAGTCCAGAGTATTCTTCCCATGGTGTGTGGTAGTTTTCACATGCTGTTGATAACCAAGGGTCTCAGAGTGTCCAGCAGTGATAAGGCGACTTGATCTGAGGGATGATTTGCCCATAAGGGAAAATCTCCAAGTTTAAGGAACGATGATAAGTGTTTAGCGACAGCCCCAAGGGAGGCTAACAACTGTTCCTCGAATTGCAGTGTCTGAACAGATGGTCTACACAATAATAAAATACTGAACCTAGTAGTAGGGTTACAATTTAACTTAATTAACACAGATTCACAATGATCTAACTCTAAAATGTCAGATTTAAGATGTTTCAGATTATCTCTGAATATTAATGCTACTCCACCTCCTCGTGATCATCAAGGATCCGTGCAAAGGATATTATAGCCTTTGGGAGTCGCATTCTGTGGAACACGTAATGTTGTTTTCTGGAGCCAGGTTTCTGTAATAACAATAACATCAAGTTATGACTCAAGAAAGAAGTCAACTAATTCAATAACATGATGCAACATAGAACAAGTATTTAACAGAGTGAATTTCAGAATTGGCGGTACAGTCGACAAATAGGATTGATTATGGAAAGAAAGGATTAAAGGAGAATCATTGTTAGCCAAGGATTGTGTATAATATTTTACACCCTGGCCTGCTGTAGTGCAAACTAAAAGATGACCAGTATATTGTTCTGAACTGATCAAAGAATGGTCATGTTCATAATCAGCAGGCATAGTTATCTTTGTACCCAGGGATGAATCACATAATGTGGCAGCTAATCTAACACTGTGGTTCCTTTGAATAGCAGTGCTTAGGTCATAGCGTGATGGCATTCTTTCAGATAGATAGTTTAAAGCTGTGTTTTAATGAAGAGCACATACCAGAGGAACACAAACAAGCAGCAACTTATTAGACAGTAACTCTTCCTGGAGACTAACCGGCACAAACCGACTCCAACATGCCTGCGCTGACACGCCTGACACCGGAATAAGAGGGCGCGGACTACAGAAAGTATAGGAAATGTAGTTTGTTCGTATTGCGTACAAAGAGATCATGTTTTTTAAGGTGTAAGGTGTAGTAGAAACACAAAGTGCATTAAACACACTAGATGTACACCAATCCATAAAAACAAATAATTCCTGTGCTTTGAAAACACAAATTTAGAAAATCTAAAAATAATTTCTTAATGAATCTTAAATAACAGCATCACCGTAGCTAACACTATGGGCCTCATTACGAGGTTGGTGGTAGTCATGGCGCTATTTGCGCCATGACTACCACCAATAACGGTACCGTGTCCGGTTTGGTGAGATGGGGACTTACCGGTCCAGTCCGACCTTGGCAGGACCGGTAAGTCCCCATTCACCAAACCATTTCCCATTCCCATTTGAGCCCGCATAGGGCTCAATGGGAATGGGGAAGGCGCTAATAAGGGTAGCGTAAATTGCGGTACCGTTATTGGCTCTGATTTTCCTTAACGAGTCCCGTCCATAACGCCTGGTCAGACCAGGCGTTAAAGGAGGGACCCACTAAGGGAACTCGTAGTAGGGCAGTAAGGGATTATCGGCACTGGTCTCCTTACCGGTGCCCGGTATCCCTTTCCACCCTACTCCTAATGAGGCCCTATAACATTGCTTTTTATAGTGGAGAAGGGGTATCCTGCTTTTTATAGCAGATAAGGTGTATCCTTCCCCTTCTCCGGTCTGCCTTCTTTTTTCGTGGGCCTTCTGTGAGTGCGCCTCTTCTCCCGTACACCGTCTGCTTATCTGCTCTGCTGGTCTGCATGTACGTTGCCAATCTCCCGGCCCATGCCGAGCCGAAAACGAAGATGCCCTTGTTCTCTTTCTCTCTGATTTTGAATGACAGCTGACCAATAGAATAATCCAAAAGACTAGAGCGTGTGTGTTGGTTCATGTCAGTGATCTTCATTACTCATGGTTTCCTTCTCGTCCCAGTAGTTCTTAACTGGGATATGTTACAAAAACACACAGGGGCATTAGGTGGTGTGGAATTGGAGGGTTTTTGAGGAAATGGTCAAAGCAATACTGCGTTCTTCCAGAATGGTAACTACTCTCAATGGGGTCCTCCTTCCCCATGAGATCCTCCCACTGAGTACCACCCCAAGGGGCACTATCGCTTAGCGGTCTCACCTTCCTAGCCTCATGAGAAGGGTCTTCCCCATTTAAAGCAGTGCTGATACCTCGGGACTTGTCACACTGCATGTAAGGGTGGATTCAGTCTCTTTGGAGTTTGTATTTAAAAATTATTTTCCTGTGATATGGCGACGTATCACAGGAAATCTACCCGCCCATTTACATTTTCAAGTATGTCACACATATGCATTGCCATTGCACTGTGCTTGTCACTATTTAACTTTAAAAAATATGCCACATGTTCATGCACACTCACTCTGACATCTACATGTACATTGATTCCAACCAAGCACTGAACGTAGACCAGGGTGTGTCCACACTCGACAATACTTGCAACATGTACAGCCCTTCACTTGACGGTACTCCCTAGTCATGTAGAACTGCAATTGTATTCGCTCTCCCCTCTTGCTTCTCCACTCTTTTTGACTGCTTACTCTCTGTTCTCTCCTCCTCTCCCTTTCTCCCTTTTCCTATCTCCTCCCCTTACTTTCTTCTATGCACTTACTCTATCATAATTGTCCCTGGACCTAGTATGATAGCAACCTCATCTGTCTCTTTCTCTCTCCCCTGCCCCCCCCCAGCACTATCTGAAAAGTCATCCGGCCTAGTATGATAGTCGTCCCGTGGATGCCACGGGAATAGGGAATCGGAAGCACTGTCACTGTTGCTAACGGTGCCATTGTTCTGTGACAATGCCCTGTCCGGTGCAGAGGTGCCAGAAAGCAAAGTTGTAGTCTGCCGGTCCAGACCAGCAGACTTGTAATGAGGCCCATGGTCCAAAACATGTAGTGGAATGCTGGCTTCAAACTCCTGCACTAAACCTTTTACAGTTTTTGTCCATCCGGTACATTAGCCACTCTGATTCTCATTACTATGTGTCCTCACAACATGAAAGTGTTTTTTTAACATCATTGACCCTTGCAGGCTACCTGCACTAGCCTTCACTATTTTACATGGTCAAGGCCTAACATTTGATTTGTTATAATGACAGTAAGTTGTCTGCCATATGTTGATACATTGACCTAAGATATGGCCCCTTATTATGTATGTTGTATTCTTTGTAAGACAGGTGTAAAGTCATAATTAGAGTACTCAAATGTCTTCTTTGCATAGGGGCCTGCTTGTAGAATAGAGTGATAAAGCTACTAGTTCATGTCGTCATGGCGAATGCTAGCGCCCACCTTCTTTATCTATTTACATCAATAGGCTTATAGTGCACATTACCAACTTACAGACAGAGGCAATAGGAACCCGTTTTTATTCTTTGTGGATAACGCTATTTTGATATTTCTGGCAAAGTGGCGTCAGGAATCACTTCATTGCTTTCAATGAGGGATCTAAGCAAAATGCTCTTATCGTCAACATGGGCAAGGCCATTGTTTTTCACTTGCCACAAAAAAAGATCTAGACTACAAATGATGCTAGATGCATGCAGTTTAGAGCTGGTAGCCAGGTATAAATACCTTGGCGACCGTTTAGCGGGAAACACTAAATGGACCAAACGGCTGTAAAAGGCAAATCTCACACCAAAAGGAAATAGCCATGCAAGCCTTGAGTATGCAGATCGCATAGCTATGGGGCGCTTTCATCTGTACTTAAGGCCTGATTCATGGAAGTGTTTTATAATGCTGCAATGCCATAGGAAAAACGTTCTGTGAATCAGGCCCATTAATATCGACAACATGCAGGCAAGAGCCACGTCAATATATAGCTCTGAGCTTTGGGGGTTCACAGAGAGTGTCCAAAGTGAGATAATAGAGAATACATTTTTGAAAAGACTCCTTGAATTGCCATCTGGTACACCAAATGTCACCTCACGATTAGAGCTTAAACAAACAATGTTTATTTATTCAGCCCAGTTTTGTATTAGGGAAGACTGTGGTCCACCCCCGCTTTGGGGAAAATAAAGGCATGCCATTTGTGACCTTCTGTCGCAGGATGGAGGACTTGACACGCCTTGTTGTACCCATGTCCCATACCCATACCAGGAACAGCCTCAGATGAGAACAGTGATGCAGACCCACTGGCTGAACATTGGCACCTGTGTTTTATATATTTGTAAGTGCTTCCCTTTTGAGGTTGAAGTTCTGTGAAATAAACAACTCTGGAAGTGTATTTTATAATATTTAGGGATGGATTGCATTTCAGCATCAGGTGTAGGCGAAGCAACCATACCTGCCCGCACCACTGTGCACTGCTATCACTAACACCCAGGACATGAAAGGTGGCATCACAAATGATGATATCACATGTATAGCCCCTTTGTTTTTGTTCACTGCCATATATATATATATATATATATATATATATATATATATATATATATATATATATATATATATATTCAGTAAAAAAACTTTGTTAAAGGGACGTTATGGTTCACAGTAAAACCGAAAAACACTTGACATTCGCTAATTACGGTAGCCTAAGCAACCATAACTCGCGCCACCTACGTGCATTGCTAAGACTAACACCCAGGACATGAAAGATGACATCACAATTGTCATTGATGAGATCACTGATTTGTGATGTCATCTTTCATGTCCTGGGTGTTAGTCTTAGCAATGCACGTAGGTGGCGCGAGTTATGGTTGCTTAGTTTACCATAATTAGCGAACCATAACGTCCCTTTAACAACGTATTTTTACTGAATATACATATATATATATATAAATATATATATATATATATATATATATGTGGCAGTGAACAAAAACAAAGGGGCTACACATGTGATATCATCAGTGATGTCAGCAATGACATTTGTGATGCCACCTTTCATGTCATGGGTGTTAGTGTTAGCAGTGCACAGTGGTGCAGGCAGGTATGGTTGCTTCGCCTACCATAACTGGCGAATTTCAGGGGTTTTTCGGTTTTACTTTGAACCATAGTGGCACGTTTGTAAAGTTTCTTTAGTGAATTGCACAGCTTTTTAGTAGTGCAACTTAACCATAACGTCCCCTTAACAAAGTTCTTTTTGAGTGAATTTTACAGGTTTTTAGTAGGTCAATTTAAGTATAACGTCATTTTAATTAAAATAATTTGTACTGAATGTCACAGATTTTCAGTAGAGCAACGTAACCATAACATCCGTTTAACAAGGTTCTTTTTCTAAACAGTATACACCTTGTGAAGAATGCCACATGACAAGATGCTTGCGTACAGCACAGTGACGTGTCCTAGAATCAGTACACACTTAACAGTAAGATCTATGCCTCGTGGACAGTATATTGATGTAGGAACGTCCACCTTCAACATTTCCCTTACACAGCACCAACACGTATTGGTAGGCACCGATTACCAATGCACTACACATTATATATTTTTAGCAAAAGTTCTACTTATCTGAAAATGACATCAGCTAAAGCCATCCCTCCTCCCCAAGAAACAGCAGCACTGCTGTAATGAAGAAGCATGAGAAACAGTGCCGCTACCTTGCAAATAACAAACGCACAAAATCTTTCGCCGTACATCTACCGACCCATATTACCGTTTGTTGCCTCTTTGCTCATTGCTGTTCGCAGATTGCCTTATTACCTGTCGTACCAAAAAATAAAGCCACCTGTAAACAAAGTAAATATTCCGTTAAGAGCGACCTTTCACAGTGTAAATAAATATAAACAAAAAAAATTGCATACACTCCATGTACTTCATATTTCTCAGTAAAATACATAGACGCAATAATCTTTGCCAGTAATAGTCTAGATTTGCAAAGCAGTAACGTGTGCTACTAAAAAATAGTATTACTGGTTTAAATCCGGGGCGGCCTTGGTAGGTCGTATTACAAAACAAAATCCTTTTTCAAGATGGCCACCATAGAAAGGGAAGGAGGTTGTTTCATACATAGCCGCTCTTCCTTTTCTATGATAGGCTGCATAAAGCACAAGTACGTGACGTGATGCAGAACCTGTAAATAAACCTATACAGCGACGTACAACGTAATAACCTACATTTTGAAATAATAGACTGGATTGTAAAACAAAACGTTAACATTTTAGAGTTCGTAAAATAGTAGGTTTATTTAACAAGAAACTGTCAGAGACCATCGGAGTAATCCCATTTTCAATTGAATGATAACAATGGGTCTAAGGGCGTCATTGCAAATGTTAAAGATGAGGAACACGTTGTTTTTTTCCCATATAAAAATTATGGGTTCTTGGTTAAAGCAGTTGCTTTGTTTCCACAGTGATTTCCAAGAAGCCGCCATGACCTTCGGCCTACAGCACCATAAATGATGTGATGTTGCTCCGAATAGCGAGTTCAGCGTACGGGCAAAGCGGGCTTAGGGTGTCATCCCACATAATTGTTATGGACAGGCAACTGCTCACGAGCAGTTGTATTTGCTGTCCGAAAAAGCCCTCACTCGGCATCTGGAAACCATGGCACGGACAGTACGGCATGATGTACCTGGGCAAAAACGTAACAGAAAATACGTGTCAATAACCAACCTCTAGCAAAAAATTGCAAAAAAGACACAAAAAATGTGCTAAGTAATACACAAATATAAGTGGTCAAACATGACATTTTTGTGAAAAGTTACCATTGACCATGTGTAATATAGTAACAGGCTACAAACGTGAGATTCTGCATGCGCCGTAAGATGCAAAAAAACTACACAGGAAGACGATAATTAAGTTATGAAGGCAAAATGAATGGACAATTAAAAATAAATTCGTGATTTCGAACAAGACCAAAAGAACGTGCAAAGTGATACACAAAGCTATATGGGCAAACATAGCGTTTCAAACAAGAAATATTAACGCTAAAAAAGGATGAGTGTAGTCATACCCTACAAATGCGGAACCTGTGCACGCTGCATTATTATAGGAAAAATATAACAGCGCAGAAAGATAATAATCCAGTTATATTGTCACAATTAGTTTCAGTAATTTAAAATTAAAATGCGGGTCGCTGTAGTGTGGTCAAAAGTAAACTTACATAATATTTACTGCCTCCATTCTTTTTGTGTAAGTCAGACACCAATGTATTCGCACCGAAGAATCTTCATGGACTGATATTGCATGTGCCTTACAAACCTTTTAAAACATAACCTTATGAATTGCTATTTTTTTCGACCCTTTCATTCCTTGAATTGGCTTCCAAGGTTTCCCTTTCGCTCAAGGTCAAAAAACAATTGGCCCTTATACAGTCCAACCAAAAAAGCAACTCATGTGGCCTTCACTCAGAAGGCAAATACATTCTTACTTTGCAACAACATATTGAAATCCAATTATGAGAAACGCTACTCCCATACACATCCAGAATCGCTGTTTCCAGCAAACAGTGCAGATGGTGGGCTTAGTTTTCAAATCTTAGTGCGCCAGTCTGACGCAATGTTATTCCAAAAACATTTTAACGCACACGCACTAATTGGTAGTGGTACAGTGAGCACGAACTTCCATTTAAACGTATGACTTTGGTGACAAGAAAACTCCACTTTTTCAGTTTGTGCTCCCACATCCCATCCCAACCTCCTTAAAGGTCAACTTCTGAAATAGTATTACATACGCTTGACAAGTGCAATGCTGTCTTGTTTTGTATGTGTTTCTGGCGATGTCCGCATACACCAAAACATGAATAAAAGATGGCGGGGGCACCGAAGAAAGCTGACGTACTTCACGCTGTTCCACAACCAATCAGAGAAAGCGCCACATGTCCGCGGGCACAAACTCTTTCCCCCATTCAGTCTAAGGGGAAAAGAGACGTTTTGAGAACCCCCCCTTATAACTTTTCCCTCTGGACCAAACATCACCAAACATCACCAAACTTTCCAAAGAAATTCAGAGTGTCCGATATACTTTTTTTGCAAAGCTTGGTGAGGATTCGTCCAAGGGGAGCACAGTTATAAGGCACCCAAAAAGTGCTCTTCCTATGGAAACAGCAACTTCACCATAACTACACAGCCAATAACGTGGCTGTCTAATATGCTGCAGTGGTTGTTGGCAGGGCCTAGAAGTTTGGATGTATGTCCATAGATATTTGAATGTATGCGTGTACAGTGGCTTATAACTGCACTGCTTATAAGGTCGTTTTTGGTGTACACCCTCCTCAGAACCATCTGACCGCTAAGCAATACTACGGGTGTATGCATTGCTGTAATATGATGTGGTGGTTCTGGCCAGGGCCTAGAGTTTTAGGAGTATGGCGTACGGCCTACGGCCTACAGCCATGCACCCAAAACTCTACATCCTGCCCACAACCACTGCACTATATAAAATCCATGTTGCCTTATATTTTTAGTGCGTATAACTGCAGTGCTTATAACTGTGTTTTCGGGTGCATGGCCTTCAGCCATGCAGCCAAGACTCTACATACTGTCCACAACTAATATTGTATTGTACTACATTTTGTATCTTTTTGTTACTCTGTAAAGCGCTTTGGCGTAAAGCGCTATATAAATTCAATAAACATAAACATAAACAACTAGCGCAGCACATTGCACCCATAGTGCCATATACATTCTCTACGTACAAATTTGATCTTGTGTACATGGCCTTTGGCCATGCATCCAAGACTCTAGGCCCTTCCCACAAACACCTGATCAATATGCAAGACTACGGATGTAGGTATAGCTGTGATATGCTGCAGTGGTTGTGGCCAGGACCTAGCGTCTTGGGAGTATGCCCTACGGCCTACGGCCCACGGCCATGCACCCAAGACTCTAGGCCCTGGCCACAACCACCACAGCATATCACACCCATGGGGGTGTATAAATTAGTAGCACACTCGTACAAACAAAAATAGTAACTGCACCATGTACTCAATTGTAATGTTCGCTAACACCACGCGTGTCCTTAGAACAGTTTGAAGTTGCCTGTGCACAGCACGGACTGAAGTACTATCCTTATGAGATCCCTCATTTTCAGTACTTACAAACATTCTGGACAAGGCGGGCATGGCGAATACATCATTAACACCTGACGCCAAAACAAGTACAGTATTTCACCCATCTCTTACTCTCTGAACCTCCCCAAGCACTGTAGGAGAGCAAAACAGTTTCCGAAACAGCATTCGCCTCTGGTGGCGACCGAGCTGTCGTCGGATCCAAGATGTCAGGCGCATCCACACATTCTGACGCACATCACGGCTCGCTGCAGCCAATTGGCGAAGACGTCACGTGTCCGCGGTCATGACGCCACCCCCAGGCCAATCGGTATCCTGTCCGCGGAGCAAACAGGGAAGTGTGACCGTGGAGCGGACATAGATATCACTAATTTTTTTAGACATATTTTTTGGTCATTTTAAAGGAAACTGCTGGATGGATTGTCACCAAATGTACAAAAGCACGCTTTCAGGACCAAGCCCCTCCCGCAAATTTGGTGAAAATCCATCTAGCGGTTTGACCTGTAGGCGTGTGCAAAGTTTTTCCCCATTCAGTCTATGGGAAAAAAGAAGCTTTGGGACCTCCCCATAACTTTTGTCCCCCTGCACCAAACATCACCAAACTTTGCAAAAAAATTCAGAGTGGCCCATATACTTTTTTTGCCTAAAAAGTGCTCTTCCTATGGAAACAGCAATTTAACCATAACTACACAGCCACTATTGTATGTATATATCTATATATTTTTTTTTTGTTCTTACTGTATTATTCTGTTTTCTCCTCCTCTCCCTTCTCCCTCTCTCCTCCCACCCTCCTTTACTTTTTTATATGCACTTACTCTATCAGAATTTTCCATGGACCTAGTATGATAGAAACAAATGTTTGTCTCCTCCCCTCCTCCCTTTACTTGTTACCCCACCACCACACTTCCCCCCTCCAGCACTATCTAAAATGTCGTCAGGCCTAGTACGATAGTCGCTTGTTTTGTTCCTTCACCTCTTGTTCATCTCCGGCTCTACCAGAAATGTCGTCAGGCCTAGTACGGTAGTCGCCTGTCTGTTTCCCATTTCCTTCCTATCTGTGTCTTAGCTCTTGCACTATCTGAAATGTCATCAGGCCAAGTAGGAAAGTTAATTTCACATTCTTGTTGTTCATGGCCTATAAGAATGTCATTGTATTTTCCCTTGTTCCCTTGCCGTGAAGCGTTTTGAAACACATTCTGTTTAGGCGCTATATAAATAAACTATCATATCATATCATGTTAAAGGGAACCGAAGAGCCTTGGGTTTCATACAGCTGTGACATAATTCCCATGATAAGCACAGGGCATTTGATTACAAGAAAAGGCCAACTCACATCATTGCAATTCGGTTCTTGACAACTTATATTAGCGCTGTTGGACGAATCTTGGTTTTGAAGCTACTTAGAAGATATGTACATAGGTACACTTTATTTGAGAATATGTTTGGGCACCCAACCTTAAACGCACATTGAGGGTCATTACGATCCTGGAGGTAGCCATGCCACTCTTAGCGGCATGGCTAACCCCTTACCGGGTACCATGTCCGGGTTCCCTGTATGGGGAAGCACCGGGCCATTCCAACCTTGGAGGGTCTGGTATTTCCCCATTCAGGGAACCCGGACCCGGTACATCCCCATTCCCATTTGAGCCCCCATAGGGCTCAATGGGAATTAGGAGCAGGTTAACAACGGGCCCGTTAATAACAGGCCCGTTGTTAGCATTCTGGTCTGCTCGCGGGACCTGCTAAAACCATGCGGCCTTAGCGGGTCCTGTGAGCAGAACTCGTAATGAGGCGGTAGGGGTTTAATGGGGCCGGCAGCTCTACCGGCCCTGTTAAACCCCTACTGCCAACCTCGTAATGACCCCCATTGTCTGCTCCTGGAAGATACGAGATTACGATCTCTGCCCCGCATGTTGTTTGGACAGAGATTCACTTGAACACGTTTTGTTGCTCAAAATACACTCAGATGCGTTCTGCTTCTCTGAACCCCACGCTGAGAGAGCATCCTGTGACACTGGTCGATGATGCACGGAGGTTCTTGCATAGGACCTGGCTTGTTAGGTCAAAACGTACTGTAACTTCATCTTAGAATCAGTATTTGGTAAGCACTTTATAGCTTTACAGCTGGCTGTTCCTGACACTCAATGATTTTGGTGAAGTGACATCACACATCCTTTGACCTCTGATGACAACACAGGAAGTGGTGTCATTTGACCCCACCCCAAAGTGATATCGCGGGAGGCGATGGAACACGACCTTTCACCCGTTGACAAACAGGAAGTGGCATCACATAGCATTGTACACTATGAAAAATATGGTTACAATATCACTAAAATGTGATGTACATTTCATACAAGAATGGATCGCCATATGTATCGTTAAGATCAATGTGTATAGGCCCATATTACCAAATTACTGTGAATGCAAGCAGAAGTCCATGACCAAATGATAATGATGTGTTATTATATAGCACTTAAGCTTAAGCGCTTTATATAGAAAAAATATACACCCAATATCACCCAACCTGTGTTGGTACTCATTTATCGACCTCAGAAGGATGAAAGGCTAAGTTGAGGCGTTTAAGAACAGACTAAACCAGTTACTCACCCCCTGAAGTGTGCCTGAAATAAACCTTTAATGAGTCTAGCAATTATTGTATAGAATTCCAGAAAGACACATTATTTGGTATTCCTATTCTTTCTTATTTAGGGTCAGTGCTGAAAGTGTTAGACTTGTGGCACTCCTGTTCTTATTTTTCTTCTTTTTGTTAAGCGGCCTGAACAAGAAAGCCAGCCACTCCAGAAGTAAAGAGCCACATCGTGCTGGCCACAGCCCAGGAGCTTGCATTACAAAAAAATAATTAAAAAAAGATACCTTTTTTTAGAGGTCGCCAGGGAGACCACATAGGTCTCAGTTGCGACCTCTGGTGACCCCTAAATGACGTCCTTGCTGCTATGCATACCTCTTTGACCCATAGCCTTTTTTTGAATTCTTTGATATCTTGCTTTGTGCAAAGTGGGGGTGATCCCATTTAAGGGCATCCCTACAAAATATCCCCACCAAAAATATTGCCGTACATATGGCCGTTTGTCTCGCCTTAGGCGATATTTTTGGGGAGGATATTTTGTGGGAGCGGGGGTTGTGGGGGTGTCCCCCACACATTTTAAAATAATGCAGGGGTTGCGGGGGTGTCCCCCGCAGGGTCCATGGCTCAATATCGCCGCAAAAATAAGGCGATATTTTTATATCGCCATATTTTTGCGGGGATATTAACACATGGAACCCATTTAAGTCTATGGAGATTCACATGTTTCTTAGGTTTTGGCAGGAGCCCACTGAAGTCTAAGGAAGTAACAGGGCTTGCTAGGACACTGAAAATGACCCCAATGTGGGTGACGCCTTCCAAGTGAGGGTGAGTTGAGAAGTATGGATGGGTTTGGGGTCTGATTTTTGTCTGTGGGGCTGGGAGTAGTGGGAGACCATGTAATGATAATGATGTGTTATTTATATAGCGCCTTAATCCAAAGCGCTTTACAGAGCACATATTTACTTACAATATCACCCAACCCGAAATTGGTACTCATGTATTGGCTGTATTTGGGGGTAAGATTGAGGGATTGGGCAGATGCTTTGGGGATCACAGGGTCAGAGAAGGACACCAGGTATGGGCGTGTGCTTGGGCAAGAGGTGTAAAAACCACTCACGCACAGTGTAAATATACTTCATTCAATGTGCAGTTCACTTTCATAAAAATGCTTTTTCCACTTAAAAAATTCAAAACTAATATATTTCTATTGTTGGGAAGGAGAGAGGGTCTTCCCACCCCACTATGCAATACCGAAAGAGAAATAAACGCTAGAGAGCACATTCAGGGAGCAGGAGGGCGGGGTGGTGCCCACAGAAGAGAGTACATGGTCACCTTAGTGCAGGCATTATAAGATATATAGTAAGATGCAGGGGTGAACACCATTTTAGCTAACGGCAGCCATCTTAGAAGTTAGGCCCAGGCGTGGCGAACAGCATCATATGTGGTAGTATTAGATCCCGTGCATGAACACATCACCCCCACCTTGGGCAGGTTTCAGAGATGTATAAAATCCTCCATTGTCCTAGAAGTTACAGGCCTCCGCGCCCTGGGAAGAACGCCCGATGCAATTTTTGTTCAGCGCTGGCCCTGCCCAGAGGGTTTCTGAGCGCCCTACATGGTTCAAAGTTTGAAAAGGTGGGAATTGAAAAAAATAAGTTACAAAATGTTTTCAGCAAAGGATAGAAAGATTAGGACAGACAAGTGGTGGCACATTAGCGCCACTAGCATTATGAAAGTGTTTTACGTGGCAATGCTGACATATACTGGTGGCACCTGTGTCTTGAACGGTTGTATACGAATTGTTCGTTTTACAACTGTTCGAATAACAATTGACCTTTTCACAATTGACCGAATTGTGAAGGTCAATTGTAACATATATGTGGGGGGAAACCCCCACAACCCCCCCCCCTAATGCCAAACCCCCCAAAACCCCTATATATATATATATATATATATATATATATATATATATATACCAAACAGATATATATATATATATACTTATATATATATATATATATATACGGTCAATTGTGAAAAGGTCAATTGTGACCCTTTAAATTCGGTCAATTGTTCATTCGAACAATTGTAAATGAACAATTTGGGTAATACCGTCTTGAACATGGCAAAGGATCTGATTCTGGCACAATCTTTTTCCGTCCAAACTTGCCAAAACAATCTCTTCTTACTTTGTTGGGGAAACTTTGGAATTTGCTATTTAACTATTTATTGAACTAGGGCACTGTTCCCTCAATGTGGATACTTGCTGCCGTTTTAAAGATGGCCTCTCTGGATGCAGCAGATTTGGGAAAATGTAGCCCAATTTTCCAACTTAAATATTTAGCCAAGCATTTGGAGTGGATTCTTTTCCAGCAGCGGCAGTCCTTTGTTGAAAAGAATAACCTTTTAGATCAGGCTCAGTTTGGATACAGGCCTGGCTGTAGCACAGAGATTAACACCACATCCAAAACGGACCAGCACCGAGAGGAAGTGGGTGGAGGCCGTGCCGGAGCACTGATATTGTTAGACATTTCTGCGGCCTTCGACACAGTCGACCACAACATCCTCTTTAAAGGGCTGGAAAACAGGGCTCGGGTTTATCGTCTGCTTTTTTCAACCTGTATTTTAGGCCTTGAAATGATTTTAATACGTAAAACCAGTCTTTTGTTTTCCATCTACAACAATGAGGCTCAAATTTCAGGAAAACAGTTAGGGGATAAAGATCCCACTTCAACGCTATGAGGGATTGCCTTTCCTCCATCAAACAGTGGATGGACCAAAACTCCCTCAAGATGGTGCTGACCGGCAAAGCTGGTGCCAACCCTTAAGGTTTCGTCTACTTGCTTGACAGCTTTTGCCCTTGCCCTGACCCACTTGCCCCGGTTAAAAGTGTGGGAATCATCTCAGTCTGATCTCTTTCTCTGGCTGGACATTACAAATAGAATTTATCAGTGATTCTCTGGAAGATTTATGCTCAACCTACAGAGAATTCTGAATGCGGGCAAAAGACTTCTGCTTAGGTTATGAAGATTTGACCATATTACGTTGATTTGGTCTTTGTGTATTGGCTTCCAGTCAAACCCAGTATTGTTTATAAGTACTTGTGCCTGTTGCACAAGATCTTATATCGTCAGAAAAATGTGTCCCATTGAACACGAATCTCTGGCATTGCCCTCCACAAGCTCTTCACTCTCATTTCATGGAATTACTCATGAGCCCCTTCTACAGAAAGGGAAAAAGCTGCTGACTGCTCCCTTTCTGCCAGGCATCCAAACCATGGTAACATTCTGGAAAGAATGTAAGACTTATTTTTTCAGTCCTTCTCTTTTTGTTTCTCTTTTTGTTCACCGAATCGACTGTATGTTGCCTTTTTGTTGCTAGTTCTACGATAGCACTGAGATGACTCTATGGCGTATGCTTGTTATTTGCAAAACTATAAACATAATGATGGCATACTGGCAGTACCAGCCGCATGAAAGTGTTTTATGCTGCAATTCTGATACATTTTGGCCGCTACAGCTTTATGTAACTATTTCTAATGGACAATGAGGACAAAATGGCAGCCCCAGCATCATGAAAGAACTTTGACGTAGCAATGCTGACCTATGTTGGTGGCAACAGTGTGATAAAAGTGCTTTAAAGTATGATGGCATGTGTTGGAGAGACCAGCATCATGAACTTGATTCAAAGCAGCAAAGATGAAATGTATTGTGGCCACCAGCGTCATAAAGGTTTTTTACAAAGGCAATGGTGACATGTATTGTGGGCAGAGGCATCACAGACATGTGCTTCACTTTGGATTCCTGGCATATATTGTGGGCAGAGACATCATGAAAAAGTGTTGTAAAATACTTCCTTATGCAGTTTGTTACACTACATCTATTGGATCTTTTCATGTGTACCCAAAGAGCACGGTTTGAAAATTGTATGGCAGTTTACCCAAATGTTAGCAAAACATATGCTGTAAAATTGCACGTATCAATCCATTATTTTACAAAGTTTCATCCAAGGTTATCTTGGGTCCTTCGCTACCCTTGGTCACTTGTAAAAATTCATGGGAAATATTTAGGCCCCTCCACTGTAAAATGTCACCAGCCTCCCCTGCTCTTCGCATCATTAATAACAATCTGCAAGTCTCTGTCAAATAATGACTATAAACAGGTGACATTATCACACAGTTTCTTCTGTTTGGTGAATTACAATCCTTTTACTTGCAATAGTAAAACACATGGAACATCAACTGAGAATCTTTTACTTGTAGTCTTCCATTTAAATGGGGAAAATAAAGCTGCACATTTCTATAAGGCTTTTTAATATTTCATTTTATTTGTGATTTGCGATCTGCAAAACACTGTATTGTTTTAGTTCTTGATAGTAAACCATTCACACATAATTGTACATTTCTGTACCACAAAGTCTGGGAAACAATATGGTCAAGTGCTGACATTGCAGAAAGGGTTCAAATCGGCTTCACCACTTAACCAAAGTGTATGATCTTGAACAACCCATTTAATCTCATAGTGTCTGCCTAACCTACCAAAAACACCAGTCCATAAATATTTCAAAATGGACAGTCTCTAAGATTGACTTTGTTCTTACGGTATGCGCTTCAAAAATGCCCCACGCCCGGTTTAGCTGTCTGTTGCTTCACACATCATAGTGAACTTAACTATATTGCACAAAAACTAATTTGTTTCTTGGCTCACTTTTGGCAATACCCCTTAAAAACCATGAATCTCAGTGTATGTTCAGGTACATGCACTTTCCTAGTAACTTCTAATCCGTCTCCTCTGTCTATGCTACAGTATGTGTGCTTTGGATCTGCCACCTGTATCCAGGATTGATCACTTGTACATTCAGTGAGGCTGCTAATCGCCAGGGGTGGCTCATCCATAATGGGCGAGGGGGTGTCGATCCACCGGTCCCCTCGCCCATTGTGGAGGAGCCAGCCCATTATAAACACTGAGCTCCCTCGGCTGCTTTTTCAAGCTGATTGAGTGCTCCTGGGCTGGCTGAACTGTCAAGGGAAACATGGTTTCCCTTTGACAGTTCTGTTCCCCAGCAACGCATGCTCAATGAGCCTCGCAAGGCTGGTGGTGTTTTGCTTCCCCAGCCTTGCATAGCTCATTGGAAATGCTGGTTGGGAACTGCATGTCTTTATGTACGAAGGGACGCTCCTGCGCTTCCCCACTCATACAGACATCGAGGGGCACTTCCTATCCAATGCTCTGGCTCATGCGCACATGTTCTTGCTACAAGGGTGTTGGAGCGATGGGAGGAAACAAACTTCAGGACTCACCGGGTAGAAGATATGCTTATTATGTTAATATGTCAATTATTTAAATATGTGTATGGATGCGTGGGTGTTTGTGTTTTGAGTGAATGTATGAAGAATGGGTGCTTCTGTGAATGAGAGAGTGGCGCGTGCATGCTGTGTGTGAAATTAATGTTGTGTAGTGTTAGTATGTGTGTTTGTGCTGGGCCAGAGAGCTGATTTTGGCGAGTGGGGCCAGAGTGAGGACGTTTGCACAACAGCATTTTAAACATGCTATTGTTGCACAACCACCCAATCCCCGCTGGCCAAAATCAACTCCCCTTCTATGGCACTAGTGGCCCAGGAGACAGATTTTCTTATAGTAACATTACTGGCATGATACTCAAAGCAACCATGAGTATGTTCTTATATGGGAATAATAGCATACTCAGGTGCAGCTGGCATGGAAATGTATGGACAGAGCCAGTGTGAACATGTTTTATACTGGCACATATTGTGGGCAAAGGCATCATGAAAATGTGTTGGGGAAATGCTCCTCTGCACTGTTGGTGACTTGCATCCATTGGATTTTTTCATGAGTTACCCTAGGAAACCAATTGCAAATTGTTTGGCTTTCTGGCCAATTTTTCTAAAAAAAAGTATGCTCTAAAATGCACAATTTTATCCCATTATTTAAAAATAATTCTCGGGGGGAGAACCACCCTCAACCCCCGTTGGTTGAGTCGGTTGCTAGGGAATTTCTGCAAGAAATATTGATGCCCCTCCCCTCAAAGAATTCACCAGCTGCCACTGCTAATCTGAGTTCTGCATCTAAGCATTTGCCATGTCTACCTTTATCACATAGCTACGGATGTGTGTCCTGTACCTATAGTACAGCCCGACTATGCCCCTGTTTTGGCTGCTATTTTGAAATAATGTGTCTTGTTCATATGCTTGAACACAAGTAACCTTGTCGTGGACTACTTATGTTGCCCTTGAAATGCCACTCGTTTATTATTTTGATACCAGCAAGGGCGAAGGGGATTCCGTGTTTATTAGGATGCCTGCCAGGCCAGCATCAATCAAACTGTTGTGATGAAGGAGTATGGGGTAGAGTTTCCCGGTCCCTTCATTCCTTTGGTTGGGAGGAAGAGTGGAGGGGGGAAAACGAGTCTGTGCCCCAATACCTAGGTCCACACACCCTCCACTCCTCTACCCTAACCATCTGATCTGCGTACCCCGGTTTCCTCACCTGCTTGCTTGTAGATCCCTTTCTGCCAGACTGCCCACTCTCCCCCTCCCTCGCTCCCTTGTATCTCTGCTTCCCTCGCCGTGTCCTATTCCCTCTGTGATTTGTAATACGCTCCGCTGCTTCCTGGAGCTAAATACTCTTAACAATAATATTAATAATAGCCGGCCCTGGGTGTTTCTGCAGCTTCGGGATTAGACCCCACTGGTGTGCCTGTGGGGGGATGGGGGGGGCTGTGAAGCAACAGCGCTCCTGCAGCGTGGGGTGGGTGCTCTTCACATGCTCCAGAGATCCTCCCCCAGGCAGCTTGCTCGGGTCCTCTTCCTCCTGATGGCGAGATGAACGCAAGGGGGAGTTCCTGGAATGCGAGCTCTGTGTCTCTCATGCCCCTACATGTCCTTGCTTCTCGCTGTCTCCAGGGCTGGGCCGGATTGCAGCGTAAACAAGCAGTGCACGCTTTGCGCCGACTTCCCCCAGCCAGCCTTAAAGAAACACTGGCCCGGTGTTCGCCATGGTTTGTTTTCGATGGCTTTCTCAGCCTGGCTACCCACCGGAAATTGTGAACAGATGCTCACTACGGGACAGATTCATTCTCAAAAGGCCTTCTTGATCCCGGAGCGAAATCGGACCATGATCCCAGAATCCATCAGCCAGTGCTGGTTCTCGAAACCATTCTTGGGCATGGGGAGGGCCACGCAGACTAATACAAGCAATGCCGAAAGATAGGGACTACCTTTTAATGTGTACTTATACACACATTTGAATGTAAACAGTGTGATATATAATTTATTTAACTTTTCAGTCAGGACAGAGCACATGTTCACACGTGGCATGCCATCAGTGAGTCAAGAAAGAAACCAATTTGTTGTATTGTAGTATCCCACGCTGTGTGCACCCTACCCTAGTCCCCCTTTCCCTGCGTCCCTTGCGTGCGATTTCCTGCCTCTTACTAACACATGTGCCCAACACCTGAGGAGCGCAGAGCGCACGCTGCGTGCTTGAGCAAAGGTGTAGGGAAGCCCCTCAACACTCACACCACAAAAAAACAACCCACTAGGGAAAAAGGCCCAGAACACCTCTTGCAAGGAGAACAAAGTTGTATTTCCAAAAAAGACAAAGACGCGCCAGCAAAGGACTCTGCTGCCAGGTAGCGCTCTGACGAAAACAACATGGACGATGCACTATAACATAGCTCTCAACTCACACGCTTTTGGCGGGTGTCACCCGCCTTGCAAAGAGCTGACTCACCCGCCAATCCTCCTGCACGCCCATTCATTTCAATGGGCTCTCACCCGCCAAAAACAAATTCGGGTGTTTTCACCCGCCTTTGCAAAAGAAATGGTTGAGACCTATGCTATAAGGGAGAAAAAGTGTCACAGCTGACTTACATTACATAGTGTTGTGGCCTCCCAATGATCACACGGACACTTTCTAGTGTGACACTGCCTTTATTTCCAATAAAATAATACTGCTTGCACACAGTTGCTTCACTGTAATTATTCTAGTCAATGGATTAATATGTGAGTGTCCAAGAGGGGCTATCAAAGGGGTGGCAGGTTGGCAGGAGATGGGGCCTGACCTGCTGGTTCGAGAGCAAGGGCTGCGGTACTGTTTCTCGCTTGCCCGCGCAGCTAATGCCTTTTTCGCGTGCTACACATAGGTTACATATCCACATAGCTGGTTGGTGCAACCCTATACATAGGTGGCCTTCTCCATATTGGATGCCAGGTCATTGGTCGCAGCCTCTCCTGTCCATCTTCTTCCACGTGGGGCTCTTTGTTGTGCGCCATCGGGCTCACAGTTCCTAATTGGCAATTAGAAGCATAATAACATTGCATTCTCTACCTACAGCCTAAGGTGCACCTGGTACTGCAGACATGGGCAAAGTGGATACTTTCGAGGTCAGTATAATTCACAAACCCCAGCTCAATCCCAGACGCGTCTGCGCCGTTCCAAATCTCCCCACTGTGGTTTTTGGTTTGTTGCTTTTCCCATCCTGGAACCTTGCAGCACAAATCACATGACCTTATAGTGGGGCATCCTGCCCCTGTTCTCTGATCTCCTCTGATCGATTGGCGATCTAACAGTTTTATGGTCTGGGGCTGGCTGGTTCCTTGGAATGCTGGGATTTTGGGGCTGCGGTATCTGGGCGCTATAATTTAGAGTTGGGACTGGGGAAGTTCGGAGGCTTGTGGCCTCCTTCTCGTGGGATAACTCTTAGCAGGGAGCTCTCGGCCCCCTCATGGCCTTGCAGGGCACACTCCTTCTAGGATACAAATAGCATGAGGCAATGAAAGGTTTACGAATCTCTTGTGGCTTCGGTCTTTCTCACTGCTGCCCATGTTGCAACCCACTCAGCATGCACACGTTTATTTCTAGGTTCATGGCCTGGGCCTACTGCCCTGGCTGCAGCGCAGCATTAGGCCTTGATTTCAATATGGCTGTTAATTTCTAAGATAGCGTTTCTATCCCAGTGCTCTGTACCAAAGCATTCACTAATCCGCCCACAAATGCGGCTTCTATGAACACCCTCCTCCCCTATTGTCTCCCCAGATCCCTACAACATGCTTCTAGGCCTCTGCCTCATCCAAAACTGCTTGGAGGCCTGGGACGATTGTTCCTGCTTCCCAACATTGCCCCCTTTCATTAACCCTACATTAACGAACTCCCATGCAAGCCTTTCCCTTTCTTCCTTTTCTATTTTCTTCCTTTTCAACCTTTCAGCTTCCAAATATGCTGGTGGTCCCTCCTTGGACACCCATGCTCTGCACACAGAATGTAAGCGTTCTCCTGTTTGCGGATACTGCTCTGGGGTACATGTCATGTATATACACCGCCATTCCCTGCTAGGTCTGCCCAGTGTTCCTCATAGTTCTCAGGGTCTGGTGGTCTGTAGTTATGGTGCCCGAGGGGTGAAGGCATTGTTCCATTGCAACCATGCAGGGTTTGTCCTGGTCATCTGTTTGTACCTGGCTGTCTTTTTTGCTGCGAGGTGCACCCTGTAACCCAATTGAAACCATCGTCATTGCAGAGCTCGACATTGTTTTTGCACAGCACCGAAGTCCCAGATGGCAGGTGCAGAAGATCACAAACACTATCACTGGCACCAATATTTTCATGAGCGCTCCATCCATGAAGGTGCCCAAGAGAAAAGGTCAGCGAACCAGGCACTTCTCTGGTTGCCATCCTCTGTGCACGTGGGTGCCAAGAGTGTGTAGGGTCCCTATTTTTTGCATCAGGGACCCACTGTCTGCGTCATTTGGAGGGGATATGTACAGCGGGAATCACCAATTTTGCAGCAAACGCCTCCATTCTAGCACATAGCAGTTCTACAGGGTCATCAGCCAGATTGCCCACATTTCAGCCTTGATGGCGTTGAGGCCTTGCTCAGTGTCATTCGCCAGCTGTATCACCTCCCAGCATACAATCTGGAGCCACTTGGCATTGGAAGCTGCTTGTACCTCAAGCAGTAACAATGATGCAAAGAATGTCTCTTCCTTACTGTATAGTCTGTATCGATCGGGTATTTCTTTGAGCAATTGTGAGGAATCCTAGGATAGGTAGTTGGGCCTCTGATTTCTTTGCATTTCCTCTCTCTTATCCTTCCTCTCTCTTATCTTTCCTCTCTCTTATCCTTTTCGGGCAGGACACAGAATATGGGCCACTGTGGAGAAACTGTGGTGGGGCGTCTGACACTGGTGCTGTTGTTGGGACGGACAGGCCACCTGGTACCACTATAAAATGCTCTTCAGGGACCCCCAGGAGAGCTGAGTGCAATGAGGCCAGCGAGCAGGTGCCCCTCCATAGTGGCGGGAGGTGCAGAAATGCTGTCTGGCCACAGACCCAATAGTTGTACATCCCTGCATCTGTCCCTTTTTTAAGATCCAGGATGTATAATGTCTTGTTGCATTTAATGTTGGCCCCCACAAAGACACTTCCCTAATTGTAGAGGCACAGTTCATATTCTCCTTGTTTTCGTACTTTCACTGGTTTTTCCATTGCCTTGATCCATGTGAGTTTCGCCACATGCTCATTCCAGTATTCTCGGCACACTGTATTCACTTTTTGGGTTACTTATTCTCCGGACCCCAAGAGGCCTCCTGCCATGCAGCTCACTGTAGTCTCTTGTCATCTTTTTGCTACAAATTTGACACCTTCCAGCTTCTCGTGTGGTCTTTTCAACAACAGGGTGCTTCTGGGATTGCAGGCACACTGCAGTTCGTCTGGCTCCATCATCACAAGTTGTATTCTCGTGCCTGGAAAGTGCTTCGCAGCATGCATAATGTTAGATGGACCAAACATTGTGCTTCCAAAAGCAGAGTTTCCTGCAGCATTAGTACTGTGGGGCTCCCGATGCATGTGTTACAAGGAACAGATGTAACAGCTCCCACTAACCTTCTTTTTCCCTATCGAGCTCATGTCTGCGTTCAAACTATTACTCAATTCTGGGGGGGTGTACATTGTATAAACCTAAGCCCATATACTGGTCGTGCTTGGCTCTCTTCAACTGCATTTTAAACGTTTAGGTGTGGTACCACATGAAGAATTCAAATTTGGATTAATGTTAAGAAACACACTAGGAAATAGCAATGACATAGCCAAGTTAGTAAACTTCCCCACTTGCGCCCGGCTAGCAGTTGCACCTTCTATAACAGTTTTGTTTACCTTTTCATATGCTGAAAAAACATTAGCAATGTAGGCATGTGATGAAAAAATATTAGTAGTATTCAGCTCTCCTGTCCCCCCATTTTATATGTCCCCCCATATAAAACTACATCCTGAATATATCCCCAATCCAAACATAGACAGCAATACAATGCATAACGAAGGTATAGGTAGAAAAGAAAGTGGGAACCTCGGAGTGTGTAGGTGAATATACATGTCGCTCGTTTCAAAATAAATTTGTATGTGGCTTCATTATTACGATAAAAGGAAGGGAGACACGAGACACACAGAAAGATGAGAGAGAGATCTGAAAAAGTCTAAAGGAGAATAAAAACAAAAGTGCAAATTGTGCGTAGCAGCAACAATATATGTAACATTTTTTTAAAAAGGTCGCTGAACAAAATGGTAGGGAAAACGACAAAGAAAAACACTTCTTATAAAACAATCAGCAGTTGTAACTTGCTATTATTTACAGAAGCTCATAGACATCAATAGATGCAATTGAATCAATCAGGGTAATAGTTCTTGCACGTGTATCATTTATTCAACCTCTGCGGGTGGTGCAGCATTGGGGGCCCTTCGGACATCCGAAAGGCGTATCCAATACCGGAGCTCCCTAACTTTAACTGATAGAAGGTGGTGTAGACAACAGTGAAAGGACCGTTGTATCTTGGCTCACTCTATCAGCTGACAAAGTTCTTGACATAGATATGTTCTCCTGGTAAGAGCTGGAGTGGTGGTGACATCACTGAAGTAGATGCAGCGCTGGTTGGATCATCAGACCGTGGTAGCGCTGTCTGTTGAGAAATACATTTTATTGCTTTTGTTAAGACAGAAATGTAGTCACAGAACGCATCTCCCTAGAACGGATGCAGTCCTGTGAGCATCCAATGTCATTCTGACAGGAGATAAAGGCGTGTGCATCCGCTGCCCAGTTGCCACCTCATGGGGTGATAAATGATGATCCTTACAGGGCTGCGTGCGCATGCTGAACAGCGCTATGGGCAAACAGTGCACCCAGTTCTTTTTTAATGTGGTGCATAGCTTTGATACTTTTCTCTTTAATAGACCATTTATCCGTTCTATGATCCGTTGGCCTGGGGGTGGTAAATTGTGCACATTTCAATGCTTGATGCCCAATAGTGCTATTATCTCTTTGAACAGCTCATTGAAGAAGTGGGTGCCATTGTCAGATTTAAGTACATTGCACACCCCCCAGCGAGGAAAAACCTCTCTGACCAAAAACTTGGCCGCACACTTAGCATCTGGATGTGCAAAAGGACCTGCCTCCACCCATCGGGGTAAGGGACATACAATTACAATCAAATAGCGGCACCCATTACATCTTTCTCCCATGTCTGCCTAGTCAATGTGCAACTCGCGGAATGGGCCATTTCGGTGGGGCAGGGTACATTGAATAGTTCTCATGGTGCGGCCAGTACTGTAAGATTGGCAGGTTGTACAGTTAATCAACATTTTAGTCGGTATCTCTTGCAGATTGGGGACAAACCAGTCCTCCTGTAAATCTGCAGCAATATGGAATTTGGACACATGGGATGGATGGTGCAGCTGGTCGAAAGTGACCAGCAGCAACTCATGCAGCATTACTACCTTGTCTGTCTTTCCTGCCACCACAATAAATCTGTCGGGGACTGTTTACATCCCCTTTTCTGCCACAGACCCTTCTCCTCCTGTGCTGCACTGCTTTGTAGTTCAATGACCTGCGCAATCGACAGTGAGTTATAGGATTCAGGCAATTGCACCCGTCGCTGTGTTACCATGGGATATTCTTAGACACTTGGCACCGGGAAATACACTGTCTGTTTGGCTGCCGCGTCCTCGGCGGCATTACTGAGTGAGACCTCGTCTGTGTCATTAGTATGGGTGGTGCATTTCACCACCGCAGTCAGGGAGGGCCGGGACAGTGCTTCCATCAGTTTGGCCAACAATGTCGCATGCTCTAATGGGGACCAGCCAGCTTTCCCAAACCCCCTCTCCTTCGAACGTGCAAACATGGAGTGCACCGTGGTGGTGACAGAGGCAGAGTCGGCATAGATGGCAATGCTGCACCCATGGAACGATTGAAGCGCCTCAAAAAGCGATATGAATTCTGCCGCTTGGGCCGAATAGTGCATGGGCAACCCTTTTCACACTAATACCTCATATACTCCATCCACTAGGTGCATCACTGCCACATCAGTATGCCTCAGGCCAGTCCCGAAAAGAAATCCCCCCTTCAAGCGAGCTGTCTTTTCCTTTTGGTATGTCGTCTTCCTCTCCCTCGAATGTCACACAGTCATGTCTTTCAAGGTCTTCATCAGTACACAGTTCTGTTAGAAAGGTAGCAGGGTTTACTATCTTGCATACCACTATGTGGATGTTTGGGCTGGACAAAATGATTTCATATGCTGATGCTCGCAGTGTGGTCAGAGTTGATTTTGAATGCTCAAGGATGGCAAATACTGCATGTTCCACAGAGACTGTCACAGAACATCCCATGTCAATTGTGGAGCTTTTCTTGGTGGCAAATGCAGCAGCAGGAAGCGCCTGTTTGCAAAGGAACTGGCCCTGCATTATGGAATCTAGCACTCCACTGTAATCGGCCGATGGCGTGTGGCCCATAGTGCCTTCTGCGTGAGCACTGCAGTCATTAATTGACCATTAGAATGGGAGAACATATAGAACTCTTGCATGCAATCAGGGGTTGCTAGCACTGGAGCAGTGCAAATGAACTTTTTCAGATCATTAAAGTTGGTAAGCATGTCCTCCATCCATGCAATTTTGTTATCATTCTTTTGAGCTTCCTTGAGTCAATGCAACAGCAGCCTATTACAAGCTGCATACTCTAGGATCCACGATCTACAGTAATTGCAGAACTCTAGGAACTTCTGCATTTCCTTGAGTCTGGGACTGGGGATCGCTGCGCACAGATGCAGCGCAGTCTGGTATAATTTTCTTCCAATGGACAAATATCAATTGCCCCAGATAGACCACTTCCTGGAGGCAATTCTGCAGCTTTGCCTTGTCTACTTTTTAGCCTTTGTATGCTAATAGCAGTAAGAGGTTGACAGATTCCTGCCGGCACTATTGCTCACTGTCACTACACACTATCAGATCGTCCACATATTCAATGAAAGTTCTGGGCAGATGGATGTTCCCTAAATCAGCGTGTAATATTCTGTTGAAGATACTGGGGGACTCGCAGTACCCTTGTGGCAATCTCGTGTGCTCAAAGCACATTCCGCCATGCGTGAATGTGGCAAGATATTGCGAGTCTGGGTGCAAGGGTATGGAAAAGAAGGCATTCTTCAGATCCACCACAATGAATTGCGTTGTTTGCTTAGGGATGCTGCACAGAATTGTCACGGGGTTAGGAACTACAGGAAATTCTGCCTGTACAATGTCATTTAGGGGGCAAGGATCTTGGATCATTCTCCATCTCCCCCTTTTGCCTTTTTTATCAGAAGGATGGCTGTGTTGTATGGGGAGTTGCAGGGCACAATAATTCCCTCATTCAGAAGTTTGGAAATGGTTTCTCGTATTCCCTCCTCTGCCTCTTTGGACAATGGGTACTGTTTTGCTCGGGGCAGCACTGCACCCGTTTTGAGTGTTATTTGTATGGGGCTACTCCCTGTAAGAGCCCTACATCGTGGGCACTGGTTGTTCACAACCTCCCTGGGACCTGTTCTAGATCTTTCTCAGTGAAGGAGGGAGGAGTGGCAAGGCCCATCAAAGAACATTGCACCTTCCGATACTTCACCATGATTTCACAGGGGATGCAGATATCCAACACAATTTCTCCATCTTCAACCCGATCCTCAAACAATTCTGCATCTGTCACTCCCTGTAGGGGCACGATTGGCTCAATGCACAATACAGTGCGCCACTCACATCCATCTAAATCAGTTCCCACTACAATGATCCTTTTTGCAGACACCACCAACCCTTGCAGGTCCAATGGTAGAATTGTCCCTGCTACAAGCTCTGGGGTGACAATGGTCCAAAAGATGAAATCGGATGGTACCCTCCAGCATGCCTTACCAATCTGAGGCACTGCGCCAAACAAAACTGTGATCCCGTACACAAATATGTCAGAGTCGACGGGGATACTGCAAACCACCACCTCTCCTCCCATTGCATTTATAATCACCATCGCCCTCATGGCACAGATCCCTGGGGTAGCACATACTATTCCTTGATCTGTGAAGGAAATTGTCATATTCAATTTGCTGAGAAGATCACGCCCCAGCAAATTTATTGTGGAGATTTCCGAGTAAAGTTAGGGTGCACGCATCACTTTTCCTCCTATCTTCATAGCTACTTCTTCTATATATGGAACCGTTACTACAGCCCCAGAAAATACCTGCGTGTTGAGAGTTTCACCTGATAATAGGAAATGGACTTCACTAATGCATGAATTAGTGGCACCTTTGTCATAAAGATTAACTGTTTATTAACTATCTCAGCACGCACCAAGGGTTCCTCTTCAGAAGAGTTCTCCGAACTGGAGAACATCATAGACTCTCTCTTGGCAAGCTGTAGGTGGTGCCAAGCATCAGTAATTCCAGCAAAACGTCCCCTGTTGAATCCCCAAACAGGATCACATTACTGTGGCAATCCATTAGAGCATAGACTTTAGAACTATTCAACAAAACAAACACTTTGTTGTTAATTTAGTGAATAATTAAAGATATCCAGAGGTACACGTTATGCAATCTACTGCATTGGCAGCAGTCCTCCACATCTTGGCATCCCTAGATCTAGTCTCTCAGACAACATGCCTCAATTTCAGGGACAAGAATCTGCAGAATTTGTGCAGTTTACGTCATCTCCTATAGTCGCATTTCTCCCTTCTGGCCCTGGGAAAAGAGCGACAAAGAGGTTCATGCGGACACTAAACAAGGTCTTCGACATTGCCTGTGGCAAAGGCACTTTCCTAATTGCGGATAGCACATGATACACTCCTCAATCAGAGTGTTCCCTGCTGAAGCATTTATCGGCAAAGAAATATGTACCATGATGTCCAAGCATGAATCTAGGGCAATACTGACCACCAATACACAGGCCACCATAGAAAAACAAGTAAGCAAGAATGACAAATAGTCCATGAGAAGGGGGCTGACCCTGTTGCACCAACCTCTCAACCCATAAACTATTCCTTCCGTATGAGAAACAACCCTGGAAGGTGATAGGTAGAAAAGGATCCATTATCACTGCAAGGAAAAACCATGGAGAGGTGACACGGAACTGCAAGTTGTTTAGACAATTAGCAACACATGATATTGATGAGCACAAAAAGAACGAGATGAAGGGAGAGGTGGAGGAACATCCACCACCAAACAACAGTTTGACAGACAGGCATGGGACCTTGGATGATGGAACGCACTCAAACAGTGAGGATACCCCACCAAGACAAAGAGTCGAAGACAGCCCACCGTTTTGCAGGTACCCTCACTGTGCATACGGCAAAATACCACTTAAACTCAACGACTATATTCTAGAGGGCTAATGGAACCCAATTTACTTCCCTGTTATGATGGCTGTTTTGAATGTTTTGTATGGTTATTTTATTGGTAAAATGATTTAAGGTTAAAGAGCAATGTTATAACATCACAGTTTCGATGCTGAGTAGGCCAGCGGATGTGATGTTTTGAGTAAATACAAGGGACTGCACTCTTCCAGGGTGGCCCCAGTTGAAACTAATAATAGAGTCATTTGGGGTCATTATGACCCAGGCGGTAAGTACACCAACTTTACCACCATGGTGAAAACTCTGTTTACACCATGGTGGATGGCGGATTTACCGCCCCATTCCAAGGTGAGTGGGGCGGTAAATCCCCATTTCCCATTTACCCTTCCCCATTCCCATTTTTGCCCCATAGGGCATAATTGGAGTGGGGAAGGCGCTAATTACGGCACCGTAAATTACGGTGCCGTAATTAGCACCAAGGTGGTTTAGCGCCATGGATTTTAACGGCTGCTAAAAGCAGCCGTTAAAATTGGAATCAGGCGTTACGGGTTAACGACGGCGTTAACCCTTAATGTCTGAGTTGTAATGAGGCCCATTGTTTCATTGCACAACCGCGCTGGTAATCGTTCGGCAACCCCGACCTCCTAATAATCCGATGGTGCGGCATCACCAAGCTCCGTGAGGAGGCACCAGAGATAATTAAATTCCTGCTTGAATTTGAATAAAGGTCTGAGCTAGTAGCAAGTAGTCCTAGGGAAAAATTGATCGTGAGGTCAAGGATGGGGACAGGTGAGATTAGTGCCTAAGGCGCCACTTGGAGATGGGATAAAGGTTAATACCCCAGAGCTCCTGAATGAATTCTCAAGTGCCTTAACCTGCAAAGAAGTGCCAGCAGAGAAGTGCCAGCAGAGAAGAGCCTGTGCCTGAAGCCCATTAGTGTCAACTGTTTTATTTATTTATTTAATTGGTTTTTATAATGCGCTCAATACCCAAGTTCGGTTTCTAAGCGTGGATCCAGGAAGTATAATTACTGCAGCCTGAAAAGAACTAAGGTGGGGGGGGGGATAAAATCCCACCCAAGGGTACTACAAGGAGAGAAAGCTTCAAGGTATTGCTTTTGTCCCATAGGATTGCTTCTCTTCCTGGATCACCTAACAAGGGCAAGTTAAGAAGTGTGCGGAACTTAAAGCACCCCCAGACTGAGAGTGCATTAAAGGACATTTTCCTTGTGAGACTCCATGGAACTGTGTGTGGATTAGGAAAGGGATTTGACTTAGTATGTTGGGTCCTCTTAGCATAGGCCCCTGCACTTGATTTGATATATGCCTTCATCCCTGCAATGTTACCTGAGAATCTCCCTTAGATGTTCATTGGATGCTCCCATAGGTCCAGTAGTGGTTTCGTTCACACTACCTGGAATGCTGGACCCTGGTTAAGAGGAACCTGGAATTAGTTTGGGGAAATCGAGCCAAGGAGATCCTATCACCCCTAGGCTGGGAACGGAGAAGCTGGGGGAGAGCCATCCATATGATCCTTATACATGTTGTCAACTGAGAACTGCCAGGCAGGCCATTCCTGTTTACCAAGACCCCTTTTTGGTTCCAAACCACTGGCCTGCCAAGTAGGCAATTCTCGCTTTGGTGGGCATCCTGTTACCTACCAAACTCACCTTTTATTTAACCTAGAATAAAAGCTGCCATATTTCAACTGTTGTCTGTGAATGGTCTGCCCATACTCCGCATGACCAATGGTATAAGGAAAGGGATGGGACAGAACCTTAAAAATATAAATATGGTCTGACCTATGGGCCTACTCAGAGTAGTAACAAACCATGTGAGGATGGGGTACTCAGGCCACACTTAAGATAGATAGCATGATATCACAAACCCACCCTGATAGGCAGGTGCGGCCTGGTGAATTTCTCAAACCACCTCCACCTCAAGGGATCCTCACCTTCCTCCGATATGCATCTTCCCATTATTGTGATCCACCTGACCCATCCCCTTTCCTATCGTAACTTCATGAAAATCAGGGACATCCTTGGGCTTTGCACCCTCTTACAACATTTGAATTGTGTGAAACGGGAGAACCAGCAAGATCTGAAGAATCCAGTTCCAGTAAGTTCGAGGGGAACCGTACCTCAAAGTAAGCAAAGAGAAGTCCAGTCTAAAGATCGGATCACAACGCTGCATATGCCCACATCAGTTCCCCAGAGTAAAACCCTCAATGACCTGTCCCTGTAAAGAGACCTGGGAAATACCTGAAATGTAGCCAGACTGGAACAGTGCGAACCTCAATTTGTGAATGCGTGAGCTGACCCAGAAGTGCCTTCAGGAGGATGACCAAGATAAGGAGTAGAGAGAGAGGTGTAAGAGGGGGAGGATGGCACAGAAGGGTGTTCTGGAGGCAAAGGTATGGGGAGATTAATAGGGTAGTGGGGTCTGGAAGGGGAGCAATGGAGCAGTACGAGAAAGGGAAGATGGGTAGGAGAAGTGAGGCAGCGCTTCCGGGAGTTGCAAGAGTAACCACACCCACCCACTGCATCAGAGTCTATATGTGCTAACATTGACATCCGGGAATATTTTTTCATTAAAGGAGGATACAATAAAACGGGTCCACAATCAAATCACATGGGCCAATCTTTCCCCACCAGGTAATTATCAACAAGTCCAAATCGCCTGTGTTTATGGGGACAGAAGCTACACCCCAAAGCAACCCTCACCCTGAGGGTAAATGGTAAAACCATACCCATAGAAGCGGCCATTGCGCCTGGGCTTCTCGAAACTGTAGTCCTCGGAACTGGCCCGAATACCTTTCCCCAATGGCTAAAAAGCACCTGCACTAGAGCTTAGTACAAAAAACAAATACTGGGTACCATATCAAAACATAGTAGTCCCTTTGCTTCTTAGCCTGAGGAAGGTCAAGTAAATGGTCTTAGGATTTTCTCCCAGAAAGCCAACTAAACCCTAAGTTTAAAAGGACCTCTGTTTGCCTGACCTTTAAGGGAAAACCTTTATGGAGAAGGAAACTTCATGGGTCCAGTGGGGGAAAGGAATTAGGGGGATGGCAGTCAGAAGGGTAGTCAGTATGTGATTAAGTCCCCTCTAAGTGGGCCAAGGAGGGGCACTGGGAACTCAGTGGGGCAGTGGAAACCAACAGCTTTGTATGGCTTCCCTGGAGGTGCTACATAAGGGATCCCCAGAGCTCTCCCAGTTGTGCCTCAGGTGTCCCAAAAGGCACCCGCCAGTCTCAGAAGTACCATATTTAAGGTTTGATGATGAGACTGGGGGAATCAGGAGGCCAGCAACCACCACCATGAAGTATAGTAGGTACGCCAAAAGGTAAATGGAGGATCCCTCACTTACCCTAGCCCATCCCTAACATGTGTAAGTTTCAACTAGTGATAACAAGTGAACCCTCACCTAGATGTGAGGAGTCCTCTAGCTCATTCGGAATATATGGCACAGCAAAGTGAAGAAAAGTGCTCCAGCCCATAGGCAGTGTCTATTTCAGAAAGTATGTCTGTGTTCATGTTCTCAGTGAGACATCTTCCCAGGGCGATAACTCCGACACTGGAGAATGTTTTCTGCTTGTAGGACCTGACTGTGGGCAAGTGACTGAGGGTTGCTGTGGAAATTATTGCAACATTGCAGACTGATTTTCCAAAGGGAACCACCAAGTAGCGAGACCCCTTCATGCAGTCACCAGTGAAACAAGAGCAGTACAGTTTGTGGGCATCAGTGTAGAGCATATAGGGAACTCTCACTCCCGGAGCTTCAGGGTGTGGACATGGCTGTGCCACACAACTATAAACATATACAATTGTGGATAGCCCTCAAATGGGTTCCGTCCACAGTGCCGAGCATGAGTGTGGACACAAATCATAGCAAGCTGACAAACTAGGTGCATATCAGAGCCAATACCCACACACAGGTAATTCAAATGAACATTATAACTCAATTAGTGACTCTGTGGGCAGACTCTCTGAAGTATAACAGTGCACAGCTCACAAGGCTAAGTGTGGGAGTTAGAGGCTAAAGCATTGGAGAATTGGCCATTGCACTTTGCTTATGCTTTCAGAGTGAACCGATAATATGGCGTGGCCTCCCTAATGCTGACCTTTAGCCGGCTCACTGTTAACCATATATTGTTTCATTTCACAACAAGAATCTTTTGTACTACAGCACCACCAATAGGCCTCTTGGTAAGCTGTGTGCGGTTAAACAACTGAACTGCAGTAGGGGGGTACCTACAGTACTTTTGAGACAGTGATACCAAAATCATTAGCTTCATTAGTTTGTAGAACTGGGTGAGCCTGATGACACTCAGGCTGGTCCGGGTCTAAACAGGGGCTCTGGCCTAACTCTTATTTGTGTCAATGACTATTCAAAGCAGGGGGTGAACGCAAACCCCACCTCCTGTTTGCCAGAATGACAAAATGTTTTTAAAAAAAGAGAGATCAAAAAGTGTGTTCCATACATGACCACTGTACATACTGGAGCAGTGCCACCTGACTTACTGTCCCACCCCTCTGCTACTCATTGATTGGCTGGGGCAGGGCAGGGAATTTGATCACTTCCTGTTTTCATTGGTGTCACAGCATAGTGTGGAGGATCAGAGCGGTGAGATGTAGGGTAAATCAGATACTGGACTTGAATGTTTGGTGAGGTTTGTTCATAAATCTTTAATAGCAGCACTGCAGGGGGAACGCAGGAAAGGACAGCTCACAATAGCAAAGACATCCCAACACTGTATTAACATGCCCCTTTACAGATTTTCAACTCATTGAATTCAGTGTCAAGGATGATTCTATGACTCTAAAACGATTTTCACTCTAGTCAATTAGCACAATGGACCTCTGTGAGGAGATGGACAAGGCTGGTCTCCCACTCCTACTTTCTTCAAGAGATACCATAACAGATGTGAATGCATAATAGAGTGAAGAATCACACCTTCTTATCATCATTTGTTTGAAGCTGCTTCAGCTACTAATATATGAATGGACGGTTGGCAATGTAGGTGCTGTTATGAATAAATATGCCAAGGCAGTAGACATTGGTAGCATGCTAGTAAATACTGTTTCAGTGTGCCAAGTTCTTTTCTCTATCCTGACTGCAAGCATACCATTCAAAACTGAGTTTCTATAAGCTATATTAGGCCTAGGTGGCCTATATATATAAAGGCCTATATATCATGCATCAGTATATTCTTGTCATTTGAATTCACTTACAATTACATTTCTCATCAACATTCATTAGACAATCATATATAGATATCTGCATTTTTCCACCAGTGTTGCCCCATTGTAGCTAATAACCATTAGACTCACACTTTTAAGCACTTGGAATAATTAACTCCAAAAATATAGGGTCATTCTCAAACATCTGTTCAGTTTTCATCAGCAGATGCAGATGCATTTCCTGAACCTTCAGTGTATTGACAGTTTTCTTATCCAAACATTTACAAACACATTTTTAGCAAGCATATGCAATACATTCCCAAAAGGATAGCAAAGGTAATCAAGAACCCATGGATTATAGAAGCTCCTTGTGAGTCAACAACATTGGTTAGCCAATACAAAGGGACCATCCAGTGCATTTGTAACACAGCCACCGATTTTCTAATGTGACTGTGTTAATAAGGTTAGAAGCAGAAAGAACTGCAATTTGCCCAAAAGCAAAGGTTGTCCTCTGGATGTGTCAGTGAGGGAAGGACCTGGAAAGGGCCTGCAACAGAGGTTACAGTGCCAACCCATGAAACGTGTGTCAGTTGAGGCTTTTGCCACTACTTTCTCTCCTCCTCCTGAACCTTTGACTGACTCTCACCCTGACACAGCCCTCTCTAACCTTCATCTCTCTATCTCTAACATTCTGGATGTCGTTGGCCCTGTCACAAGGTTCCGCTTGAAGCCCAAATCAAAGTGCAACTCTTGGTACGATTCTGACCTCGCTGCCTTTAAACGCAAGTGTAGGGCGGCAGAGAGGAAGTCGGAGGCCTCGGGGGCACCCCCTAACAAACTTGCCTGCTGCCGGCTCCAAAGGCACTACAGACTCTCTGTCCTCTCTCGGAAGACAGCCAACATCCAAGCCCGCATCTCAGCGGCATCTAACTAGTCGGTGGAACTTTTCAAAATCTGCAAGGAGCTGGCCAATCCTGCTGCAATCTCTACCTCTCCTGTTTCCTCCCAGGCCCTCTGCACGGCCTTGGCCTTTCATTTCACTCCTAAAACACAAGGAATCCTCCCTGTCCACCCTCTCTTCCTCTACCTCCTCTCCCTCCTCCTCTACCACTCCTGGCCTGTCTGAGACCGTCTCTCCTCCTCCTTTCTCCTCCTTTCCCCTGTTCACCCCTGACGATGTTTCTAGACAAGTCTGATCTATAAAAGTCTCATCAAAGCAGGTTCTCCCCTCTTCATCCAGAACAATCAAGGACCACATCGACACCCTTCCTCCAGCCTTAGCCGATTGCTGCAATCACTCCTTTGCCACTGGAACTTTCCCTTCCCTCTTAAGCACTCTCTTGTGCACCCTCTTTTAAATAAGCCCTCGGCCGATCCTTTCTCTGTGACTATCTATCACCAGATCTCCATCGCTCCTTTCCTGGGCAAACTCTTGGAAAAGCTGGCCATCTCTCAGTTTAATCTACATACTGAATCTGTTGGTTGCCACCATGGCCACCAGTCTGGGTTTACAGCTGCCAGAAGCACAGAAACGGCTCTCCTAAACACCCGTGAAACCTTGCTCTCCAATCTTGACTCTAATCTCCCTTCTGTCCTCATTCTCCTTGATCTATCCTCTGCTTTTGACACAGTCAATCATGTCACCCTGCTCAATCGCCTCCGGGACAACCTTAGTATTATTGATCAGGCCCTGGCCTCGTTGAGCTGCTTTCTCATCGACCGACCCTCTCAGGTCCAACTGGCGTCTTTCCTTTCTTCTATCTCTCTCTCTACTTGTGGTGTTCCTCATGGGTCTAACCTTTCTCCCTGGCCATTCAACCACTACCTGGCACCTCTTTCCTACTGCATCAGTACTTTCTGCTCCAATGTTCAATGTTATGCGGATGACACTCAGCTCTCTTTCATGCTCCCCTCAGCCACCTTTGCTTCTTCTCCCATACCAGACTGTCTGGCCGCAATTAAGGAATCATGTGTCTCCAATGATCTCTGCCTTAATGCCAGTAAGACTGCTATGCACCTCATTGGGGCACCCGCTTCCTCCTTTCCTCTCCCTCTCTGGCCGCCCACTCAGGGCCCTCTTCCTGCTCCTTCCTGTGAGGCTAAGAACCTTGGTGTCATCTTCAACTCCACCCTCTCCTTTTCTCCTCACATCTCTGATGTCACTGAGAATTCAAACTATCAGCTGCACCTCCTCTGAGGTATTCTTCCTTTTCTCACTTTCCCTCTGAAGGTCACTGTCTTCAGAGCTCTGGTCCTCTCTAGGCTGGACTATTGCAACAGCCTCTTTCTAAATCTTCCTGCCTCTACACTTCGAACTTTGCAACTTATCCAGAACAAGACTTCAAGACTTGTCCGTGGTCTCAAACCCAGGGATCGTATCTCTCCAGCTCTGAAATCTCTTCACTGGCTCCCCGTGGCTGCAAGGATCAACTTCAAGACTCTCTGCATTGTCCACATGGCTTTCTGGGGCCTGGGACCGCTCTACCTCCAACCTTCTCTTCCAAAACATCTTCCTTCTCGAGCTCTCCGCTCATCCACCTCCAACTCTCTGAGGGTCAGACGCTTCTCCAAGCAGAGAGTTGGGGGCAGATCTATCTCCTCGGCTGGGGCCTCCCTCTGGAACAACCTCCCTGCCTCTCTCAAACTTGAGCAGAACCACCTCTGGTTTTGGAAGCAACTCAAGTCCTTCTTTTACGCTTCTGCGTTTTCTCTTCCTCTCCCTTGCTGATGCACCTGACTGCTCTGCGCACTGGTCACCCTCTGAACTCGGGCCCAGGCTCCTGCAGGTCCAGTTGCTCTTGCACTGCCAATGGCCCCCCAGTACTTAAGGGTCTGTATCTACAACCCTACAGTCACGTCTCTCTGCACTTATGAGCCACTCGCTGGCTACACTTGTGAATTAACTGCACTTCCCCCTTCCCCTCCCACCTGGCACTTCTCCCCTTCCCTCTTCCGCGCACTTGCATGATCTGAATGACACAAGGCCTAGCTAGATCGTTATTTTGTCCTCCCTTGTATGCCCCTCCTTGTCTTGTCGCGCCTAGAAGCATTTGTGTACAGGTGCGTTATAAATGCCACATCATATCACATCATAACTTCCTCTTATGTCCTTGCAGGTAGACCCAGTAAAATATAAGGGATTGCCAAGGACATTTAGCAGTTTCAAAAAGTACTTGACCTGAGAAAGAGAGATGCAACAGCCTGAAAAAGGAACATACAATAATTGAAAAGAGAGTCATCTTCCAGATACAAATCCAAACTGCAAGCTTTCAAAGGACGGCTGTCAACATTTTGGGCAGTGACAACCCATGCTTCTTGTTTGGACTATTTTTCATATGCAGCAACACCAGTGGTAGGGCTTCAGGCCATCGAAGGCCAGTCTCCTTTCGTTCTTTTGAAAGTATATTCTTTATATCTCTGTTGCAGCATTCAACTGCACCACTAGAATGGAGATGATGTACACAATGGAAATGCTGGGAGATCTTTTAAGTCTTGCAGGCATCTCTAACCACCTGCCCAGTGAAATGAGTACCTCTGTTATTGTGCATAACTGCAGGAACACCAACCTGAGTTAGAAATTCAGTTAGGAAGTTGTATTGCAGCAGTGTTTTGGGGTGCACATACGGCATCCTAGCCAGGTAAAAAGGTTCAGGCTGAGAAAGTACGTATGATCGTGGTAGTAGACTGGTTTGTTCTGCAGAAGGCGCATTTGTTGTACTAGTTAGGTTTGACACATATTAGATAGGCACATATAACAACACAGAAAGAGCAACACATGTATTAATGTTGTGGTTGCAGAGGTCATAGATAGGGCAGCATTATAGGCCCTGCATTTAGTTGTCCTATTCCTAGTTATGTTGTGTAGTAAAATGTGCGGGAAGAGCTGAAACAGGTGGAAGATGGAGTCAGAAAGGTACTGTGGTGGAAGTGAGGTCAGTGTGTAAGATGGCAGAAGTGTCACCATATTGGATGTCAAGGCCTAGCACACAATGAATAGAATCAAACACAGGCCCTGATGTGGAGCAGCAACTCCATTTTAGCCCAGCCTCAAAAACAAATCTCCTTTCCTGTTCCCCAGGAGAGAATCTGAGGTCAGAGACACCCATGATACACAGATAATCGCTAATTGTATCCAGCTGCAGGGTCTGAACGTGGTGGGATCTGAATGTTAGTTGAAGGAAGAGTTGGAAATGATGCACGCTTTGATGAACACATTCATGAGAATAGTGCATGAGGTCCTGCAATGCCAAGTGGCCAGGCGAAGAGTTAGAGCACTACTGCCCCCCAAACAAGAGCGGTCATCCCATTTGAATTACAATGACATGTACAACCAAACACCAATAAATCCTTAAAATTCAGACGGGAATGTTGTGCACTGGTCACTTCATTACCAGGAACCTGGGGTTGGAAGGAGATAAGGGGGAGCTGTGTCTGGAACGTTCTGTGATTTGGGGTAGGAGTAGCAGAGGTGATGCCAATAACTTTAGTACAAGGTCGGAGGTGCAGCTTGTGTGCATCACAGGGTCTGGTATAATGAGAAGGCCTATTGTCCTTCAAAGCAGAGTTGGCCTTGCCAGTTAACTTTGAACCTGTCGGGAATGGAGGGGTGCACATCACGTGAGAGTCTCAAGTCATTAGTATGTCAATATATGTAATGGACCAATCCCATACCTGGATTTGCTAGTGACAATGTAGCGTGCCATGGGTCCTGGGGAATGGATTTAGATAAGATGTGGCCAATCAGTCAAGGGACTACAGCAGGGTATTAGCATGTTCTAAAGGTGGCAGCCAATGAGGGTGGTGAGATAACATTGTGACCTACATATTCAAATTCTGCGGTTTTACTCTTTATAACCTGTAGCTTCTCGAGATATGATGAGCTCTGTGTCAGTTCGGTTCTATGGGACCATCTGAGACCCTTTTGCATGTAATAGATCTTGTTTTCACTTGAAAAGAGGTACCGTGATTATTTGGCCATTTGGATTTTATTTACCGTTCATTTTTTTGCATTGACGTTTCTCTTTACAAGTGAAATAGTGAGCCTTTCTTCAAGTATAGACTTCCACCCACCCAGAGAAAATATCCATCATGACAAGAAAGAACTCAAAATTAAGACAGACACCTGCATAACGTTTATCTGCACATTGAGGAAGAGGCTTCTGGTGCTGGATGCATGGAAGGCAAGGTCTTTATGGCTTCTCCCATGTTAAGGGCACAACAAACCGGAAGGTTACTACAATAGTTATGGGACACTGTGGAAAAGTATAGCGCAATCCAAATCTGTTTAACTGAAGTAATTAATTTTAGTTTAATTTATTTGGGAGTAACATGTGGAAGAAACTGAGCCGATCACGGCTCTAGTGTAAGATCTGTTTCTAGATATCAAGTGATGGCCGTGAGACAGGAGGCGGCAAGGTACCTCAGCAGCGTTAGCTGAGCCAGATCCAGCTGGGAGCAGTTGCTTCCACGTGACGTGTTACTTGGATGTTTATTAAGGAGATTAATGTGGTCCCTGAACCTGAACAAGCACTTGTTCAGGTCCGAAATGCATTGGAGGTTTTCCATGTCGTCTCCTAATTAAATATTTCAGTCTTATATGAAATACAATTGGTTATGAAATATTGTTTATGAATCTATAAGCTGAATTACATATGTTGAAATAGCAGCAAAAAACATTTTTTCAAGGGATCAGGCAGCACTGTGGTGTTTCACCCCTTGGTCCCAAGTGTTTATAGTCAAAAGGTTTTGACATGAACACACAATCATGGGCTTCCCATTTGAGGATGTCGGAAGTAAAGAAGCAGGATTTAGAAAAGAACAACAAGTAACAGTAACTTTAGCAGCAGAAATCAGTAACTTCCCATTCCTATACATGACTTTTAAATGTGCAGCATCTTAACTTTCAGAAGTAATGTTAAGACAGCATGATGCACCCCTACAGTAACTGAATGCCCCTTAACCAGGTGTCAGCTCTTTCTGCTAACATTGTAGTTGCTGCCACTGTGTGTAAACAAGATGGCAAACCTGCAGCCACAGGATCTAGTCCACACTGTAATAGGCAATATATAGGCACATTCATCACAATATAGAGTGAAGGATTTCTGCTAAATTGGTTGACCTAAGGTTGGAGCCTTTGACCATTCTTGCTTGATTCTGATCAATGTCTCTTCAGTTTCAGGACACCATGGAAGAGGTTCAGGAGTTGAATCAAGTGTGAGATTCTATAGGGGCGTTATAATTGTAGCATAGCCCATTATTCACTTGCAGCAGTAGCCAGGCATTCCTAGAAATCCTCTCATTTGCTTTTGTTTCTGGAGCTTGAGTACCTGCAAAATCACATTAATTTGATCTTTAGATCGGTGTCTCTCCCCAGCAGCGATCTCATGGCCAAGATTATGGGCTTGGGTTGGACACCACTGAAGCTTTCCTTTAGAGTATTTGTTTTCTTTCAGAGCAAGAGCTGTCGGTAAATCAAGAAAATATTGTTTGCAAGATCCCTTTAGAGGAATGCTAGTAAAAGGTTGCTGACATAGCGAAATTTAAATGTATCCTCCTTTGAACACCAGCCAATCAAGATCTTGCTTTAAAATCTGAGAGAAGTGTCATACCTCAGCAGTAAGGGGGTAAAACAATATTGTACGTTTTTATAAGTAAAATCAAATACATGTTGACTGGCTGAATGTATAGGCATAGATGAAAATGCAGAACATAGACACCCTGCTGTAAAGTGTGTTGCAGTTCTAGGATTACAAGATAGAATTGTTGCGGGATAGGGATTAATGAGAACATAGGCAGAATCACTGTATTGCCAGCATGTAGACCTTGTACGAACTGATAGGTCAAAAGGAGTATTTCAAGGACTGCAGGCAGGCAAAATAATTCCATAATGACAGGTTTTATTCCCTCTTCCGCTTCTTATGAAATAGGATACTGTGGGTTGCATCAAAGAGGTTTGGCTGGGTTCAGAGGGGTCCCATTCAACATTCGTCCATCTTAAATTGCATGCCTGGAACATAATTGAAGAGGAACTCAGTCAAATAATCCTTTTCGCAATAAGTGAGTGTCATTCTGCATTTCAGTTTTCCAATTTGGAGACACAATACCACTAAAAATCCTATTTAATTCCCTATGTATCAGGACATTTAAATAAATACGTTCAGGCGAATAATAGATAGTAAAACCCATTTTACACAATAAATACAATTCTAATAAATTCAATGGTGTATAAGGTCTTAATAGAATATCGTGATGTTCAGAGATACGACCCAAAGTAACAGTCATCGGCCATGTGATTGGATGAGTTATCAGAGACCCACAATGCCCCCTGCATTATTCACTTTATTTGAACAGGGCACATGTGGAAATTCAGAGGCTGTTAAAGTTGAGCATGAATCTCCAGCATCAATCACACAAGAAAAAGTCTTCCCACTAACAGCAGAGTTTACAAAAAGAGTAGAAGGATCAAGCAGAATCAGTGGTGTAACAATATTACTGGCCCTATGTGTCATCTTTCGTGCTCAGCAGTGTTCCCTTTGGCAGTGTTGGAAACAAAGGGTTCTTTGTGTGTCTCCTCCCTCCAAGATGCCATCGGCTGCTCCACGTATCTGTGCAGTGGTTTCACGCTGTGTGCGCCATCTTTCCGGCTCGCCTCCCGTTTCCAGTCCTGAACGGCTTAAGTGGTCCTGTTTCCCGGGTATCGCTGCGTTGCTACTCCTGCAACGGACTCTCTGTGAGTTTGTACTCTATCTTTGATTCTTTTCTTTCTAACTGCCTGTGTTTCCACTAACCCCTGTGCTGTTCTTGTTATCAGTGGTGACCAACGCCCCAACAGTAACTCCCAGCTCTATCTGCCAACTCCCGAGCTGTAGCTCCCCACTTCCAGCCCTGAATCCCGCGCAGTCTCCGTAACCATTACAGTGGTGGGTTCTTCATATGAAAACTCAGTCAAGGTCCCCGCGCAGCATTACTTCTCTGATCCTTTCATTCTTCCGTGCCCATTTAGGCCCCGGTATTTCGCTGCAACGAGAAGTGATTGGTTTAGTCCCTTAGAGCTTCTGAGCCGCTCGTACCCAAACTCTTTGCTAGAATTGTACACATTCGACATTTGTTTATCTTTCTCTCCTGCTTGAGACACATTAACAGGTACTCCTCTACCTCTGGCCCTTCCTCTTCCCCAAAAGCGGGGCATCCACCCTTTCTTGTGAAGGCTAGAGCTGTTCGATATCTAACACCATTAATCTAGCTGCAATAGTTTATTTCTGTCTGCCTTTTGATGAACATGCTATGCAACCAATAACATTTCAGTCAATTATTGTCTTGCCAGCCAGCCTTATTTCCTTCAGGAATCTTAGGCCGGAGCCCATTATGAATGCAGAAACCACAGTTTACTGTGAAGTCGTTGTTGCATTTTGGATCCCCGGTAACTGAGCATAACATTGGGCCTCATTACGAGGCCAGTGGTAACCCAGCTGGTGCTACCGGTCTCGTAAAATTTAACCGACGCCTGATTTCCCGGTACCACCGGGAGATTATAAGTGCGGCACCGGGGAAGTCAGGTGCCGGTAAAATGTTAGTCTCCATTCCCATAGAGTTCCATATGACTCTAAGGGAGTGGGGACTCGGAAGCGCTGGCAACGTTGCGTATCGCATCATAGGCTAAAAGTGATTTTGATGTAGAACCTTCCATTGGTCTCATAAGAGTGGATTGACTATATGCCGGCAGTTCACTGAGGGATGAATCTGGGCTCTAAAGTTGAATCTGCCCACCTGGCGGTGATGGCAGAGCAGATGCAGAAGCGTGGGATTCATCTGGTGCCTCATCACATAGAGGGTACAATGCAGCAAGATTATTTGACTCTGAAATATCATCTGGAGGTTATTTTGGTGGGAGTACGAATGGGAGTGCCAGGTAAAGTCCACTGTAAACCTTTCTCTTTTTAGGGAAAGGCAAATGGGCTTGTTCTGCTTTCCATTCCTTTAACTGCTCTTGGCGCTTTCCATGGGCATCTTTCAGTGCTCTGGTCTTGGATTCACAATGCCTTTTAGTGTCCTCGTCGTAACAGACCAAGAAGGAATCCCACTGCTTCTGATGAACCTTCGATCCCAGGGTCTCTACAGTTCCTCTTAAATAAACTATCCTATCAAGATCAAATGGGAAATGCTTTGGGAAGTCACTATTATTTTATTTTTTATTTTATTATTAAAAGCATGGACATTTCTTGAGTGCAGCAGAGCGCTGTACAGGGTGTGGGTAGCCGGCAAATTGGCTGGTATCTATTAACGGTAGCACAGTACTAGGATTTATGGTCTGTGCGTCAATCTGTACTGCCCTTGGGATTCGTTTTTGGACAGGTGTTGTTAAAAAAGCCAATTGTGGCGGTATTCAGTACAGATACCAGTATCAAGTTCCAAAGGGAGTGTGCATGACGTGAAGGAGTGTTTGCAGGTCCTCTCTTTGTAGCCAAGTTGTGATTTGAGCTGGTTGGTCGATTTGCTGCGCCAGGAGCACGTGACGATAGATATGTGGAGTGTGATCGCAGATACGCTTCTGTGGTACTCATGACTGCTATCTAGAAAATACATGCAGTCTTGAACAGTATCCTGGCCTGGAGAGGAAGTCAAAATAGTTTGAATAGGATGGGGTGATTCAGTAAAATGTCTGTGCACCTGTACTAAGACATGCATGCCTTTGAGTAAAATATTTCCATTAATCCAGAAATGTGTAAGTCTTGGGTGAATCATTTGGTACATAAAAAGGGGCCTCATTACGAGGTGGGCAGTAAGGGATTACCGGCACCGGTAAGGGCACCGGTAAGGGTACGAGTTCCCTTTGCGGGTCCTCCCTTAACGTCTGGTTTTACCAGGCATTAAGGACAGGACTCACAAAGCGACTTTAGAGCTAAAAACGGTACCGCAATTTGCGGTACCGTTATTAGCGCCTTCCCCATTCCCATTGAGCCCTATGGGGGCTGAAATGGGAATGGGGAAGGGCCCTGGTGAATGGGGAATTACCGGCCCCGCCAACCTTGGAATGGGGCGGTAATATCTCCATTCACCAGGGCGGAGTCGGTAAGGTTTTGGAGGCAACCATGGCGCTAACAGCGCCATGGTTACCTCCAACCTCGTAATGAGGCCCCTGGACTTCCCTTATGGGGAAGTGGCCCTTGCTTTGACTGACCAGTCCCTATTTTCACAGTAGTAAGACAAGGATTAACTTGTATGGAAGTGTCGCTCTTCATAATGCCCCACACTAAAGTGGCGTGATTTCACCAACCGGCCCTACCTGACTTTGTGTTAGTCTGGAAGGATGATGAAGATGAGGCCAGAGCTTCCAGGCCTCCACTATGACAATAGGTGCGACTGGAAACACTGAGAATCAAGTGGGAGGCTGGGTTGAGAGTGTGTAGCGGATGAAAAAGCATAGGCAGAAAGAACCTCCACAGAAAGATAGCATAACCAGAAATCCAGGCGGCGAGAAATGCAGCTCCAAGAAAGTGGAAGTTCAATGGGGTACAGGGACGAGTAGATCCCAGAGGAAGAACAGGAAGGAACCATGGATAACCACAGAACGGGAAGACAAGAGCAAGGTAGCAAGAAGGGAATGGGAGAACAGAGGCTAAGGAGGAAAGGGAACAAGGGCTGAAGCAGGGAGGCAAGGAAACAAGTACTTACAGTACTGAGGAAGAGTAGCGTCCACTTACAAGCATAACAGAGCATTGAGACACATCGCATATCGGACCGCGAGGCATCTTTTTTCCTGAAGTGATGCAGTGCATTAAACGTCACGCTATGCATCTCGTTGTGAACCACGATGGCCGTCATGTTGCGCCGTCCAAGAAACTGCCGTCAACCATCTTGGGATGGGTGTCCACATCGGAGCCATATGGAATCGGAACACTAGATGCCACTAGACCTGTCATGGCCCATGACTGCCCTCTGAGTAACCTCAACCCATAAAGCAGCAACGAGACAAGGTTTATGCACACCATTAACACTATCTGCTCAGTAACAAATGCCCACACACCAGCTTTGAGATATGGTTTATACTGAGTAACTCAATGCATGTGGACTTACAACAAAGCAGGTTCTCGGAAATAGTGCAAACCTCACACAGGAGTGAACCCAGAGGTCCTTTAAGACGAGGTAACACTCTATAGGAAGGATGGGGATGCAGAGGTTACTCAAACATCAATAATAAAACGGACTCAGGAAGTTGGCAAATACTTGGCTGTTTTATTAACAATTATCTAAAACAGGAAGTACAACGGACATCGACAGATGTCAACCAGTATCACTGTCGATGATTTACATAAAAAACACACTTTTATACTAAAAATGTGTCAATACTGAGGTTGTGGTAGGGCAATTGGGGACATCTAGGTATACCTTCTATGGGGTATGGGATTGTGATTGGGTCTCTACTGTCAGGTGGCCAACTCTGCCCACCCCAAGTGCAAGTCATTGCCAGTGTCATAAATTACACAACGTTTCATTGGGTCTCAAACTATAGGGCTCTTCCATACGTGGCCCTCTACAAGTGGTTGGCACGCTTGTACCCACTGGAATATTCCACTCGCTGACAGCCCGCAAGCTGGTACCCCAGTTGCTGGAGGGTTGGCTTGGTCATGCCTCCCCACCCAATTAGCCCACATCCATCACCACTCCGACTGTCTGCCATGCAATTAATCCTTTGAGCTCGGCCTTGCAACGGACCACTATGCCTGAGAATAAAAGGGAGTGTGAGCATGGCCTTATCTTCTGGTCTCGGCGTAGCTTGCCCAAAGTCTATTTTCATCTGACCATGTGACTGGAGACCACGTTTTGAGCTCCTTCGTTGTATTTAATACTATTAAATGAATAAACATGCTGCTTCAAGTGTTTTTCCATTACACCTCACCAGGAGCCCATCTTCCTTCTAACGCCATTGTATCTTTCCATGATAGATAACCAGATTCTTGGCTGCCTCAACCCTTGACACTGGGCCAGACAAGCCTTCTCGAATCTTCCTTTGCCATCAGCTGTTTTACTCTACTGCGCCACACTTTCAGCTCATCTATTCATGGGGTCCAAGTTTGCTAAAATGCGTTGGGGAACATCCATTTTCTACACATACATATATATATATATATATATATATATATATATATATATATATATATATATATATATATATATATATATATATATATATTTTGGCGGCACTGCCTGCAGTCTATTCACTACGTATAGCCAGCCTTCATGAATTCTTAGTCTACTTGCGTTATTGCTTCTGTATAATTATAAAATGGTTTTGCATTTTCTTCTGTGCTCTTTACACCTACAATCTTCATTCCGCACGTAAGAGGTCACTCGATTCTTTACTCCGTCATCAGATTCTATATGGTCTTTTCACCTTCTCTCTTGTCATCTCTTCTTGGCGTGTCACCTTGCTTCATGTGACATCACCAGCCTCTCCTCTTCCATCCGTCTTCACATGCTCTTCAGGGATTTTTTCCAAGAGACTATCAGCTTTTCGTGGATACATAAAGAACGGTATTCTCAGTGGATACCTTGCTTCAAAGGCTGCTCGTGTTATGGGCATCATTATAGGTGTCTTGCCTGCCACTATTTTCGGTTCCGAACATATAGGCAAGATAGGGGCGGGACTTCCGGTAGGGGCCTTTGGATCCTACTCTACAGGAGCATAGGAAGCTCCTGAGTAACAATGTTATCAAGCGTGACCACTTTTTTAATCCCAGAACAGGCCGCAAAATTCCTAAAAAAACTACACAGCATGGTTGATGGATCACGTTTGCTTGTTAAAATGCCCAAGTCATCAAGTGTAAAACACTTTATTAAACACATGTGTGACATCATTAATACAATTATAAAATTACCAGTGTGACATCCTTGATAAAATTAACAAATCACCAGTAGCACAATACTTCCCAGAATTGGTACAGAGCGTGTCCCAATTACATTTTTTAAAACTGTTGTAGCATGTTTTGCCACATTCAAGGACAGGCCCTTTATTTGTTTATTTGTTGAACCGTGACCTACATGGGTCATTGCTCATTTAATGAGCAATGACCCATGTAGTATGAGTGTTTGCACCTTCATCACTCCTGAGAGAGGTTTGAGAGTACAATTGAATTGCTGGTACACAAAACAAACATGTAGTCTTGTTGTGGAGTAAAATGACACAGATCGAGAAAAACAGGGGCAGACAAGATCTTATTGAGAATACCGTTGCCATCCTGTTACATGAAAGGATCACTCAGCACAATCTCCTACAGGATACCAATCCGATTTCCGACCACAATGCAGCACCATCTAAGTTATCGAAGATGCTCTACACATCCAGGACAAAGAGGTCCACTTCTTCCTTATCCTATTCACCCTCTCTCCATCGATACAGTTGACCATGAAGCCCACCTCCACATCCTTGGCAGGAGCATGGTCTTTGATGCAACAGTCCTGAATTTGTTTGTCTGCTACCTTTCCAAAAGAGACCATTCATCCTGATGGGCCCCAACAGCAGTGGTGGACGGGCCTACAGGGAAGTCTGGAGAGTTCCCGGTGGGCCTCTGCACAATGGGCCTCTTTTGTGAGAGTGTATCAGGGGTCCTCCAAAGCAAGTAGTGACTTAGACACCAAAGTAATCCAAAAAGGAGTGTACACCAAGCAGGAAGTAACGCAGTTTATTACAGATTCAGAAACAGCTAGGAGAGTACAATTCAAACAGCACAGTGGAACAAAACTGAATGAAAGGAGCTGTTGGCACCGTCTACTGCGGCTAAACCTTTTATAGGTTCTCACAACATTAGCACAGACAGCGTTTGCAACAAATGTTAAACCATTCTATGAAGCTTATTGGTGGGACTACGTCAGTCCCCTATTGCTACCTATACGTTCCCCACTCATGATTGGAGAAGGCACTATTGACCCCCTCTGTCCAACACTATGCATGTGAGGTCACAAACCTTCCCACACTGCCCCAGAATGATGTTCCTTACATTATGTGATTGTGCTTACCAGCTGAACTTTATTAATCTCCCCGTGGCCAGTTCTCATGAGACACACAAGACAACTTGGGTTTGGCAATGAGTAGACACAACATCCAACCAATGAGGTGCCCTGCTGGACTCGGCAAGGGCACAAAACACTGTTGCACCCTAGGTACACCAAAACTCTCTCGATGATTGGCCACCTCCCATCTCTCACCCCTTCGCCCCACTGTCCGCTTCTCAGGCCCATCTACCAAGAGGCGATTGGGCTCCTATTTGTCTGTATATATTAGTTGAATTCCCTCGTTTTCCAGCAAATACCCAGGTGCCTGGCTGGCTGACTTTGAAAGTATCGGCAGATGTAATTTTCGGAAGGACAAGGCATTCTGGGTTATTTCACTCCCATCTCCTGTTGCGGTCACCATGGTCCCTTTTACTTCTGTCGCTATGAGCAGTTCCAGGTTGTATCTTGGGTGAGTCTTCATTTGCTATCTTTGTCTCACCAGTACGGTCTCTCCTACTGGGAATCGGGGCTCCTTCGCTCTCCTCCTTTGGTTCGCCCCTACCTTTGCCTTCCTTTTCCTTTCTGCGTCCCGCTCTCGGATTTCTGCATCCTGATCCGGGGTGTAGTCCTCTATTTGTGGGAGGCAAGTTTGGGGTTTGTACTTTATAATTTGTTCCAGTGGTGTCCGTCCTGTCGCTTCATGTGGTGTGTTTCTGTAGCTCTTCAGTATTTAGCACATTGCTTGGAGTAGCAACGTTTGATCGGCAGTGGCTTTTTGTCAGTTCCGTTTGAAGGTGGACATGAACCGTTCCACTATCCCACTGGCCTCGGCCCCAATGGCGTGATTTTCTGATGATGGAACCCTAGATGGGTGGCGAGTTTCCGGAACTCTTGTCCTTGAAAAGGTGGTCCATTTTCAGTCTTTACAGTGTTCGGGATTCCCCATTCACTAAATAGTTAATCGATTACCCCTGCTACATGGTGGAATGCCATTGATTGTACATGTTTTATGAGTGGGAAGCAGGAGTACACATCTATTGTTACAAGCAGATGGCTTCTGTCACAAGTGGTCCATAAAGGTCCATGGCTATTCTTTGCCACGGGCCATCTGGTAGTGGTAATATCTATAGTGGGCATGGGGGGCTGTTCACCGCTGTCTTCTGGAAGGGTATGCAGTGAGTCAGGGTGTCTCCTACAATTGCATCCATGTACGGGAACCAGACTTGGTTTTGCAGTATCTTCTTTGTATTTACAACCCCTCAGTAGCCCTCATGCTCTATGGTCACAAGTGCTTTCCTCGGGCTCTTGGGGGCCACTAGGTGGTTGCCTCGTAGCAGTAACCCTTGTTCCGTTGTAGAGAGTTCCGATTGTGTTTTGGCCATCCTTTCCAGATCTTTCTCGTCCACCTCACCTTCCACAAACATTTTGTGTGCTGAGGTGTTTCCACTTGTTGGCATTGGTGAGGCGCACCACCGCTTGTATGGTCTGGTCTGCTCTGCTTTTGGCGGCGAATTCTTCTGCGGTGATGGCGGGTGAGAGGGTGTTGTGTAAGAGGTATGAAATGTAGCTTTCTGCCTCCAGTGTCATGGAGTCCTCTGTATTCCCTTCCAGGTGTCGGGATAGATAGTCCGCCAGGTTGGCATCTCCCCCGGGCTTGTGTGATAGTCATACTTCTGGAGTCTGATGCCCCATCTTTCGATGCGGGGTGGCATCTTGGTTTTGGGATTGCTGAACAAGGAGAGTAGCGCCTCATGATCGGTGATGAGGGTGAATCTTCCGCCAATGATGAAACATTTTGCAGGCCCATACTGCTGCTCGGCTCTCTCACTCCACTTGGGAGTATGCCCGTTCAGTGGGTGACAGGGCTCTGCTGGTGTATGCAACTATTTTGCGTTTGTGGTGTCCATTGGGGTCCCTTTGGACAAGTATTGCTCCAAGGCCTATGGGGCTGGCATTAACGGTGAGCTTGGTTTCCCTTTCCGGGTTAAAGTAGGAAAGTCTATGGTTGTAGGCAAGTTCACCCTTTATGGTCTGGAATGCTTCCTGGCATCGCCCATCTTATTCGGACATGGAGTCTTTCTTGAGGAGGTCTTCGGAGTGGGCCGGTGAGGGTGGCATAGTTTGATAGGTAGCGTGCGCAGTAGCCTACCATGCCTAGGAACGATCGTAGTTCCGCAACTCCCGCGTGGGAGGCCAGGCTGACAATGGCACTGATTTTCTCAGGGTCAGCGGTGATGCCCTGGTCTAAGAAGATGTGGCCAAAGAATCATAGGCTGTGTTTGTTGATGGTGCACTTTGGACCGTTGAGGGTGAGTCCGGATTTGTGTTGGATGTTGCATACTGCTTTCAGTGCCCGGTCATGTTGGTCTTGGGTGGTGCCAAAGATGAGAATGTCGTTGCTGCAGTTGAGGGCGTTGAGCACTGGAGATATCAATCTGCAAATTGTCTCTTGGAATATCTCTGCAGCGGAGGATATCCCGAAGTTGAGTCATTTGTTGCAGAACAGCCCTTAAAGCATAGTAATTGATCTGGAGGCAGGATCAATGACCAGCTGGTGGTACCCTTGATTGAGGTCCAGCTTGGAGAAATGAATGGCCTGGTTCAGCCTCACTAGCATGTCCTCGATGTTGGGTCCTGGGTGCCTTTCCCTTTGAATCGCAGTGTTTGCTATGTGCATGTCCAAGCACAGGCACAGGCGGCCGTTGTCCTTTGGGCCGATTAATGGTGGGGACCCCCATGGTGTGGGGCCGTCCACTCTCTAGATGATGTCTGTTGTCGAGAAGTAGTTGCAGCTCATGCGTTACTTGGGCTTGTAGGTGAAATCCAACCGTGCAGGGGTGCTGGGGTACTGGGTTGACCTTCAGGTCAATGTGGAGGGATATGACAGTGTCCTTTAGCATGTCCACTCCTTTGAATAGCTTCGGGAATAGGGATTTCAGTTCTTCGATGTTAGTTTCTTGACAGGATATCAAGCCCACTATTTGTGCCCCTGGCTGGAGGCCTTGGACGACTTCAGATTAGTCGTACTGGATGTCAATCAAGGCTAGGGCGTTGGCGGTCCGGTAGCTGAGAAGAATTCATCCTGTTGTATGGCTTTTGATAATGTGAATGATGGTGGGCACTCTTCGTCCTTTGTGGACCAGGTCGCATTGGAATTGTCCTTTAGATTGGAGAGGGTGGGATGCGCCCCACTGACATATGCAAGCTTCAGATGGGCATAGTGGGTAGGCATCTGCGATGGCTTTGTAGAGGCACTCGTTCATGCCGTTGACAGTTGCTCCAGTGTCCACGATGAATTGGTTACTTAGGCTACCTATTTGGATGGCAACTTTCGGAGCTGTGCTATCGTCCGAGTTGTTGCTGATGAGTCTGACGTATTCTTTGCTGTACCTGTCATGAGCGTAGTATGGCTCATCTGTCTGTCATGTTAGTCCATCCGACGCTGGGTTCTTGTATGGGTCATGGCCGTAGTAGGGTGCTGGGTATGTATTCATGCCGGGACCCTGACTGTGTCCTTGGTCAAGGGCGTATCCTGCCAGTGGGTTGAGCGAGAAGTCGTATGCATTTGAGTAGTGCATTGGCGAGTCCATGTTGAGGTCTTCCATCGCTCTTATTTCACCTGTTTGGGTTTTGAATATCGATGTGCTTCACTCTGGGTTTGATCTTGTGAAGTCTCATCGTGATAGGGTCTGGTACCAGGCCCTCTCGGCTGGTCGAGTCTCCTGACCGGGCCCGACAGTGGGGTGTGTCTGTAGGTGGCAAGCATTGGGGATTTCTCTCTGCACATCGCTTGAAAGTGGTTTTCCTAGCTGCATCGCATGCACATTTGGTCTATGGCCGGGCACTAGCCCCTGTGGGGGAATTCAAATCTGCACCTATAGCCTTGCTTGGCTCCTTGGGGCCGTCAATGTGGGCTCCTGGGGTCTTGTCTGCTTGGTATGCCTGGGTTGCGTGCGTTCCTGTGTGGTCCTGTGAATACTGCTGCAATGCAACGCACCTTTCTTTGGGTTTTCCATGGCTGCCGCCTGTATGTCCACTCGTTCGTATACTCTGGCTAGGTCGATGATCTCTTGTAGTAAGAGGGGCATTTTTAGTAGGTGTTTTCTGAAGAGTGAGGAGGTGCATTACTCGACTATCCTGAGCCTGCTTGCTTCGTCGTCGTTGAAGTTGGCGAAATCACAGTAGGTGATTTTCCTCTGGAGCCTGATGACGAATTCCCCTACTGTCTCGTGTGGTAGTTGGACACATTGATTGAAATAATATCTCTTGCAGTCTGTTAGGTAGTGTTACTAATTTCCTGTTGATGGCAGACATCATGCGTGTGTAGGTCGTTTTATCTTGCATCAGGATTGTCTTTAGGATCGCCCTGATCTCCGAGGTTGGCAAAAATGTCTATTTTGCGGGTGATTCTTCATCACCTATGGCCCTCATAAAGCCCTCAAACTTATCCATCCATTCTTCCCACCTCTGACCCTGGTCATGATGTGGTTGTAGCGTAAATGGGTTGGGTCGCCATAGGAATGTTGCTCTGGATGCAGGTCCTGCCCCGATGGCGACCTGGGCCTCTGCTCCCACACCTGCGGCTGTTTGTGCTTCTTCCGAAATTTTGGCAGATTGTGGTTGGGCTGGTTATCCGTAGATTGTGTTGTGGTTGCTGCGTAGCCGGCCATCTGGGTAACTGGGCTTCTGTTGGCGATTTTTCCCCCAGCTTGCGCCTTGTGGTTTGCTTGTGGTTCAGGCTTGTGCAAGCATGTGTCTCACGCTCTGTGTTGGGTTGTTTATTTTGTTTTCAGGGTTTGCTGCATGGCAGTCTGCAGTGTCCTTGGTTGGTTTCCTCCCTGGTGGCGCAGTGTAGTGGGCACGTGCATTGCTGCACTTGTGCTGGGGTGGTTGCGCCTTTCTCCTTGCTTCTGGTGCAATCACGTGTCTTCTGCTAGCTTCTTTCTTTCCCAGGTTTCGTATTACGCGCGTGTTCCTCCCCCTGAATCTTCAGCTACGTGGTGCATCTGTCACCGGTTCCTTTATAATACACGCGGTGCAGGTGTCCTTTCTTGTGGTTTTTATTTAAATGATTTATTTTTCCAATTTCTTTTTGTGTGCGTAGTGCACGTGTCCCTCTCTTCCCCTGCTGCTGTGCGCTGCCTCTTCCACTGCCTCCTAGAGAATACGCACGGTGCACGTATCCCTCCGTTCCTTGCGCTTGTGGAGTACAGCTTACTGGTGTGTGGGGTTTGAGTCCTCCTCACTCACCCGCACTCCAACTCCTGCCGGCCGCCTATAGCCATCGGCTATCTGTGCGTGCTGGGTCTTCCTCACTGGTTCCCAGGGCAATCTCCACTCTGGATGGCTGTCTCCTCCGCTGGTCCTTCTGCAATGCCAACCTTGCTCGCACCTTCCCGATACTGTCTCTTCTTGACTTCTCTGATGTGTCGCAGGGTACTCCTCACCCGCAGTAGCATGTGCCTTTGCCCAATGCAGTATCTCAGCTCTCTGCGACGTCGTACGGCAGCATGAGGACTAGCGCTATGTCACCAGTTGTTAGGCCCCTATGATACTTTCAAGAAAGGACAAGGGAGCCATCTTACTTTCTCAACCTTCTCTTTATTCCTGAATTTAAGAACTGCCTCTTCCTTCCCTTGACCCTCCCCTTCCTCCCCCTTCCCACGCCCCTCCCTGGGTCGCCAGTCCCTCCTTCTTAAAGGAGTCCTTCTCCATTTCTCCACCGCAACACACCCTGGCTGGTAATCCACTGTGCACAGCGTTCTGTTGCTTCCCAGCTAGGTATGCGCTTTATAAATAAATCGCATACATATATATATTCACGCTAAAAGACCATCAAACCTGTTTGCTGTAAAGTGAATCACGCTAGATTTACTCCTTTGGGATGAATGACTGTAGATGTTGGACTGTTCTTATCATCAATTGTGATTTTATTCTTTAAAGGTCTTTTATGTCTATGGGTCAGGCACTATGAAGTGAGACATTTAGTGTGTTTTCTATATTGATTCTTTTAGTCACACTGAAGGATGTGCCAAGTCCCTGAGTCGATCTTATTATTGATGTGATGTTGAGTAACTTCTGCATCCCCATCCTTCCTATAAGAGCGCCACCTCGTCTTAGAGAGCCTACGATTCAGTATAATTTTTTTGATGTGTTTATAGATGTACTCTCATGTTGGTGTTAAAGCCACTTTTCCGTGCTGCAGCATTTAGTCATCGAGGACAGTCTTAGCTCTTCCATTACATTAACATGATATGATTTGTGGAAGAGATTTTCTCATTCGTGCATTTCTGCGTTTGTTCCCTTGATGGAGGGTGGTGGTCAAAGGGTGTTGTGGGGTGTGCTTCCAGCAGAGAGATGGCTACCTTTTAGAGGTAGCCATTCACCTTGTCTGAAGCCTTAAGATGTGTTTTCTGTTGATTCCTGCAGTGGTGTTTCATTCAGAAATCCTACGTGAGGGGAAAGGGAGCACCGGGGTGGGGGCAATGTGGGGGCTTCACAGGGGGTCAGAGGAATACATTCCAAAAAAGGCCAGAAACCTGGTGCAGTCCTGGGTTTGCCTCCATACTTGGCCCACCTACGTTTGGCTTGACACACTTCGTTGTGGCTCTGGATCTTATCTTGGAGCCCGCGTGTAGTGATGGTCAAGCATCTGGAGCTATTTCTGGCTCCTTACTGGAGATGCATTGAAAATCATACACATGATTTTAAACGTAAACCTCTGTTCCACCGGGAAACAGCAGTGGGGCTTCTAGTTTGGAGTAACATGCTCTTGGTTTAGGTATAACTTAGTGGCTTGTTTTGGATGAGTACAATTTTCAAATGTCTTTGTTCTGGGAGACCCAATAGACCCAATGCTCCATTAGCCCAGAAGGTCGGCGCCAGTGAGTAGTATTTCAGCTGAAGAATGGGGAGGACTTTTCCTGACAATGGCTTAATAAGAGGTTAGTTTGTGTACTTGTTTTGTTCGGCGCACGTGGGTATATTGCGTGCTTACGCTCTCCGGACCATTTGCAAAATCAGCTATTGGACTCAGACAGACAAAAATGACATATACACTGTTGGTTATAGTTATAATAAAAATGGCGCATTATAGGCCCTTTATTCATACATAACATACAGAAATGAATAATGAACACATAATCAGTTATACATAGACAAAGAGAAAAGTCGTCACCATTAGTATTGTTGCAGAAGACACATTCATCTCGACCACTACGACACTGCTTAGTCCCACAGCAGGTAGGCAGAAAGTTTGATCATCCTAACGGGATCTGGAGCAGAGCGTCCTCCCTCTCAGCGAGACTGCATCACCCGAGGTCCACATTCGAACTGCTTTCCCAAGAGTAAAACCCCTTCTCCTTATGGGGCTGCTTTCGATCCCTGCCCCTCATGGGTAAGTTACCATGCTGCCGTTGGCCGAAGAGCAGACAATAAGCCTGAGGCACAACAAGAGTGGAATATACCAGTTAGAAGCGGAAAAAACCCAGCTTCTCTCCTTGCTGTCGTTCCCATTGCCCCTTATCACTGCACCTGCAGGATGCTCCGACTCCCTTTCTAGCTTGTCCTTCAGTGGACAATACAACTATTCTCCCAGACTTGGTCATCTGACATAAATATGTGACCTTCTCTTAACTGCAGAAATATTGTGGTAAATGGAAGTGAATATCCAAGATGGCCGCGCATCGACGCCATGTTTTCTGGCTCATTTCGCACACGCACTACAGTACTTCAAGACCGTGTTGATTTGTCGAGTTTAGGACAGGTCTGGTTCGAATAAGATTCTGAGTTTGGTTTACTTACTTAATTGTTACTGGGGTTGCCCTTAGTGCTTGTATTTATTTATTTTGTCATTTCTATAGTGCACATAACCCAGAGGTATCTATGCGCTTTTTGCTTAAGAAGTTGGTTATTTACAGAGGTACAAAGTTACAGTCATTGCATGATTAGGTCGCAATAGACTCCAGATTCCAGCCCTACAAATGTTCGTTCAATTCTCTTGGATTTGAGAATCAATAAGATATCTATGTTAGACCCACCCAGAGTAGGAATCTCTCCTTTATCGAGAAATAGATGCATTTGTTGCTCTCTGGTATGTCATCCCTGTTTGAAGATTAATCACCCAACTAGATGCTAATCTGCTTGTCATCAGTAAGCATCTGGCAGCCAAGGTGGTGTTGCCTGATAAGTCGTGCCAGAGGTGCCTTATATATGTTATTTTAAAAAAAAAGCTGTGATAAAGCAAATCCTTCGAGAACTCTGCATGCGACTCCGATCCAACACTTATGTCCCCTTCCCCGTTTTCTTATCCCATTGCTGTACAGTGCTCTGCTGCTTCTCGAAGCTAGGTCTGCGCTTAATACATGCGCACAATAAACAATACAGCTATGTAAATCCTTTTCATGGGTAGTCCAGAAACCCTGGCCCACTGCTCTATGTAGGCTAGAGGTCTGCAACCTTCGGCTTGCATTGTTTTGGACTGCAAAGCACATCAGCACGAGCCAACATAGTCAATGGTGAGTAAACTCACCAGTGACTTGAGGGAATGCCGGTAAGATAGCTCAGTGGGTTGAGTTCTCACTGCAGTGATCTGTGTGTTATCTGCACTTTGCAGGTTCGAATCACAGCAAGGCCAACTCAGCCTTCCAAGGTCGATAAATGAGTACCAACTTTGATTGGGTGATAACAATTGTATATAAATGTTCTATGTACAGCGATTTGTCGAAAGACAATCAACATGTCAGTCGTAGGCCAGAATATCTCCAGTACTCCTTAGATTACTTACCAGTAATCTTCATTACTCTGAGTCCTAATCGTCCTCGTCCCAGTACTAACCTTTGCGGTATCCCTTCTCCCACAGGAACAACTTTACAATTTCTATTATTTTTCCCCTTTAGCCCCGCCTCCTGCTTTGGGCATAAGAGCCCACCTCCTCAGGCCACAACAGTTACTACCAACTGCCTGAAAGGCCCATTCGATTGCAGGGCAGGGAGAAGCAGGAAAGACGTATGGAGACGAGGAAGAGTAGGACTAGGAGTAATGAAGATTACCTGTCCGTAATCAAAGCATTACCTCCACGTCTTTCTTCCTCATCCCAGTACTAATTTGTGAGTCATGCCAACTCCATAGAGAATGGGCCCAAAACAAAACCCCACCGCTCAGACTACAAGGCAAACCGATCAACAGAAAACCACGGAGGCCCAGAGAACAAGGCAACTGTATCCACAAGCAGAGCCCAGAAGCACAAACTCATGACTCTCAGGACCGAAGGTGGACACCAGACAGCACACAGAGCATAAACAAGCACCTACAAGCCAACAAGAAAACCAGAACCAGCAAGTGTGCCACTTGCAAACCTGTACACCAAAGACGCAGCCAGCAGACCTCTCAAACCTACCGGTGAAGGCCACCCGGCGAAGAAAGGCAGAGGGCAGCCCAAGAGGCAGACACACAACCGACCTGCAGGGTAACACTAGGACCCACCACCCAGCCGGAAGTCAAGCCCTAAGCAGACCTGTCTGTTACCCCAGCCGGAAGAGAAGACCCCACACAGCCAGCGACCGAGCTTGGGCACAGACAATACCCCACTAGGGGAGGAGACCTCAAAAGCACAACAGGACCGAGGAGGAACAAGCCCCATGCCATGTCACAGACCCCAGGACAGCCTCTCCCCCGGCACCCAAAAGAAGCCCAGTGGAGCCCCGCCAGGCAAGAAGAAGGAACCACAAGATGAAGCAACGTAAGAGAGAGCACCGAGCACACACAGCCGACTGCCCAAGGCGGCAACACCAGGAAGGCATGGAGAAGCACAGAAAACCCATGTAGGCGAGGTAGAGGCAATAGGCCTAGCACAGGAGAATACAGAAACCAGCAGGTCCAAGAAGGCAACCCCAGCAGCACCCAGACACCCAAGGGGAACACCCATGGAGAATGTCCGCCACAGAGTGGACCCGATCCCGGCAGAGACAAGCCAGTGAGGCCAAAAAACTAGCAACCATCTGGGCCCCCAACCACAAGGCAGGGTCCCTAGATGCCAGGAGAAAGTGCACCCCAACCCGGAGACACGGGTCACCATAGAAGGGGAGACCAACCGCAACAGGACCGACCACCACGAACCAACAGGCTGGCAACAGGGCGACAACCAAGCAGAGAGGACCGCCAAGTGGAACCCCCGCAGGAGAGCAGGCAGACAGAGCAGCCACCAAGGGCACCCGAAGGGACAGACACAACCGGAACAGGGCCACGAAGGACAGCGAAGCTCCCCCTCTCCAGAACTGTAAAATGAGAGCATTAGGGGCAGCAGAGGAGGCCGGCGCCACACCACCCGAAAGTCCTGGCAGGAGGCACGGCACGAAACAGAAGGAGGCCCAGGCAAACTTGCACCACGGGTGAAAGGGAGTCGGATCCAACCCACTGCAGACCATGACCTGGCCCCAAGAGCTGAAAGCCGGGCGACCTCCCCAGGCCAAACCCAGCCCAGAGGAGGAGGAAGACTAAAATCGCAGAAAGGAGCACAGAGAACAAGAGACCCATCCGAAAGGGCCTGGAGAAGCCAGACACCCAATCGAGGAACCTGGACCTCCTTCCCCCCACAAGAGAGGAGCAGTCACGACCGGCCCCATCACTACAGACGGTTCACACATATCGTAACCAGAGAATGAGGCCCACAGTAGACAGTCCAACCCAAATCTGAAGGACAGAACCCAAAGGGTCAGGGAGCGAAAACCACACAGAAGAGCATCCAATGATATGATATGGCATTTATAATGCGCCTGTACACAAGTGTTTGGCGTGGGACCAAAGGAACAAACCCGGAAGAAGGAAGGCCGAACCGGTCCCGCCGGGATCCGTACATGCAGCAGCATGCAGCGCACAGACGACAGAGCGAGCATATACAGTACGCAGCACCCACAGCCCCGGGGAACCCAAGCTGACGAAGAGACAGCAAGGGTCCCACGTCCAGCGTACCACAAACACAAAGGAGGACACCCCCCCGGCCACATACCCCAGGAGGGCCCTATGGCAGACCCACAATACCAGCAGGACTGGGAGAGCCCATAGCCCGGCCAACCACACGACATAACCTTTGTGAGTGGAGTCTGGACCGTGCTCGAAGGGAGCAGTGGGGACGGAAGCCAAACCGGCAGCCACAGCACACCAGGGCTGTGTTCCAGGCAACACCAAGAGAAGGCCAGGTGACCAGGAACTGGACAGATAGAGGCACCACAAACGAGGCAGCGACGAACAGAGAAGCACTCCATCCCTACACCAAGAGACTCTGAGCACCGGGAGCGCCGGGGCGCGGTCGAAGACAACCTCTGCAATGGCTCCACACACCCAGTAGCTCCGGAACCACCGCCCTAAGGGATGAACCAATAGTAGGCGGCTCACAATGGGACAAGCAAGGCCGCTGGCTGCCTGCCAACCCAGAGGGGCAGGAGACAGAGCCCTGCAAACCCAGGGCACACAGACACAGCTGCACCAAGGACACAGAGAAGGTGAGAACCGACAGAAGAGTAGGGGGAACAGCCGCAGAAGCAGGTCCAGCGGTGTACACCCAAGAACCAACACCAGAGCAACAACAACCGCCTACACCGTGGGACCCCAGATGGCATCCACCGCCCACACAGAGGAGCACCTAACCAGGTACGAGGACTCCAACCACTGGAAGCACCCACTGGACTGAGGCAGCAGCCCCCAGTAACGGCCCCAGCTATGCCAAAAACCCAGGCACTGCACAGGGGCTCTTCAGTCCCAAGAGAACAGCCCACAATTAGGGAGGAGAGGAGGCCCATCACGAGAGCGTGCAGGAGCCAGTGGGTGGGGGGGAAATGAGGCCCGCAGACGCCCAGTGCTCAACCACCGGCAACCCCCCGGAAGAGCCATCCTGACAAGGACAACAGCAAGAACCCCCCAACACATGCTTCCAGACAGGCAACAATGGGAGAAGGCAAGCCACCACAGCCAGAGACAAGACGATCCCACAGAAGGAGGGGAGACCCCACTCCCAGCCCAACACCGAAGACCCGCCAGAATGAGGTCATAAACTGGGGGTGCAACAGCACCAGCACACATGCACAGGGCCATCAGATCTGTGGGCATTCTAATATACTTCGAGCAGGGTACAATGGCTGAAACGGGCAAGGGGAGAACAGACCAACAGTAGAGGCCCCCAGAAGCTCAGCCAAAGATGAGAATCAGAACCCCCCCCCCAACCAACAACATGATGGGGAGAGGAGGAGGAGGGAGACCAAGGTTCCACAGACCCCCTCCCATCATAAGGCAGTCCCATCGTCAACACACCCAGCACCAGAGAGCCCTGCATGCTGACTCAGCAATTGCCTATGCGGGAATAGCCCGGCAACCCTCAACACCACAACACCAGCCAGGGAGGAAGGGAACAGGGGGCGCAGGAACAACCCAACCAAAAACTACCCCAGGCACACCCTGCCAACATACATCCAAAAGACGGGGGCAGAGTCCGGAGCCCAGCGCCATGATGCCCGCAGACCCATGCGCAGACATGTACTGTCACACATCCCAAGCACAGATATATAGCGCATTTACAAAACTAGGACTGATGTCTGTGGCGGCAAGATCTGGGGAACGCTATGCAGGGAGTGATGAGAGTAGTACACAACACAGCCCTTGTGTACAGGCAGCAGAATACCATAGAGGACAATGGAGGCAACGTCGCATGGTATCACGACGGCGAGGAGAATGAGCACAGCCAGTTCGTCAGCGGACCGTGCAGTGCGCCTCCAGCGTGCATGAGTCGATCCTGACAAACCACACTACAGGCGTTAACGTCAGGCAAACTACAACCCCCTAGACACCAACCAGAGAGGCAGCAGGGACCCAGAGCCTTGTTACCGGCAAACCCGTGCACCTCCCGCTTAGCAAACAACATAGCCTAAGCACAGCACACTTACCTCTGCCCCGGGCCTGACCGCCCTGAGTCATGTCACTGCAAGCTGCAGACTGGTGATCTAGTTTTTTAATAAATTAGGCAGAACCTGCAAGGCTGATTGAAATGGTTCTGGAGTTAAGAGTGAGCAACTGAGGAAGCCGTAAACATGCAATATTGGTTTTTGTAAGTAAAATAGCTGCAGTTTTCTTTCGAGTTGTTTGCCCTTTATTATTCTGCAGAGCCGCTCTCCCATTTGCCCCTCTCGCCTTCATTAACACCCTTTTGAGAGCCCAAACATTCCATTAGGGAGCCAGGGCCCCACCGTGAGAGCTGGGGGCGTTTTCATTAGTTTTTTCAATGAAACTGTAATCTGGCTGAATATTCGATAATAGCCCAGGTACTTGCCCGAGTGGTGTGGCGGCTGCGCTGCCCCTTGAGGCGTAGGAGTAGAAGGTGCTCTTTTGTTATTGATAATGTTCAGTGCAGTGGGGGGGCTAATAACAATGCGCCCCATTAGCAAGTCTGGAAATGGACCGGAAACCTGATCTGCAGCTTTCCTTTCCGTCAGCACAGAAGCGTCTTGCGATGGGCCGTCCGAAGTCTCCCGAAAGCCCGGAGACTCCATGCTCTTCCCCGGAGAACCGGAGGAGAGCGTAAAAACCCTGAGTGTCCGGATTAAACCCGGAAACTAGGCAGGTATGGCCTTGTCCCCTTGGATGTGAAAGAACATATTACGTTATATGTTCGCTCGAATCCGTGGGGAGGGGGCTGATGTGTGCATTTCATTTTTGTTAGGCAGAGAGGCGAGGGAAGCCTTTCTTGAAACTAGCAGCTATAAAGTGTTGTTGCGTAACACTTTAAAGCAGCCGGTTTCGAGAAAGGCTGCTCTTCACTCTAACAAAAAGCTATATGAGGAAGCACCGCCCCTCAGTTCACATTTCGGGGAGGGGTTGGCTGAAGCCCGGTTAGCTCAGTGGTGTTGCTCACCTGCTAAAGGATGGCACCTGACCTCACATAAACTTAACCACCAGCTAGAAATCACCAACAAGTTCCTCATAACACCTTTTAGATGGACATGAATGGGACACACGTACTTGCCAACATTCTGTGACCAAAAACATGTAGGATTTTTCAAGTTTGAAAAATAATATTTCCCATAACAATGACATCACAGGAAAATACAAAACATACAAACAGCACAACATGGAAAGATGTTGACATGTTAAAAAAGTATAATTTTGAATGGTAACCCCAAATTGTCGGCAGATGCTGTCTGATGGTGTTACACTCTGGCACCTGCTTTCACTGGTGGTTCACCTAGGGGTTGCCCAGGCAAGAGTGCAGGACAGAGTCACGCAGCTGTCAGATTAGTGCATTGGTCTGAGTGCAATGAAAGTAATCGCCTACCAGCCCACTGTATAGACAGACTAATTAATGTGTTGCATGCTTTGTCCTGGAGCCTGCCTTAGAGACACATACATGACTTGCCACTGTAAAAAGCAGTAGGATCTGTCACTGAAATCTGTGTGTGGCAGGACTACTTCAAAAGCAGTAGCCTACTGCCTAAATCTGTAGGGTTGACAACTATGCACACACAATACATTTACAAATTAAGCTCGCTTCAGCAGCACTCGCCCTGGGTAGAAAGAAAATGATCTCAGCAAGCACTGGGAGGGACAAGAGCCTGTTTCACTGCTGTTGTCACTCGTATGCAAAAACGTACCTATCAGGGACCCCCCAAATTAAAGCTTTGAAAAGCTGGCTGTGGGAAAAAGAAAACGCATTCAAAGGTCTGAGCATTTCTGGCGTTGGCTCCTCTGCCTCTTGGAGACTGGGCCTCAGCTCTTGCAAGCCTGGAGGCTGTCTGCTGCAGTACTGGAATGGGCCAGCAGATGGCACCAGGCGACAGATTCGGAGAGGTCGCCACTCGCTTTGCATTAGGCACCATTTTGAATTATGTCGCGACCTTCACTTTATGTTTTTTCGGTTTTTGATAACTATGGTGTTAGCAATCTAGGCAAAACCATAGAGGTGGGATTTTGAGAGAGAGGAGATACTGACTGATACTGTCCTGCTCCCAGCCTTGCCCACATTTGAAAATCAAAAACCCCGAGATGTATGCCCCGCCCAAAACCACACAAGGCTCCGCCCACATGCCCCGCCCACATGCCAAAAGGATCAACTCTGTGGTAGCTGCCATTAGAATATCAACAGAAAGTAAAACAGCGGCATTATATGCAACCAGTATTCAAATAAAACAATATTTAAATGAATGCAGTGTGATGTCGTCACATAACTCCCTGGTCACGTGGAGAGGAACACGGGGCCGCAGGAAGGGGAGGGACAGGATATGACGTGTGTCAGGCAGTTCCTGGGTAACGGCATACGAATAAAGATGTGTTGATGAAGACTCCGCGTCCGTCCATTATTTGAATGAGCGAAGTGCGTGTATAGATCTTTACACATCTCGACACTGGCGACGAGCGAATTCACGCAGTACAACCACTTTTCCGACGCTTCAGGCGCAACGGCAGTGTACGGCGGGTGGGATTGAGTATACTCCCCGCCAGCTGAAACACTCCTCAGGAGTCCGAGCGGGGTTTCACGAGTACCCGCCAACGGCGACAAGAAGATTCGTGGGTGGAGCGCATCGGCTCCCTGCAGTTCTTCACGTCCGTTTTCGCGGGTGGAGCGCATCGGCTCCCTGCGACTGTTCGCGTCCCGAGAGGTGGATTTGCCCGTGATTAGAGCACATTTGGCTCCTCACGCAGAAGCGCGTGAGTGGAGCGCGTCGGCTCCTCACAGCGTTCCCGCCAACGGCGACAAGAAGATTCGCGGGTGGAGCGCATCAGCTCCCTGCGACGGCTCGCATCCCGTGAAGGGGATTCGCCCGTGAGTGGAGCACATTGGCTCCTCACGCAGAAGCGCGTGAGTGGAGCGTGTCGGCTCCTCACAGCGTTCCCGCCAAAAGGAAGTGGCACCAGTGGGTGGAGCGCATCGGCTCCCCACGCTTATAGAAGGTACGCTTGCTGCAAGCGGAGCACACGCGAGTGGAGCACATCGGCTCCCCACAGAGATTTTCTCTCTCTTCAAAAAAAAAAAATAACATTTTTTTTCTTTTCTCTCTCTCACTCATCTCCTTGTGAAAGATTGAGGTACTTTTTTTAAAATAATTGAGGAGGCCACGTGGGTGGAGCGCATCGGCTCCCCCCACACCTTTTACGTCACACACAGAACATTCACCATTTTCAAGTCAAGCATCAAGAGAAAACGTAGCTGTTGTCATCTACTACTACACTCAGTAAGTGCACAGTTGTATAACATTTGTCATGCTTGATGACTCGTCTGAGGAATCACTAACAGTACAAGTAACTCCTGCTAGAGCAACACGCACAAGCATGACGGAAGGCCTCATAACAGAGCTACCCCCCAATTTTGACCTGAGTGACACCAGCACACTGGGGCCAAGGTGCAAGGTGGAAGAAGTGGGTGAGGGATTTTGAAGTGTGTCTCAAGGCGGTAGGTCCTTTGGAGGATGAAAGGAAGCACAGCTTACTCACCCATGCCATAGGATCAAATGTGAGAGACATTCTAGATGAAATTCCTGAAGATGACATAGACACCTACACCAAATTGAAGACAACCCTAACCAATTATTTCACGCCACACACAAACGTGGACTATGAGCGACACATCTTTCACACCACTAAACAACTAAAAGGTGAAACAATGGATGCGTTTGTGATGAGACTAAGAATAAAAATGAAACACTGCGATTTTAACAATTACTCAAATGAGGAAGCACTTCGCTCACAGATAATAGTAGGGTGTGAAAGCGGTGATTTCAGAAAACGACTTCTGCAAAAACCTCGAAACCTGGAAGAGATTCTACGCCTGGCTCGATCCGATGCGGCGCTAACAGCACAGGTAGAAGGTCTTGATGGCATCACCATCATTCATGGGAAGCATGAGAATCTACATAAACTTGAGAGCACTACCAAAGGAAACACAGATCCATTTTGCTATCGTTGCGGACATGAATATCCTCATGAAGGCACATGCCCTGCCATGGGTCAAGTTTGCTCTGCCTGCGGGGGAGAAAATCATTACAAGGCTGTATGCTTCATATACCGTAGCAAAATGCGAGGAAGTGGAAGAAATAGACGCTCCACACCAGAAAGAGAGCCGAGGCGTCTGAGTCCCAATCGTGACTCACACTACCAGAATGACGCAACACGCCGCAGACAACGAGAAGAACCGTCGGATCGAAGACAACCAAGGACCTCACAGGAATGGCGAGACAACAAATCTACATCCTCAGGACGAAGAAGACGTCCTCGGAGATATGTCAGGTGTTTGGTAGAACAATCACATTCTGACAGCATCTCTAGCACCTCCTCAGAGGACAAACCCAAGAAGGAATCAAATCTACGAAGAGGAGAACCACGGATAAAAGGCTACCTATATGCACTTGGAAACCCCACTGCAAAAGAGAACAGCCCTACTCTCATCATCAATGTCAACCAAGTGGCTGCCGAATTTCTGGTGGACACAGGAGCCACGGTTAATGTGGTGAGTGAGGAAGTGTACAACAACATGCCAAATGCACCACGTTTGCAACCAGCTAGAGCACTCCTCTTTCCGTATGGCTCGAAGACGCCGCTACCGTGTAAAGGCTTCTTCACGGCATCATGTAGATTCAAAGATCACGTAAAAGAAATACCCATGCATGTTCTTGAAGCTGCCACCGACAGTGGATGCATTCTTAGTTACAAATCTGCGGTCGACATGGGGCTAATTCATGTTCTGTATAGACTCATGATGCATAAGCATCTGGACCCCACTGCCAACATTGACAACATTTTCCCTGCATTGTTCAAAGGACTAGGAAAATTGAAGGACAGACAAATTGAACTACATATAGACAACAGCATTCCCCCCGTAGCGCAGCATTACCGCGGTATTCCCATTAATATAGAAAAGCAAGTGGAAACCGAACTAATGAAACTCTTAGAAGCAGACATAATTGAACCTGCTGAAGGCCCCACTCCTTGGGTATCCCCCATAGTGCCAGTCCCAAAAAGGGACTCCGCTGACATTCGCATTTGTGTGGACATGCGAAGACCAAATGAAGCAATCTTGAGAGAAAGTCATCAATCTCCTAGGATAACGGACATGGTACATCTGCTCAATGGAGCCACAGTGTTTTCAAAACTGGACCTCAATAAAGGATACCATCAACTAGAACTCCACAAAAGGTCCAGATACATCACCACTTTTGCTACTCACCTGGGTCTCTATAGATATAAGCGTCTCAGTTTTGGAGTTTCTTCAGCAGCAGAAATTTTTCAATCGGAAATTCATAACATAATTCAACACATGCCAAATTGCTTGAACTATAGCGACGACATCTTAGTATTTGGACAAAATCAAGAGCAACACGATGACACACTTATGCGTGTGTGCATGGCACTGGAGGAAGCACACCTCACCCTGACAAGTACAAATGCGAATTTAGAAAGCCAACCCTACGATTTTTCGGCCACATTTTCTCTAAAAGTGGAATGACACCGGATCCTGAGAAGGTCAGTGCACTCACGAGCACGACACCACCAACCTCCGTCACCGATCTGCGATCATTTCTAGGCCTAGCAAGTTATTGCACAAGATACATAAAGGATTTTGCATCGGTCAGTGCACCCTTGAGAGCCCTCACCAAACTTAACGCCGACTTTCGATGGACAGATGAATGCCAACAAGCGTTCCAAGTCATCAAAGATCGCATTACGGATGCCAAGAATATGGCATATTTTGACCCATGGAAGCACACAGAATTAATAGTGGATGCTAGTCCAGTTGGCCTAGGGGCCATTCTAACTCAACTTGATCGCAAGGATGGCCAGGCCATACATGTAGTATCCTATGCCAGTCGCAGCCTCTCAAAAACTGAACAAGCATACTCACAAGCCGAGAGGGAAGGTTTGGCTGTTGTGTGGGCATCCAAGCACTTTCATCTTTTTCTTTATGGGAAACCTTTCACAATAGTCACAGACCACCAGGCATTACTATTTATCTATGGCAATGCTCAAGCCAAAATGCCTCCCAGAATAGCTCGGTGGGCTCTAAGGCTACAAGACTACCAATTTAACATCATTCATCGACCGGGAAAAGAACAAAATCCAGCGGACTTCCTTTCGCGTCACCCCAGTCAAGATTACAACCCTGATCCATCCATTGCAGACCAATACATCATGTATGTGGTCCAGGAAAGTACCCCACAAGGTTTGGACATGGAACAAATAGCCAGAGAAACCAACTCGGACCATGCAATGCAGATCATCATGAGATGTCTTGAGACAGGTCACTGGAAACATGCAAAGCAACTCAAAGAAGACGTAGGAGAGGAAACTAGACAAGACATCACCTGTCTACTAACAGTAAAGGAAGAGCTCGCTGAAACAGAAGGACTATTACTGAAAGGGACAAAACTAGTGATTCCTCATTCGTTGAGGAAAAGGGTCCTTGAGCTTGCGCATGAAGGACACCGAGGAATAATGACCACCAAGAGGATGTTGCGACAAAGAGTATGGTTCCCTCAAACGGACACAGAAGTGGAAGAACTGCTCAAAAACTGTCCCACGTGTGTGGTTCTTAACCCTGAAACTAGACCTGAACCGCTCAGAATGACTGAATTGCCCAAAGGAACCTGGGAAGAAATTGCAGTAGATCACTAAGGCCCTTTGGAAGGGGGTGAATATGTCCTTGTGGCAATCGACGAATATTCAGGATTCCCAGATGTATAAATTGTACCGTCAACAGCGGCATATCATACCATCCCTGCATTGGATAGAATGTTTGCTACATACAGAATTCCAAAAGTAGTGAAATCAGATAATGGACCCCCATTTACAGGACAAGATTTCAAAACCTTCGCAGAATATATGGGTTTCCATCACCGAAAAGTAACACCGTTATGGCCTCAAGCGAACGGTACAGTTGAACGATTCATGGGAAATGTTAAACGCACCACGCAGATAGCTCGCCTGACGGGAGATCCGGTGGAGAAATTACTGTGTAAGTTAATGAGAGACTATCGCAATACCCCACACAGCACCACTGGCAAATCACCATCAGAAGTCATGTTTGGAAGAAATGTGCGAACCAGACTACCCCACATAGAACTAGAGGAAGAGAAGTACAAAGGTGACGCTGAAATGAGACAACAAGACGCTTCCCGGAAAACGAATATGAAAGACACAGCGGATAAGAAAAGAAGGGCCGAAGAGAATGATTTGGAACCGGGAGACATCGTCATTGCGAGACAGCCACAAAATCGCAAGAACATGGCAGCGTTCAATGAAGAACCCCTCACCATCACACAGAGGAAAGGCTCTCTCATCACGGCTGAAGGAACTACGCATGTAATGACAAGAAACAGCTCTCACTTCAAAAAAATGCCAGGGATCATACCCCTAGTCGAACATTACATGCCAAGAGACACTGTGGTGCGGGATGCACCCTATGAAGGAGACCAGGAAGATTCCGACACTGATGAGCCCCGTTGGCTACCTCAAGAATCGAGTGAAAGGAATAACTGGAGACCTCAAAGAACTCGAAGAAGACCACCTCGTCTCATTGAGGAGATGCCCTGATAACAAACTTGATGTTTAGTATCGGGGGGGTGTGATGTCGTCACATAACTCCCTGGTCACGTGGAGAGGAACACGGGGCCGCAGGATGGGGAGGGACAGGATATGACGTGTGTCAGGCAGTTCCTGGGTAACGGCATACGAATAAAGATGTGTTGATGAAGACTCCGCGTCCGTCCATTATTTGAATGTGCGAAGTGCGTGTAGAGATCTTTACACATCTCGACATGCAGTTAATAAAAAAAAGTATAAGGATTATTTGGAGGTTTTTGGAGAGCCGCTTACTGGAAAAGTTCAGGAGTTGTAAGAAGAGTCCAGGGCATGAAACTTTGCTGACAATAATTGGCCTTTCAATTGGTCATAAAACAGTGGGTGAAAGCTAACGGCAAGTATGGGCCCACGTTTCACTGTATATAGCAGCAGCAATAGCAAGAAAAAGATGAAAAGCTTTAAACTAAGCATTGCTTTCATGCATAGCTCCCAACCTTTCATGGACCCTGGGCAGGTGAAAACACCCGAATTTGTATTTGGCGGGTGAAAGCCCATTGATTCCTATAGGCGTGGAGGGAGCTTGGCGGGTGAGAGAGCTGCCTAAGTGGCGGTTGACACCCGTCAAATGCGTGTGAGTTGAGAGGTATGCTTTCAGGTGGTTCAGAAGACTGGGAAGGCAAGCAGGGCATAGTGTTATTTTGCTGTTGTCACCTTCAATGAAGGCTTTGAGGCTCCTGGGGCTGGCTCACACGACACACACACTGTAAACAGCAGCAGATCATCAGCCAAAGCAAGGGTCGACTTCGAGGGCGGGGGCTGGATGATGGATGGATCGAACATACACACATACATGCCAACATTTTGCCACAGCTGGGATGGAGATTTTGTGTCAGAAATCGGGAGAAGGGAATGTTCCCACTGGATTGAATTGAGGTTACAAATATTTTAGGAGGGAGAAAGTAAAAATGTGCAACATTTTAGATGAAAAAATCGGGAGTCTCCCACCCAAATCACTTCAATAGGGCGCCGATGCGAACGCATGAGCGCCCTATTGTTATTAAATGTGCCTCTCTCCCATGCTGGAGAAACATGGGGCCAGCATAAGAGCGAGGCACATTTAATTTCAATAGGGCACCTGTCGTGCCTTCTCCCATCACGCCAGCTCGGGGGAGACCTTGAAAGACTCCCCTGAGCTGGCATGGCGGGGTGCTAATGGTGCTCTAGGCGGTCCAGACCTAAGACCGGCCCTGCCAGGAATTCTCTCTGCTCTATATACAATACAAGCAAGACTCGAAAACAAGGCCAATTCATTAAGCTCCAGTTGAAGATAGCAATGTACCTACAAAGTCCCAGAGAAGAGAACTGCCAGCAAGGTCAGCTACAAGGGAGAAGCCTTTGCTCATGGTCTAACTTATGAGAGATGGTATGCTAATTGACCAAAGAGGGCAGTGGTCTGACGTTTTTCCCTGCACCTGGGATTCGTTTTTCTTACGGGCAGCTAACAAGGTTAGGAGAGCATACAAATCAATCATAAGGGGCTATGTAGCGGCATGCTATACAATGTTGTAGAAGCCACTCTGATGTTATTGTTTCTCTATAATCTGTATTATAGGGGTTTAGAGGTAGTTCGGGGCGTGTCTAATAGATAAGGGGCAGCCAATGATGTTATTAACACTTATGCATACTATAGGTTTATGTGTTCCATTAACCAATACCTCCCGTCGATATTTGCTACATAGGATGGCGTCATAGCTGACGTGCATTGAGGTATAAAGTCCTTCTGTAATGGAAAACTAACTGAGAGTGAGTGAGCTGCAATTCATATGGTCACCAGATTTTCCTACTTTATTTGAGCTGACAATAAAGTAGTACTTTTCCATAATCTTTGAGTCTGTACGGTTATTTGGATCCAAGATCGTTTATAATGGTAATTCCATTCTCCTCATGAGATACGGCCAAAGGTGCTAGTGCACACGTGTACAGGCACTCGCATATGTAATCCCTTCACCCACCTCATTTGGTCCCTTTTGACCCTGACCAATGAGTTGGAAGGGCTTAAGCTGCACCCCAGGAAGCCACCTTCAGATTTTTCTCTGCAGACAATTGACTAGGGAATTCTCCACACCTGCTGAGCTTTGTCTTATTATTCAGTCAAATCTTTTTCAAACCATTGACATTTTACAAATGGATAGAGTTTCATCTGCCCTACACACTCTGTGTTTTGCAGCCCAGGAAACGTTTGTCTTAATTTGGAAATCATCGAGGGAAGATCCTGCATCTGGCCCCTCAGGCCTATGGGGGACTCCAGCAAATACTTTCTTTACCCTCATGACATTGTAACATGTCACATTTGTCAAACCTTCACACAGAAGACCCTACTGGTCAGGAACAGGAAACTCCTTCATCTGGTGAGTAAGTGCCATTCATCTGAAGATGATGAGTCTGTCAAGACAGCACCTGTCATTTCCCTCAGGAGCTCCGAGAAGCATGCTTCAAAGAGAAGAGCTTTGTCAGTGGAAAAGAGGAACCTGAGAAGCATGTTTCAAAGAGAAGAGCTTCATCAGTGGAAAGGGGGACAGCACAACCTGCAAAAACTAAGAAAAAGGGTAAAAAGGAGTTAAGGACGCCCTGTGAACTACCCACGACATCCAAACACCCACTCTCTGTTTAAAAAACAAAAGAAGCAGCAGGTAAGACCCCCTCGATGACCACAATACCAAGTCATCATCCACGGACAAATCGTCCACGTGAACATATCGTTCGCAAGGTCCTCTATAGTGGACATATCAGCACCCGCAGCCCGATCATTGCAGCTAAATTGCCATCCCATAACAGTCTTCGTCTACGAAGTCATCTTCGTCGATGGGAGGAGTCCACGACCACGGCTAACTCACTGCCTATGGAAAATCCCTCAGCCATGACTATTTCTAAAGGTTCCTCATCCACGACTACCTCTAAGAGCCCTCATCCACGACCGTCGACGGGAGTAGTACTGTCCACAGCTAACCTGCTAGAGCCCTCGTCCTCAAGAGCCCTCATCCACGACCGTCTGTCATGATCACTGCTTCCAAGGAGCCAGGATCAGCCCAACGTCCTTGGAAGCAGGCCCCTAACCCTGATCCTAGGCACCAGCCAGTCCCCACAGGGACCTTTGGACCTTGTCCTGGCGCCGGTGGCACCAGGCTCATCAGAAGCATCGGTCCCGGCACTGGAAGCGCCGGGCTCATCATTGGTGTGAAGGTGCTTGAGTGGATTTACCTGCGGCAGACCATGCTGCTTGCTTACCAGACTCTTAGAAGTCCTCGGTGAACTGGGACTACTTTCTTACCTGGGTGGGGCAGCTCCACTCCCTGGATACAGCACTGGAACTCTTCTGGAAGCAGGAACTCTTTTCTTACCTAGGCGGGGCCGTGGAAGGAGACGCCTCATCACTCCAAGGCTATTTAAACCACACCCGATTGATGAAACGTGCTTCGCGTTATTCTGCATCTGCAGCAGAACGCTCACCGAGTCTGTTCCAGCCTTTCTTCTTTGGATCCTGAACCTGCAAGAATTATACTTACCATTCCTGTACCCGATCAACATCAGCACCTGCAAAAGACCAGAAACAACAGGTTAGCAGAACGAACTTTAACACGCAGTGCTTACTTACCTGATCCATCGGCAGCGGCCGTGTCTCACGCTGCACCTTCGCCTGCAAAGATAAACAGCATTTCCATACTCACCGGCACGCTGTGCATTCCGGCTTCTTCACGCTGCATCTTCACCTGAAAAGATAAACAGCATTATTCTACTTACCGGCACGCTGTGCATTCTGGATTCTTCACGCTGCATCTTCATCTGCAAAGACAACAGCAGTGTTACACTTACCGGCACGCAGCGAATTCCGGATTTCTTCATTCTGTATCGTCGCCTGCAAAGACAAAGAAAGAGACAGTAAGAGCGCTTGCCATACTTACGCAATTCCAGGCGCTTCACTGCCACGCATAAAAAGACTATAAAGACTAAAGGTGTCCAGAAACTTACCGGTCGTGCAGACAACGACGGTACCCATCCTCTGAAGTCAAGAGGCCAACGTTTCACCAGTGAAGGAACTGGCAATGGCACCCTGCACTAGACGCAGATGGAGAGCCCAGCATTCACCTATCTAAGGTGAGCACGTTGACCTGGGAGGGGGGCTCAACAGACAAGCTGGGAGGAGAGAGAGATAGGGACATTCAACAACCCAGACCTTTAATCCCCATATTATTTCACCTGCAGAAACCTCACCCTTCGAGTTCGACACACAGTGCGGAGAGGTTCGACCCCAGAAGCCAACCGAATCCTGCACATCACGTTTCGTGTTACAGACACCTTCCTGCCAAGACCCGCGCCTCCGTGGGAATCAGGTGAGCGTTACAGAACGCGAAGCCACCACAAAACTCCTACCCAGGCGCAATGGAAACCTCAGATACTGATCAACTAGCCCAGTTGCTTGGGGAATTAAGAGCAGAAGTACATGCAGCTCGCCAGGAAACGAACTCTCTAAGAAGAGAACTGATAATTTCTAAGGAGCGAACAGAGGACCTGGCTAGGCAGTTGTTACAAACGCAGGCAGGACAGACACCTTTGCCCGTTCCAGGAGGGAGTTATCCTTCTGCATCAGCTTCAAATCCAGTGCAAATCAATCTGCCCAGTAATGTGCCCTTGGCTCCGCCCAAACGCTTTGCTGGTGATCCAAAGAAATTCGCAGTGTTCATCAACCAGTGCCGCCTGCACTTCTTATGTCGACCAGCTGCATTCCCAACAGACCAGGCCAAGGTGGCTTTCGTGCTTTCTTATCTCAGTGGCAGCGCTGCAGATTGGTCGATCCCTTTAGTCACCCAGGATGATCCGGTTTTACACGATTTTCAAGCCTTCCAGTCCAGCATGGAGAAACTGTTCGCAAGACATGCACAAGGGCAGGCCTTGGACAATGAACTTCTCTCATTACGACAGGGTAACCAAGACCTCTTGACTTATATAGCCTCTTTCAATAGACTCATAGTGGAAACACAATGGCCCGAGGACAAGAGAATAACGCTTTTCTACAGAGGTCTGCGTGGAGAGCTCAAGGATGTGCTAGCGCAAGTTGTGAATCCTCCGCAAGAATGTTCAGACTATATTGACTAAGTTGTCCAACTGGACCATAGACTACAGAAGAGGAAGGCAGATCGTTCCAGATTTGATACCCGAGTGTTTTCTAAACCACAGACCTCGAACAAGGGAGCTGACACTGTGGAACCCATGCAAATAGGGGGCATGAGAGGACCTTTAACCCAGAAAGAGCGGGAAAGAAGAAGGCAGCTGCAATTATGCCTCTATTGTGGTAATTCAGGACACTTTCTTCGGGACTGTCCCGTGAAACCAGCTAAGAAGACTGTAGGAGCCGCAGATACCTGTACCACAAATTCTGAACAGGGAAACGACCTCGCCCGACAAGAGTAGAGGTCCTCTTGCCGAGCGTTAAGATCTGTCCCGTGACCTCGCATTTCGTGATACCCATGGTCCTCATTAGTCCTGAACGTCCGGATCGTTTGCATGCAATTGAAGCTTACATTGACAGCTGAGCAATCGGTAACTATGTGGACCGTGAAATGGTATCAAGGATGAATCTACCCCTTGTCCCTAAGGCAGTAAAAGACGTCATCACTACTGTGGATGGCACGGAGATAGCCTCCGGACCAGTAACGCATGCCACCCAAGAAGTGACGGTGTTGAGTCACAATGGACACCGGGAAAGAATAGTGTTCGATGTAATCAAGGCCCCTCAGTTCCAGATCATTCTGGGAATCCCTTGGTTAGAGAAGCACAATCCTCAGATTGATTGGCGAGCAAAGACGGTTCAGTTTCCAGAGTGTTCTACCACTTGTTATCCTCGACCTGATGTTTCACTGGCGGCGATCTCTTCTGAGGAGATTCTCAAATTACCTCCCGAATACCAGGAGTTCCAAGACGTCTTCCAGAAGGATCAAGCTAACACCCTACCTCCTCAAAGGTCTTACGACTGTCAAATAGACCTGATACCTGGAACAACTCCTCCTTGCAGCAGGATCTATGCCCTCACCGAGCCAGAGAACCTTCACCTCAGACAGTACCTGGACCAATACCTAGCTAACAGGTTTATCCGTCCTTCAAAATCTCCAGCTTCATCGGCTTTGTTCTTCGTTCCGAAAAAAGGAAGGAGACCTTAGGACTTGCATAGATTACCGCGCCCTGAATCAGATCACTGTTAAAAACAGATACCCGTTACCTTTGATCCCTGAACTCCTGGACCAAGTCAAAGATGCATGTATATACACAAAGCTCGATCGCAGAGGAGCCTACCACTTGGTACGGATCAAAGAGGGCGATGAATGGAAAACGGCCTTCCGCACCAAGTACGGGCTATTCGAATATCAAGTGATGCCCTTTGGACTGTGTAATGCTCCTGCTGCTTTCCAATATTTTATGAACGATGTCCTTAGAGAACTCATTGACGTGTGTGTAGTTATCTACATTGACGACATCCTCGTCTATTCATCATCTGAAGAAGAACATCAGAGACACGTTAAAAAGGTTCTTGAGAGATTGCGTCAACATAGTCTTTTTGCTAAGCTTGAGAAATGCGTTTTCAACGCAACGGAAGTCGAGTTCTTGGGATTCATATTGTCACCTAACGGAGTCCATATGGATTCAAAGAAAGTTGATGCAATTATCAAGTGGCCATCACCAACCTCTGTAAAAGGAGTTCAAAGCATGTTAGGATTCGCTAACTTTTACCGCAGATTCATTCCTGAATTTTCCCAGATAGTCCAGCCCATCACCGCTCTGTTGAAAAAGAACAAACGTTTTGAGTGGTCTTCTGAAGCGGAACAAGCTTTTCAAGACTTAAAAGCTAAATTCATTTCTGCACCTGTTTTAAAACATCCTCGCCCAGAACTTCCTTACATCATGGAAACGGATGCTTCTAGTCTTGCTATGGGAGCAGTGTTATCACAAAGAGATTCGGTCACAAACCAACTACATCCGGTTGCCTTTTGGTCCCGCAAGTTTTCGCCTCCTGAGATCAACTATTCAATTACAGACAAGGAACTTTTGGCCATCAGATCGGCCTTTAAAGCCTGGCGGCATTATCTTCTAGGAGCCAGACACACAGTCACTGTAATGACTGACCACCGCAACTTACAATATCTAAAGACAGCCAAAGCTCAGTCTTCCAGACAGCTTCGCTGGGCTCTGTTCCTAGCAGAATTTGACTTTATAATTACTTATCGACCAGGTAGTAAGAACGGAAAAGCAGATGCCCTCTCCCGGATGGGAGTAGATGAACATTTGAGCAATCCAGATCCAATACCCATAATCCCAGAACAAAGGATTTTGGGTTTGGTCAGCACTCAATCTTTTGAAGACATCAAGACCACGGTGAAATCGCTCCTAACTCCGACCGATTTGCAGGACTGGCAATTAAAGGGAAAAGAATTCTCAGTAGATCAAGACCTACCATATTTCCGAGGACGATTGCACTTGCCCTGTGAGAAACTACAAAAACAAGTAATCTCCGGTTATCATGATTCTCTAATGGAGGGGCACCCTGGCATTACCAAAACCATGGAAAAGATTAAAAGACATTCTGGTGGCCATCGTGGAAAAGGGATATTAGAGACTTTGTAATCTCCTGCGGTGTGTGTGCCCAGAATAAAAGTCAAAATCAAAAACCAGCTGGCCTATTACAGCCACTTGACATCCCTCCCTGTCCATGGCATACCCTGTCCATGGATTCTATCACGGACTTACCTCCATGCTTGGGATATACTACCATCTTAGTAGTCGTGGATCTATTCTCGAAAATGGCTCACTTCATACCCTTGAAGGGTCTGCCTTCAGCCTCAGTATTGGCCCGGGAATTCTTGGCAAACATCGTTCGCTTACACGGTTTTCCTTCGGTTTTAGTCTCCGATAGGGGAAGTCAATTCATCTCCCACTTCTGGCGCAGTTGCTGTCGTCTAGCCCAAGTTGATGTAAGACTTTCGACCAGTCACCATCCCCAAACTGACGGACAAACCGAAAGGACAAACCAGACACTAGAACAATATCTACGCTGCATGCTCCAACAAACAGAAAACCCCTGGAAGGACATTCTTTGGATCGCTGAATGCGCTTGCAACAATTCGACTCATTCTGGAACCGGGAAGACTCCTTTTTTCCTATTATATGGACACCATCCTAGAACCTCCAACCGGGATCCTCCCCAAGAAATTGAAGCACCTGCTGTGGATCACTTGCATTCGGAGATCACCTGTGCTTTTAAGGAAGCCACTGCCCATCTGCAAAGAGCTAAAGCTCAATTCAAAAAGGCAGCCGATCGGCACCGTAAAGAGGCCCCTCACTACGCTGTAGGAGATCAAGTCTGGTTATCCACTAAGCACCTGCCTTTAAAAGGACCCTGCACTTTCATCCCGAGATACCTTGGGCCCTACCTCATATCTGCCATAATTAATCCGGTGGCGGCCAAATTGGAATTACCTACGCACATGAAAATACATCCAGTATTCCATGTCTCCTTATTAAAACCAGTACAACCAGAAACCCGATTGACTGAACTCCCAGAACCTGTTTTGGTAGACGGAGAACTCGAATTCGAAGTGAAAAACATCCTAGACTCCAAAATTTCCAGGTCTAAATTATACTATCTGGTTGATTGGAAAGGATACGGTCCCCAGGAAAGGTCTTGGGAACCCTCAGAACATGTCCACGCACCTCGTCTGGTCAAGAGATTCCATCTGAATCACCCCGACAAGCCAAAGCCCCCGGGAAAGACACACTTAGGAGAGGCCTTGAGGGGGGATACTGTCATGATCACTGCTTCCAAGGAGCCAGGATCAGCCCAACGTCCTTGGAAGCAGGCCCCTAACCCTGATCCTAGGCACCAGCCGGTCCCCACAGGGACCTTTTGGACCTTGTCCTGGTGCCGGTGGCACCAGGCTCATCAGAAGCATCGGTCCCGGCACTGGAAGCGCCGGGCTCATCATTGGTGTGAAGGTGCTTGGGTGGACTTACCTGCGGCAGACCATGCTGCTTGCTTACCAGACTCTTAGAAGTCCTCGGTGAACTGGGACTACTTTCTTACCTGGGTGGGGCAGCTCCACTCCCTGGATACAGCACTGGAACTCTTCTGGAAGCAGGAACTCTTTTCTTACCTAGGCGGGGCCGTGGAAGGAGACGCCTCATCACTCCAAGGCTATTTAAACCACACCCGATTGATGAAACGTGCTTCGCGTTATTCTGCATCTGCAGCAGAACGCTCACCGAGTCTGTTCCAGCCTTTCTTCTTTGGATCCTGAACCTGCAAGAATTATACTTACCATTCCTGTACCCGATCAACATCAGCACCTGCAAAAGACCAGAAACAACAGGTTAGCAGAACGAACTTTAACACGCAGTGCTTACTTACCTGATCCATCGGCAGCGGCCGTGTCTCACGCTGCACCTTCGCCTGCAAAGATAAACAGCATTTCCATACTCACCGGCACGCTGTGCATTCCGGCTTCTTCACGCTGCATCTTCACCTGCAAAGATAAACAGCATTATTCTACTTACCGGCACGCTGTGCATTCCGGATTCTTCACGCTGCATCTTCATCTGCAAAGACAACAGCAGTGTTACACTTACCGTCACGCGGCGAATTCCAGATTTCTTCATTCTGTATCGTCGCCTGCAAAGACAAAGAAAGAGACAGTAAGAGCGCTTGCCATACTTATGCAATTCCAGGCGCTTCATTGCCACGCATAAAAAGACTATAAAGACTAAAGGTGTCCAGAAACTTACCGGTCGTGCAGACAACAACGGTACCCATCCTCTGAAGTCAAGAGGCCAACGTTTCAGCAGTGAAGGAACTGGCAACGGTACCCTGCACTAGACGCAGATGGAGAGCCCAGCATTCACCTATCTAAGGTGAGCACGTTGACCTGGGAGGGGGGCTCAACAGACAAGCTGGGAGGAGAAAGAGATAGGGATATTCAACAACCCAGACCTTTAATCCCCATATTATTTCACCTGCAGAAACCTCACCCTTCGAGTTCGACACACAGTGCGGAGAGGTTCGACCCCAGAAGCCAACCGAATCCTGCACATCACGTTTCGTGTTACAGACACCTTCCTGCCAAGACCCACGCCTCCGTGGGAATCAGGTGAGCGTTACACCGTCGATGGGGAGAGTTCTGTCCATGCCTAACATGCTGTATATGAAAAAACACTTGTCCACAGCTATTTCTAATGGCCCCTCGTCCACAACTTCTTTCTCGTTCGTGAAGGAACCCTCGTCCAGGACTAAACAGTTGACAGGAAAAATATAGATGGGAAGAAAATCACTGTCTAATGGCTGTTTGTCCATGACTACTCCACTGAGGATCTATGTGAATTTAACAAAAAACGTTTTAACAAAAAATGTTTTAATAAAATGAAAATACAGAAACAATACCATAAAAAAAATCTATTATATGGGGTTCGCCCCCAAGCCACCTGTTTCTCTATGATTATAACCCAACCCCAACACCCTCCCCACCCGTTTTAATCCCTTACCCCACACCCGTTTTTATAATACACAATTTGGTGTTTTTTTCCGTATTTTCTATTCTGTAAAAAAGTTATTTGTTAACATTTATTTGATGTTATCACTGGATACCCTCTGCTGAGAGTAGAAAATCCTCCATCTCTCCTGTCCACGGAGCACAGTGATGCCCTCCATGCCCGTGCCACATGTCTCAGTGGCTAATGTTAACCCGTTCCCGTCTAGAAATTATTAATCTTCCATGATTAAACTTCCAGACAAATTTACAACAGGAATTCTCTGGCATAGGGGAAGACAAGCCACAGTCTGAGCCCAAGGAGCACAGCCCTCCTTTGCAGTTGCCCTCGGCAGATACTTCAGACCATTTTCAACCCTTGCTAATACAGGTAAGAAAAAGAATCCTGGAGGAATTTCTGGGGAGGTAAAGGGCTCGCTGAGCCAAGAAGCTCAAATCATTCCAACTAGTAGTCACAGAAACATCTACCCACCTTGGGAACGGACGGGCGCTTTACTGCCACAAAGGCAAAGCAGCGCCTCTCTCTGCCACAGTCCATAAGGGCACCTTCATTACTGTCCATGACATATTGGCAAGATCCAGCTGATGGCCCCTACAGGATTTTTTCAGAGCTGGACACGCAGTCAGAAGAGCCTGAAGTTGGGGAAATCCCCCAAGACTCACCCTAACATGATACTGACAAATGTGAGGATAACGTCTTTCAGAAGCAAAAGAGGCCTGACTTCTCGGGAAGCTCTTCACTGCCAGAAAGAAGTCAGTGCTCTATGAGCATAGAGACAAGATAAGGAGGACGGCCATGGCCATACCCATTCTACATACCATATGGGCAGCAGGGGAAAAGATCCTGTTCAATGCAGTTGCCATTCCTTCCACTACAGCCAGGCTGGGAAAGAAATACAAGGCCCCACAAAACCTGACTCAGTATCACTGTGGCAGCTAGGAAGAAACTCGTGAATCCTGCTTTACCACTAACGCCCTGCCTGACAAAGGAGGCAGGAAACTCCAAGCTGTAGGCAGGAACGTTTCGGCTTCTACACCATTCTCTATTAGCACAGCCAATGTTCTCACTATGACAGGACATTGTGGTACAAGAGGTCCACGTTCGTGGAGCACCTTCCAGCCAAATCTCAAAACGAAGCAAGGGCCATCATTAGAGATGGAGAAGTAACATCTCAACACATGACTAAATCAGCGGGGGCGGCCGCAGAGTCTGGATCAGGCAGCTGGCTCATGGAGCAGTCCTCAGGTGGCAAGCATGCATGAAGGCGACCAACTTCAGATCTAAAGTGCAGGCGTAGATCTTCGATATGCCATTCGAAGGCCAAGACCCCTTTGGTAAAAAGGTTGACAATCAGCTGTAAGGAATTAAATCGGACACTGATACAGACAGGGCCATCAGTTCACTGAGAGACAAGGATAGAGAAAGGTGTACCTTTCGTTCCGTTCACAGCGGATAAGGAAGTTTTGTTCCAACAACAAGCCATACTCCACGCAAAGGGCCAGGTCAGCAAATCAGTCTCCTTACAGATACCAGCCATCCTCCAGATACACGACACAGAGGGGCAGGGCATTGGATGCCCCAGAGAAGGGCCCGGATGTCCCAACCAAATGGACGGGAAGCACCATCTATCATGCATGGCAGCTCTGGACCTGTTACTCACTCTTTGCAAGGATCTGGTTATGCCCATCGAACTGCAAAGCCCTTCTATTCGAGATGGAGGCTTTGATACTTTGTCTGAAAAACGACGTTTGCATTACACACGTCATTAGGATCACGTGATTAGGAATTGTCACGTGTGTTCCACCGTACATTCATAAGCAGCGTTGGGACGTCGCTCACTGCTTCTGATTGAACAGTCTTGTAGCTGAAACTTTGATCTGCGTCTCCGCAACTCTTCAGCAACTTCCCCTCTGCATGTTTAGTCCACACGCAAACTCTTGTAGCCGCTTTCAAGAAGAAACGGGCGGCTTTCCTGGTCCGCGTGTATTATTCTACATGCTACCTTCTGTTGCAGTTTTCAAGAAGACCAACGTCCGGCTTTTCCAGCACACGTGAACTCTGGGAGTCCGGGCCGCGTGTACTTTTTTGGCGTGTAAAATTGCACACGGTTTCCTGAACTCTTAACGTGCAGCTTTCCCGGCTGCATGTAAAGTTTGTCGCGTGTAAAATCACACGCGGGTTCTTGAACTCTGAACGTGCAGCTTTCCTGGCTGCGTGTAAGTTTGTCACGTGTAAAACCACACGCGGTTTCCTGAACTCTTAACGTGCAGCTTTCCCGGCTGCGTGTTAAGTTTGTCACATGTAAAATCACACGCGGGTTACTGAACTCTGAACGTGCGGCTTTCCTGGCTGCGTGTAAGTTTGTCGCGTGTAAAACCACACACGGTTGCTTGAACTATTAACGTGTGCCTGTCCTGGCTGCTTGTACTTTTAATTTTGCTGCGTGTAAAACCACACACAAGTTCCTAAATTCTTAACATGCGGCTTCCTGGTTTCTTGCATTGCACATTTATTTCTACACACAAGTTGTGCTACGCTTTGGATTTGAATCATGTCGCCTATGATGAAACAACAGGTGGATTTCTACTTTTCTGTTCTACATGGGAAAGGAAGTACAGATGACAACTGTTAATTTGGAATGGGATTGTGCACTGTACATTGGATGCTATCCTGTGGTGCACCAACCCGGTATCTAGGGTGACCCTCGTGCCGTTCGGGATACGTTTTCCCTTACCAACCTTCCCTCCTTTTCGTTGGTTCTATATTGGATTACTTCAGAGACTAGTTGGCGGAGCCTCCAGTTATCAGCATCTACAGGTTAGTGTGGTTCTAATTGCTGAATTGTTAGTGAGAATTAATGTTGGGATACTTCTTCATTACGCCTTTTTTTTTATCTTAGGCTGACTTCCAATTGTTTTCCCACACCCTTTGCAGTGATTCCTCCCTCTGCCTGTTATATTAGTCAGAGAGTGGTATCATTTGGAAGGTCTATTTTGACTTCACTACTTTCAACCCGTAGCCTCCTCGAGGATCCGGAAGAACCCTACCAATTGTATCCTTTATGGTGTACCTGTATACTTTTACATATGATACGTGGTTGATTTATGACACCATCCCCTGCCACATTGCATCCCGGTGGGAGGGCGGATCAGCCACCACCTGCATCAATGGCAAAAGGTCACATCAGACAAGTAGGTGCTACAAATAATAAAGAAGGACAGATCGTCCAGTTCCTCACACATCCACCAGCCCTATCTCCATATGCATGCAATACACGCCACCTGGCCCAGCTCAAGCTAGAGGTGGACAAATTACTACAAAAAGCCACTATAGAGGCCGTTCTTCACAATGAAGGAGGGAAGGGATTCTATTCATGCCTTTATTCTAGTAAAGAAAAAGGACAGACAGTGGAGCCCGCTCCTAGAGCTGTGCATTTTGATCAAATAGGTAAAGCGTGTAAGGTTCAAAATGACCACACCCCACCGGGGCCTCCCTTAGCTCCAGAGACATCTTCCAGCTACAGTCGACCTAGAGCTTGCGTATTTCCACATACCCATTCATCCAGCGCACAAGCGCTACCTAGGGTTTACACTAGGAGACAAGCATTAGCAGTTTGGGGTGCTTGGGACTACGTTCAGTCTGAAGAATATTCACCAAATGTCTTGCCGCGGTGGCAGCACACCTAACAAGAGCAGGTGTACAAGTCTTTCCATACCTTGACAATTACCTCATCAAAGCAAATTCAAAGTTACGGACAACCAATGCGGTCCATCAGACGAAAGAGACCATCACAAATCTAGTTTTCTCCACCAATCGCAAAATCTCAGTAGTTTCGCTGGTGTAGAACGCCCTCTTCCTAAGGGTAGAATGAGACACCTGCATTCCGCAAATCAGACCTTCATCCAATAGAAGAACAGCTCTTCCAGCTAGTCAATTGGTTCTTAAAAACACGCATGAGCATGGTGTGCCACTACAAATCCCTACTGGGCATGTTGCCATCATGGATATGGCTGGTTCCTACTTGCAGGTTGAAAATGAGACCAATCCATTGTGTCTGGAGTCCTCTGATCATAACATATAAAAATGGTGATAAAAAAGGCGCACACACACCGGGCAAATAACCCTGTTTATTACAGCTGGGCACGCACAAATCAAACAGAACAGTGGACTGGAACTAATTGATGAGAGCTGCCATCTGGGCATGCAGCGAACATTCATTTTATACTTCGAAATAAAATGGTTAAGGCATTAGAAACAGTTGCCGCTCTAATGTTCATATTTTCCAACATTCTCATTGGCTAAACTACATCATATCCTTAGCGCTAAGCGTATGTTAGTGGAACATGATTGGAGCAAATAGGTCAACAATATCCCAAAGCTTCACCTCCTCATGTGGCACAACATCACTTTCCACACCTCCCAGAGGGCAATTTGCAATGAGTAAAATAAAATTTGTGCTGACCGCTGGTCCGCACCATTGCAGAAGAAACATCAGACACCCTGCTTCCCGTGGGAAGGGAGACATTCACACTGTACCTGCTGGATAACAGCCTTCGCAGACATTGTGCTGGATACTCTGAAGGCTGGTCACCTCCCAGGGACACAGTAACTTACCGTCTGATTGGTCCTCCGAGGAACGCCACCCTGTGCAGTTTCCCAATTTCCACATCCACCTGCCGAAGGCGTTTGTAGCTATGTGAACGGTTCTATGGCTCAAGTCCACATCCCCTCTACATCTGAGTGCTCATGGGATTGGCTTGCTGCCCCATCATTGCATCACCCAGTGCTGTCTCAGCTGCTCCGGTCTGCTTGTGATGCGGAGACAGACCTTTGTCTCCCTCCTCTCTAATCCACGGTGTGTTGATCATGTGCTAAGGGCAGATTTTCCCAGATGATGCCCAACCTGCGGGCATCCCTGCTAAGTGCGTTTACCCGGGTTTTTTCCCTATCTCTGTACATACATTCCCTGGGCCGATGGCATGCACAGTGCGGCCCTATCCGTGCATTTCCCTGTGAGGCCCTCATTCATGGTATTTCTATAGATCTTTTGAGTGCTCGTCTTTTCCCCCTCTAGCAGGTGCCCCATCACCTCTTGCTTATTCCCGTAGGTGGTAGGTATGTCCCCCTATCTGGCGCTGAATTAGCACCTTTTTTTTTTTAAAACTTGAATTTTATTAATTTTAACATTGGATGCAAACTTACAGGTGGGTACATGTTATGCAATGAGAATTGTTTCATGAGGGTATTCCAGTCCACCTTAACGAAATTTGTTAACATTATTGTTCATTAACCCAAAAAGGAAGTAGGAAAAAAGAAAACAGAGGGAAAGGAGAAAGAAAAAGTAGAAACTCCCCACCCCCTCCCCCCTCCCACCCTCCCAAATTTCGAGTCCACTTCCTTCGAGGCATTGCCATTCTGAGTAGTAGTTGGCTGCGTGACGTTCAAGATTAATCATCTTAAACACGTAGATCCCTATTGTGGTCTGTGATAGGCAAGGGTTATTGACAGTGGGCCTTTCGGTTTTCTGCCAGCGATGGCGCGGGATAGGTGCTAGTTTTCTTGCTGTGTTGGGTCATCCGTTACTGAACGTGTGATGTACTGTACAGTGAAGTCATACCAGGCCTCTTCTTGTTGTGCTGCTTTGTCGTGTAGTATTGCCGTTATTTTTTCCATTATGTAGATGTTTGTGGCGATCTGTATCCAGTCCTTTTCATTGGGGAGGCGTGGGGCTTTCCATTTTATCACGAGGGCTGCTCTCGCTGCGAGTAACAGGGAGGATGTTAAACCTTTTACCCTGACCATTTCGTCATCTTCTTCTTCAAGGCCAAAGAGAATCAGGAGGGGTGACATTTCCCTCTCTATGCCGTCCATATGTTTGATCCATCCCAGGACTTCCTGCCAGTAAATGCAGACTTTGGGGCAGGCCCACCACATATGCCAGTAGTCGGCGTTCATACCGCATTGGCGCCAGCATCTCGGGCTGGAGGTCTGGAACATTTTGGACAACCTGTATGGATCGTACTGCCATCTGTAGAGTAATTTTATGGCGTGCAGTTTATACTGGGCCGCGATTGATATCGTAGATGGTGTCTCACAAATTTTGTCCCAGGCCTTCTGATCAAACTCTCTGGCAAAGTCTCGCTCCCATCTCGCTTTAAGACGGTGGTTTGGTGCGTCATCTTTTGTAATTAGAGCCCTGTACATTTGCGCTATGAGGCCTTTGGAGGCGGTAGTGGTATCTAAGATCGTCTCAAAGGGCGTGAGCTCTCTCTGTGTGGTGGCCTTCCACTCCTTTCTGGATATGACTCCTTTCAATCGCAGGTACAGGAAGACTGGTATCGGGTGGATTTGGAGGGCTTCTTCCAGTTCCCTTATTGAGATGAATTTCCCTTTTCTCCACAGCTGACTGACTCTCTCGAGACCGGCATCAAATCAAGCTTGGTATCTAGCGTGTTCCGGGATTTCTTCTCTGATCCCGGGGGACCAGAGATGGCTCAGTGGCGAGGGCCACGTGGTTACTCCTAACATTGCATTCGCCTTCCTCCATATGTCCCAGAGTGTGCTCAGTATCGGGTGGGTGCGCAATTTTCTCGATAATTTGTTTCTGGGGACCCATAACCATTCTGCTAGCGTTACGTTGAAGAGAATGTTATTGTCCAGTTGGACCCATTGGAGCTCTTTCCTGTCTCCAGATGCGGAATTAAAATTCGGAGCTGCATGGCCTGATAATAGCGTTCTATGTCCGGCAAGCCCACTCCTCCTAGGTCCTTTGGTAATATTAGAACCTCATAGGGGATCCTGGGTTTCTTCCCGTTCCACAAAAATTCCAATATAGCCTTTTTGACTTGTCTGAGGAAATGCTCCGGAATTGCAATGGGGAAGACCTGAAAGGGGTACAGAAACCGTGGGAGGGTTACCATTTTGATTGCGTTTAGGCGTCCCATCTAGGAGATTGTCAGTAGTTTCCATTTTTTGAGATCGGTCTTGAGGGCCTCGAGGAGCTGGGGGAAGTTGGCTTCGTAAAGGTTGTCGAAATGTCGCGTCAAATTAATCCCCAAGTATCTCAGTGTTGGGCCTCCGATGATAAGCCCAAGGTGTTCGAGGGCGATTTGGTGTTCCGGGGATGGCTCGTGGAGTGGGAATAGAGTAGATTTAGATTTGTTGATCTTGAATCCCGAGAGCATGCCGTAATCCTCTATCAGCTGGATTGCTCGCGGAATGGAAGACGTTGGGTTTGAAACATGGAGCAGAATGTCATCTGCGTACAAGGCTAGCTTGTATTCTTTGGCGTTCACCGTAATCCCTTCCACTGCTGGATCTGCTCGCAGCATCACGGCGAGGGGTTCTAGAGACAGCGCAAACAGTATTGCCGAGAGGGGGCAACCTTGTCTCATACCCCTGCTGAGAGGGAGCCAACGGGAGAACTGGGCGTTCACCGCGACCGAAGCTCTCAGGGAAGTATAGATTGCTTTAATCCCTCGACGAAGTGTGGGGCCTAGGCCTATCTTCGTTAGTGTGGCCTCGAGGAAGTGCCAATCAACTCTGTCGAACGCCTTTTCGACATCTATGGAGAGTAGCGCTGGTTTGCTTGACGAGGTCTGGGCCTCTTGGATCAGATGCAGGGTTTTCCTGGTGGAGTCCGCTCCTTGTCTGCCCAGGATGAAACCCACTTGATCGTTGTGGATTATTGCGGGCATATGTGACTCCAGCCTCGCAGTAAGGATTCTTGTGTACATTTTTGCATCAATGTTTAAGAGGAATATTGGGCGGTAGGAGGCGCACAGCTTCGAGTCCTTACCCTCCTTGGGGATGACTGTTATCAGTGCTTCAGAGAAGGATTTGGGTGCCACGCCGGATTGCAGGATATTGTTAAATAAGTCAACCATGAAAGGGAGAAGGGAGTCTTTGAAGGTTTTATAGAACCCTGCCGTGTACCCGTCGTTTCCGGGGGCCTTCCCCATTGGAAGTCTTTTGATTGCTTCTGCAATTTGTTCTCCTGTGATGGGGGCTTCTAAGGTAAGTGCTGTATCGGGCGGGATAGTGGGCAAGGGTATTCGGTCCATGTATTCACTTATCGCTTCTGGATGCGAAGCAGCACGTGACTTGTATAACTCCTCATAAAAGTCAGCAAAAGCCTCTGGGACACTGGGGGGAGGTGGTTCGTCTGAATCCCCCTCTGTTTGGATCGTGGGCACCCACCTCTCTTGGCGCTGGCCCCGCAGTCTTGCGGCTAATAAGGCGCCTGCTTTGTCCACATGTTCATAGTGTTTCTGCTTAAGATATTGGAGCTTGCGTGCGACGCCACCCGTCTCCAGTTGTCGTAGTGCCTCCCTCTTGTCGTTGGCCTCTTTGATCTTTTGCGGTCTTTTTTGGTCAGCTGACTGTGCAGCAAGGTCCAATTGAGCAATTTCGTTCCGGAGCCTATTTTCTATCAATAATCTTTCTCTCTTTTTGGCTGCTCCCTCTCTAATCAATAGTCCTCTCCAGGTCGCCTTGCCTGCTTCCCAATTGTGTTCATGGAGGTTTCGCACGTGTTGTTGGTCTCAAAGTATTGGGTAATGTCCTGCTCTAGTTGTGCCCGAAAGATTGGGTCCTTGAAGAGGGTTTCGTTGCAGCGCCATTTGGAGCATCTTCGAGGAAGAGCCATTTGATCGAGGGTGACCGTGACCATGTTGTGGTCTGACCACGAGACAGGAATTATAATGGCCTCAGTCATTGCCGTAATGAGGTCCGCGGTTAGGTAAATATAGTCTATTCTGGAATAGGTTGCATGCGGGGCCGAGAAGAAGGTAAAGCCCGTCTGGGTGGGATTGACATGTCTCCAAGCATTGGTAAGGTTGTAGGCGGCCATCATCTCTGCGGCGGGAGGGCGTCTGACACCTGCGGAAGGGGTCGCAGGGGTGCGACCCGATTATCTTGTTCTGGATCCATCCATGTGTTCAGGTCCCCTCCAAGTATTAAGTCTCCTTCTGCCTCGCTCATGGCCTTCGGAATTATCCTCTGTAGGAATGTGTCTTGTCCTGTATTGGGGGCATATATTGCCGCAAGGGTGACGACCCTGCCTTGTATTCTGCCCACTAGAACTAGTGCTCTGCCACTGACGTCCATCCATGACTTCAAGAGTTCAAATTGGATCGCTCTGTTGACTAATATGCCGACTCCAGCCTTCTTCAGCGGGCCAGAGCCCCAATAATCAGACCCTAGTTTGGTGTACAAAACCTTCCTCTCTTCTCCCTTGCTATATCGGGTTTCCTGTAAGAAGAGAATGTCCAGGCTGGCCCTCTTGAACTCTCTTGTTACAAGCGATCTCTTGGTGGGGGAGTTAAGTCCCTTTATGTTCAGCGTGCCAATTTTCAGTGTGCCCTGCCTGTCACTTGATTCATTATGTCTGTAGGACATTGATGTATTTGTGGGAATCATTCACTACTTCACGCTGCCTAGTATTAGAACTTGCCATGTCGGAAGTGTTGTTGTAGCTGCCTCTCCTTAACAGGGGCTGTTTCTGAGGTTGTGCCATTACCCTTGACCTTCCCCCATCTGCCCCTGCTGGGTATTGAACATCATACCCTTTGCCCTCTTGTCCAATCGCATTGTTCTCTGATTCCTCGATGAGGGTCTGTGAGTGTTTGTGGTGGCGTCCGAGTCGGACTGGATGCAAACAACCGGTCCACTGTCGGACCACCAGTGAGGGTCGTAACTGCACGACCCCTTCGAATAATAACATCAAAATAACATTTTTGAGCCCCCACCCCCCTTCTCATGAGATTACTTAACAAACGGCAGTATGTCAACAGACAACAATTTTAACTATGAGATTATGGTACATGCGTTTTCCGGAGTCTTCATTCTTCGGCAGATCTCGTACTCTAGTCAAGAAGCATGGTACGCCGGGATGCAGAACTTGGAGTCGCAACGTCACTTATTGTTGTCTGGTCTGTCGTTGGGCCGCCTGTATTTCCTATATCCCTTTACCCTTTTTCTTCTCGGGCCCTGAAGTTCCCAAAGGGATCCGTCCTGCGCAGGGGTGCTCTGAGTCCCCTCCCCCGAGGATGCTCCGAGGAGATCAGCAGTGCAGTCTCAGATTTCTTCTTCAGAGCAGAGTAGAAACTTCCTGCTCCCGTGTTCAAACTCAAGGGAGAAGGGGTATCCCCATCTATACCTCGTGCCTTGGTCCTTCATCCATCTCGTGAGAGGGCCGCACAGGCGGCGTAAAGCCAGCGTCAGTGATGAGAAATCCTAAAAAATAGTAATCTGGGCTCCCCCAAGGGTAAGGGTGCCCCCGGACCTGGCTTTAGCGAGTATCCTTGTTCTATCCTGATAGCTGTGGAATCTGGCAAGGACCGATCTCGGGCCAATCGGAGGCCCACCAGCTCTGTGAATTCTCTCAGTCTTAAGCTCATCAATGTCCTCATCCGCGGTCAAGATTTTGACAATATCATGTATCGTCTGTTTAAGGTGTTCTTCCGTCTCCCCTTCTCTCTCCGGAATTCCAAAAAAATGTAGGTTATTCCTCCTCTCCCTATTTTCCAAGTCATCAATCTTAAGGCGAATCTCGTCCTCCTTCTTCTCTATGTTCCGTATTCTAAGCTCCATTTGGGCTTCCAAAGTGTTGATCGAGGCCTGATTGTTCTCGACTCCTTCTAGCCTCTCCTCAATATTATCTACCCTTTGGGTCATCCTATCCATTTTACCACCAAGGTTGGCACCCATGTTTTGAATTTCACTAAGAAGGGCGGCAATGTCTCCCTTGGTGGCCACTGCGCCCGTCTCGGGGGCTTCTATTGACATCGTAGGCCTTGAATCAGGAGTCTGTGACGGTGGGACGTAGGCGTACTTGGCGAGTTTACTTGGAACGTTCATGTAGCACCGGCCTGCGAGGAGGCACACGCCCCGCGTTCGGGGGCCGTACCCTCGGGCCTGGTGTGTTGAAAGGCCCGTGGGCAAAGTCAGAGGGTCCCGGCGTGTTGTTCCTCGTAGCGGGGCTCTTTTGGTGGGAGGAGTGGGAGGAGACACACGCCCTGTCACCAGGGGCTCTACCCTCCGCCTTGATCCGCGTCCCATGTTGGGTCAGATGTCCAGGGGGGCCCGAGTATCGATACCAGCCCGTAGTGGGGCTCAGGAGAGAGCATGTGGGGTCCAGCCTCCGGGAGAGGGTCTCAGATGGAGGTGCAGTGGGGGGGTGATCACCTCTGGGTATTCTGTTGCTTTCTCAGTTACTGGGCTACTTGCCCGTGTTTCGATCAGGCTCTAGGTGATGGCCTTGCCAGAGGAGGGCACACGCCTCATGAGTGAGGGCCCAACCCTCTGCTTCCCCCTCGTGTGCAGTGAAATTCGCCGCTGTATGGGGAGAGGCCCCGGGTGGAGAAGTCCGCAGGAGGTACTTCGGTGGGTCCGGCGAAAGGCAGTGGAGGCCAGGGTGGGAACGGCACTTTGCTGTTATCATGGATTGTTTTGTTCTTGCTTTTGACTTGGAGGATCAGGTCCTCGTTGGCTGTCCCTTTAACTGCCCCTTGCTTTGCCCTTTGCTTAAGTTGGCAGTGTAGCGCAGCTATAGTGTTCTTGTGCAGTTTATGGTAGTTAGTGTTTTCCAACTGTACTTCCAGTGGTGATTAGGGAAACATTTCAGGTAGTTGCACCTGAAATTCAGTGGGGAAGTCCTTGAGTGTCTGTTTCACTGCCTCCATTCATCTGCGTGGCCCGCGGGCGGTCTTATGGATGTGTGCCCCTGTGGTTTGGATGTTGAAGCAGGCGTAGGGGAGCTGCGGGGGCTCCTGGGACCTCAGGTGAGTCACTGTGCTTCACTGCGTACTGCGTTCACACTCTGGGCGGAGGGGGGACCGAGGTGTTTTCACAGCGTGGGTCCGCCCCGTACTATTTAGACTGGAGGTGGGCACGCGTAGGTGTCGGTTGGTCCAGATGGACCGTGGTGTCCGAGCCTCGGGTGGATGGGCCTCCGGACGCACCCACCACACGGGTCCGCCTTATCAGTTGCGCCAGGTCCCACCGGGGGGTGGCGGTCGTTTGGGGCCGGCCTCGCGGCGGTTTGTGTGCGAGGGGCGGGTTTAGGGCAACAGGAGTTCTGATGTCTCACACAGGGGCACCCACCTCCACTGTTGGTATTTGTGAGTTCCGCAGCAGTTAGCCTCTGCACCAGTGTGGCGTAGCTCGAGGGGCTCTCTGCTCCGGTGGACGCACGTGTGTCTCCGTAGTTTCGTTTCTAAAGCATGTGCGTCCGGCAGGCTGCAACTTCTAACAGCGTTGTCTTGGGGATTCCCAGTCCGATTTCTCTCAACATTTTCCCACATGAGGGGGGAGTATTCAGACGGCAGCTGCTCGATTCTTGTCCGCGGGGGGGGGCATAAGTGGGAGCTCAGTCCACTTTGTGGGGCCGCGGCAACAGAGCTCACACAGAGTGCATGCTTGCCTGTGCGCCCCCTGGTGGCCAGTGAATTAGCACCTTTAATACACCAGGAAGAACTGAACTGACAATGGACTGACAATGGATTCAAGTATTGGGCTTGTGGGAAGACATTGTGCACCGGTCACACCCTTTCCACCAAGCTCTACATTGGTGGTGGGTGGACAAAAAACCTAGAGCAAGTCATGCCTTTTTCAGGCCCCCACTTGCACGCTTCTTCTCAGGACAGATGGGTCCCTGTTAGGATGAGGAGCCCATGTCGGAGACTTGCAGGCCAAGGGCACATGGTCCACGCAAGAGTCGGAATTGCACATCAATACCCTCAAACTCAGAGCCATTCCATTGGTGCTGAAATCCTTTCAGCCGGTCCTCACATGGCAGTTGGTCACTGTACACACAGACAATACAACCTTAGGCATTAACCCATTAAGCACAAAGGTAACAGATCGCCACTGCGGTCTGCAGAGACACAGCAACATTCTGGCGGATCAACTGAGCAGGGATTTTCTCCACGTCCCACAAATGGGAACTTGAATGGGCCGAGGTCAATAGATTTTCATAAAATGGGGTCGCCCCCACATCGACCTCATTGCCACCAGGCACAGCATCAAATGCCCTCTCTTCCAATCCAGGTAACCGGACCAGGATTTACTGGGGTTTGCCTTCTACCTGGCATGGACAGGCGAGTCCCTAGACGCCTTCCTGGCGATAACCTGATTAGCCATGGTACTAAGGCAAATAAGAAAACAACCCTGCAGGATGATTTTAATAACACTGGCATGGACACACCAAATCGGGTATCCAGTTCTCCTACACATGCAAGTCCCACACCCATCCCTATCAGAGCACACTAAGCGTTACTATTGCAACAGAATGATCAAATTCTTTGCCACAACCGGCATTGTTCTCTTTCTCAGGGCTTGGTTGTTGAACTACAAAAACACACCAGCCTAACATTGCCAGGCAGATATTGGGACATTTTTTCAAGCATCCAAGGCACCCCCACATGTGCCACATGCAAAGAAATAAAAACGGTTTACAACCTCTTGTGGGACACAACAACTTGACCCACTGTCGAGCACAGTAAGCAAATTGCTGCTGTACCTGATTCACTTAGCTATGGCTGTCCGGTCGCAGTATTCTGTTAAGGTTCACTTCTCGGCCATCATGCCTTACTGCAGAGGTCATGGAGTTACATCCTCTGTCTCAAACCCTCAGTTAAAACCTTCATGAAGGGTTTGCCGACGACTTTCTCACCAGTGCCAGCACCAATAATGTCGCTTTCATGGTGGGGATCATGGCAACAGACTAATCAGCGAACTACAAACCATATCTATGGATCCTCCGTTTACAATCTTCTTGAAGGACCGAGTCGTCCTCAGACCACACCCCAAAACCACCAGGGGGCATCGAGGAATTCCTGAACCGGTCTCATGTGCAATCAGCAGTTGGAGACTTTGGAATGCATGATGACAACATCCTCCGTAGGGATTTGTAGTTGCGGACTGGCGTCACTCAGGTGCTGTTTAGGTAGCGCACCTTGTGTAAAAGAGCCGCCACCCTTTCGTCCGAGGGTCTGGCGGTGCAGGTCTGGGTATCGAGTGTTGCTCTGAGAACCAGGCATGACTTTGGGAAGTTGATGGAAAAGCCCAGTTGCTGTAGACACCGGATGGTGACGGCAGTGTTTGTTTCTGCCAGTGCAAAGGGGTGGGCCCTTACCAGCCAGTCATCCATGTACGGGTAAACGTGGACGCCCCTCTGCCGCAGGTGACCCACCACTGGTGCAAGGCACTTGATAAATATTAGCAGGGCAGACCACAGGCCGAATGGAAGAAGAACTTTGAACTGACAATGTACTCCTGACACCACAAAGCGTAGGTATCACCGGTGTGAGAGGCGAATAGGGATGTGGAAGTAGGTGTCCTCAAGGTCCAGGGACGCCAAGAAATCTCTCTGCTGTAGCTGCAACAACAGCTGTAGCGTGACCATGCAGAATGTTTGAGACTTTAGGAACTTGTTGAGCACCCTTAGGTCTGAGATGGGTCTCCAACCCCCTGGCTTGTTGTGCAGTGCCCTTTTCCTTACCAGGAAGTAGCAGGAGTAAACTCCTGTGCCCCACTGGCTTCTCGGAACCTTCTACACTGCGCCCTTCCGCTGTAGAGCTTGCACCTCTTGCAGCAAGAGGTGTTGTAGTCTTTCTGGTTTGTGCTTGGCAGGGATGTCTGGTGCATACTCTACGAATTCCAGAGAGTGGCCCTGCTGGAAGAGGGATAGCACCCATTCATCAGTTGTGATTAGTGTCCATTCGTCAACAAACTTTGACAGATGTCCTCCCACTGTGGTGCTGAAGTGGGAGGGCCTGACCCAGGGCTGGTTATGCTTTCTTGCCTACCGGACTGGCCCTTTGGCTGGGCTATGACTATGTGACTATGTGACATGACTATGTCTGAACGCATCGTACTTCCAACTGTCTATGGCAATCATGTCTCCATTGCGGGACGAGCTTTGCAGTCACTAGATCTATCACAAGTACTCAAATTCTATTTACAGCGCACTAGCACTTTTAGAGCATCTCCAAGATTGCTTTGTTCACTTGCAGTGATGTGTAAGGGCCAAAGCATTTCCAAACTGCCCTCTCCTATGTGCTGTTCTCTAGAAACAGGTAGAGCGAGTGCTTCATATTGGATAATAACATTATAATGTAAATGAATAAGTGAATAGCTCGTGGGTTGAAATTAAAGGAGCCTTTGTGGCTTGCATGTATCACCAATGAATTGCTGGTCAGATGCAGACCCACGAGTCGCGGGTCAGAAGGCAGCTCTGCATTTCATGCCCACCCATACTATCTCGCTCCCTTTGACATTACCCACCAATCCCGGCTACCTCACCCCTTTCACTGACTTTCACATCCACCCACACTACCTTGCTCCCTTTCACTCACACCCCTCACCCTATCTTACCCTATTTCACACCCATACTTCACAACCACCCAACTTCCTACATCACTTCACCTCCTTTCATGCAAACTGACCCACCAGTGCTACCTCGCTGCCTTTCATCCTCACCCTCTCAACCTCTCTAATTCTTCCCCACACATTTCACCTCACTCCCTCCCATCCATCCTATACCACCTGCTTTAACTCCACCCACCCTATACCCCTCATTTCACCCCACCCAGGTACCCATCCTCACCTCTTTTAACACAAGCCAACCTCACTGCCTTTCCCATTTACCTTCTCTATCTTCTGATTCTTCCCCACATATCCTACCCTCACTCCACCCAATTATCCTATCTCACTCCCTTTCCCCCACCCTACCTCTTTCTTTTTTCCCAACACATCCCACCCACTTATCCTAATTCACCGCCTCCGAACCACCCTACCGCACACCCTTTAACCCAACCCACCCCACCCTATACACCTCTTTCACCCACCTGCCTACCCTACTGTACCTCCTTTCACAACACCTACCATAACGCACCTCTTTTCAGTGCTCCCACTATTGTACCCCTTTTCATTCCAACCACCCACTCGACTGCACCCTTTTCAGCCCACCCCTTTACCACACCCTCTTATGGTCCCACACCCTACTTCATGTTCTTTCAGCCCACCCATCCATCCTATCGCCCCCTCTCACACTACCCACTCTACCACAACCATTTTCACCAAAACATACCTCCCCTCATTTACAACCTCCATCCGCCCTATCACAACCTCTTTTATCCTATTCTCCCTGCTTCACCCCTTGTTTCCCAACCATATAAACTTCACCTCCAGGCACACTCCCATCGCTGCAACCACCCTTTTAGCCCCACATAACCTCATCCAGATTCAATACCACACCCACCAAACCTACATCAGCCCTTTTCTCACACACTACCATCCCTCATCCTCTTTTACTCAACCCCACCCCCCAAACTCACACCCTTGGCCATTAAGCAAAGGGATTGGTTTATTCCCTATATAAGCAAGCCTGTCACTTCACTAAGTGCTCTGCCTCTGAAGAGAGGGTCCCAAGAATGCCCCTCCTCACCCCCAGAAACATGATGGGACGTAGAGCCAGGAATGCTTGCAGCCACCCATTTTATTTTGGATGAATTCCAAGTGCATCAATGGCTGAAAGGTACACAGAAAGGTATCCCCTCAACCAGCCATACAGACCCAATCCAGTACATATCTTCACAGGTATAGGGGAAGAAACGGAGATCATGGATGGATAGTATCGATTAAGCACCAAGAAGCCACGAAGCTGACGTCACTAGGGACACCACGACGTAGCAGCATTAGCCATGAAGCACACTCGCAGTCCTGTACTGCATTACATGAACACACACCCGCATACATCAAGAACATGCGTTAACAGTTCTATAGCTAGAGGATGGATGCATATACATGTCAAAGCTTTTATTATTTTTCTCATTAGCCAAATGCAGTAGCACAGAAACACAAGACAGCAAGAGATCCAGAGCAAGCTTGCAGATGCTTAAAGAAAATAATCCTTTGAAATTACAGGAGTATATATGGAGCCTGGTAGGACCGTGTGACTAACTTATAGGTTACTTAGAATAACACAAGCATGTAGAAATCATATTATAAGTCTAAGAGAAATTACAGCAGGCCTCATGCCACAGAGCATGAGACGAGAAGAGCTGATTCACGCTGCACGGAGCGCAAGGACCAGCTGCAGAGAAATGGAATACATTCTCCTAAATGCAGGCTCAAGAGCTCGATTTTGTGGTCTCCAAGCACGTGATGCAGTCGAGACAGACAATGGGCATTCGCCGAGGTGAGGAAGGCAACAAGTGTTGCAACCTAGGGGCGCACTTTCATAGGCAAATGTGGTATATTGCTAGTTACAATACAGAGCAAAGAAAAAATAAGCAGGCACCACTTCGTTAAATCCACTCTGACAAAATATATCAAGTAGTGAAAAAAGTAAAAATGTTAATATTCTCTAGTTTTTTTACTTAAGTGTTCAGGAGCCGCCCACGACGAATCTGGAGACACCCCGACTCAAAATTACATGTGGAGCAGAAGAGTGGGTAAAATAACCTAGCCATGCAGTCGCTCTCTGTTAATCACAACCTGGGGTGTTGAATTTCGAGAAATCATTTGTGTGATCATTAATTTTGTAGATCAAGTGTCCAAATGTGAACAAATCATCAAATAATAACTCTGTGCCTTGTTTGTTTTATAAATGGTTTATAAACAAAAAGTAAATCTAAAAAAATAGTCACTAATAACTTCTTAGTGAGGAAGCGGCCAACACATCCTTAGAAATCAGACCAAATATGCCAATGCATTTCGGAGAATTCTCTCCTTCATCAGGGCAAGTTTATTACATAATCAAAAAATTGCATTGCAATCCATATATAGGTTCATGAACAAATGGCCATAATTAAGATAAGGAAAGCAAAAACTTACCAAGTGTAGACATTTTCAGGTGATGGTAGAGTACCAGTGTGAAAAAGGTAAAAAAATAGAAAAGCAAAGTAAGAATCAAAGTGAATGAAGTCTGAGGTGCTTAGATAGAAAATGTGCGGGCTTTACCTGAAATGTGTCAAGGCGTGTGTAAATCAGGAGAATGCCTGAAGAGCTAGTTAAAGCGATCTGTAGTACTTGCTTAAAAGCAATCAGTGTCGGGCAGTGGATGAAGTCAAGAGAAAGATCAGTAGCAAAGGGAAAGGAGAAGGAAGGAGCAAAAAGAGATTGAGGAACGAAGGGAAGTGGATGAGAATGAAAAACAAATGTTAATAGACCGGGAATGGAGGAAGTGGCAAATAGAGTGAATAGCACGAGAGCGCACATGCAAGGAGGAGGAGGAGCATGTGCTTAAAGAGATAAGAGCACTGGGCACGGGAGACAGCATGAGTGTAGGGGGAGAACATAGGCACACAGACCCAGACAGTACAACCCTGACAAGCAGGACCACTACAGCAGCAGAAGGCATGGGATCCTGGGGAGATATGGGTGGGATAAACTTGATTGTTCTAAAGGGGAAGGCTGGGGAGTACACAACCTCTAGGAGACTGAGCTTCGTGGACTATTTTTGCAGCGATATGGAGACAGAGTCGGAAAATGACAGAGGGGAAGTGGTGACAAGAAAAGAGGGCAACCAAGGTAAAGGTGTCAGTGGGACGGTGCAGAAAGAGTGTGACATAGGAAGGGGCAGAAATAAAGGGACGATGAAGGACGACAGGGACAGTCAGACACCACAGACCAGAGCAGCATCACACGACTGAGACAGTGTACTCCCAGACATTGAGAGACTTAGGGATCTTCCAGGATGAAGCAAGGGAGAGACAGCTATAGCTTGTTCGAGAGAACGAATCACGGAGGCATCTGATAACTGTGCACAACTGTCCAGAGGAGATCAAATAGACGTATACACTGACGTTGAGGATTCTGACAAGCAGATCAGATTGACAAGAGGAGCGAGTGGGGAGGTGGGGTTCACACAAATGCCCCTATTGGAAAAGGGAGGTAAGTGACCTCAATATATACTATGGATACACATTGACAAGGAAAACGTGAGATGTAGGTAACCTTTGTTAACCGCGGGTGCAGGGAAATGGATATATCAAATGGAAAGAATGACAGCGGGACCGAGATTGGCAGTGGGAGTAGGGATTGCTCGTGGCAATCCTCAGAGAGACCGCTGATGACATATGGACGAGGGCGGGGATTCCCGGAGTGACCATGCAGAACACGGCGCATGATGGTTCACCATTCGCAAATTGCAGAGCTGCTGCATAGCAAGCTCTAAGGACACAATACTCAGAAACGTCAGACATTAGTGCGATTATGACCCGCAAGATGGGGCCAGACGAAGACACTGTACACTATATTCAGGCGATCCAAGTGCTTTGGCACCTTGAAACACGAGAAACATGGGACAAAACAGTAGCATTATTTTACCACATATTGTGTGAAGAGCTGCCAGAACCAGTGCAGAAGCAGCTCCTCCCCTCCTCCCCTTACTTTCTTCTATGCACTTACTCTATCAGAATTGTCCCTGGACCTAGTATGATAGCAACCTCGTCTGTCGCTCCCCCAGCCCCTTACTGTTCCCCCCCTCCCTCCAGCACTATCTGAAACATTGTCAGGCCTAGTACAATAGTCGCTTGTTTTGTTCCTCCTCTCCCTTTCTGCACCCCTCTCGCTCATCTTTTGTTTTTCTCTGGCTCTACCAGAAATATCATCAGGCCTACTACGGTAGTCGCCTGTCTGTTTCCATTTAATTCCCACTCTCCCCCTCCCTTCCTTATCTATGTCTTAGCTCTTGCACTATCTGAAATGTCGTCAGGCCGAGTACGATAGTTAATTTCACACCCTTACTGTTCATGGCCTGTAAAAATGTTGTTGTCTTTTCCCTTGTTCCCTCCCTTGCATTGAAGCACTTTGAAACACATTGTGTCTAGGCGCTGTACAAATATATAAATAAACTATAAATAAACTATCATAAAAGAAGTTAGTAGGTATGGAGGCAAAACCTTGGCCAGAAATACAACTCACAATAGTACATCATTGTAGGCTATTGCAGGAGAAAATTAAGAAGAAGGCTGAGGAAAGAAAACCAGAGGATGCGAAGCGAGTGCAAAAGTAATATTTGAAGTACGCATTAGAAGGGTTGATACTGACGAGAGTAGGAGCACCGGGGACACAGCAGCAGCAGTATGTACTGCCCCCCACAAGGGGAGGCTTCATGGGGCGGGGGAACATGTAGTATGGGTTTCGAGGAAGAGGGGGACCATCCAGGGGACACAGGTATGGGCCTCAGATACATCACAACAAAGGGGGTTGCCCTGGAGGGATCTGAGGATATGGGCCGCAGGTGCAGCAGGGCCCAGGGGATTATGCAGGGAGTTTCCAAGGGCACGGGAGCGAGCCACCACAGTGTTGGTCCTGTGGGTAGAGATGGGACCCATTTCGAGAGTGTGCAGAAATAGGGGGATGCAACAGAATGGGGGAATACAGTACCAGCCAGCATACCAAGGGGAACAGAATGACTATTACACACAGGACCAACCACAGCAACAGCAAGGACTGACACCGAGCACATACCCACAGGCACACAAGCCCATGACACAAATACCACAGATGCAAGCACCCGTACCACAGTATTTGCAATCACCTAAACTAGAGGCAGCACACAGTAGGTGCCATAGTTACAGAACAGCATGTAGCCGCACGACGGGAAAGTGGGACACGTAGCTCCATAGCAACAACCCCCCTTAGGTTCCTGGGGTATTCAGTGGACGAAGAGCTGTTCCAATATGGCTCCCAGGGATTTCTGGGAAGATGTGGTGCTTTCCAAATGAGTATTTGTTCAGACTAGAGATACCATTGGACGAGGCAGAAGGGCCAATAGTGCTACGAGAGATTGAGGCAGTGATTATGAGGGACGAATGGAGGTCATGGCGGTCAGTGATTGCTGTAGCAGAAGGGTACAGGTTGACCACAGTTACAGACGAAGAACTATTCAGAGACAACAGATCAGACCACTAGATGGTGTTCGAAATGAGCGTGACCTATTGGTTAAAGATACAACACAGAAAGGTACAACAGAGGATGGGGATGGTGCTGAAAACACCACCATCCTTCTGCGAGGAGGATTTTGCCAAGGTGCCCAGCATCCTATGGACCACTAGTCCCTATGATATAGGGAATTTGAACAGAGTGGTGCAAATAAAGATCAAACTGAAACCGGTAGCAATTTTACCCAGAGTGAAACAATACCCATTATCACAGGAAGCAGACGAGGGCATTTACAAGACAATTGCAGCTTTTGTGGAGAGGGGCATTCTGGTTCTATCAGTCTCGCTATGCAGCACTGCTGAGTACCCAGGGGGTCATGGCGTTTTATCCAGAACTTGCGCCCTCTTAATCATATTGTAGAAGCACAGCATCCTCTTGTTCCAAATCCAGCGACAGTTTTGTGCAGCATCACAGCAGTCTTCCTCAGTGGTACTGTGAGTCACCCTCAATATTCAGTAAGGTCCTCTAGATGGACCTAGGCAACATACAGATGGAGAGCACAGTCATACAGTACATAGATAACATTTTGATTTGCAGCACAACAGAAGGCCAGCGTAGAAATGACTCAGTACACATGCTGACAGTGTTAGCTGACAAGGGATATAAGGTAGACAAAGCCAAACTACAGTACTGTCAGAAAGAAGTGCTATACATTGGACAGAGGTTCTCACATAATGGCCGACAGGTGACACAAGAAAGGGCGGAGGCAATATGCAAAGCAGCAAAACCCACGACAGTGTGAGAGATGCAGCAGTTTTTGGGGTTGTGTAATTACTGCTATCACTGTTGATGGAGGAAATCCATTCATGAGTGATGGAGTGAGGCTGTACCCACAATAGGGCAGCTCACTGGGAGACCTGATGTGTTCAGTCCTATCTATTACACCAAATCCTCGGGAGGAGCCAAGGATAGACGTAATTATAGGCGGCAAAGCTTACTCCTTCTTAGGGGGCACCGGTGCAACATGCTTGTGTATATGTGAGGGCACATTTTTAATGTCTGGCGATGCGATGAATACTAAGGGCTTTACAGGAGCAACAAATCGTCTTCCTTTTACAGAAGAATTACCAGTCTATATAGGAGAATGTCATATGAAGGTGCCACTGCTTTATTCTTGGCAAACACCTGTCAACATATTAGGACGAGATTTAATGACAAAAATGAATATGACCATTTCGTTTACAGATGATGGTAAACACCGGGAATGCATTATTTAAACATGTGCAAAATGATCAGGGCATACGCAGGACAAATAGCACCTAGAGCAATACCATTAGAACCTGAAGTGTTTCATTATGGGATAAGCATTCTGTTAACATACCAGATGAGTTTCTAGTTAGTCTACAGATACCTATGGATGAAGAAGAGGGGCACATTTTCCCCTTAGCCTTAGAAGCAGCTATAGTCCGAGGAAATATGACTTTGCTTGATGCAACTGATGATAAGGGTAGACGATGGAGCACAGTAATTGCCATTGAGAAAGGCTGCAGAGTGACTGACGTCACTGATGAAGATTTGTTTGGAGATGACAGATCTGACGATTTTGTGATATTTGAAATGTGCATTACTTATTGGGTCAAATCGTTTGAAAGAGGTCCAGCAGAGAATGATGCTAGCAAAGAAGCGGCCTGAATATTTTGACGAAGATATGGCAAAAGTGCCAAGTTCAGTATGGACCACTGGCCCCTATGATGTAGGCTTACTGAAAGGAGTTGAGGAAGTGAAGATTAAATTGAAACCAGGAGCGATTTTACCTCGAGCACGACAATATCCCATGTCTCGAGAGGCAGATGAGGGAATTTTCAAGACGATTTCCGCCATGATGGACCAAGGTATCTTAGTGATGTTAGAGTCACCATGTAATACTTCGATTTACCCAGTGAAAAAAGGAAAAGGGGGGTCGTGGAGGCTAATCCAAAACCTTCGCCCAATAAACAAGATGTCATGGCCACTGGGCAAGAACCACAAGCCCCATTACATAAAAGGGGTATCAGGTAATAATATCGCCATATATATGGTTGCCGTAAATAATATCGCCGGGAAAATGTCGTGGCGATATTATTTAGGTGACCATATATATGGGTACAGGGGCAAAATAAATAAATAAATAAATGATATTTGGGGCTTGCGGGGGTGTCCCCCGCATGTTCCATGCAATAATGTCACCACAAAAACGGCAATTTTTCGGCGATATTTTTGCATGGCGAGATTTTTGTGGCGACATTATTACATGGAACCATAAAAGGTCCAGTTGGATCCAGTCCTGGCGCCTTTGGCGCCAGGCTCATGAGAAAGTGTGTTCTGCACACTTTTATTCTGGTGCACATGCTGTTTTTTCCCCTGCAGGGCCTACACGAGCCTCCAGGAGTGATTGTCACCTGAAGCGCATCCTTACCTGATTCCAGCAGTAACCGCAGTCGGAGCGCATCCTTACCTGATTCCAGCGGCAACCGCTGTTGGAGCGCATCCTTACTTGATCCCAGCAGCAACCACAGCCGGAGTTCATCCTTACCTGATTCCAGGAGCAACCACAGTCGGAGCACATCATTACCTGATTCCAGCAGCAACCACAGTCGGAGAGCATCCTTACCGGATTCAGCAGCAACCGCAGTCGGAGTGCATCCTTACCTGATTCTGGCTCCCAGCCAGTCCACTTTCGGCCAGTATCATCGCGGATTCACCCGCCGGCAGATCTTCGGATAACAGCATTCCAGTCCGACATCGCCAGACAATCCCTGCAAGAGAAAAAGACAAAACAAGGTTAGAAAAGCGATAAAGACATTACGCTAAGGTCGCGCTTAAACCAATCCTCGCGCTTGACCTTAAAACCAAACCTACCACCTATTGGGACATCGTGAACTCCCTCTTCTTCCATTGGGGCCTCACTTCTTTCACTGCAACTACCACTGGGCCTCATATCACCTATTGGGGAAAGAGAAAGACATTACAAAAGATACAGACAATAATCAAGGAAAGACATCACAAAAGGATACGGACAATAATCATTATTGAAAGGATACTTACCTTTGGAGTGGTTCAGCCACAGCCGGTCTGGGCTGCCACGCACATGAACCAGTGAAGAAACTTGGTCTATCTAAAGTGCCCCTGCAGTGAGAAGCAGGACGGAGACCTTGCCATCATAATTAAACAGGTGAGACTATATAGGTTGGCACATGCTCACCACTTTCTGGGAAGAAGGGCTCGAGGGGGACCACAGTCATATCACAGCATTCTCACAGCCTCTCACATTCTCGCAGGGGCAGTGCCAACAACCAGCGCAGTCCACAACCATAGCTCCCAACCTTTTGTGTCACTAAGGCGGGTGAAAACACCCGATTTTCTTTTTGGCGGGTGAGAGGCCCATAGAAGTGAATGGGCGTAGGAGGGGCTTGGCGGGTGATTCATCAGCTTTCAAGGCGGGTGACACCCGCCAAAAGCGGGTGAGTTGAGAGCTATGCCACAACACAAGAGCAGGGGAAGAAGCCTGAGCAAGGGGAGCCTTTTCCAGGGAGGGCTGCGACTATGCCCCAACGTCCCCACAGAGACCAGGTGAGCGTAACACAAGATTGTAGAGGCCGAGTTCCCTCTAGTCCCTAACCCATCCACGATTCTATGTAATATACCTGTTGATGCACGATATTTCACGGTGATTGACTTGAAAAATGTGTTTTTCTCATCCCATTGCACAAAGACTCACACGATTTGACATTGTTCACTTTTAGACAAGTGCGATTAAAAATCACAAGGCTGACCCAGGGGTACTGTGAGTCCCCATCGATTTTTAACAGAGTCCTTCAGATCGATTTGAGCAATGTTGCTTTAAAAAGCGTTGTGCTTCAATACATATATGAAATTTTAGTTTGCAGCACCATAGAGGAAGAGTGCAAACACGATTCTGTTCAGCTAATGATTATACTTCCTGACAAAGGATATACAAGGAAAAGTTACAATATTGTCAACAAGAAGTGTTGTTCATAGGCCGTTTGATTTCACATGAGGGAAATAAAGTTACTCCTGATAGAGCCGAGGACATTCTAAAAACAGCGAAGCCACACATGATAAAACAGATGCAGAGTTTTCTAGGACTATGTAATTATGTCAGAGCATGGGTCTTTGACTACAGTTCGTACACTAGGCCGCTCTTACAGGCCTTAAAGAAAGCACAGGCAAGGCAAGAGAAAATCGTGTGGAATTATTTTTATTTTCGCACACAGATGGTACCTTTATGACCGCAGTACTCACACAAATAACCACATTGGGGTACAAGCCCCTTGCATATTCCAGTGGAATTTTGAACCCAGTAATGAGAGGTCACTTTCCATGCGAACAAAGTTCAGCAGCTGCCGCGTTTGCCATAGAGAATGCCACAAAACATAGTTATGGGATGCTCCATAACATTATTTGTTGAACATACATTATTTGCAATTGTAATAAAACTAAAAGGCACATTGGCCCTCATTCCGAGTTTGGAGGTAAGGGAAAAGGATTACCGGCATTGCTTGCCACTATGGGCTATTCTGACCAACCAGACCATTATTAACGGCACCGTAAAGTACAATGCCGTTAATAGCGGGCTGGGCGCACACACGCGACCCACCATGCCGGCATTAGCGGAATGCCGTAAACCGGAGTAGATCACAAGTGAGGCGGACATGCAAACAACGGTCTCATGAGGGCGGAAAAAGTGCCTACCGGCATGCCGTAAATACCGGCATCGCCGAACTGCCGTAAAGAGCCCTGAGCAGTGTTTCCAACTGCCACAGGTGCACACAATCAGCACAGGTGGAGGCAATGGAGTCAGGCCCAGTACAAAAGGAGCACACCCACACATCACACCCCCTCCCACACCCAGATGATTCCAATAGCAGTAGCATTACTGGAGCTGGAGGACCTGCTTGCATTGCCTCAACATCAACAACAACAACAACAGCCGCCACCACAAAGGAGAGGCGGGAGGGTGAGAAAGGCCCAGCATGCTCCCCCAGTGCAGCCACTTTACCATGCCGGCAGCCCCCAATCCCTCATATCAGAGCCACTCCCTTCAACCTAACCCCCGAGCAGATCCACACCCTGTACCGTCTGGACCGGGACACCATCACCACCATAGTGGACCTGATACACGACGACATAGTGAGCCTCATTGAAATACATACCGCCATCCCCCCTCTACTGAAGGTATTGTCTGTGCTCCACTTCCTTGCCACAGGCACCTACCAGCACACAGTGGGGCACATGCATGGCATATAACAACCCTTATTTTCCCGGATCCTGAACCAAGTGCTGGATGCCCTCCTCAAGCACACAAGGGACTACATATCCCTACCACGGACTCCCCAGGAGATATTTGATACAAAATTTGCCTTCCATGCACTGGCAGGCATGCTAAATTGTGTAGGTGCCCTTGACTGCACCCACGTGGAGTTGGTGGTCACGCATGCCATGGGGGTGGTGTTCCGCAACCGCAAGCAATACCATTCCATCAATGTGCAGATGGTATGTGACGCCAGCAAGATCATCACACATTGTTGTGCCCGATGTCCCGGATCAACTCATGACTCTTTGGTCCTGCGGAACTCCACGCTACTACGCTTCATGGAGAGACATCCTGGACGACGTGCCTGGCTGCTTGGTAAGTAGCAGGACTGGCACATGGCATTGAAAAGGGGGGAGAGATGCACACACCACCATGCTGCCGATGTTGATGAGACTGCACAATGTGCACATCACAAAACATTGTGCCCCAAACCATCACATACCGTACAAGACACACAAATCCAATATGAATGAAGTAAGGTCCACACCTATCACGACATGACTAACAGGAAACCACCCCACATCCCACGACACATGCACCACCCATCAGCGACCCTCACCCTCCGTAACTCCATCCAGCACCATGCAGTGCATATGCACCATGTTGATGTCCCCAGCATATCACCACACAGGACAAGCATCCCTGGGAGTGCATCATACTGAGCCTACTAGGGAATCCACAGTCTGGCACAGGGCCGGCACAATCACAGGAGTGCTGCATTTCACCATGGGAATGCCAATACTGATTGCCCAATATTGCACTGACTACTGCCAAATCTCACAGGAAACAACACCTCACTATTTTGACACTTACACAGCTGTATGCATACACCATGCATGTGCAACTAGACGTCAGTGCACACCATCATCTTGAAGATGAAACCCACACCATTAGACCATGGCACAGGAAACATGGAGGGACAGTAAATGACGGCAATGCATCCAGGCACATGTGCATATGAGCAACCATAACTTGCAGGCATGTGTGACTAGTACAGCTGCCCATCATGATTCCCCTGACATTTACCTTCATTTTTCTCTCATACAGGTGATAGTGGCTATCCCTTGAAGCCGTGGCTCCTCACCCCTGTCCGAAACCCACAGAACAGGCACGAGGAGGACAACAATTGTTCCCATACCCGTACACATATGGTCATCGAGCAGACCTTTGGCCTGTTGAAGGCACGATTTCACTGCCTCAGCCGGTCGGGTGGGGCACTCCTCTACAGGCATGAGAAGGTGGCCAAGATCACCATGGCATGTCTAATGCTGCACAATATGTGCATCTGCCGGAACATGCCCCTGCCCCCTGACATGGAACTGCTACCACCTGATGATGATGAAGGGGAGGAGGAAGATGTGGCAGGACCTCATCACGGTGCTGATGCACAGGGGGGACGTGCTGTGCGGCAGTCAGTGATTGCACAATATTTCTGACACACATGTCAGCAGAGGGTGACATAATGTTTGGACATAGGGCACTGGGTGTGGGGGTACATGTACACTATGCACTGTGAATGATTAAATGACACATGCGCAATGATGAATGTCCACTCAGGTCTTCTTTTTCACACAACTGGTGTATTGAATGTAACAATATTAACGTAAGTGTCAAAAACCTCCACCACCCTCACGCCCCTCTGCCTCCCCCCACAACTCCCCCACACACCCTCACCCCCTCCCCCTCCCCCCACAACTCCCCCACACACCCTCACCCCCCCTCCACCTCCCCCCACAACTCCCCCACACACCCTCACTCCCCTCCCCCTCCCCCACAACTCCTCCACACACCCTTACCCCCTGCCCCCACAACTCCCCCACACAAGTCCCATTGAGTCCACAAAGCATACATGAGGCTGCCATAACATTCACTCGGCACTCCCAGAGCCAGGGGGTGGCATGTCCCGTCGGCGCAGTGCATGGACCGACCGGCGGAGCGGGCTGGTTTGGGTTGAACTGCTGGAGGATGGTGTGGCCTCCTGCTGAGGTGGTGGGCGGGACGACCTGCCTCCAAGGCATCAGCGATGCATCCGAGCACCTGTCGGAGGGCCGAGACCTCCTCGCAGAGGCGGTTGGTGTTGTCTGTAAAGGACCGGCCCAGTGCTGACAACTCTGTGCGCCACTCCTCCCTGGCCTGACGGTTGTCCTGTACAAATTCTCGGATGAGTGCAATGAGCAGTCAGCCCGCTGTGGTCCTGCGGCTGCACCTGTGGCTGTGCTGGGAATCTGGCTGGCATGCCCAGCCTGCTCATCCTCCCCAACACTGAACACTGGACTGATTGGTCCCTGGGTGTGGTCATGGCCAAACTGCTCTGGGGTGTTGGTTTTCACGGTATCGCTCGTATGTACCTGTTGGGATGCAATTTGGGTTGGGGTATGGACCACATCCATTGTGTCATCCTCAATGGTGCCCCAGATGTCATCCTGGCTGTCTTCCACTGTGAGGGGTGCCGTGTCTGCCACCTCCCCAGCCACACTGGACTCCTCCGAATGGGGTGTCTGACAGGTGTCTCCAGGCAGAACAGTGGGTGAGTGAGTGGGGGTGGTGTGCCCTCCACGGGCATTGGTGGAACAGGTGCTATGTGTCCCTGCGGTGGCTTACTTGCAGGGACACAGCGCCCCCTGGCTTGTCCCCTGGAAGTTGACGGACGGTTGCTGTCCTCCTGGGACCTCTTACTGGGTGTGGCCTGTGCAGAGGTGGTGTCCTGCTCTTCGCTGTCATGCTCACTGCCTGTGGGGGTGGAAGAGAGTGACGGCATGAGTGATGTTTGGATAGGCATCATACATACATTGGGACAATTGCTTATCCACACAATTGTGGGTAATAGGCATTTGTGTTGGGAAGGGCACGTCAATTTATACATGGGTGGTAAATGCAGCCATATGTCGGAGTCACTCATGTTGCCCAGGAACTGTGCTGTCTGACATGCTCACTATTTTGGTCATGCACGCTATGTGCCTCATGGAATTTCCTACTTTGTGTGGTATGTATCATGTACGATATGGCCTTGTAGCAGGCATCAGCATGTGTCTCAGTTGCTTCGGCCTACTTTACAGGGAGTGTGTGTGTGGCCGACCATGGCGTGACTCTTTGGACAGACGTTGGCATTGACTTTCATCAGATTTGGCTTAGCAGTGTTTACTTTGGACACTCACCTCCATCGGCAGATGGCGTGGCGCCACACTCCATCTCACCTACGCCTTCAATCGATTCCGAACCAATCATGCTTGCACATGTGCCCTCCCATGGGGTGAGCTTAATGGGTGAACTTGGTCCTCCTCCAGTTTCCATGGACTGGGTGCGATTTACCGATAATATGTTGCGCACCCTTAGGCGGAGATCATCCCACCGCTTACGGCAGTCTTTCACTGTGCGGGGTGTGTTGCCCACTGCACTAACCTGCTGGGCACCAATTGCCCAGATCTCCTTTTTATGAAGCACTGCCTCCCTCCTCATGTTGCTGCTGAAGACTGTGCCTGCATGCAAAGTGTCCACAAGCATCTGCAGTTCGTCCTAGTTAAATCTCTCCTTTCTGAGGCGGGCAGATCCCTTCTTCAGAGCTTTAGGCATACTTGTAGGGGGTATTTTTCAGTCGATCAGCAGTGTCCCAGGGGTCCTGTGTGCTGAGGATGGCAATGGATTGTGTTTTTAAAGATGGCCGCCGTGCTCCTTCCCGTTCCTGTGCGATGACGCTATTTCCGGTTCCGCTATTTAGCGGTGACCGTAAATAGTGGTGTTTGCCAATTACGGTCACTGTTATTTATGGTCACCGCTAATGACGCATTGCACTATGTTGGAAGTGTAATCTGCACCTACCTTCATGCCGGTAAGGGCTTTTAGGGAGCCTTTTGCGGCATGGAGCTAGGTACCTTACCGGCACGGCGCAAAGCTTGTGCCTGCGAAGTCGTAGTAGTCCTTTATTAGCGAACTGGTGCCAGCACGGACATGCTATTTGCGCCATGCCGGTAAGGGACGTTACTTACCTCCAAACTCGGAATGAGGCCCATTGACTACCCAAAGGGCTTCTGCCTATGAGATAATCATATCGACTCCAATGATTAAAATAGTCAGATGTAAAATAGTGAATCCAGCTATGTTTATAGCTGAGCCTATTACCGAAGGAGAACCTATACACGATTGTGCGAACTATGAAGAGTTCTGTGATGAGCTTCCTAGAGTGAAGGAGAATGCAATCACGGGGGGAGAAATTGTCTTATTAACAGTTCTTCGAGAATCAATCAAAATGACGGACAAAGATATACAGGTGCTGCGATAGTGAAAGATTTGGCAAATGGAGAATTTCGAGTGCTCGTGAGTACTTGATTGCCATCACATTATTCAGTGCAAGCTGCAGAATTATTGGCATTGATATTCGCAGTCGAGAATCACGCAGACCAGGAAGTGACAGTGTTCAGCGACTCCACCTATGTGATGTCGGCAGTGCATGCAGGATTAGCGCGCTGGAAAAGGAGGGGCTACCACTGAGCGGGCAGCATGCCACTGCAGCACGCAGCCTTATTGGACAGGCTCATTAAGGCACTACAACTCCCAGTGGGCATAGCAGTCGTTAAATGCGCAGCTCACATGAAAAGGACAGACTTTATCTCACGTGGAAATCAAGCAGCAAATGCTGAAGCCAAGCGCATAGCAAATCCAGATATAGGAATGATGAATGTTCAAACCATTGATGTAAATGGAAGAATGACTGTGATGACTAACTGTGGACAAGGGATACAATCATATGCCTAAAAGACAGATAGTGGAGCTTCAAGCAGAGGCACCGCAAGAAGAAAAGAACTTGTGAAAGCGAAGGGGGTGTTCTTTAAACCCCTCTGAAGCACTGTGGTGACAAGACAGCACTGGTAAACCAGTAATGCCTATAGCCTTATTAAGGGTAGCGCTAGAACAGCTACCCTACCCAGCGCATACAACTAGGGAGAATCTTGCTTTAACTATTGCTGAGGATTGGTTCGTACCGAACCTAACGGAACATGTTGCATTTTTTTATTATTATTATTATTATTTGTTTATTTGTGTATGGTTAAAAATAACCTTTACAAAAATTAGAAAAAGAGAAGAAATCCAATTTTAAAACATGTTAATTTAAAAAAATAAAAATGAAAGCATGACAATAACAACATCAGGGAAGTAGAAATTTGCAACATATAAGCAATTTACCATCATTACATAAAAAGTAAGGAAAGGGGCATATGTAACAGAAGAAGTACAGGATTCTTAGTGTCGCCATCATCATTGCAAAGGAAACAAGAACAAATGATTCAAGGATTCTAGTATTCTAGTATTCTACTTGTAAACTTGTTTAGTCAATGGTTCCCACATATAATTCACTTTGTACTTCTAGTTTACATATATGTCTCAAAAACCTCATAATGGTTATTTGTAGCGATTTATCTACTCCATGTAGCATTTTAATCCAAAGTAATTGCAAATTAATTACGCCTGAAGAAGCAGCAAATTTGCTAAAATATTGTATCCGATAAGGTCTTAATACAATACAATATACCATCAAATGCTCCAGAGTCTTTTCCACTCCCACTATCTCGCAGAATCGGCAACCAAGTTCCCGTACAGAATCTTTACGCCGAGCAGTTAAGATTTCTCTAGTCGGTAAGGCATTGCACCTAAAACACGTAAATATGTGCCTGGCTGATTTATCAGGGAACAATGCTAGATATGTTTCCACAGTACCCAGTTTTTTTTATAATGGGATACGATGTGTTTTTGGAACCTAGTGGCCCCTACAGAGCACATTGTAGCGTCCCAGTCCCCCCATTCCAGACTTTTTTTTAACTTTATTTGGATTAAACATTAAAAGTTCAAGGCTTAAGCCCCACTGCTCAGGATGTACTATACATTCATCCTTGAGCTCGAGTATATAAGCAGAGAAGGTGTTATTACTGCGTAAACCCGAACCCAAGAGATCATATAGGGTTCCCCTCTTTGTTGTCAACAATTTCCTGAATAGGGAGAGTTTTTTTCCACATTAGCATACTAGAAAGCGAATTTAGGCCAAATACATACCGTAAAACTGCCACCGGAGTGCACTTTGGTAGACATGGTAAAATTATTCTCAATAGCCGTCCTTCAAATGTTTGCAGTTCTTCTATGAACCAATGTGGGAAAAGCTCCACTCCATAGCAAAGCTGTGATCATATTTTTTGCTTGTAGAAGCAGAGAACTGGTAAAACTGAGAATTTTCCATATTTGATGTCAATTTTTTTTAGTTGGGGCAGTAGAGGTATGATTTTTGCTTCCATATGTTTTCTATAGTGTGATTTCTGTTTGTTACCAAAAATTGGAAACCCCAAATATCGTATATTAGGCTTTACCACCAATTTTATGTGGTTCAAGAACCAGGAGTATTGTTTTAAATAGGGACGCGCATGGAGTTGTATGACAACTGTCTTGTTCTCATTAATCTGTAGATGATTTGCTACAGTGTAGTCTCTAAATCTACAGAGCAGTCGCTGGAGCCCTATGGGGGTGTGATCAAAGAGCATTAAATCATCTGCATATGCAGACCAGCAGATTTAAGTCCCCTCAACCAGCGGGGGTACAAAAGCCACCTCTTCCAGCCCCTCCCCTACGTCTGAGACATAGAGGTTGAAAATTGTGGGTGCGAATACGCACCCCTGTCGTAGTCCATTCGGTGCATCAATTAGACTAGAAAGACTGCCCTCATTATTCAAACGGACCTGCAATTGGGAACCCACGTGCAGCTGGATTAGAATGGAGAGTAGAACAGGGGGCATTCCAAGATGTTTTAACTTGCCCCACAGCACCGTTCGGTCCACCTTGTCGAATGTCATAGACAAGTCAATGGATGCGATGTATATTGGCGCAGCGTCTTTTTTCCATGCTTTGTTCTGCATAACAGTTAACAGGAGTCCTCCCGCATCAGTCCCCACATTTTTCCTAAATCCAAATTGTAGTTTGGACAGAATGGTATTTTTGTTAATCCAGCTATGTATGCAGTTTAGAATGACACCAGCAGAAAAAATGGTTGAATCCGCATCCAATAGGGCTATTGGCCGATAGTTGAGTGGATTTGAGCGGTCACCCTTTTTATATATTGGGATCACAAAGGAAATATGCCATGAAGCCAGAAAAATTCGAGTCTGAAGTATATCGTGAAACAATACAAATAGTATTTTGGTCCACAACTGCTCGTTTTGCTTAAAGACTACGTTAGCCAAGCCGTTGGGGCCGGATGCCCTAGACACTGGTGCCCTATTAATCAGAGCATCAATATCCTTCTGGCTAATATCAATATTCCAGTCGACATTGGATGTATCTGTTACTTCTAGTCGAAATCAACTTCAGAATAAAAAGAAAGTCTCACCTTGGCAGACTGGAAGATCAAGGAACGGCCAATGCAGCTTGTAAGAGTTACCCCGACTGCCGCAGCACCTGCTATCCGGTAATGAAATCCCGAGAGAAAGTGTGCGACTGGCAGGGAAACCCTCTCGGGAAGAAAACCCTGACGGGATCCGGGATCCGGTATCTTGATCACAGAATGAAGGTGACGTCTCCAATGATGATGCGGGAAGGCTTCTTCTGATGGCAATAGACAACAAGGTAAGGTGATTGCGGGAGAGGAGAGCGGCAAGTAATTAAGAAGATAGAAGAAGTCCTAACCTTTTAGGTGGCAAATCCTCGAATACCTGAAGCATTCCCTGAGAGCAGGGGTTCGGAGAGTTCGGAGAGAGCTGAAGGACGGGAGATCTAGAAAGTAATCAAGAGGTAAGTGTGTGCACGATGGGATGGGAATAGTAGGATGGGAAAGAGAACCCAGCTCTAAACTGTAGTAAATAATTACCCGGAAGGAACCCCAAAGAATGGAATAGAGCTGAACGTCTGGACGGGAAGGAGGAAATGGCCCTGGAAATAGAGCGGACCGAAGCGGCTGGGAAGAAAGTCTGAAATAGAATCAAGACAGTATTAGTACAATAGGATGAAGAAAAGCAAAGGTAGAATACAATGAGAACTCCTAGGAACAAACTCACAGAGCGTCTGCCAAAACAGTAGCGACGCGAAGTGCAGTCAAACTTTGTGCCGTATATGGAATCACGTGAGTGCCTCGCCGCGTTCCCGGCGAACGTGTAGAGACTGCAACGTTGTGTTCAACGCGGACTGTTCTGCGGTCCTCCATCTTGGAAGTACCGAACCGAGTTTCACTGCATAATCGGTTTCGGGACCATAGTGACCAACGTGATGTGTGTGTAACAGTATCAAAGGCAGTTTGCGGGGAACATTGTTTTGTTTGGTAAATGCTGCCAAAATGGCCACCCCACTTAGATAATGCCAGGCAGTTCTGAGATGCCTTATTATTGACCAGCGCCCAAAACGATCTAGATGAGTTATCCTTTAGTGCACCCAACATTTTTTCCCCATCTAGTTGATATAGCATGGCTCTGCGCTCCTTAATCTTCCTTTTCCAACAGTTGGCAATATGTTTCTTTAGAGCGATTTTTTTTGCAGCGGGAAGTGATACTTTAACCCACTGCCTCAGGGCCTTCTGTCTCTGACTTTTGAGATTTCTTATCACAGGATCGTAAGAATGTGTATGATTGATCCTAGCCCGATCTACAAGAATGGGGACTGCCGTATGCGATACCACATTACCCACATAATGTGGGAAGGAGTCTTTCGAGTACATTAAGTGCTTTCTATTTAAAGTAGAGGAGTTAAAGTCATCAAGAAAGACTGCATTTATTTTTTCTACATTGCCCTTATGCCACCCAATTCTATTTTTTGCCTGGTTTATTTCTAGGTTCACTAGGTTCGAATGAGTAGTACTCTGAACCCTTTCCCCCTCCAAATTTAGATACAAGATCTTATGATCACTGCAGTTTGTCTTCAACAACTTGAACTCCTCTACCCTGCATATAAGTGAGTCAGTAAGAAAGATATAATCAATTGCACTTGTTTGCGTCCCTCTATAACAGGTGGTGTATGGAGTTTTACTTTTCCATAGGTCCATTGTATTTGACAGACCCCAAGACTCCAAAAAAAACCTCCAGAGGTACCCCTGCGTGTTTTTATTTCCCAGTATCCAATTTGGTTTTCTCAAAACCTCAGCTTTGGGCAGAGAAATTACATTTACAATTCCAGCATTAAAATCCCCTGCAATTATCGTTACCAAATTTTTAGAGATTTCATGACATTTCATCATCAGGGCCCCTATTCTTTTTTGTTCTTTCTCAGTATCTAGTTTCATGCTCCAGTAGATATTGATAATCAAGAGATCACTGTCCCCGATAGGCGTACTGTGTTCAAAACGTAGTAACATTGGTAAACACAAATCAGCTATCCTGTCAATTTTTATTACTTTGGGCATCAAGGAGGTAGCTACTCCGATCAGTAGACCACCCACGGGTCTACCTACTGTACCTTTTTTGCCACAGTTGAATGAACAATAAAACCATCGAATACAAATTCAGAAATAAGCCAGATTCCCTGTAAACAAAAATAAAACATTCTTTGAGTAGAGTACATATTTCCAAGGAGTTCCTCAATGACCAATTTCCCCTCGAATTCCAGCTAATCAGGGGGAAAGTTGCATGTCTACTAACTATTGGGTTTCAGGCCCTGGAGTTGTGATATAGAGTCTGTTAATGTGAGAGCCAACCATCTAAGGTTGGGCTCTCCAAAGGTACTTTCCATTCTATTAGCATTGGTGCACTGGTTCTCATCCACAGTCTGCCCCTCCCCACCTGAGCAGTGGGTCCCCTCTCTGAAGCCACCCTCTCCAGATCGTATCCCATTCTGTGGAAAGTACTACTTTCTTTCAAGACTGACTCCGTGATGATATTGGAATGGAACACAACCCTTACATAATCGTATCTTGCTGGATGTACGAAATCCACCAACATAATATCTCCTGAAGTAATAAGAGAGAGGCTTGGGATTTCCCCAAAAAGAGCCAAAACCGTAGGTCTGTTCAGGGAACAAGGGCCACCCTTGTCAAATAGATAATATAAGAATATGCTCGGAAATTCCACGCATTTGAAGGGGCGATAGTTAATACCCACTGACTGTGCTGCCACCACTGATGTACCAAGATGTCCCCGGGGAGGCACAGTAGGCCAGATGCCACCATGACATTCCATAGCCGGTCTGCCCACCATGGGTATCTCATGTGTTTCAGTGTGCCCTTTCCCTTCCTTTTGTAAACCATCATTCAATGAATCCCGAGCTGTCTTTAAGACCTTCAGATTCTGGTTTTGACAGTCTTCTTTGGCAGCGAGATTGTTTACCAGTGTCGGTGGTAAAGTTGTTTTAGGGATAGTTTCGTTTTAGACACCAGATACCTGTATAGAAGGCGAAGTGACTTTAGTGGCAGATTCAGTTTGTGTACCGTTATCATGACCCTCCAACATCAGTTTTATGACCCTTCTGATCACTCGTTCCATCACGGGGATGCCTTCCTGTGAGTTAGCTTCTTCCACACCCTCTTTAGTTTCTACGCCCCCTAGCGGATTGGACCCATTTACAAGGTCTGTATTTCCCTCATTAGTTTTAAGTTGCAGACAGCTATTACGCCCTGGGCCATTAGATTGAAAACATAGCCCCGATGGCTCAGGATTGTTAGTAGAGTGCATAAGTTGCAATTTCACTTCATTTGCACCTTGGTTACCTAGCTCTAACACAGTAAACCTGTCTGAATCAAGGCCCCCCCTTCCTTTGATCCCAATTCTCTCCAGGGAGGAGCCTCCTCAATCCATTGAGGACCTCTGTTGTCCTTGGGGGTAGAGCGCCTTTATCTGGAGGAGGGACCAGTATTGAGGCTAGGGAAGGCGAGTTAGATTCTAACAGCTTCGTTTGTTTGGGGAAGAAATTAAGCAAAGTTCCCTGTATGTTTTGTTCTGACAGCGTGAGGCCCTTGTTTTTAGTACTAGGAGATTTCAGTGGGCGCTTAACGCCCTTGTTTTTTAGATTGTCGGATAACTGATCTGGGGCAGAGATGCCCTTCGTTCCTTTGCATAATAACACATCTGGGCCTTCCTCTACTTCAATGATATCAGAGTCCAAATCTTCTGCCTCACCTCTCAAAAGCCATCTCCAGTTATTTTTAGCGACTTTATCATTCTTCCGTTTATAGCCTGAGGTATTCTTTCTGTGCGAGATGTTAATTGTCTTTCTGTTGGTATTATTTTTAATAGAGTTGCGGGTCATTTGTTTCTGTTTCAAAGGCATCGGCCTGTCTTCTTTTTTATTATTTGTTTTGTTAGGATTGTTGCTCGAGCCAGCAATTTTGAGGGCCTCATACATTGACATTTCGGGTTCTTCAAATAATCCCGAAGGGGCGGGCGACCCACCCAGTGACGATGCACTGGGTATGGTGGCCCCGACCTTCCCCCGGGATTCAATAGGTGCCAATGCGGGCACCCTCGGGTCTAATGAATTAGAGTTAACCGCACCGCAACTTGCTGCAAAGCAGTTTTGTCTTTCTACTGCAGCTATGAGCTGTTTTAATAAAATGGTGTGTATAGATAGTTCGTTTAGTATCAATCCATTCAAAGGGTCCCCCTGTGCTGGCCCCATCACAGGCTCCCCAGCTATCGGTTTTGCCGATGAAAGCTCCCAGTCCGCCTCCCTCCCCAGTGGGTACTGGGACAATGCCATAAGTGAACTATTGATCATTTCTGGGCTTCGTTCACTTTCCTTCTGATGTATAGATTCTTCCGGCTGACTGAATCCCTCCAAGCTCTGGAGTCAATCTGTAGAATAGACTCATCCGCCACCGCCCCACCCTCTGCCAAATTCATATCAGCATTTCCCATGGGGGAGGGTGGTGAGGGGGGTAAGGGAAGTTTACAGGCCATACTCATTGTGCCCTTGACAGGGGTAAATACCAAAGGTGCAGTCAGAATATCATGAAACAGACCTGCCGCTGCCTTGGATTCTCTCCTAGTCAGTGGCATGGTCCTCTTGTATGTATACATTTCCCTCTTATTTTTCCTCATACCGTCCGCATGAGCATTGGTATTCAAATTTAGAAACAGATAATACTAAACAAAAATAAAAGATTACCACTAGACCTTGTATTCCGCCGACCCGCACCCCGCAACCAATCCAAACAGCCCAACATCACTTACGTTGCACTTCCGGATACACGCGCGGATGCGCGTGCACCCGTGCTATAAGCTGGGCGTCGGGTCGCGGGAGGCAGGGGGCGTGGCAGACAAGTTAGGAAGCTGTAGACAAAGAAACAGGACAACATAAGACACCTGCCGAGTGTGTGTCAGATCAGTAGACAAGAGCTATCGGTAAGTAAATGGCAAAAACAGCCACTGAGTGAAAACTGAGTGAAAACTGAGAGTAAAGTCAATAAAGTCTGTAATAATAATTACCCTGGTAGCAATAGTCCAGGCTGGGCGTTTCGGCAGGATGAAAGTCAATGGCACTTCCTCTCACGCATTGGAGCCTTCACAGTGCTCCCCAGGGAATCGTGAGGACGCTGTTACAATTTCCCAGTCAGCAGAATGTTTCCACAGGCACGGCAAGCGGCAAGGGTAGGGAGAACAGCCCAACAGCACTTACGGTGCACTTCTGGATTTTTTATAGTAAATTGTATTATTTGTCAGCAATTCACGGCTGGGCATACACTGCGCATAGTGAGGGCGGTCACCCCAAGACCCAATGGCCCTTTTCAGCACTTGCATATTGACTATGTCAACATGATATAAGTTTGTAATGTATACAGATACCTTTTACTTGTAGTATGTCCTTTCTCCAGATGGATAGAGGCAGGTACATGTACGTACCCAGACTCTACCTGTGCAGCCAAGTTCTTGGTGCGTGAAGTGTTTCCTAGATGGGGAGTATGTGAAGTAATGAGATCAGATAATGGACCGCACTTTGTTAACACAGTTTTCGAGCAGATCAACTCGCTGCTTAGTATAAAACACAAGTTTATAAGCTCAACGGCCTGTTAAAAGAAAGAATAGATAAACTGAAGCTTACTTTGAAAAAAGGGTGATTCTACTGCCTACCACTGGCATTGTATGCATTGAGGCACACGTAAGCCTTAATAAAAAAATAAGGAAATGCCAAACTTTGATCGTGGACACAGCAATTGCAAAAGGATACAGTACCCTGATTCCTTCCACACACAGCTCTTGTTCTGTGTTACTCATGGTTTTACACAGTGATGACCTTTCTAGGCATATACTTACGTATTTTGAGTTGGTATTACGTTCGTATCTGTCACTTGTGGGGAGAACTTGCCGCATTCCAGATTTTCTTCGTAATACTGACAACGGAAAGATTGTTAGAAGATTGCTCATAATCATCACTGAAGAGTTTTTGAAGTTGCCTGAGTTCAGTGAGGAAAACACAAATGCCCCTATCACCAGACGCAGCACATAGACTGGTCAGTGTGGTGTTCTTTTGGCTTATTGAAGACTATCCGCATCTCGTTGGAAGACACACAGATGTGGTGTCATTTCTTAGAGACCCAAGAAATACTGCAAACTTGAACGTGATCCTGGAAAGTATCATCATCCAGGTGGCAATCTACTCTGAAAGAAATCACAGAGCTGTGTAGAAACTTTCCTCCGAGGGACAGATCGAGGAAGTGATAAAAAACCATAAACTTTGTTCATGCTGACAGGGGAGCTACAATGTCATCTGGACTGAAGCAAATTTGAGGCATCGAGTGGGAACTGGTTAATGAAGCAGAATGTATAGACGCTCACAGAAATCATCTTTTTTCACGATAAGGGGACATTTGCACCACGACTGGTGGAGAAACTGGTTCCAGAAAGCAGCGGTTCCAGAAAGCAGCTAGTTGATCGAGGAAGAATGCTGCAGAAGACAACAAGTTTCCAGAATCAATTTAAAAATGCAGCATCATTAAAGGTGTTTTTCCTTCCTTAGCATCAAATGATTGAGATGGGCAATCAAAGTAGCAACTTCTTGTTGCCCCAAGAGGACAGACAAGCAAATTGCCCCAGAAGCAGATGCTGTAAGATTACCTACCATTGTATTGTTTACACATGTATTGTATTCATGCTCATATTGCTTTCACTAACAGTTAGAACTGCTTTTTATGTTGTAGCACATGACGCAAAGGTTCCTATATACGTGTCTGAGCAGAAGGAAAAGGTAAACGTGGCAACTACAAGACAACCCAGGCCGTTCATAGTCATTCCTGTCCCTAGAAAAAATGGACAGATACCTGAGATCGAAATGGATGTTATAAGTAATACCTCAGGACGGCGGAACAGGCAAATTAAAGGGTTGACAAAGGTTAGGCCCACACAGATAATGCATGGAGACACACCTGGTCCAGTAACAAGAAGCCGAAGCACAAGTCTCACAAGACAATCACGTGCAGAGATGATAGCAGAATCTATATGGCCGTTTTTAGCCATTGCCAGAAAAAGACAGAGGGATAAAGAAAGACTTGCTGAACTTTCTTCTACGCAAATAGCCCGGATGGATGTTCCAGCAAATCGACCAGCCAAAATAAGTTATACTGATGTATTCAGAGATGTGGTTATAGAAAACTACAGGAAGAATTTGAGAATTAAAAGAAGCACCCAAGAAGACAATTATGAACTGAATGATTATCTAGACAGCACAGCACACTTGGGAAACAACATATGGTACCAACACATCAAAGAAGTTGGAAGAAGGACGTCAGATGAAGACTGCTTTGTATGTGCCCTCCTGCCATACAGCATGGGAAAGTCAAAGATCTTCATAGCAATTGAAATTGATGTCCAGACAGCTCATTGCCTATCGCACATAGCACTTTGCAAAGCAAGAGGTCAATTTGTGGGAAGTGATGCTTCTCTTAAATGGGCAACTGAAAGACAGATCCAGATGAAGATGACTACATACAAGATATAAAGACAAGAAACAGAGCCCATACGAGAAATCATGTGATCAGATATGAAAAACCAGCAGTGAAATGAGCTGGCATTAGATGGGAAGTGAACAAAAAACTTGATGTCAAAGGAAAATCTGCAGAAAAAGCTTGCAGATGGAAGGACAAATGCAAATTTGGGTAACAGTACTATCACCAGACGGATGGGAAAAAGGAGTGGTGATCTGCAGAGCATGGGTAGTTATTGGCTGTTACCAACCTACTATTGATATAGTACAGAATGGATGCAAGCCATTATGGCCAAGACTTGCTAAACTATTGACATGGGTCGAAGACAGAGGAGGACCCTTGCAGATAGTACCTTTAGAAAGTTCAAAGTTTTGCTTCAGGAACAATGGCACAAGAAAATGGGGGGAAATCACAACTGTGGACAAATATTCGATGCACCAGGAATGGTGCATGGAACAGCAGTAATCATGGATCACTGTTGGGCCTGTGGAACAAAAGCCTACATCAGACTGCCTAAAGATTGGGGAGGAATTTGCACATTAGTGAATGTCCATTGGTCATACATCCCCGATGGAAACTGTGGCATTCATGGAGACTCTATTGACTGTGCCGCTACGTTCTCTGCTGTTTGTTTTGAGCGGTCTTGTTGTTGCAATCAAGATGGCCACCTCCACCTTATACTGGCTTCAGTTCCACGGTACCGTGTGTTGCACCTATGGTTTTTCCCGGATTCGCCAATGCTAGTGTTTTCATCCTTTGAGTTAACGCTCTGTTCTGTTTCTCTTTCTGCCTTCCTTGCTCTCTTCTGTGCGGTAGTCTCTTCGACCGCTCATCTTGTGTTTTTCTTTCTGTCCTCTGTGCGCCTTCCGCATTCTCTATAATTCCGTCATTTCTTTCGGTTTGGCTCTCTCTGTTTCTCCGGGTCGCTTCCCGACCTCCTGCTTTCTCCCACTTTGCTATCTCTGCGGGCCCGTGTCCTCCGATCCGTGCAGCTACTCTCGACTTCACCGAATCAGCCTTTTCTATTTTTGACTATCTTTATTTTTTCCTATTATCAAGAACTTATTTTTCTCGCCGGTAGCATCATTCAATCCTGTCTTCACGGACACTTGTTGGTAGAGACTTCTGCAACATTAAAGACGGGTCATCCATTTGGAGACATTCAATAACTTGCTCCTGAAACAGGAATTTCACCATCTTCTACCTTCCGCTCAGGAGAGACTATACCAGCTTTTTTTTAGTCAGGAGGCTTTTTCCCTGTTTTGAGGACTAGCTCCCGGGACACCCTGTGGTCTGGTGCTTGGACCCCAGACAGCGTGGCCTCCAACGGAGCCCTTCCTTATTTGCACGACAAGAAGATAAAGAAGAAGGTAAGAGAAACAAAAGCTACTCATAGAAGAAGAAAGATAGACACCCAAGAAAGCTCAAAAGAAGAACAAGGTGAGGAGGAAGGGGGGAAGGTGATCACCGAGTTTGACACCATGTTCCTGCATTGGTGATTCCTAAAGGTGACCTGAACATTGATAGTTTTCCAAAAGCAGATGCTCATCTAAGAAAAAGGAGATCTGTGGAACTGATAAATCGAACAAAGAGAAAGAACTACTTCTCTGCTCAGCCAGACCTCATCAGTGTTCACGATGATCTTTATGCCAAGAATCCAGGTTGGAGAAAATACCAAGTGGTTACAAATCACCAGATGGGAATTGCTGCAGACAATTAACACAACTATAAAAGGATGCAATGCAATCAGAGAAGAACTGAGAGCTGTAAGACTAAATGGCTCTCCAGAACAGATATGTCCTGGACATGATTACAGCCATGGATGGAGGTGTTTGTGCCAAAATTGGAGAATCATATTGCACATTTATTCCTTCTCACGATGACGAGAATGGAACTTTGACAGAGGCCATAAACATGCTGATGAAACTCCATGGCCAGATGATAGAAGAAGTAGAAGATATTGCTGATGACAGCTGGATTGGATCACTTTTCTCATGGGTTCCACAATGGATGGCAGATATGTTCAAATTTCTTGAAGCTTTGCTATTAATAGTGATGCTTGGATATTGTGTAATAAAGATAATAATCTTGCAATGCAAGGAGACCGCAAAAAAAGCCATAGGGATGAAGAATCAACTTTGTGACATCCAGTATCCATGCACCCGAGGGAACGAAGTTCCTGTATCCAAAGGACCACAGAAAATATGTGGGAAGATGGATCTACTGCAGTCCAAGTGGATGGTGAACGCTCATGACATGGAATAAGGATTAGCATGTGAAGTCAGCTGGATGCCTGAAGGGAGTCATAAAAATATGGGTGCCTAAGAGGCACTTCTTCAGACCAGGACATCTAGGAATAGAAGACGATGTGAGAGTGGTCGATAAATCGCCCAGAGTGGGGAGTGTAGAGGAGGAGCCAAGTACCCCACCCCACCCCACCTGCCCCGCCTACATTACCTGAGAAGTATGAACCAAAGTATGTGAAGTATACCTCACCAATAAGAAAGCAAGAAGAAGCGCAAAGGACTCTGTGCAGTACCCATAAGAATACATATACCTAAGAGAATATGGGAAGTAAAGTACCCATTGAAAAAACCATACCTACATCCAAGACAATATGATGGTCATTTGAATGCGATTCCTGATGAAACAAAGAAAGTGAATGACTGTCAATGTGCACACAATAATGGAGGAGAGGAATCGACACTCTCCCCCGAACCACAGAAGCCGAATGAATTCGACCCTCCACCCGTGGTTGGCACAGGCGCCTGATTATAGACACAGGACACCACGTGGCAGCCAATGGGGGGAAGAGGAGTTAGGAAGAGGTTGTGGATAGGGTAGGGGTGTAGGAACACCGGATAGAGGGTTAGGGAATTCCTAAGGTGGATAGGAAAGGGGAAGCACAGGGAAAAACCTCCTTATCTAGTTTTTTTTCCTAAACTAAACACATAGGTTATGCGCTATGAATCTTGCCTCCAGCCTACCTCCAAAAATCGTATAAACACACCTTAATACGTGTGAACATGTAACAAGATAAACATATAGCAAGCATAGATGAACACCAACAGTGGAATTAGATTCCATACATGAAATACATGACACATGGCCCGTTGGGCAAGCTGAAGCAACACTGAACACATATGGCCATAATGTACACGTGCCAAGACAGGGACACAGAACACTGGTGTGCCTAATCAGCCTTGAACCCTGAATGTCCTGTACTGTATGTTGCTGATTTAACAATCCGAAACATGGTCCACACTCTGTCGTGTGCATTTGAACACACGAGTATTAATCATCGACATCCTGAAAACACACACTTTGCTATAGACTCGTAATGTGCCCAGGACTTATCTGAGTTCCGAGCAGCCCCACGGGACCACTCGGAGTCTGAAGAAAATGCTGTAACCAATGTCAGCCAGCCCGCCCACATTCCTCCTGCTTCCAGTATTTACCAGAGTAATGTACCCATTACTTATCTGAGCTCTGAGCGGCCCCACGGGACCACTCAGAGTCTGAAGAAAACGCTGCAGCCAGTTCGCCCGCTTCGTATTGCTCCAAAGTTTTACGGGCTGTAAGGAAAGCTTCGCTCGCGTCTCGCTCCGACCGCACCCATCCAGGAACACAAAATAAGCCACACCTGCGGCTGCGAGCGTGTTGGCTTTATGCTGCCCTTCATTACTTGCAGCTGGCAACGCGCGGCAACTTGTGCTGAACTACAGGTCCTCCCCGGAATGCTGGGAAATGTAGTTCTCTGTACCAATGCTTCAATAAGCAAACTTAGTTACTCCCCGGCGGCACCAGCCCTTATTCCTGACATTACCTCCTCTCCCAGGCCTCTTTCCAGGACCGGGTTTTTCTGGATGTCTCAAATGAAATATTTTCACCAATCTGGGGGCATGTACGGCCTCTGCTGGTTCCCATGAACAGTCTTCTGGTCCGTAACCTACCCATTGAATGAGGTACCATAGCTGCGTCTTCTTCCTTTTCACGTCCAAAATCCTTTTAACCTCGTATTCCTCTTGTCCATCTTGTACAATGGGTGGAGGCCGTTTGGTTTTCATTCCGGGAGCTGCAGGTTTAAGTAAAGATACATGAAATACTGGATGTACCGGCACAGTCTTTGGCAAACGCAATTTCATAGCAGTATTTGATACACACTTACATATTTCATAAGGACCAATAAACCGAGGCATAAATTTACGTGATCCTACCAATGAAAGATTGCGTGTTGATAACCAAACCCGATCCCCCACTAGATACTGCGGACTCTCTTGTCGATGTTTATCCGCCTGTTTTTTATATGCTTCTTTGGCTCTCTCCAAATTTGTGCGTGCCCTCTGTCTGACTTGAAGAAGCAACTGTTTTCGCTCTTGCAACGCTGGCATATTTTCCATATTTGGTAGTTGTTCTGGTATCATGTTTTGTTCATGCCCATACAAACATTCATTAGGTGCCATTCCCAAAGAACTGTGAAAAGTGTTATTATATGTAAACTCCGCCAACCACAGTGCCTGCACCCATGATTCTCTGCCATCCCCCAGGTAACCTCTCAGGTATTGCTCCAATGTCTGGTTCACTCTTTCGGTCTGCCCATCGGTTTGAGGATGATAGCTAGTGGACAGAGCACAATTGATTCCCAACATCCGACAGAAAGCACGCCAAAACCTGGATGTAAACTGCGAGCCCCTATCCGACACAATGCTCTTTGGCAGACCATGCAATCTGACTACATGTTGCAAAAACAACTCTGCCAACTTGCCCGCTCCCGGAATTCCCACACATGGAACAAAATGGGCTTGTTTGGACAGAAAATCTACCACCACCCAAATGGTATTGAACTGATTATCGGGTGGTAGGTCAGTAATGAAATCCATTGACAGGTGAGTCCATGCTCTTTCAGGAGTGGCCAATGGTTGTAAGAGCCCTCTCTTTTTTACATGCTCAGACTTATTACGCGCACAATTTTCACAGTGCAATAAATAGTTCTCCACATCCTTTCTTAATTTAGGCCACCAAAAGTACTTCTCTAACATAATTTGCATTTTCATTTGCCCAGCATGTCCTGCTAAAGGTGACTTATGGCACCAATACAACGCCTTTTCTTGTAATTCTTTGGTGGGTAAGTACAAATGCCCATTATGGTAAGGCAACCCCTCCCGCACCATCCGTGTTGCATCCATATTTTTCCACTTCTGCATTTGACTTGGTGACAACACCTTCTTTATTTGATCAGTTATGTGTTTAGTGACTGCTCCAATAACTTTTTCTGGGGCAATGATTGTTTTGACTTCTTCTACTAGATTGTCTGTATTTTGTTGTCGGGATAAGGCATCCGCCTTCCCATTTTTACTGCCGGGTCTGAATGTTACCACAAAATCAAACTCATTAAAATACTGGGACCATCTCAGTTGTCTCTGGCTCAGGGTTTGTGCAGTTTTAAAATATTGCAAGTTCTTGTGATCTGTTACCACCACCACCTGATGTCGTGCCCCTAGTAAATAATGTCTCCATTCTAGAAAGGCTGCCCGAATGGCCAACAATTCCTTATCAGTAATGGAGTAGTTCTGCTCACAACTGGTCAATTTTCTAGAGAAAAACGCCACTGGATGCCATATTCCATCTTCCTCTTTCTGTGACAATATAGCTCCTATGGCCAAATTGCTAGCATCTGTCTCCACCTGAAAAGCTTTCTCAGTGTTTGGATGTCTTAACACGGGTGCTGTAGTAAAGGCTTTCTTTAATTCTTTAAAAGCACTTTCTGCCTCAGAATTCCAAACAAATCTTACTGCCTTCCGAAGTAATTGTGTGATAGGAGAAACTATCTTAGAGAAATTACTAATCAAACGCCGATAAAAATTGGCGAACCCTAAGAATGATTGGATATCTTTAATGCACTGCGGGGAAGGCCACTCAGTTACTGCCTGCACTTTCTTGGGATCCATCACCACTCCTGCTGGTGTCAAAATAAATCCTAAAAATTCAACCCGTTTTACATGGAATACACATTTCTCCAATTTTACACTCAGTTGGTATTCCTGCAGACGCTTCAACACGGCCTGTACATGTCCAACATGTTGTTCTGGGGAATCTGAGTATATCAAAATGTCGTCAATGTAAACAATAACAAAAATGTCAATGAAATCTCGCAATACTTCTTGCATAAAAAACTGAAAAGCCGCCGGAGCGTTACATAAGCCAAATGGCATTACAAGGTACTCAAACAACCCAAACTTAGTTCTGAAGGCCGTCTTCCACTCATCCCCCTCCTTAACTCTTATCAAGTGATAGGCACCTCTCAAATCAAACTTAGTGTAAATCTTTGCGGACCGTACTTGATCCAACAAGACAGAAATCAAAGGTAAAGGAAACCTATTCTTAATTGTGACCTTATTTAATGCACGATAATCAATGCATGTTCGTAACGTGCCTTCCTTTTTGGGAACGGAAAATAAGGGGGAAGAAACAGGGGATGTTGAATGTCGGATAAACCCTTTAGCCAACATCTCATCAAGATATTCTCTGAGATGTTTGTTTTCAGTTTCAGTGAGGGCATATATCCGACTGCAAGGCAACTTGGCCCCCTCCTCTAAGTCGATTACACAATCATATGATCGATGCGGTGGTAGTTGTTCCGCTCCTTTTTTGTCAAAAACTTTAGCAAATTCCATATACTGGGCAGGGATCTCTGTTTCCACCACTCCCACTACTGGCATATCCGGTTTCCTTTCCACCAACAATGCTGCCGGTCCCGATTCTGATAACATAAGTTCCTTACACTCCTGTTCCTCGAACCACAACCTCTGCTTTGCCCAGTCAATTCTTGGATTATGTTCCTTCAACCAAGGCATTCCCAGGGTCACACCAAACTGAGGTGCTGCTATCAAATCAAATGTGATTTCCTCTCTATGACCTGCCGCACATATCATTTCCAATTTATCAGTCTGCTTCCGAATTGGTCCGGATATCAATGGGGAACCATCCACTGACTGAACACCTTCCACCCTCTCCTTGTCTTGCACAGGTAATCCTAACTGTTCAGCCAAAGTAATGTCTACAAAATTTCCCGTAGCCCCCGAATCCACCATTGCCCATACCTCTTTTTTGGACAACGCAAAACATAATGTCACCAGGATATAAAAATGAGAGGTTTTACTTCCAACCGTGTTTGCTACCCATCTGGGGAACCTTACTTCACTCGGGCCAGACACCTGTGTTCCCCCTAAGGCCGGCCCATCTCTTTTACCGTTTCCTTCTTGCTCTTGTCTCCCCCGCCCCCTTTCTGAGGAGTATTAGGGCAATTGCGGATAAAATGCCCTGCTTGTCCACAATAAAGACATAGATTGTTACTTTTACGCTGCTCTTTTTCCGCGGTTGATAAAGGTCCTCTGATACTACCAATCTGCATGGGTTCCGCCTCACTCAACCTTCCTCCTCTACTTCTATCTAGTCTCGCAAATGAAACAGCCTCCGGTCTTTTTCTTTCACCTCTTCTCTCGTTCAATCTGTGATCGAGTCTCAATGCCAAATCTATCATAGCTGTACATGTTCTAGGTTGCGGCTCCACTTGAGCAATGGCATCCTTTAGTTCATCCTTCAATCCTTGATAAAATAATACTGTTTGTTTAGCCTCTGGCCATTCTGTTTCAATCACCAATCTATTAAATTGGGTCACGTACGTTACCAAATCTTTAGTACCCTGCTTCAACCCTAATAATTCTTTATCTTGGGCCAAAGACACTTCCCGCCGATCAAACAACCTTCCAAATTCTGCCAAAAACCCATCCCAACTATACAACAAAGGATCATCCTTTTGAACCAAGGGCATTGCCCAGGCCGCCGCATCCCCTGTCAAGTATGATATTACAAATGCTGTTCTGGCCTTAATGGTCTCAAACGCCATGGGTTTGCACAGAAAATGCAATCTACATTGTGTAAGAAACATCATATACTTCCGAGGATCCCCAGAAAACCGTTCAGGTGCCGCTAACGGTACATTACTAGGAGATTGAACTATAACGGTAGAATTTTGACTAGTAGATGGTTCTCTAACATTAGACCCACTAGCCCCCTCCAAAGGGGTTCGCTGAGCCATCAAACCTTGTACTTGTACTTTTAAATTGTCTGACTCTTGGCGTGCCTGTGCTAATTCTAACTGAATATCTTGAAGAGCCTTTAGCACATCGGCTAAAGGCGGAGGAGTCGTATCCATTTGGCTTGGGTGGTTTTAGTATCCCAGTATGGGGGTGGCTTATTATGTCAATGTGCACACAATAATGGAGGAGAGAAATCGACACTCTCCCCCGAACCACAGAAGCCGAATGAATTCGACCCTCCACCCGTGGTTGGCACAGGCGCCTGATTATAGACACAGGACACCACGTGGCAGCCAATGGGGGGAAGAGGAGTTAGGAAGAGGTTGTGGATAGGGTAGGGATGTAGGAACACCGGATAGAGGGTTAGGGAATTCCTAAGGTGGATAGGAAAGGGGAAGCACAGGGAAAAAACCTCCTTATCTAGTTTTTTTTCCTAAACTAAACACATAGGTTATGCGCTATGAATCTTGCCTCCAGCCTACCTCCAAAAATCGTATAAACACACCTTAATACGTGTGAACATGTAACAAGATAAACATATAGCAAGCATAGATGAACACCAACGATGGAATTGGATTCCATACATGAAATACATGACACATGGCCCGTTGGGCACGCTGAAGCAACACTAAACACATATGGCCATAATGTACACGTGCCAAGACAGGGACACAGAACACTGGTGTGCCTAATCAGCCTTGAACCCTGAATGTCCTGTACTGTATGTTGCTGATTTAACAATCCGAAACATGGTCCACACTCTGTCGTGTGCATTTGAACACACGAGTATTAATCATCGACATCCTGAAAACACACACTTTGCTATAGACTCATAATGTGCCCAGGACTTATCTGAGTTCCGAGCAGCCCCACTGGACCACTCGGAGTCTGAAGAAAATGCCGTAACCAATGTCAGCCAGCCCGCCCACATTCCTCCTGCTTCCAGTATTTACCAGAGTAATGTACCCATTACTTATCTGAGCTCTGAGCGGCCCCACGGGACCACTCAGAGTCTGAAGAAAACGCTGCAGCCAGTTCACCCGCTTCGTATTGCTCCAAAGTTTTACGGGCTGTAAGGAAAGCTTCGCTCGCGTCTCGCTCCGACCGCACCCATCCAGGAACACAAAATAAGCCACACCTGCGGCTGCGAGCGTGTTGGCTTTATGCTGCCCTTCATTACTTGCAGCTGGCAACGCGCGGCAACTTGCGCTGAACTACAGGTCCTCCCCGGAATGCTGGGAAATGTAGTTCTCTGTACCAATGCTTCAATAAGCAAACTTAGTTACTCCCCGGCGGCACCAGCCCTTATTCCTGACAATGACCAAGATGAATGGTGACGTCATACGAGACTGAATCAACTCTGTATAGAAGATAACCAGACCAAAGTGGCAGACGATTTATGGAGAGCAAAGAAGTACCAAGGATAAGTGACATCTTGGGATCAAGATAAAGAGACATATGCCATAAGTATGAAGAAGATACTTAGTTAGTTTAAACGTGTACAGAGGCAATGAAACGCAAGCAGCAAAGCAATCATGATGCTAGCCAAATGCTTATAGTGAATAGATTGCGGCAAGCACCAACATATACCTCGTAGATACATATGGAGTGAATAAAGGGTGAATGTTCCACTACGTATATAGCAGTCTTGAACAACAAGGAAGGCCTCAATTCAGTGTTGCAGTTACAAAAGCAATTGAATTAAACAGAATATATTTCAGCTAAGGAGTTGGATGAGACAAGAGAGCCAAGGTCTTATCAGAACTAGAATTGGCTGACATTGGATACAATTAATGTGAAAGAAAAGAAGCTCCTGTTCAAGGAGGTCACGGGAAAACAAAAGACGTCAGAGGACTATTAGAGAATAAAATCAAATAGACGAAAAGGCTCAAATCGTGGTGTCCATGTTCTGACTTGAGTGTCGTGTAGACCGTTGAGACCTCCGTCCCCAAGTGACGCACAGGGGGACCAAAAGAACCCCACTGTGCGACTTTTGGAGCCACAGGTGGGAGATGTTACTTCCCGGATCCACTGAACCTCTGGAACACCGATGCTGCTGCAGAAAGAACAAGGTTAAGTACCAGGCAAATACAATATAACACAAGAATCAGAGGATCTGAATAATCTTACCTATCCGGTGGTTGGAAAACTCGGGAAACCAAGTGAAGGAGGTTCGAGTCTCAGATGAGAGGCGGTCCCCAGAACAACAGGGAACGGAGTCAAGCGTGGACACAGGATAGCCCACCTGTAGAGCTGAAGACGTAGCTTGAGTTCCCAAAGGGCAATGGCGTAGAAGTCCAACAAAGTACCAAGGGATGATCCGAAGACAGGTGATGGACAGGTCGAGGTTCAGCAATGGGTAAACAGTTCCAAGTAAAGGTACAAAAGGGTAATCCGAGGGAGTCCAGGTGAAAGATCCAAGATCAAGGTAAACCAACAGAGTAAATCAAATGTAGCGCCAAACAGAGTCGAAAGACAGCTGAGAAGCAGTGAGTGCTCCGTGCATCAAGCTTTATATACTGTGCGCTTCTGAGTCATGTGACGTCCACCATGGTCACGTGGGAAACGCCGCTCTGAATCACGTGAGCAAATGAATGATCGATGCGGAGGTGTTCCGCCGCCCCTTCTGCTGTATGTTCTCCCTGGCAACTGCCAATGCAGGAAGGGCTGCAACCGGGAACGTACATTGTACCTGGTACTGAGCTTTCGGTCCTTTGGGGTAACCACATCACGTGAGTCTCGAACCCTGGAGGGAGTAGTGTAGGAAACCGGGGAAGGTGTTGTGGAGATTTTAGCAGTGTTCTGGTGTGCAGAGGAGAGTCTAACATAGCCCCTCCCAACGGCCCACGACCCCGTGGGCAGGACGGGTGATCCCAATGGAACCGGGCCACCAGCCGAGGAGTGTTAACGTCCAGGGTGGAAACCCAAGAGCGCTCCTCCGGGTCATAACCCTTCCAATCTACCAAATACTGGAGCCCACCCCTAAACCAACGGGAACCCAAAATAGCTGACACTTCAAAGACATCAGGGGAGGCCAGGGGCACCGGGGCTGCAGGGGACCAAAGATGGGAGGAATCAGGGCAGGGCTTGAGGAGAGAGACATGAAAATCAGGATGGATACGCCAAGAGTTCGGGAGAACCAGATGAAAAGCCACTGGATTCATAACCTGAGAGATCACATACGGGCCAACAAAGCGAGGCAGAAGTTTCCGACAACCAACCAGACGAAGGTGACGGGAAGACAACCACACCCTGGAACCCACCGCAAGGGGAGGAGCAGCCAAGAGCTTGCCATCAGCACAGGACTTCATAGAGGCCTTTGCATCAGTAAGGTGGACCAGAGTACGAGCATGAACAGCAGACAGATCCCTAAAACAAGCCATGGCCGCAGGATTCAAAGAGACAGAGGCGTCAAGGACAGGCAAGACCGTGGGGTGTTGGCCATAGAGGGCCTAGAAAGGAGAAAAACCTGTAGCAGAGTGAGCCGCGTTATTGTATGCAAACTCGGCAAGCTGTAAAGCACTCAACCAGGAGGACTGCTGCTGCAAGATAAGGCACCGGAGATACTGCTCCATAGATTGATTCGTCCTTTCAGTCTGCCCATCAGTCTCGGGGTGATAGGCCGAGGAATACCTGGTATCGATGCCAAGCAGCTTAGTCAAAGCTCTCCAAAAACGAGAGGTGAACTGCAACCCACGATCGGAGATAATGACAGAAGGAAGCCCAAACAACGTGAACACAGATTAAAAAAACAACTCAGCCAGGACCGGGGCCAAAGGGATCCCCTTACAGGGAACAAAGCGAGCCATTTTTGTGAATGTATCCACCACCACCGAGATGGTATCAAAACCCCGCACCTTGGGGAGATCGGTCACGAAATCCATAGTCAGTGTGTGCCAAGGTCTTGGGAGTACCGGTAGCGGGAGCAGCAGGCCGATTGGACGACCTCTTCGATGTTTGGCCTGAGCGCAGACAGAGCAAGAGTTGACATAGCATTCCACGTTGCGCTTCACAGAGGGCCACCAGCAGCAGCGCTTTAGGAGATCCATGGTACGCTCCTGGCCGGGATGGGCATTAAAGGGGGCATCATGAGACCATTCAAGGGCCAGGTTACGGGTGTCAGGCGTGGGGAGAAACAAGCGATCATGCACGAAAGGTAAACCATCACAATACACGGGATCACAATCCCGCAGTTGGTCAGAATGACTACTCTTCCATGCTCGCACAGAATCCAACAATGATAGAGAGGGAGTGCAGAGACAAATCATGTGACTCTTACCTAGAACGGTATCGGGGAAGGTTGGCAACGAGACTCCACCCGGAGAGCGTGACAAGGCGTCCGCTTTTCCATGAGTGATCCCAGGATGATGAGTGATGTGAAAATCAAAGGCGGAAAAGAAGAGATGCCACCGGACCTGTCTGCTGTTGATGCACTTTAGGGAGGCCAGATTCTGTAGGTTCTGATGATCGGAGTAGACAGTGATTGGATGCTTAGCCCCCAGGAGATGATGGCGCCAGACACGAAAGGCGTCCATGACAGCCAGAAGTTCCTTCTCCGTTACAGTATAATGGGTCTCAGTACTGGAAAACTTGCGGGAGTGGTATGCCACCGGGTGCAACTTGCCCGTCGTAGGACATGTCTGAGACAACACTGCACCGAAGGCAAAAGAAGAGGCGTCCGCCTCGACTATGAATGGAAGTTCGGGATTGGGGTGCTGAAGAATCGGTGCGGTGGTGAAAGCGGTCTTCAGAGCCTCAAAGGATTCCTGATGTTCCTTTCGCCACTGATAGGGTACTTGAGGGCTAGTCAGAACCGTAAGTGGGGCCACAATTGTAGACAAGGACGAAATAAAGCACCTGTAAAAGTTGGCGAAGCCCAAAAAGGCCTGCAAGGCCTTGAGTGTCTGAGGAATCGGCCAATCTAAGACCGCCTTAACCTTGGATTCGTTCATGGATAGTGCCCCAGGGGTAATGTGGAAGCCCAGAAACTCAACAGTCGTTTTATGGAACTGACATTTCTCGGGTTTGGCAAACAGCAAATGTTCCCTCAGACGGGATAAGACCTCCCGAACATGCTGTACATGGTCATCAAGATTCTGTGAAAAGATCAAGATGTCGTCCAGATAAACAACCATGTATACGTCCAGAATGTCCCTGAATATGTCATTCATAAAACGCTGGAATGTTGCCGGGGCGTTGCATAGGCCGAAGGGCATGACTAGATATTCATACAACCCGTAACGGGTGCAAAAGGCAGTTTTTCACTCATCGCCCTCGCGGACGCGCACTAGATTGTATGCGCCCCAAAGGTCCAGCTTGGTAAAAATGGAGGCATGGGATAAGCGGTCCAGTAGGGGGGTGATCAAAGGGATTGGATACCTGTCCTTTTTCGTGATGGCGTTAAGGCGTCGGTAATCCACACAAGGACGTAAGTCCCCCTCTTTCTTGGGTACAAAAAAAATAGGGCTTGCAGCTGGTGAAGTAGAGGGGCGAATGTGTCCTAGTCGTAGGGCGTTCTGGACATACTGTTTCAGAGCTTGTTCTTCCGAGGGGGACAGAGAATAGATCCGGCCCGAAGGAACGGTAGAATCCGGGATTAGTTCAATCGGGCAGTCATATGATCTGTGTGGAGGAAGCACCTCGGAAGAACCGTGATCGAAAACTGACTCGAATGCTTTGTACTCAGAGGGAAGCCCGGTAACTACCCCTCCGACGGTATGGGAATTCACAACCGCTGATCCACCATCATTCAATGTGAGCTGAACGAGAGCTCCCAAAGCCCGTGACGGAGTATCTGTTTCTAGATGGGTTGGGAGACAAATGTTCTGGCAGATATCCGACTCAAAGAGAACCGTGCCTGTTTGCCAATTAATCAGAGGATTGTATTCACGCAACCATGGTATTCCTAATATGATACCAAACTGGGGTGTGGTGATCAAGTCAAAACTTAGCGTCTCTGTGTGAATGTCTTGTATAGTCAATAATAGAGGAGCAGTTTGGTGTCTAACGGGACCAGAGACTAGGGCAGTGCCATCTACAGCCTGAACCGGTTCAGGTCGGGTTTTCACCACTAAAGGTAGATTGAGAGAATGGGCTAAAGCAATGTCTATGTAGTTCCGCGTGGCACCAGAGTCAATGATGATCGTGACTGCGTGAGAGATACCCGCAGAAGGAAAAAGAGTGGCCTGTACAAAGATGGGCTGGACACGAGCAAAAGCAGGCCTGGCACCCGGAGATGAAGACTGGAAGCTCGACCTGGTCTCCGGATCTAAGGTCGAGCTGTCCGAAAAACCTGGGACTTCTTGGGACGTCGAGGGCATTCTTTAACATAATGTCCCGTGGTGCCACAATAAAAGCATGCATTATCCACCCTCCTACGTTCTCTCTCGGATGTCGTGATAGGACTATGCAAACCTCCCACTTGCATAGGTTCCTCAGTGCTGGAGGCGGGAGTACTGAAAGCTGTAGGATGAGAAAAACCCAACTCAGCCCTGCGTTCTGAGCGACGTGCATCTACCTGCAGGGCAAGATCCACTAGTTCTTGATACTGAGTGGGCACGGAAGGGATCACGGCTAAGGCATCTTTCATTGGATTATTCAACCCTCTATAGAATATGACCGCCCGCTTGCTTTCTGGCCATGATGTCTCGGCGACCAATTGGTTGAAGCGGGTGATGTAGTCTATCAAGGTCCCTCTACCCTGGGTTAGTTCTAACAACTCCAGATCCCTAGACTGTGCCTTGTGTCGGGTGTTGAAGACTCGGGACATCTCGGTAACTAACAAATCAAAATCATAGAGAACCGGGCTATTGTTCTCCAGTAAAGGATTAGCCCAAGCGGCAGCCGTTCTGGCCAGGTGGGAAAGGGTAAAGGCCGCTTTAGCAGTGGAATTAGGAAAGGCCAGAGGTCTACACAGGAAGTGTAATTTGCACTGATTGATGAAGGTCCTGAACTTCTTGGGGTCACCTTGATAACGTTCAGGAGCGGCCAAGGGAGAAGGGGCTGGAAGGACCACCGGGGTTGGAGCTGGGGTACTTGCCAATGGAGGAGGTGTGGCTGGAGTGGCAGCATCCCGAATTCAGAGTCTGCAGGGAGGGAATGCTGGACACTCTGTATGGAATCTAGCCTTTGGTGAATCACCGTGTTTGAGGCGGCCATATCTGCCCTTAATACTGTAATTGCCTGAACTAAAGCAGCTATGGGTTCTTCCGTGGACCCCTGCATTATCCAACACGACTATACGGCTTCTCAGTCTGTTCTGACTTGAGTGTCGTGTAGACCGTTGAGACCTCCGTCCCCAAGTGACGCACAGGGGAACCAAAAGAACCCCGTTGTGCGACTTTTGGAGCCACAGGTGGGAGATGTTACTTCCCGGATCCACGAAACCTCTGGAACACTGATGCTGCTGCAGAAAGAACGAGGTTAAGTACCAGGCAAATACAATATAACACAAGAATCAGAGGATCTGAATAATCTTACCTATCCGGTGTTTGGAAAACTCGGGAAACCTAGTGAAGGAGGTTTGAGACTCAGATGAGAGGCGGTCCCCAGAACAACAGGGAACGGAGTCAAGCGTGGACACAGGATAGCCCACCTGTAGAGCTGAAGACGTAGCTTGAGTTCCCAAAGGGCAATGGCGTAGAAGTCCAACAAAGTACCAAGGGATGATCCGAAGACAGGTGAGGGACGGGTCGAGGTTCAGCAATGGGTAAACAGTTCCAAGTAAAGGTACAAAAGGGTAATCCGAGGGAGTCCAGGTGAAAGATTCAAGATCAAGGTAAACCAACAGAGTAAATCAAACGTAGCGCCAAACAGAGTCGAAAGACAGCTGAGAAGCGGTGAGTGCTCCGTGCATCAAGCTTTATATACTGTGCGCTTCTGTGTCATGTGACGTCCACCATGGTCACGTGGGAAACGCCGCTCTGAATCACGTGAGCAAATGAATGATCGATGCAGAGGTGTTCCGCCGCCCCTTCTGCTGTATGTTCTCCATGGCAACTGCCAATGCAGCAAGGGCTGCAACCGGGAACGTACATTGTACCTGGTACGGAGCTTTCGGTCCTTTGGGGTAACCACATCACGTGAGTCTCGAACCCTGGAGGGAGTAGTGTGGAAAACCGGGGAAGGTGTTGTGGAGATGTCAGCAGTGTTCTGGTGTGCAGAGGAGCGTCTAACAGTCCAGTCACGTGATAGAAGAAAGTTGGACGCATGAGAAGATCACACCTACGCACGGAAGCCAGACAGTACACATACTCCTTAAAAAATCCCAGAGAACAGTACAGACCCTAGCCAACTTCAAACACTAATTGACACTGAACCATTGAGGTGATGATGGAGTGTACTTTTAATTGGTGGGAAGCTGGTATCAAGACAAGCTCACCCGCACCTGGTTGTTCAGTCTGCGTGTTGCTCACGTAGGTGGCAAGTTATTGACGAGGGTTAGAAGCCAACCAATTGTAGAGGACCACGTAGTAGGGGGTCCTATGGTTTGTGTAGCCAATGCGACGTTGTACATTTAGTGACATTCGTAGTGGCCATTTTGAAGTCAGGGCGTACTGGCCCCACCTGACGTTAAGTACCCAATTATTTCTCTTCATTATTCTATACAGATATAACACCTATGCTTAGTTATTCACTTAGACCCAATCACGCTTCCCGATAGGTTTTAGAAGTTTGCCACGTAGGATGACGTTGGTAATGACGCAGGTCAACACGTCAGCTGTGATCAATTTTGGGTTTAAGAACCCAGCTTTTTAATGTCTATTTGTGTCATCTGAATTATTGATGTTTGATTAAAATCTGCATCCCCATCCATCTCCAGGATATTGCTACTGATCTTAAAGGGCTGGAAGTCTCCAGTTCACAGGCTTGGTGCCCATCAATTCTCTCGTTTATTATTTCTTTCCCTTCGTTTATTGGGCTTCGTGCCCATCAATTCTCTAATTTCTTATTTCTTTCCCCTTCTTCTGTCAGGCAATTCTTATTTCTTCTCCTTCTTCTAACAGGTTTTGTGCTCATTAATTCTATCATTTCTGATTCGTGTCCTTCTGTCTGGCTTTGTGTCCATCAGTTTTCTCATTTCTTATTTCTTTCCCTTCTTCTATTGGGCTTCGTGCCCATCAATGTTCTTGTTGCTTATTTGTTTCCCTTCTTCTATCAGGCATTTCCTATTGTATTTCCGTCTTCTAACGTTCTTCGTGCCCAGCAATTCTTTCGTTCCTTATTTCGTTTCCTTCTTCGAAAGGGCTTCATGACAATCTATTCTCTTGTTCATTATTTCTTTCCCTTCTCTATCGGGCTTTGTGCCCATCAATTCTCTCATTTCTTATGTCTTTCGCTTCTTCTATCGTGCTTCGTGCCCATCAATTCTCTCCTTTCCTATTTCTTTCCTGTCTTCTATTGGGCTTAGTACCCATCAACTCTCTTGTTTCTTATTTCTTTCCCTTCTTTTATTTGGCTTTGTGCCCATTAATTATCTCATTTCTTATTTCTTTTCCTTCTTCTGTCAGGCATTTCCTATTTCATTTCCGTCTTCTAACGGGCTTTGCAGCCATCAATTCACTCATTCTTTATTTCGTTTAATTCTTCTAATGGGCTTTGTACCCATCATTCTCTTGTTTCTTATTTCTTTCCCTTCTTCTATCGGGCATCGTTCCCATCAAGTATCTCATTTCTTATTTCTTTCCCTTCTTCCATTGGACTTTGTGCCCACCAATTCTCTTGTTTCTTATTTCTTTCCCTTCTTCAATCGGGCATCGTTCCCATCAAGTATCTCATTTCTTATTTCTTTCCCTTCTTCCATTGGACTTTGTGCCCACCAATTCTCTTGTTTCTTATTTCTTTCCCTTCTTCTATCGGGCATCGTTCCCATCAAGTATCTCATTTCTTATTTCTTTCCCTTCTTCCATTGGACTTTGTGCCCACCAATTCTCTTGTTTCTTATTTCTTTCCTTTCTTTTATCGGCTTCATGTTCATTAATTCTCTTGTTTCTTATTTCTTTCCCTTCTTCTGACAGGCATTTCTCCCCTGTGCTCTTGTGCTGCAGGGCAGTGGATGCCACTGCTAAGAGTGGCGTCCCCTCGGGCCTCCATAGCAGTCGACGTGGCCACGCACTGCACAGCGTGAATGACCTTCTGTGGTTGGGGGTTTTCATTCAGCTCAAAGCAGGGGTGGACTGGCCTATAGGGAACTCTGGAGATTTCCCGGTGGGCCTCTGCACACTGGGCCTCTTTTGAGTGGTATTTCCAAATTTTCTCATAGGAAAAGCATTGGGCTTGCTGAAAAGGTGCCATATGGTGCCCCTTTAAACATTATTTCCAAGGCCTCTTTTGGTCCCCAGTAATTATTTCCAGGGCCTCTTTTAGTTCCCAGTCCAGCCCTGGCTCAAAGTACGGATTTGGCGCGCTGTTCAGCAACTGCACTCACGTTTCAAACTGCCCACGTGCCTAAAGAAGCCCTCTGAGATTTCTGCTCTGGTAGCAGGCAGTTGGAAGGCAGACTACTCCTTGCCCAGAGGCAGCCATGCTTTCCAGTCCGCTTTTTTTTTGGGAGACGTGCCTGTTGCCCTCTTTTTTTATTATCATTTCATGGGTACAGATGGAGGCCTGGCTGGAGAAGGCCGTTCCCTCGGGATCCCCCTAAGGAGGCCGGCCGATACTGTGCCTCTGCTGCTGAAAGGCCAGTTGACGTGGACTTTCCCGGGTGGGGTTAGGGCGGGGGAGAGAGAGAGTGGAATGCTGGTCGCCAGCTCATCGGCTTACTGAAACAGGCTGAGGCCTGCTCGTTCCTGGGAACCTGAGCAGAGGCTCATAGCTCTCAACTCACACGCTTTTGGCGGGTGTCACCCGCCCTCTAAACAGCTGACTCACCAGCCAAGCCTCCTGCACGCCCATTCATTCCAATGGGTGTCTCACCCGCCAAAAACAAAATCGGGTGATTTCACCCGCCTTTTCTTCGACACAAATGGCTGAGAGCTATGCAGGCAGTGCCACCCACTGCTGGCTCTTGTATTGGCTGTAGGATAATGGGAGGGCCGCAGCTCGCTGCCTGGGATCCTGCAGCTCGGAAACACGTTGCTTGTGCTCAGATGTATGAATATTGGGTAGCAGTGCGTGTATGTTGCGAGTATATGACATACATACACATCTCTGAGGCGTGTGTGTCTTTGTGTGTGTATGTGTGTTTCTCCCTGGGGCAGAAGCACCGAGGATTACCAGCCAAACAACCCCGAAAACCAATAGGATCGACTTGCCAAAAACTGTGCGTTGCTGTGTTACCTGCAATCCGGTAAGCACATCTAGTCTGTGCCGCTCCCCTTCTGCAAGAGCCCCGCCCGTGCTAACCACCCTTAAAAACAAACCATCCTGTGCCAAACAGCCTTAAGAACAGGCGTGGAGGTAAAGCCAGGAATTAAGCATCTCTAAGAAAGACAGGTTTCCAGTCACAGCATTTTCATATGGGTAAGGTAGTCCAGGGGTCAAGTCCTAAAAATATAAGTGGGGGGACTCGTCAACAAATGGGGTGTGATGTCTCCAGAAATGAGCATATCAAGGAGAAATATGCACATTTCATTAAATTGGCTTTGCATAACCACCCAAATTTTGCAGCCCGAATGGCATTTGCCTTTCATAAAATCAACACACACACAAAACCAAGAGAGGATATTTTCTTCTAATAGTGTTTTTGAAAACTTTAAAAGGTGTGAATGTTTTAAACTCCAAGAACCAATAGAAATGTTTTCCCTGGAACATGTAGTACCGAAATGTGACATTTCATCTTCAGTTGTTTGTTATCTCTCATCAGGTTATATAGTTCAGTGGTGAAGTGTCCGGCCTGTAAACCTGACGACATCCCCGAGGTGGGCTTTAATTCCTAAATTCAAGGAAGACTTTCAGTGTTTCTCATTTTAGGGGGAGGGTCTGAGTCCACCCTCAGAAAAAGGGGGTTGATGCCATCCACCCGTGTGTACCCTCAACTAGCCCTGGTAGTTTCAATTGAAATGATGCTACTACCAATGAGTTTATACCCATTCTATATGCCCCCGCTTCACATCTCCTCTAAACACTTGAAGAAGTATTTATAAGGTGTCCAGTAATTTTCTAGGGGTGGGGGCAAAAGGGCAAAAATCACCAAGAGTGTTTTGCCTATTCCTGTGGAAAATAGGAGCTCTGGATTCCCAAATCTGAGTTGCTACTAATGGGCTTTCATGCTCAGGGTCCTTCACCATTGGACCAACGTCACTGACGACACAACTCTTAGGTAGTGTTGGGAGAAAGCAATCTGTACGTCCTTCTCCTATGGCCTGCTTGCTGCCAAGTGATGCCTCTCTATCACACGCCTTCATGGACCCTCCACCCCCGGCTGTGAGAGAAGTTCTGAACTGCTGTAGGGTGAACAGTGTGTTGAGTAGAGAAAGTGCCTCCTTTCAACGGGGGCCTCCACTGTTGTAGTGTATTGTACTTGTCATTTGTATAGCGCCAATTTTACCATTATTATAGTCTCAATGCGCTCTTAGTGGGAACGCCCTCGGAGGACCGAAGTCCAGAGTGTTGGAGGTCATTGACCACGATTATGATGCAGGTGTGCATTTGGACGGAAAATGCTTAGCCGGGCTGGCCCGGCTCCAGTAGAGAAGCAACCCATTTGATCAGTCATGTGGATGGGTGCTGAGAGGAGTAGGGGTGACGTCAGTGCTGGAGACTCGCTGTGTGTTCAGCGTGCCCCAAATGTATCGTAGGACTATACCGCATTCGGCTGTCAGTGGTGTTGAGGCATAGTCGGGTGTAGGTAGGCGGAGAATTTATGTGAACAGCACAACTGCATTTTTGTCGTAGTCCTTGCTGTGTACTGATGTGTGTGGTTAGCCATGTCTGCAACTCGTGGAGTGGTGTATTATACGTACCTTGCCGCCACTGGAGGTGCATTGATGTTAGGGCGCCCGCTCAGGTATTTGGATTCTTCTCAGGGATGTCATTTAGGGGTCTTCAGGGCTCACACTTGCAGCCCCTGAGGTCTCCCTTGCTACCCCTGTGGTCTCCCTTGCTACCCCTAAACATTTTTTTTAAAAATACAAATGTTTTTGCTTTTGTTTTTTACAAATTGAAGCTCCTGGGCTGTGGCCAGTGCCATGTGCCTCTTTGTTTCTAGAGTGGCTGGCTTTCTTGTTCAGGCCTTAAAAAAAATAAACAGGGGGTTCCACACGTGTAACACTTTGAGCAGTGACACTAAATAAGAAAGAATAGGAATAACAAATAATTTGTCTTTCTGGAATTCTATACAATAATTGCTAGACTCATTAAAGGTTTATTTCAGGCACACTTCAGGGGCTGAGTCCCTGATGTAGTCTGTTCTTAAACACCTCAAATTCACAATGCAGACAAAATCCTCCAAAAAGTATTTAGAGTAGAATAAGCATCAATTTCGGACTATGTATTTTGCTTTTCGAAAGTTGCAGTTATAGCATATTTTTTTCTGCCGATACATATGGTGATCCATTCTTGTATGAAATGTATATCACTTTACAGTGATATTGTAACCATATTTTTCATAGTGTACTTAGAAACAATGCTATGTGTGACCACTTCCTGTTTTGTCAAGGGGCAAACGCCCGTGTTCCATCACTTCCCGTGATGTCACTTCGGGTTGGGGGCAAATGACACCACTTCCTGTGATGTCATTAGAGGTCAAGGGTCATGTGATTTCACTTCCGTTACCCCTGGCATTTTGGTGAAATGACGTCCCTGCTTCTTCTGTTGGTTCTTGCGGCAGAGTCATCATTCGGAAAAACACGTGCTGTACAGGTTTTGGGAGATTTAAATTGGAAAATGTGGCACAGGCTGGTGTCTAATCCTTTAAGGGTATTTTGAACCAAGGTCCCCCGGTTGATTTCAGTGATCTCAAGCTTAAATACAACCTGTGGGATTGCCAAGAGAGGCATCGTGGAGTCCTTGCCAACTGGTTCATTGATGTGTCCATGGTTAGACACACGTCTTTACATTCTTTGCTTGCCCTTTTTCATCTCTCCTAGGGCTCCCCACTTTCCACATTGGCTGAATACAGATTGTCAAGCAGCCGCGCACAATGAAGTAATTGCGCACGGCAGCAAGGTCAATTGGAATGCTCTCTTGGAGCATCCGCTGTCGGAACAGCGGTGGTTGCGTAAATGGGTACACTAATTCAGAGCAAACTTGGATCTAGACTTGCGGCACACGCAGCGATGGGTCATTTATAACTAGTAAAGGGTGCCACTGAGGGTGAAGCAGCTCAACCTTCTCCCAGAGGATCTATGCTGGGCGTGTAAGAAGAGCACAGCCAGTGCTTACGTATGCTTAGATCCTGGGAGAAACGTTCAATGTTCTGGGTTGAGGTCACCGTGCAACGTATTGACCCGGCGATGTGTTCCCCGATTGTGGCTACACCTAGACTTCGTGTTCTGGAGCTAGCACCCCAGCTATTGACGGTTTGGACATCAGCCTTGAAATTACTGTATAATGATATGATAGGTTATTTATAACGCGCTTAATACCCAGATGTTTCAAAGCGCGGACGCAGGGATCAAACCTGTGTTGCTCCGTGTCGTCTTGCTTCCAAGGCGAGCACGTTGCCGCTGAACTATCCTCCCGAGATTAATTGTAGCCAAGAAGCAGATCTTAAAAAATGGTGTCCGCCAAGTTTAGAGACCTCTAGACACTCTGCAAGGGAAAAGGTTCTGTTTGCAAGGAAGGAGCTTCAATGTGAATATGAGCGTGTATGGTCCTCTTTTCATGTCTATATTGCGCATCACTTCTTGCCAGAGTTCAGCGTCTAAGAGATATGACACGTGTTTTCCCTGAGTGTGTATTGTCTTGTCTTTCCTGCTGTTCTTGTCCTTGTGTGTCCTCTATGAAAGTTTGCTTTATGTGGGACAAGTGCTGGAAACGTCTGACTTCGGAGTCTTAATGGAGATACGCATGGACCCTGACTTGTGTATTGTGAAATTGGGTCCTTTTCTCTGAGCGCCTGGGGTTGTTCGTTGTGCCATTGATCTTCAATACAATTATATGCCACCCGCACTTAAAATCAGCCCTGGCCTTCACCAATCACCTTCATAAGCAGTCCTACCTTATCCCATGCACTAATAAAAGCAGTCCCAGCGTGTGCCATCCATCTCTAGTAGTAGTGCCACCCTGTGCCATCCACTCAAAAAACCATCCCATTCGGTGCCATCCAATCCGACACGCAGGCCTGTTATGTGCCCTTCAACCCTACAGGCAAACTAGGCACGGGCCTTTGAATCCTTCCATTGCGTGAGCATAACACTCCCTGATGCCATCCATAACTGGTGCCATCCAGTCCCTGATGGAATACCAGACTAACCCATCCCCACTTTCAGGAAGCCTGTGCTACTGATGCCAGCAGCTCTAGTCTTCACTGTGCACTTCTACACACCCCGTAAGCCTGTGACATGCAAGCCTGCAAGAAACTGCAGCCTGTACATTCTTATTCTTCATGCCAACTTTGCCAGCCCAGCCTGTTCCATCAGCTGCTAGAAGCATCTGCAGCTCGTGCTATTTCATCATGCATGCACTGCCAGCCTGATCAATCCGCTCCTTCAAGAAGAACTATGCCGTGCCATCCACTGGTGGCTCCATGGTCAGTCACCTAGAGATGGGCAAAGGAGCTCCTGGGGTGCAGATCTGGCAGCCTTTACTCTGGTGCTTGTGCACCATTACAATTGGCAAGGAATGGAAAGACTTGACATCAATGCCCTGGGGAGAGCAAGTGTAGATACGGGCAGGGAGCAAGAGGGATTTATAAGTTAGCTTGGTATGTTATGTTATGTTAGGTATTCTTGTAAAGCGCACGTTCACCAAAAGCATCTTGGCGCTGGAGGAAGGAGAGATTTAATTTACGGTAACCAAAACAATTAGAACAGATGAGTTTTTAGTGCCTTTCTAAAGGCAAGGTGGCTTCCAAGATTCTTCAGATGCTGCGGCAGACTATTCCAGAGTCTTGGGGCGACAACAGAAAAAGCGCGCCCTCCAAAGTGGGCGCACTGAAACGCAGGAACAGCAAGAAGGCCAGCTGATGCCGAACGCAGAGACCGCGTCGGGAGATAACGAGAGAACTTGGCGCACAGGTGTTCCGCTCCTCGACACTCAAGTGCGCGATAGACCGAACATAAGGTTTTAAAAACAATGCACTGAGCAACCGGTAGCCAATGGAGTGAGCGCAAGACTGGTATATATGGGCACCATAGGGAGAGCCAGTGGCCACCCGTGCCGCCATATTTTGCAACCGTTGTAGTCACAGGATAAGACCTTTCAGTTGAGATAGATAAAGGGAATTACAGTAATGCACTTGTAATGCATGGTTAGTACCAACTGATGCACGAAAGCGTTGACATGGCACCGACAACTACCAGGGATGCAAATGATGCTGATACTCTCGACTGGGTGGGGTTATTTTATTGTGATAACTGGAGGGTGATATGGGGTTCGATTCTCCTGCCGATTTAAATCTATACATGGATGGGGTATATCTAGGGTGACCGGACGTCCCGGTTTTGGCTGGTCTGTCCCAGTATTTTTGCCTTGGTCCTGGCGTCCCGAGAGTTTTTCTAGTTTTAAAACCCCAGCCTGGGATTTAAGGGACGGGTGGCTACCATCCCAGTTTTTGCCGGGAACCGATATACAAATCCCGAAATCGGGCACAGAGCCTCTCTCTCTCTGCTTACTCTTTACTCCTCATTTCCTCCCTGTTCCTCCCTGGTGCCTCTCCTCCAATGAGAGTGCTTTGCCTGCAACAGACCCCCATAATTTGCGTTTGAACAGGCCACTGACATAGAAGTATGACTACAGTGTTAGGGGAGTTCTGTTTGTGTTTTAGTCCATCTTGTGGGTCTATGCCCGCTGAAACGGTAGTCCTACTTCTATGTCTATCGACCGTCCCGGTTTTTTATTTTGTAAATCTGGTCACGCCAGGAATATCAAAGTGGAGGACCCAAATTATTCATGGTTAGAACTGAGTCAAAGGGTCGGGCTCGGCTCTAACAGCCAAACACGAGCCGAGCTGGTAAACCGACCTATACCTGGTGCCCTGCATCCCCACCGCACACAACACAAGCCGCTTACCCGGCATCCTGCTTGCCCACCGCCAACAACACAAGAGCTATACCCGACGACTTGCCCCACCAGCTCCTACAATGCAAAACACTTATCTGACCACATCATTTGGTCAGGAAAAGCACAGTGCAATGCCATGATTTGCACAGGATCCCTCGTTTATTTAAGAGCTGAAGCTAGGATTTGAGCCCACAAAGCTTGACCCTTGACTACATATCATTTGCAAACAAATGTTAATTTATGGTAAATACTTTAGGGCCAGAGAAGTATAAACTCACCCTCCGCTATGAACTACTGCATAAGAATGGTGCCACAATCCCCAAGAGGGGATGATACTTCTCTGTACGCCCTCAAACGTTTAATGAAAAGTAAATAGAAAATCTTTTAAACCGGATTTTAACTCACCGTGCAATAGCCCCCCTTAAAACCAAGGACCAGGCACAATATTTTTACTATTTGTTTGATTCATTAATGGTTTGAAACAAAACTCAGTACTTTTAACAAATCAATGAATACAAATATACTTTGAATGTTAAATGTACAGGTGCACATGCCTAGAAGGGTGTCATTTTTAATGGATTTTTGGAACCTATGTCAGTACGAGCCCTGAGGAAGAAAGAGCAAGAGCTCGAACACGTGTTGGTCTAATGAGTACTCATTTTCCTTTGAAAATATCAGTACAAGAATAAATCACAATAACTTTCAAATATAAATGAATAATGTATTCATATATTGAGGTTAACATCCCCATTCCCACGAAGGAGTAACTGTGGTTGGCGTAATCCTAGTTCAAGGGACTCTGTGTAAACTGTGCATATGTTAATCTATGCTGTAAAGGGCAACAATACTGCTCTCCATCATAGAGATGATTCGAAAAGCCACAGATCACATTATAAAGAACCCTCACAAATATGACACTCCTTGTGCTTAGCAAAAGAGTATGATTGTAGCGTTCGTTTTTGCAAATGTTTTAAAAGTATAGCAATGAAGCGAATCTGCACACTGTTGAATAATTTAGTGAAAAGTCACGGTGCACCGTGCAAGAATTTCCATAAATCATGCCCCAGACGTATTGAAGGTGAAAAAGGAACTTGACTTGGTCTGCAGGAGCCCCACACTTTTCAAGCGCTAACGTCATTTGTTCATTGGAATCAATGTGGCCAAATACAAGTTGCAACTCATTTATTTTACTGATCAAAAATAAATGCAGATAAATGCAGAAAAAGTGACAAGAAAATAAATATGGATAAATGCAGACAGAAATGTTGAAAAAATAAATACCATGAAACTGGGAGTCTTACCTATAGCATATCGGGCGCCGAGCAACGGCGTGGCCGAGAGCGCTGGACACCGCTGTGTTTGGACGCTGATGTGCTGCAAATTGGTGAGAGGTTACATGTGGCCCCATTTGGGTGTATTGGTAGAGAGTCAAAGCACTGATTGGCTTTGCGCTCCTGAAATAGAAGGAAGGGCCAAGGCGATGATTGTAACATCGTAGTCCAGGAATAACAGCAGTTGTTGTGTCCACAGTAGGGCTTGCTGAGCATTTTAGACAGTAGCTCTTCAGCCGCCTAAAGTTTGCTCCCCATTGCAAGATGAGTGCCCCAGGTCAGTACAGAATGCAGGCACACTGCTGACCCCCAACAGACGGACCAGAAGCACACTCCTGCCATTTTATTTATTTATTTTTTATTTATTGTATTTGTTGGTAGCGCCCAAACCCGCAGGTATCTCGGCGCCATGATTTGTATGGTTCTCAGAGGCACATTCAAGAAATACTGTAGAGAGACTAGTAAGGATTATGAACTGTACTCATGAATAAAAAGTCATGGTACACTGCATAAATATCTTGAATATATCCGGTAGTGGATTAGCACTTGGCAACAGAAGACAGAACAGTAGTGTACTGCTGTGATCGGCACATAACAGTAGCTAGTAGAGCAATGGCAATAGCAAACGAATTCAAATAGGAATTGGCAAAGCCAATAGTTTGGGCTTTTTTGTAGCCAGGGGATAGGCATTTTTTCTGGGCAATGACATAATGTACCGGTGTCCTTTCTTCTTTTCGAAATGAATGTCACGCACGTAATGTGTGCGAAGCGTCCATTACGGAAAAAAGTAAGGGAAAGGGGGCCAGGGAGGAGTGGTAAATTGGGAGAGGGGAGGAGTGGGTCCAGGAGTGGCTCAAATGGAGGGGGTAGCGGTAGGGTGTTGGGGGCAATGGGAATGGCAGGGGTTCTGGGGTTGTCCTCTGGATAATGGACTAGGGGCACTAAGGGGAGGGAAAGGCGGGTGGTGGAGTTCTGATGACGCCCCCCTAGCAAGTGAAGGGGGGGTGATGGGAGGTAGGCAGGGGAATGGGTTGCAGGAGAGATCCATTTTGGAACTCCCATTGGGCAAAAGACAAAGTGCAACAGGAGTTTCGAAGTGGATTCATTTGGAACTGTATACATACCATCATGATACTAATATGGCAAAAGCTGGCAAATGGGGTTAGTACCGTGGCATAGTATGGCAGTGGCTGGAAAATTGCTTTCTAATGCCCAGAGGCGTTGTTAGGAGGCCTGGGGGTTGTAGACCCAGATAGAAGCTAAGGGCTATGACCAAAAGGCTAGCTAGCCCGAGTCCCGACAGTCCCGACCTGAGTGTAGCCCCATATCTTTTCCAGACCTAGCAACACTCCTGCTGATGCCTGTACAAGATCCAAATCTGTTTACTTTGCCAGTGCTTGTTTCAGTGCAAGGACCAGATGTACAGACACACCTATTGCTTATAAATCAAGTGGTTGAAGGCAGTCTTGCTTAAGACATGTTTATTGCATCAAGAGCTGGTTTACAGCTGCAATTAAACCATGACCTTTTGGAGGACTGCTTAGAAAAAACAACGGGATCCCCTTAAAAGCCCAGAGCTACCTCAAAGCGATCCCAGGGTGTGTGTCTTCGGTAGGGGGGAACAGGTAGTGGGTAGGAATGGCCATAGGGTCTAGCATGGCCATAGGCTATCAATGGGAGGGCAAACACCCACAGGCTCTGTGTCCCTCCTCACATCCCATCGCACTCCTACCTTCACTTACAATGCCAATAGCTGTGGCTTCTAGGCAGCACTTACAGCTCTGCTTAATAGCCACACCTAAAAAGTCAAGGAGTCACACAGGCATTTCAAAGCGAGGCAGTCCTCTTAGTATCAGTCGATCAGCAAAATGATCAGTTAAGGGTGAATTCAATGAGATGAGGAGGGAGTTGGTGAAGATAGCAGCCAGAAACTCTTCTTGAGAAAACCAGCACTTGCCATGGCGGCCTCTGCTGCCAGTGTTCTTTAATGTGATACCTATAGAGGTTGCAGTAAGCATTTTAGTCATTTTAAGGTTTAGACTGTATATTTGAGAGAAATTGTTCAATCTTGTCCTTGCGCCACTTCCATGCATTATAACGTAACCAAAGCATTTGTAGAGTCCAGGATCACCCCAACAAGGGTACCTTGGCGTTATAGAGTGGCACCTATTTTGTCGATCATAGAAGAATGAAGGGTTGTGTGGACTAGATGGGATTTGAACCAAGGACCATGGGGTCAAACACAGATCCCTGGGATGGACGCATTAGACCACTGAGCCACAAACCCAGCTATTGTGTTATGTGAACAGTAATAAATTGCACGTGTTACTTGTCGATTGATTTAAAATACTTAGGCCACCTGTTTGATTACCGGAAACCTTCTTGGACCCAGCTTTATTCTCACATTTTCATACACGCAATCTTCGTCAAGACAGAAAAACATCAAACGAACAGCAGAAATCGCCAGGCCACAAACTGGCTGAAGACTATTTGCAATAGAATTTCAGCAGTCGCCCTTTTTCTGTCAGACCAGACTTACCACCCCAACTTTCCCTTATGTGACTTCAAACTGAGCCCCCCCACCCATCTGCCTGAGCCCAAATCCTCTGCTATGGCCCCTCTCTCCTCGTTTCAATCCGTTGGTGTCTTGCAATCCCTCCCTTGCTATTTTCTGCTCCTCCTCCCCTCTGGGCTTTGGCTGCTGTAATCTCCACCTCCACCAGTAGCCCTCCTCTGGAGGTGATGACGTAGTGGAACTAGAGGAGGCACCCAAATAACGGGGCAGCGTCCTCCTCCCCCCCCCCTGGGTAAGGGGGAGGAGTTTGGGCAAGCCCGGGAAAAACAAGAATGGCAGGAAGCCCGCCAAACGGGCGAGAAAGCCCGTGAAAGCCAACAAAAGAAATGGGCATGCTAGAAGGCTTATAAGCCGCCGGGCGACAGGCTGCCGGATCATTGCAGCTCGAGGACGCCGGAGGAACTGTGGAAGGAGGCAGCAGTTTGTGGGCATAGTCCTACCTTTGGCGGGGCAGTGTTTTTTGCGACCAGTGGCACCATACAGAATACTAACGAGCCGCAGAAAAGCGGGAAGGGTTTTCGCTCTTCTCTCGATCAGCGCACCTTTGAGGCCTAAGCGGCAAGGGCGCTGGAGGTATCGATGAGGGCTCAGCTTCTCCCGACAAAACGCCACTCCCCCAGCCCAGGAACACCTGCAAGGGCGGTGGGGTTCAGACAAGAATGGTTGGGGGAGCTTTGGCCTACAGTGGACTTGGATAGGAAAGGGGTAAGCAATGTTTGAACACAGAACAGTCGGCGGGTCACCGCACCTTCAGAACTATTTTCACCAAGTTTGGTTTGCAGTGTTTGAATCTTGTAGTTATTAGCAATGTGAAAATATTTCTGGGGCCTTTTATGCCAACAAAGAAAGAATGGCTCATTCTGCACCTTTTTCTTAGGTGGGTAACAAGGGTGGCGAATGGATAAGCAAGTATGTTAGTAGAAGTATGGACAAATGCCCAGGTTATGCAGCGCCGCTCTTCTGGTGCCTCTTCCCTTTGCACCGCCAACCAGATTCACAAGGTAAGCAATGCCCTGTCACTGGTGCCGCTGCTCCTCCTCCCTGCATCCCTCCTGGAAGTCAGACAACTTAACCAGCAAGCGGGGCAGGCTGTCCTGTTCCAGGCCGAAGTGGCGGTAGATGTCCTGTGTGCAGTCAAGTATGTAAACGAAGTCTGAGTTCACCTTGAGAAGTCGTTTCCAGAATGCTCCTATTTTAAGATTACGCCATGGTGGGCAGGAAAAAATGTCGGCTTTTGCATCCCCTCCACTTATGATCATGCACTTAAACCTCTCCAAAACAGGCATGGGACAGCATTATTAGATACTGCCCATGTAATTTGTTGTAGACCCTTCACTCCAAACATAACTGTTTGGGTAAGATACATGTTACTTACCACAGCGGGTCACTGGCATTCTGTTATTGTCACTCCCAGCCTTATACCAACAGGACATTATACATGTACGCAGTCTAGCCACATGGCTCGCTCGGCATGGCTTTTCGCTTTGCTTTCATCTTCCCGCACACAGGGCTTTGTTATATCGATAAGTGGGGACAGTGCCCCGGTGTCACCCCAATGAGATTGCTCACGTAGCCCAGATTCCATTCTCTGGTGGAGGGATCGCGCTGGTCACATGACATTTTGCATTCACCAACTAAAGGTGGATTTGTATATGGCGTTAATCCCCCGTTGCAAGGGCTGGAAAGGGAGGTGAGCAATGGCCCGGTAGCCCAAGATATCGGCCCGAGCGAAGCGACGGTGGATAGCGAGGCCACTGGGCCGTTTCTTTCTGTTCCAGCACTTGGAACAGGGATTAAGGCTATCAGTCCCTGGGTTGCCAAAGCTGTAACCCGGGCTGCCAAGATGGCTGCCATGGAAAGGGAAGCAGGGCTCCACATGGAGCCCCTTGTCCCTTTCCATGGCGGCCTGCAGGAGCGGAGAGGAAGGTGCAGCGGTGGGGAGTGCTGCTGCAAAAATACGGTAAGTGGGGGGTGGGGAGGGGAGAAAAAAAAACGGTGCGGAAGGTGGGGTGAAGATGGCGCCCGGGGGGAGTCGGCCATCAGGCAGGATGGAACACAGGCTTTCACTGGTGGTTCAAGCATGCGTTCCTAGCCACCTGACGGGCTGGCTGCCCCCGCCAGGGTCCTAATAAGCATGATCTAATGAGGAAATGAACTGATTGTCCTTCTCCCGTTTGTTTTTTAATCTCTGCACCGTGTTTTTTTTACATCCTCCATATTTTTCTCCGTTAACCAAATGTTGATACATCTAACTTTGTCATTCGGAATCTTAATTGCTTTACCGCATGGATAACAGTCTATTGCACTACCTGTGTGCTCATAAAATGACTACTTTTATTTCTTTTATTGGATTCACTTTTCCGGTGATTCATTGATGAATATTTGCTTTTTGGTTATTATTATTATTTCTTATGTAACATAGTCACAGCCTTGAAAAAGAGCTGAAGCAAGGTCGAAACACGTGTCGGCTGTTCCTTGTTTAGGAAAAGTGATTTTCACTTTGACCTGTTTTTGCATCTTATATTAAACACATTATTTAGTCATATCATAAATCCTTCTCACGTGCATTGTTTTCAGGGTTCCCATTAGTTACAGGAAAAAATGTCCACCTGCTCTAAAACATGGCTTAATAAACCCAATATCAAGCTGCCAGATTGGTTCTTGTTCCCATGCCATGAAACCTAACCAATCAGCGATAACTGTGTGATTTTTAAACTGTACTACCAAGAGTCCTCCACTTGCAAATTCTTAGTTGAAGAGCCAGCTCGAGGGCCTTCCAGTGATATCAGCCCGGGTAAATGTTTGGCCATCTAAGGGCCTTCTTGAGTCATGCCAGGGCCATCGGCAACCTCATCGGGTCACATGTCTATGTTCAAAACCTCAAACTATGTCAAAACGGTGCATACACCTGGCTCTTGTATCTCTCATTAAGGAATTGTATCTTTGTAATATCTATTTCACAGTTTGAGATACTCACCTCTCTTCCAGTGGCAGAGCGGGCAGCCTCCCCCCGTGTATGCCGCCCCCTCGTGCCCAGTGCGCCCCCCAACTTCCCGCTGGTGCCCTATTATCTGCCCCCGCCTGCTCAGCAGCAAAAGCTGTCTCTGCCACTGCCCTCTTCTACCAACTCAAGAGTCTGTGCACTTACTCGGTGGCCTTTACTGTTGGGAAAGAGTCCCAGAAAATGAACTCTTTGATGCTCCCTTCTCATGGCCCTATTGTTATAGATGACATCACTAACAGGTAATTGGTTGAAACAGCACAACCCAGTGCCAGGTGAGCTGGAATGCTTGGGATGGGAGCACATGCAGAGGCGTGGGCAACCGCTGGTAAAACTCGCCCACCAGGTTTAGCGACGTTGATCAGCCAACTCGCGTTGCCAGCTAATGGCAAAGACTCCCAGAGCTGGGCGAGGAGGATGGCTGGTGCCGCCGTCCCCACCCATTTCTTACTGTGTGTAAAAATAGCATCTCTGTGGGAGGGTAGGCCCGCTCTTGCCCTCCCCCTGGAGCTGCCTGCCTTTGATCCGCTGCCAGGCATATGGGCTGCTGGGAGTTTTAAACAGCTCGCAGCTGCTGTTGCATTTAATGGTATCTCAAGTTTTGTGCTTTCATTGCGGGGGAATCCCCCCACCTTCCAACTCAGTCGGAGCTGGTATAGCTAGGTGGGTTAATGCCTCTACTGCATAGATCTGTGCATTATCTGTGGGTTCAAGCATCATGAAATCTGGCTTATTCTTCCACCTTCAGAGCTTGACAAAGTAAATAGCTCAGGCTGCCATGGGCAGTCTCCTAAGGCAGCCAGAGTTGAAAGAAGCCTGAGGTCCGAACACTGGCATTCTGGCACCACGGGGCACTTTCTGGGAAAATGAAATCTTTTGAAAACCTGGCTCTTCAACTCAGAACGGTACGAAAACGAATGAGCTACACCCTTGCCCAATGAAAAGAACACACAACTGAAAAGGACTGGGGTGAAGTTCAGGGTATTAGGGAGGCGTCTGAATGGGAGGGAAAGAGAAGGGTCTGACTTAATTGGACCACCTACAAAGGGCCTTAGATGAAAAAGAAGAGAGAGAGGTGTCGCAAAGTAGGAAGCATTGGACCACGGGGCACAGGGAGCACGCACGTACCAGCATGGGGGGGGGGGTGGGGGCGGCGCATGGGTGATGGTTGCAGCACACAGGGGTGTGCCAGGGGGAAAGGGAATTGGTATGTACACTCATGGTGGAGAGGGTGCTGCCACTGAATAGCCCCATACAGGCCCCACCACTCTGCACGCAACATAGGAGTGGTGATTGTAGCACACCAGAATGCACGACGGGGGAAGGAATATGTGCCGCAGGCTGTCAAAACGAAGTGGGTAAACTAGGGTACTTGCACTAACCTACCCGACTAACAAACTCATCTTTCTGCATACACCTCTCAAAATCTGAACTAAATACAACCATACCTCTACAGCACAACAATCCACACACACTTCACTGCACAACAAGAACGAAACAAACCAGACATAGCTTTGCCCAACAGCACATGGCGGCAACCAACCGAAAAAACACCTACGCTCAGATAATGGTGTAAACCGAATTGAAGCTGTCAACAGCACATCACAACTCTGCTGCTCTTTTCTGCCGCTCGATCCTACTAACTTTCCCACCCACTTACTTTACAGATCTGCCTGAGCGCCAAGAAATCACACAGGTGGCAACAGTGTGCGGTGCAAGAACCTTTAATATTAGCATTGACATTAAGAGACTAAAAGCACTCAATATCTTGCAGCACCCAAAAACGTGAAGCGAGCTCGTAAAAAACCGGTGAGCAAGTTGGTTGGTGCAAAGGCACAGAAACCTCACAGCCAATCGTGGGCTTGCAAGACAGGTTTATTAACCACACACTTACAGCATACGGGCAGCCAAGAAGATGGCGGCTCAGCAGCAAGATCGCGTCTGTCATGTCCTAACCCAGTCCACATTGTTATGCGGATGTAGCTTGGGTTAGGGAGCTGATGTGGGGGAATGGGTTGGTACGTAGCAAAGATGCAAACAGAGTGCACCCTGTTGCCCAGGTGGTACATACATTTCTCTTGTTTAGGTTCTACCTTGCTTCATAAAAGTGAATTACTTGTATGTTAATTCACTTCGATGCATTTAATTCACATTGTTTTCTTTTTTCTTTTAGAATGGGGAGTGTCTCCAGCATTCCACCCATACCCACCTCTCACCCACACCACACCACCGCGCCCTTATGCCCCTTGCCCTCCAAATATACATATTTAAATTACTTCCCCACAAACTAATTGCATCGAAGTGAATTACCACAAAGTAGTTCAGTTCGATGAAACAATTGAACACCGTTGTTTCACAAGTCACAGGCAGGTGTCCCCTGTGCAGGGAGAGTGCTGCATTGCTTGCGAGCGTGTGGCTCAATTTACAAAGGTAGTATACATTAGAGGGCTCCTGGCAATTCCCCAATCTACCCAGGTAGGAAAGTAGATACTATTAGGGCGTCCCCGAATACGTACAAAGACTCCAGTGATCATAGAAATGTAAATGATTTTACTCATAAGTGAGTTGAAAAGGAAAAATTGACATTACATTACAAAAGATCGTTTGTTTGTTTGTTTGTTTTTATTATTTGTAAAGCGCACCTAACCCGTGGGTAGCAGGACGCAAGCAACAAGAGGAGTGTACAACTTAGGTTACAGAAAACGCGGTTACAGTGTTGGAAGCATCAAACATTTGGGCCAGTACATCAAATTATAATTTAAATGTGAATATACATAGTTTACAGGTTGTAGATATATCTAAGCATAGAGGTAAGAGGATATTCGATTCATACACATTTACAATAGGCGCAGCAGTGGATGTGGTTAAAGGTCTTATCATTAAGTATCGTGTTCCTTGATCCAGCGGATGGTATTGGATCTGAATTGTAGGTAGGGAAGGTCTTCCCTAAGCGATGGTGGTAAGGAATTCCAAAATTGTGCTGCTTTACCAGGAAAGCTGTTCCCTCCAGCCATAGTACATTTGAATCTAGGGACGAGGAGGAGGTTTGAGTTGGCCCTTCTAGAGGGGCGGCAGGAAGTCGGTCTGGTGAACCTCGTTATTGAATATTGCGGGCCGCTTGGTGTAAGCATTTATGGGTCAGAGAGACCGATTTAAGGAAGATTTTATCTTTTGTAGAGAGCCTGTTATACGATCTTCTAGTCTCTGAGATATGTGCTTTCCTCGGGAGCCTTAGGGCTGCTCTTACGGCATTGTTCTGCAGGATTCGTCATGGTGTTAGACATTCATAAACAATAATAACAATTTGACGTGTTCACAGGACAGAGAAAAATGAATGTTGAAAGCAACAAATGCCAATGTACATGTAAAAGCAAAACTTTTTACATACAAAATTGCAAAGAAAAAGTGGGTCGCATTTCATCATCTATTGAGAACCGTGAGTCATTTTGTTGGCTGAACCAAACAGTTGTGTGAACAGTACAAGCAATATGTACTGTGTAAAAAAAGTTGTTGACATGATTGTGTTTCGGCCACTTGTAGTAGTTGTAAGATGCTTAGAATTGGGGGGCCTTCATCGGGACGGAAAGGAGACATTTATCAATTTACAAAGGGCCTCATACGGGGTAGGGTGGAGCAGTAGAAATGCAGCGGCCCACCCAATCCTGAAGTTTGGGTGAACCTCAAAGCAATTGCGGCAAAAATGCCACATGGACTAAGAAAATGGGGACTTAACCTGCCACCGCAACTTGTGATCGGGCACTAATAGCGCCGGACCAAGTTGCGGTAATGCTTATTGTGTTGGGCGGTATCCCGGCGGATTTACCCACCGGGATACCGCCCAACCTGACTCCAAAGTATGTAATCACACAGTGGCAAGAAGGCTTCAGGTCTCCTGTGCACAGAGGCCGAAAATACATTTTACTTGGTCAGAACAATTTATCCAGTGTGAAGATGACAGATGCAGATCTTTCTTCTTCCAATCAGATGCCAGAGACTCCATCTCGTGCTGGCAACCTGCACACAGAGGCCATTTCCTTACAAGCACCACTTGCCCTCTTTGACATCTCAGACACAAGCAATCTGGGCCTCAGGTGGGTGTATTGGATTTTAATGCATGTCAGGTTTTCAAGACCCCGGCAGGATAGCTCAGGGGCAACGCATTTGTCTTGGAAACAAATAGCAAAACAGGTTCAAATCCCGTGCGCGTGCCCAGAAACTGGTCTCCAGTTATTATTATTATTATTATAAACACAAAAGGATCTGCTAATGCTTGCCGTCAGCAGGCCAGACAATGTGTGACATCATCCAAGAGATGCTTGAAGACGCCATGATTACGTTTGGATATCTCAAGGGCAGTGATAGAAGTGCACCAAAAAAGTAGTGGAACTGTGACTGTGGCGGGGCGACAGAGCAGAAAGGAAGGGGGCAACGTGCAACCCATTTCTCAAGGGTTGCAGTCATGCTGGTTGACAGCCAATTGCGTTGAAACATATTTCAGTTCAGTTGTAACTGATATCAGGTGGTAAAGTGGTGAAGTGGGATTTAACTTCACAAAGAACCGTTCCGTGAATGTTGAAAATGGTAGCAAAAATGTGTGGATCTGTTAACAGTAAAAAATAAAAGTAGTGAAACACGGCTCTCGACCGTGCCTGCTCACTTCGACCATTTGCTCAAGGGAGGTTAAGATGACTGGTTCACAAATAACAAAGATTTTGGATTGTGAACCCCATCTATTCCATTGCACAACTCAAAACAAAGGATGAACAATTGATTTGTAGACAAAGGACGAAGACGCTCACGGAAATGACGCAGACAATCAATGCACGAAGTGTACTAGCTCCCGTCTATAGTGACCCTGAGTGGTCTTCGAACAGTGAGAGAAGGAAAGGATATGTGTTTGCCCTGGGTAAAGCGACAGCTACGCAGCAGAGCCCAATTGTGCAGTTGAACAATAAAAGACCTGATCTATGTCGAGGCCACAGTGAATGTAATGTGGGAAAAAGAACACAACAACATGAAACGGACGGCCACTCTTCATGCGCAAGCCTGTTCTCAGCTACATGCACACAACAAGCATTGGCAATGCCAACAGTTTGGGCGTTTACTGCTGTGGGGAGGTGGGTGGGGTTAGATACAGTGGGAGTAGGGAGCATGGTATGTAAAGAGGGTGTGATACAGAGAGTGGGTGGATTGGGGTTAGAGAGAGTCGGGGTACAGAGTGGGGGTAGGGAGGATGGCGGTAGAGAGAGTGGGGCTAGAGAGATTGGGGCAGAGATAATGGGGTAGAGAGGGTGGGGTAGGGTCAGAGACATTTTTATGGTAGGGCAAAAGGTGCACTTGTCCCGAGCCCCCACCTTGGGGGGGGCACAGGGCTGCCTGATCTAAAGTAGTAAGATTCCATTGTTAACCAGACTTAAATAGCACACATCAGGATATTTTATGGCATGCTGCTGAGGCTCTAAACCTATTCCCTATCTGTTTTCACAAGTACATTCTGCCTTGATCAATTCATCATGTATTGCTTTCTGCGTTCACTGTGGCATACATAGTTTGTGTGCCCCATATGTCACAACTGCTGTAGTATTCTTTACTTCCTGTGGGAATTATGTTGATCATGTGCAAAAGCCAAAGTTGAAATGCATATTGATAAAATGAGTGCCACAATGGTTCAGAAGTTAGCTCAGTGTGTTAAGCACTCACTATAGAAATATGTGTTCATATGCAAGATTCGAATGGCACATTCCAGCAAGGCTGGCTGAGCCTTTCTTATGCCTGCATATGTACTTGGTTTTGCAGCACAACAGATGCTATTGTCAGCAATGTACCTGCACGGGATAGGAGTTGCTATAAAACATAACATTTCATCCGTATGGTGAAGGCCTAGAATTGGTTTGTTCAGATGTGCTGTAAAACCGAGCAATCACATCCAGTGATGAGCATAAACTGTTAATCCAAGAGGTGAATAAGTATCAAAATTCAAGACTGTGGAACCAACGCGTTCATACGGTTCCATGTGTTAAAATAGTGGCTAAAATGGCTATGGACACAAAATATCACGGGACACACTCGCAACCCCTGGACCCATTATAACATTTAAGGGGAGCGGTGGACACTCCCACAACCCCCGCTCCCCTTAAATGATGTAATGGGGTACACCTTTAACAGGTCAAACCACAGCATTTTTGCTGCAATTTTTTGTCCAGGCGACATTTTTGCCACAAGTTTATCACTACATACCGTTCATACTTGTATCCTGGCTTTGCCAGCAGATGATACAGTGATCATGGTCAAATCATCTAATATCTCTTAAATGACTGTGCTGTCTCATGCTGGTGGCATCATTTGGCCCATTACTTGATCTTTCCTCTTATGTAGGCCATTTGAGTGGAAGGGGTGGTAGACTGAAGAGAGAAGACCAGATGTTGCAGGCCTCGGGCAATCATATTTTAAGATCTGCTCGTTTGACACAAAAAACTGTTTGCTTTTTTTGTAAATCAAAAGGTTCTTCTATAAACAACTATTTCACAAGCCAGTGTTTAAAGCTTTAAAAAAAAAAGACAAACCCAGATTAAATCTGTTAAATCACATCAATTGCTTTGCTGGTACTTATATACTTCCATTGATGATGGAGCGAATGAAGCTAGAATCATTCCCATTTTGCGTAACTCCCTTCTATAATATTTATTTGGTTTTTAAAAATTGTCGTGTTTGGTAATGGGATTTGTGTACTTTCCAGGTCAGTTTTAAAAAATTTGATTATTTAAATTCATGGTACGAACTGGAATAGAAATTGTTCAAATGCAGAAATTGCCTGACTGCTCAAAATTGCCTGTGCCTGACCTTTCTAAAGGGTCAGCCCTTCAGAGTGATTTCCTTCTCAGGGTATCATCTTCAAAAAGCCTCACTCATGGTTTCACCGGATATAGTGTTGCTTCCACTATAATAGTGAGCATTGATATACTGCACACCACAGGCACTTGTTCTTTTGATCTCTAGTGACAACACTATTTGAAAACCATGTACCACTTCAAATCTCAGTCTGTCTGGATACAGACACCTTCCTGGTAGTTTCTAATCTGCATTCACTATCCATGTTATGGTATGTGTAGTGTTCTCCTTCCTCCGAATTGGTCTCCTCTATCCATGCCTGAGCACTTTTGCATTCTGGAGGCAGCTAATGTGAGTTTTCTGTCTATTCTGGATAACATGTACCTTTTACATACGGTTCTGCAATAAGAGTAGAGGTTGCATACCTTCCTGGATGCGATTGATAAAAAGTCTACTGTATCTATGCTAGAACAGAAGTAACCTCTTCGTAGACTGCCCATGTTGGCCTTCAAATGCTACTTGTTTATCATTCTTATTAGAGCAAGAATAAAGAGAGTAAGGGCACTTAAAGAGAGTAAACAAGCTTATTTTGAATGCTGTGAGGCAGCATATCAACCTAAGGGTTGTGATCATGACGAGGTGGAGTGCGGGGGGTGACCAGATAGTCTTGATCACTTAATTCCTTTGGTTCAATGGAGGGGGGCCCTCAAAGATATCCGTGCCCAGGGCCCCAAAAGTGCTTAAAATGGCCCTAAGTAGGGTGGGGTAGAGAGTGGGGGTAGGCTGGGCGAGAATGGGTTGGTTGGGGGTAAAGAGTGTGGGGGTATGGAGGGTGGAGCAGAGAGAGTGGGAGTAGGGTGGGTGAAGGTGTGGTGGTAGAGTTTGGGGATAGAGTGGTTAGGGATAGAGAAATGGGGGTAGGTTGGGTGGGGTAGAGAGTGTGGGGGTAGGTTGATAGGGTAGGGTAGAGAGTGGGGTAGGTTTGGTGGGTGGGGGTAGAGTGAGTGGGGGTAGGGTTGGTGGGTCTGCTGAATTTCAGGGGCTGTAGACGGTTTAGGGGAAGGCTCAGTACTCGGGTCATCAACTGTTTTGTTTTTTACTAACTAGTTTCTTCCTGTCCTGCTCAACCACAGGTTCCTCTCGTGAAAAGGTGGGCAAAGTCATCTGCATACCCAAATACAAAACGCAACAGACGACCACCACTGAGGATGGAACTCTCGTATTGGCGTGGCTCTTTAACATAGAACAGTAATGATCTCAGAACAACAACACAACTGCGGATTCGGGATGTGACCATAACCGCCAATGACCAGTAAGAATAGAACTACAGCACCGTGGGACCAATTTGGTCTGGGAAGCCCAGTGCCGGCAGCATCGCAAACCTGTCTCCAACTTGCAACACCCACCGCCATCTTGAAGTGTGCTTATTCTCTTGCATACCATGACTACATGTTAAAAAACAATGATAATGTTTTCTTTTTAAGAATTTATGGATCTATGTGATTATTGTGGCACCGAAAATCTCGAATCCGAAAATTCCACATTCGAAATGTGTGGCACACAATAACCACGTTGATCACCCCCACCTGCAATCCCCCTACCCTTCAACCCTTTACCCCTAAATCTTAGCTGCAGTGGTTTATTTACCTGTTCTGCCTTCCCGCTTCTCTTTCTGTTCCAGCTCCCCATTGTGGGGCGGAACTTCCGCCGCAGGGTCCCTTTTTAAAAAGTTTGGTTGTAACTTTCACTTTCCCCCTCTCTCCTTATTATGGAAGTGCGGGACACCCCTGCAAACCTTGAATTCCCATAATGTTGAACAAGAGGAGCGGGGGACACCCCCGCAACCCATGCTCCCCTTATTCGACATTATGGACCTTCGTTATTTATTACCATGCCGAATGCGCATAAAACGTGCATTCGACATTTATTTTTCGAAATTTCGGCCTAAACGGAATTTGCACTGTTTTATAGAAGTTCACCTGTACTTGCCCACATCTTTTAAAACAGTTTTGAAATGCATACATAGTTATTATATTTAATGTATGAACAGATATGGCTGATCTATCGAGTTCCTCTGAGGTTTGTGTTTTCTCATTACTAACTTGGTCACATGTGAGTTTGTAAGCCTATCCCAAACTCCTCGGATTGGCTTTCCAGGACATGAGCAGTTTTTGTCCCTTTTCAGTGTTCATGTGTGTGTTTTTGCAGGTGCTTTTGTTTTGAGTGCTTGCACTGCAGGGGCGTTGCTAGGGGGGGGGGGCTAAGGGGGCTATAGCCCCTGATCTTTTGGTTGTAGCCCCGGATAGAATCTCAGGAGCTACAGCCAAAAGACTAGCTAGCCCCCAGTCCTGACAGTTCCAACATCAGCTTAGCCCCGGGTCTTTTCCAGACCTAGCAACTCCCCTGTTGCACTGGTAGAAAGTTGGCACGTGCGCAATTGGCGTTGTGGCTCTTCCTTACCATGGATTATGGTGAGTTGTACGGAGTGGAAGATGATGAGTTAGAGAGTCCGTTTGCATCGGAGCTGGAGTTACTGGCAGAATAAGACAGTGATCGGGAGGCACCAAAAGGAGCCGTTTTGAGCAACCCATTAAACCAGGGTCTAAAACGGCGGAATCACAGCTCTCCTTGAAAGTAATCAAGCGCCGGCTGGTTCTTCATTCATTTTGTCCATAAGTGTCGGCCAGTTGCTTTGCCAATGGGATGGACTGCTCCCGAACTCCCCTTTCTCCTTTCTCTTTTACAGTGCCACTGTTTTGGCATTATATGGCACTAGCACCACCAAATATGCCAAAACCAAAAGAAAATAGTGCCAATATTGACATGCATTGTAATCAGACTGACATTAATAGCAAGTTTATCCTCTGATTTAAAGCAGCACTGCAAACGGGAATGGTATGCGTCTGATGCCATGTGACGGTATGGCAATGCTACAACACTAGGGAGTCAGCTGAGTCACTATTCCCATCCTTCTTCTCACGACTTGGCAAACTTAATCAACAAATATGACTAGCCATCGATAAAACCATCAAGCCCGTTGCTCAGCATTATAGGAGTATAAAATTAATTAGCCTAGAAAATTAATTGCGCAGTTTTATACATTATGACATCAATGAAATGGCTACAGAGCTAACACCATAGTTGTTGTCCATAGTTCCAGTTTCAAGAAAAGGACCTGACAGCTACATTCAACTACATATACGTACACACGTGAATACCCCCGATAAGCAATATAGCGAGAAAAACATTAGGTGCAGAGAATAACAGATTTGATGCATCACCTCGATGGTCGGACGACCTTCTTGAGACTTGGCCTAAGCATGAGCCTCCATCAGATAGGACTAGGCCCATCCTCAAGATATATAACTAGGCTTGCCACTTACTTGGGACACTATCGTAAGAAAAGATTGTGTTTTGGTGTGTCATCGGCTGCAGAAATATTCCAAGAAGAAATGCATCAGTTCATAAAGCATATCGTAAAGTGCCTGAGCTGCAGCGACCTCTGTTTTCTGACCAAGTCTCGAGAGCTCAGGATGCCACGCTGTGCAGAGTGTGCATGGCTCCAGAAGAAGCAAGCCTGGCACTCAAGAAAGAAAAGTGTGAGTTCAATCAATACACTTTGACCTTCTTCTAACACATTTTCTGTACAAATGGCATAGCGCCAGAACCTGAAAAAACCCATAGAATTTTTTACAAATTATTTTTGCGGGGTTTGCCCCCGAAGCACCCCATTCCCTTACATTTTTGATGTATTCCTAAACACCCACACCCCATATATATCATTTTCTAACCCCCCCTAACAAATTCAATGGGCATTTCGTTAAAGAATTTTCGGTAAAAAACCCAGCGAAAAAACATCCTGCGATGAGAGGACATCGTACCCTCAGAACCATTACGTGTTACGGTCACTCTTAGGGATAGACACTTTTTTGCTTCAATCAGCACTGCACTGCCTGAACTGACAAAGCAAGATCAATAATGTATTTGGACTATGGAGTATCAAGCTACATTTGACCAGATAGGCCGAAGCACTGAGGCAGCCATATGCACAGTGTATTTTGACCCACACTTGTGCATCCAAGTCCCAGTGAGTGCCTTGTATGTAATATGCTTTAACACGACACACTAAAGGACTGCGCAAATTCAACCGCATCATCCAGACCCTCATTGTACTGCACTGGCGACCGCTGCAAGCCTGTATAATCTTCAAATCATGGTGCGTCATCTACAAGGCTGACTCCCTGAAGTCCCTAAGCTACCTCACTGAGAAACTCAGCATCTTCGGAGGTCTACGATCCACCAAAAGTAAGGACATTTGCCGACTTGAACTCTGTGCATGCAGGAAAGAACTAGAATACAGGTCTTCTCTGTCTGCGCCTCCAGACTCTAGAACCACCTTGTAGGGCAACACCAGACTCTCCCTGTCACCTCTACAGTTCACGAAGGAGTTCAAGACCCTCCCCTTCAGGGAAGGGCTCCTCCCTAACACCTAACTCCACACACCCTCCATGTCACCCCTTAACCTGAGACTGGGTGATCTGCTCCCCCTTTCTCCTCCCCTTGTTGCTTGTGGATCCCTTGCTGCCAACGTACCCATCCTCGCCATTCCTCAGTGTTAGCTCCCCTTCCCTTGTATCTTTGCTTCTCTCACCGTCTCCATCCCTCGATGACGTGTAAAGCACTACATTGCTTCCTGATGGTAGGTCCTTGCTCAATAAATGCTGAATAAATACCCTAACACTAGTAATAATATAGTGGTTGCCAGTCATTGGGCCATCCTCGCCCAGTATCGACTCTGGTCGAAATCTCTCCAGTGAAATGTGTGAAATGCGAGCAGGAGCTTGAGTGCGACTGGGCAAGCATACTCACAGGCTGAAAAAGAAGGCTTGACGGTAGTGAGGATCTGTGAACACTATCATCTGTTTCTATATGGTAAGCCATTCACTCTGGTTTGGACCACCAGGCTCTCGCCACCATTTAAAGCAACCCTGTGTCAAAAATGACACCCAGAATTGCGTGGTGACGGTCAAGGCTTCAAGGATATAAGTTTAATATTATTTACAAACCGGAGAAGGAAGCCAATCTTTCTGACTACATGTTCTGCCATTCCACACATAATCAACATGAGAAGACTTTCAGTGCAGACTGAGCTATTACACAATGCATGAGTCGATGGAATTAGTAGATGGAAGAGTAGAGAGGGATACAAGCTGATCCAATGCTAGTTTTATTGCTCAATGTCTGCAGTCAGGCAGGTGGAAAGACAAAAAACAACAAGCCAGAAAGAATGCCACCATAGATCAGGACAGTCTAAGCACACTTCTGGAAGTAAAAGATGAGTTGTCCATGTCTGGCTCAAGTTCTCCGTAAGAACAGTCAGACATTATTTCCATCACCACTAGACATGATAACAGTTGCAGTGTCTTATTAAGGCCACAAGGGCTTAGTGTCCACAAAGAGGCTACTATGACAGAAGGTTTGCTTCCCAAAAAAGGGACTGGTCAGTTGAGAAGACATTAAAAAACTGCCAGATATACCAAAGCACTGCCCTGCATACTTCCCCAGAGACTCAGCAAATAGCACGTCTGCCAACGGCTCTATGAAAGGAAACGCCACTTGATTGCAGGGACGTCATTTCACCAAAATGCAAGGGGTAGCGGAAGTGACTTCTGAGGACATCACAGGAATTGATGTCATTTGATCACACCCCGAAGTGACATCACGGGAAGCAATGGAATACGACCTTTCTCCCCTTAACAAAACAGTGGCATCCCATAGCATTGTTCCTAAGTACACTATGGAAAATATGGTTACAATATCACTGTAATGTGATTTACATTTCATACAAGAATAGATCACCACATGTATCATTGATATCAGTGTGTGTGTAGGCTGATATTACCAAATTACTGTGAATGCAAGCAGACATCCAAGGCCAAATGATAATAATGTGTTATTATATAGCACATACACTCAAGCAATTTATATAGGTGAAATATACATACAATGTCGCCCAACCTGTGTTGGTACTCATTTATCAACCTCAAAAGGATGAAAGGCTGAGTTGGCCTGGCCGGGATTCGAACCTGCAACCTGCAGATCACACACACATTGCAGCAGCAAGCACTCGACCCAGTGAGCTATCTTACCAGCAATAGCTATCTTACCAACTATAGTAAAATGAGCAATTAAATGTCTGAATGTTCTCAAAGTCAGAAAGCTAATTACACTATGTAGTGGATACGATTAAACTGGCAACTGAGATTGAACAGCAGGCCAGTTCCTCTGCAGGTCTGGTGCAAAGTTGGTCACATGTCAAGCTTGTATGGATCTATTTTTCATGCTTCACAGGTTGGCAAAATACATACCATTGGGAGGATTCATAACTGTATTAAAGAATTCAGAGTAGCGTAGGGAAAGCAGTGCACTGATTTGATCTGATTTGATTTTAATTCTTATATAGCTCTAAATCGCCCACAGGCCTCGAAGCGCACATAGAACAAGATAATGACAGACATACGGAAGCCTAAGTGAGTAAAGGCACAAGGTGGTCCAATTTAGTCAGGGTCAAGGTTGAAAAGATAGGTAACGATTCTCTTTTTAAATTCAGGAAGGGACTTCACCTGTCGTAACTGAGTCAGAATTGTATTCCAGGCCCAAGGAGCTTGTACATCAAACCTGATACCTCCAAACGCAGTAGTTTGAATCCGGGTTGCAAGAGCTTGGTGGCATCATAAGAACGCAATGAGCGACCTATGCTACAAGGGTTTAGCTGATTGCAAAGGTAATCAGGTGCATCGGCATTATGGTGTCCGGACATTTCATCGAAAACAATTGGTCGACAGGACATTTGGTCAACGTAATTTCGTCGAAAAACAAATGGTCGAATTTTTTTTAAAATTTATATATATATATTTTAAGGTTGTAGTTTAGGGAAAAAAAGGGTTTTTTAGAAAAAAAAGGAGGTTGGGGTGGGGACCCCCCCCCAAAAAAGGGGGTAAAAATAAAAATAAAAAAAATTCGACCATTTGGTTTTCGACGAAATTGGTTCGACCATTTGTCCAGTCGACCAATTTTTTTCGATGAAATGTCTGGTAACCCGGCATTATGGCACTTAAAGGTAAGGGAAAGACTTTTATGTGTGATACCTTGTTTCACAGGGAGCCAATGAAGCTTCCCTCTAGCCTCAGAGATGCGATCCCCACGGGAGAGACCACAAACGGCTCTAGCAGCATTATTTTGTATGACCTGTAGAGTCTAGATATTTGCTTGCAGTTCCCGCCAAAAGACTGTTGCCATAGTCAAGACGTGAATTTACAAGTGCAGCTGCGAGCAAGGACCTATTCTGAAGGGAAATGTATGGGTGAATGCGGTGGATTAATTTAGACGCATAACTGCATGTGGCTTTTAACTGAGCCACCTGCTGCGTCATAGAACGTTCCGCGTCTAATGTAATGCCCAAGGTCTTTACTGATCTTGCCACCTTGATCTTGTTGTTAGCCATGACAAAAGTATCATACTCAGAACCCAATTTCTTGAGTTTATGATCAGAGACAACCATCAGTAGTTCTGTTTTTTCCACATCCAAGGCTAATGAATTGGTCACCATACAGGCCTGAATATTGTGATAGATGGAATTAATGGTGTTGGTACAACCAGTATGCCAACTTGTTAATTGAATTAATACCTGGGTATCATCTGCATAATTAGTCAATTGGACAACCAGGTCTCCAAGAAGGGTAAGGCGGGGCATGATATACACATTAAACAGGGTGGGAGAAATACACAAACCCTGGGGTACTCCACAGGTAACGAATGGTGCAATTAACATTATCGACTGCCGCTTGTGCATGTCTGGGACCCAGGAAGGATGCAATCCATTGGGAGGTCGATAAGGAGCAGTGTGCCTGATCCACAAATCTTTTTACCAGCCGCGCATGATCGATCAAGTCAAACGCTGCTGACAGGTCTAACAGCATAAGGAGAGCAGGTTTGCCTTTGTCCACAATACCAGCAATGTTTTACTTGAGGTCTGGAAGAGCCGTTCTAGTGCCAGGCTTGGCCCTAAAACCTGATTGTTTTGGGTTAAGAAGCTGATTCCTTTCTAAGTGGTCCTGGAGTCATCACAGCGCATCCCGTACTCTGAGCACTCGTTACCTCATACATGCAAACAAACATCCTGAACAGCATGCCATGTAGATAGGAAAGATATACACATTACAAAAAAGCATTAATAGTGGAACAATGAAATCAAGGGCCACTTTCTGTGCTATGGTCAAACATGTATATACTGTACACAAGCTTTAGGCACAAGAATGTTGTCAAGTGACCAAGGACACCGAGATGGAATGTCTTGTGATGATCGTAACAGAGACAACAGCAGAATAAAAATGCTATAACTGCAACTTGCGAAAGCAAAATACATAGTCCGAAATTGATGCTTCTTCTACTCTAAATGCTTTTTGGATTTTTTTTGTCTGCATTGTGAATTTGAGGTGTTTAAGACCAGACTAAATCATTGACTCACCCCTTGAAGTGTGCCTGAATAAACCTTTAATGAGTCTAGCAATTATTAAATAGAATTCCAGAAAACAAATTATTTGTTGTTCCTATTCTTTTTTTATTTAGGGTCAATGCACAAAATGTTACACTTGTGGAACCCCCGCCCCTTTTTTTAAAGAGGCCTGACCAAGAAAGCCAGCCACTCCAGAAACAAAGAGCCACATGGCACTGGCCACAGCCCAGGAGCTTCAATTTAAAAAAAGAAACATCTATATATTTTGTTTGGGAGTAGCATGGGAGATAACAGGGGTAGCAAGGAAGATCTTAGGGGTCGCAGCTGCGACCCCTGTTGGCCCACAAATGGCATCCCTTCTTGATTGTTGTTGGTCCGATTGACACAGGAGCGTATGTGATAGCTGTGCTTGATGAAGTTTCCAAATATCCTGAATTACAACTTCTTTTGTCCATTGTAAAGATGAGATAATTCAAGGACTCTGCGCGAGTGGATAAATGTAACTATTGTTTTAATAGATCACCAAAAATTATACAGTTAGCCCTCTTCTTTGACACGTGTTTCGGCTGTCTATGAGCCTTTTAAAAAAATGGGCTGACATATATACATACAAAAACCATAGCATAGTCCCAATCAATGTAAACAAACACATTTCATACAGAAAATCCAAAATTAATATTCCAGAAAGCCATGATACCATCATATTTCGTGTAATATCAAAAATTCAAAAATACAGAGAAAGAAGGGTTGGCGAAGGGAGGGATTCAACGGTATCAAGAGAATAAAACATTGTATATACACAAGAAAAATACAAATAATAGTAATAATCACAAACACAAAAAGAAAAAGAAACGTTAGTTCCATTGTTTATGACTTTATAGTAAAGCGTCCCTACAATTGTTGGAGAATTTTTAGCTTACCCAATGTTGAAACGGTACAGTCCATAAGAATGTTATCAGTATGCCACATCACTGGGACCAATCCCCACAATTCAATATTCTGCAACAGAACATGTGTAACAATCCCTTTAAAGCGAACATATATATCACTTAATTATTGAGTTAAATGAATTAGGGTATTAGCTACCCGAGTATAATAGGCAGTGGGGGCACGCTAAGCACCAATTTCTTTGTCCAATATATGGTTATAAATTATACATTCTATAGCGTGATTCAGTCCTAGTCCAAAATGTGTTATTGAGTGTTCTCTAAACAACCTGACTATCAAAAAATATTCTCAAAGTGATGAGATTAATATCCCATCATAGTATTCTTGTTATAAGGGCTACGTCCGTGGCTGGCCAAAACCAAATGCTGGTCTAATGTACTAATAAATGTGGACAAAATGATAATGGTAAATGAGAGAAAGCAATGCTGCTAACAATCATTTTAAGAGTGAAATCCATGCGTATACATAAAATCTAATTTCCTATTCTTTTAAAAGAAAATTACATCTATGAGAATGGGCCTTCAGTGCCCATCCCATTCACTAAATGGGTACCTCTATACACCAAAGCGTAGAAAGTACGAGCTTACCCTATTAGTTCATGTTAACATCGCGTCGGCTGTTCACGAGCGATCGCAGCCAATGCCATTTTAGAATCTCCGGTGATGTGCGGCTACCATGGCAACATGGTCACGCATTGTCCTTGTAACCCCCATACAATCTGAATGCATTTCGCTGGTCAAAACGGCCACCATTACAGAAGTTTTATTGCTACCACAGTGATCCTGGTGTCAAACGTATTGCTATGTTTAAAACATGTAATTGATGCGCGTTGTGATGTGTAATGAGTATATACAAGATATCGTATCGTTATATATTCTCATTTTTCCTCGGTAGGTGTTTTTGTTTCAGTTGGTCTTGATAAAGTTTAATTACTCTATCACGATCATAATGGACGTCTGAGTGTCTATAGCAGGTCAGCTTAAGTATATTATGACGGTCCGTTAATGTTTCCAATATACATGCACTTACGGGTATAACTAACCCGAGCACACACAAATTCTCCAAGGATTTGTTTTTCATTGCCAGTCCATATACTTATATTGAGAAGGATACTATTATTACTTACTCTATCATGGTCATAGTGGGCGTCTTGGTGCCGATAGCAGCTCAGTTTGAATATATCATGACGGTCCATTAATGCTTACATTATACGTGCATACACTGGTGTGACCAAACCGAGCACACACGAATTCTCCATTGATTTATTTTTCATAGCCAATCCATATCATTATATTGTGAAGGATACACTTTTACAACACTACACAAGTCCTTGGTCCACGCTAATCATATGCTCCCTATACCCTTCCTCTGCATCTATATCACCATAAGCCATAAGCTTCTATGCTTAAATAGGAATGTACATATTGGTGTGCCGATCCATACCCAATGATTTCCTTGTGGTTATACTAAATTACTGTAGTGCATTGGTCATCCAATATTTGACGGTCTCCTATTGCTATTGTATAGTGTATGGAATTAGTCATTTCTCCCACATACCTCAAATTTACTCATAGGTCTCTGAGAAGTGCATTCTATACCTATATTATAGTATGGAAGACTGATGATAAAATAAGGTAAAGAGGTCACTAATGGATTAGTCTACAGGAAGACACAATTTCCTTATCACTGTTAAGGCCTGTCAATGTTGAATTGAAAAAGCATATCGTACGTGCTTCAGACTGCTTTAGGGCCTTGAGTCTATCTCCTCCTCTTTTGTTAAGCATTGCATGCTTGAAACCTATGAACCTGATCTCAGACTTGTTGTTCATTTGGTGACAGGTCTGCCAATGCTCCGCTAAGGGCAAGGAAGTGTCCTGGCTACCAATCTTAGCCAAGTGTTCTCGGATACGTACTCTTAACTCTCTCTTAGTACTCCCAATATAGATCTTTTTACAAACACAAATAATACCATAGGCAACAAATTTGGTTTTACAATGAATCCCCTGTTTGATTAGCCACATCCTCTCATTCGCATCCTTGAATGTAGTTGTCTGTTCATGTGAGTACCTGCATTGTGCGCTCATGCCACATTTCCTGAAACCACTGAAATTATTATGTAGCCAAGTCAACTGGCTGTCCTGTCTGACATCTGGTAACAGAGGTGGACTGAGCATTGTCTTGAGTGTCCCAGCTTTCTTGAAGATCATGTGTTGTTTAGAGAACACGCAATAACACATTTTGGACTAGGACTGAATCACGCTATAGAATGTACAATTTATAACCATATATTGGACAAAAAAATTGGTGGTTAGCGTGCCCCCCCTGCCTATTATACTTGGGTTGCTAATACCCTTTGTCATTTAACTCAATAATTGAGTGATATATATGTTCACCTTAAAGGGATTGTTACACATGAACTGTGGGGATTGGTCCCAGTGATGTGGCATACTGATAACATTCTTATGGACTGTACCGTTTCAACATTGGGTAAGCTAAAAATCCTCCAACAATTGTAGGGACGCTTTCCTATAGAGTCATAAACAATGGAACTAACGTTTCTTTTTCTTTTCCTTTTTGTGTTTGTGATTATTACTATTATTTGTATTTTTCTTGTGTATATACAATGGGCCTCATTCTGAGTAGGGCGGTAAGGGTTAACGGTCACCGGTAACGAGACCGGTGCCGTTAAACCCTTACCGCCCTACTACGAGTTCCCTTTGTGGGTCCTTCCTTAATGCCTGCTTTTAGCAGGCGTTACGGACGGGACCCCCAAAGGGACTTTAGTGCTAATAACGGTACCGTAATTTTCGGTACCATTATTAGCGCCTTCCCCATTCCCATTGAGCCCTATGGGGGCTCAAATGGGAATGGGGAAGGGCCCTGGTGAATGGGGAATTACCGGTCCCTCCAACCTTGGAATGGACCGGTAATTACTCCACTCACCAGGGCGGAGTCGGAATGAGTTTGGAGGTAGCCATGCCGCAAATAGCGGCGTGGTTACCTCCAAAGTCGGAATGAGGCCCAATGTTTTATTCTCTTGATACCGTTGAATCCCTCCCTTCGCCAACCCTTCTTTCTCTGTCTTTTTGGTTTTTTTGATATTACACGAAATATGATGGTATCATGGCTTTCTGGAATATTAACTTTGGATTTTCTGTATGAAATGTGTTTGTTTACATTGATTGGGACTATGCTATGGTTTTTGTATGTATATATGTCAGCCCATTTTTTAAAAAGCCTCATAGAAAGCCGAAAAACGTGTCAAAGAAGAGCGCTAACTGTATAATTTTTGGTGATCTATTAAAGCAACAGTTACAATTATCCACTGGCGCAGAGTCCTGGAATGATCTCATCTTTACAGTTTTTCTGTGGACGGCTAGGGCTTAGTGTCCGTCCGAATCCAGTGACCTGCGACACATTGAAGATTATCAGGAAATAAATAATTACTTTTGCGGCCAATTAACAGGGATTGTAAGGAGTCGCCTTCAAGAGCAACTTGTAATTAAGCCCCACAAACCTTGGTTTAACTTTCTTTTGTCCATTGCTTCCACGCCTGTAACTCTGCTCTGGGAGTAAGCAAATGCTGCTCTATAGCAGTTCATGGGAAACCCAAAGAAGACATGAAAATCTGTTGCATAACAAAGAAGTCATTTGGACAAGCCATCGATTATACTCTTAGGGGATTTTCGCAAACAAACACCCCGTACCACGACTGATCAGTGCCCTTCTAAGTTGATGTTTGGCTGGAAAGTTCCCAAGTGCCTCCCGTACATCCCATGTGTGGTGGATGAGTCTACTGATGCGCGACATCTCAGGAGGAAGAATGCCTTAAAAAAGGCAAACAAAGTTATATCCGGATCGACGGAGGAGAGTTCGAAGTTTGAAACTTTGGCATTGGGGAGGCAGCGCTGGTGAGACTGTCCGTGACTCAGAAAGCAATGCCTCCATTTGAGACTGAACCTTTCACTGTTAATTCTACAGAGGAATCAATGATCATGTCTGAAAGGCAAGGAAAGAACATAACACAACCTCCTTCATTTTTCAAGAAAGCGAGTGACCCTCCGTGTGTCAGGAATCACAGCTTGAATCAGCATATAGTATCCTCAGCAGATGATGACCTGTCAGACGATGACTATGTTCCTGAGAACCAGCTTCAACCACTTTCTGTAGTGGCTCCTCAGCCTGAGGGTTGCATTCGGAGAATGTGTAGGCGAAACATATGTTGGCTTGAGGAAATGGAATAATGTCCATTTTATTTCCTTAAAGTCTGGGGAGGGGTCATGTCCTAGCCCAGCTTACATTGTTTTGTGGATGTGGCTTGGGTTAGGATTAGTGGAAGTGAACTATCTAGCAACACTACATCATCATGGCTGGTCTTCTCTATGTGAGGAGCTAGGAATGAGATACACAAACAGAGAACTCATAGTTGTGGCTATAAACCTTTATTCAAAATAAAAGGGGATTAGAAAATGCACTGCTGTCCCTACCATAAGAGATATTTACCTACCTGAATCAAAAACGAGGTGTCTGTCCGGTGTCAAGATGTCGAAAGCAAAATGTCCTGTGTCCGAAATCCTATCCTAGCCCTCACACTCTTCAAGTAACTCTAATGTGATAAGGATAATGTCTTTGGGCTTGAAAGTGCACAAATGTTCAAGGTCAAAGGAAAAATGTAACTCCAACACAAAAGTTCAAAGTTCCAGGGGATAGTTCCCTTCCCTGTGTTTCTCTTCACCAACAAAATGAATCAATTACACAACCAAAGATCTTGATAGCCCAAGAGGACAACTCCCTCCTCTTGACATCACAGTTCACTCCCAGGGAGCTGTCTCCCTTCCCCGGGTCGCTTTAAAACACATAGAATCTCCTAAAATTATGAGTCTTCCTTGTGGGGTTCTCTAGTCAACAAAACAACTTAGACCTGGATTTGCCTGGTGTACTCCCTTGCCAGGACATTCTCATGTGACTTCTTTACACATTTGCATACTTGACTTTGCCTGTTATACTCTCCTGTCAGGGCTTTTCTCAAGTGATTTACTTTGCACACTTGCAAACTTGACTTTGCCTTGCATTCATCTTGTTGTATATTTCTCGCAATCACTATTGTATTATTCCAAAGACATTGTGTTGCAAATTCCCTTTCTTCCACTTCTCTTGCTTTCATCCATCCTTGATAACTTTTTTGGAGCACCCAGGTGTCCCAGTTTCCCTTCTCGGGACTCACACGGTAAACAAGTTGCAGCGTTCCAATGTCTCGCTTTCCTTTCACATGCTCGTTGGCTTTGCTCAGCCACTGCCAGCTCCCTCACGGCTTTCGGCTTGCTGTTGAGGCCTCCTCCATGTTCGGGTGGCTTTGGTACTGCTGCTCGTCTCCCACGGCTATTAGGGAGACTTCCCTGTTCTTCCTGTCATGGATCTGATACGGTAAACCAGCATATGCAGTCTCCCTTCCTTCGTACAGTGTCCCCCTGAGCGGGCCAGCTCCATGGTCTGCTTTGTGGCTTGATTGTCCCTTGGTCCGTACCGAGAGGATGAAGCTGTCTCAGTTAGCGTCTCGGCTCACCATGCTGGTTGGGGGTTTTAAATGTCCTGGCACCTATTACAGGTTTGCGAAACCTAGAGCGTGTGATGTGCTTCATGGACACATTGATCTTATTACTCTGTCTTCACAGACTGGCGCTCCACTGATTACTGAAGCCTCTGCTCCTTTCTTTTCTTTGTTAGTACACTTACCATTGAATTGCTTTACTGTGCTGTACCTCTTCTTCTTTCTACACTATGCCGGCCTGGTTGCTTGTGCTCTTTGGACTAGCTCCCACATCCCATGCTTGCCCTGTCCCCTTAACTTTACACCTCAACTATTACCCCAGTTGTTCTGTTACCATCATTCCCGGCCGACAAAGAAGCACAGCAAATGAGTTTAGTTGAAAGAAAGGAAGGACCTGATATGAATAGCCCGATGTACAATCCAAAGGGCCTTACATTTAATACGGCTTCTCACAGGGAACCAATGAAGCTCAGCCAACAGTGCAGACGCGTGAGGAAACCTAGGTACATTGAGAGCCAGACGTGCTGCAGAATTTCGTAGAATCTGAAGCCGTTGGACTATGACATCTGGTTGTCCAAAATAGATGCCATTGCAATAGTCCAAAGAGCCCATGATAGAGGCAGTAACTACGGTGGAACGAAGTTGTAATGGAATAATCCTTAATCCACCCACTAACTTAGTCCATACCTTATGCAAGCAGGATTTGAATTGCTAACACGCTAAAGAATTTGGCGGATGAGAGCTGTTGTGTGTAAACATTCAAGTAGGCGGCTCCACCTGACATTTTGGTCATTTGCATGGAGGGGTACAAAAGTACAGTACTCCGCCTTCTGCCCTGCACATTTGCACTCCACTGTGCAAATGAGTAAATGCTGGCTGCCATGTGAGCATGGCAGACAGTATTTACAATTACAATTAAACTCTGCCTGCCATGGGAGCATGGTGACAGTGTTTAATTGTACACGCTGCCTGGCATGCGTGCATGGCAGGCATCGTGTACAATGGATCCCTGACATAAAGCCGACAGACTCTATAGGGATCCCAGCATTTGCGCTGGCATGAAAACATGTGCCAGGGCAAATGCTGGGGCATTTGTATGGCGGAGAGGAAGGAAGGCAGTGGAAACTCAAGTTGCATTCCCCTCCTCTCCGCCATACAAACGATTGAAAATGGATGCACCACAAATTAAAGACTTACAATCCTTGCACAAGACTTTCAGGTCTTTCATTTGTGGTGAGCATGGCTGAAAATGAGCCCCTTCAGGTTTTACCACCTTGCAAACTGCAAGTTTCGTTAATGAAACTCTTGATTTGTATCTGCTTTTGTGTGGAAGAAATTTCCTTCACACAAAAGTAGTACCACAAGTTACTGCATGCTTACCGCATGGAATAACTGAAGCAACCGCATTACTCAGACTCATGTGGAATCTTCAAGTTATTGCATGCTTACAGCATGGAATAACTGAAGGAACTGCATTACTCAGAATCATGTGGACCATTCAAGTTACTGCATGCTTACCGCGTGGAATAACTTAAGCATCCCCATTACTCAGAATCATGTGGACCCTTCAAGTTACTGCATGCTTACCGCATGGAATAACTGAAGGATCCGCATTGCTCAGAATCATGTGGACCCTTGAAGTTACTGCATGCTTACTAGGGGTGTCACGGTATTAGTTTTATGACGGTACGATAACCTTCTTGCCAAATGACGGTATATCATGGTTATCGCGGTATAGCAGGTGGAGTTAACTAATCTTAACAAATATTTTCTAAAAGGTCATAAATTGACAGATTTATCATCACAAACAAAACCAGGCACCCAAGGCCAGAATTGGGCTTTTCAACATACTCTCCACTGAAATGCCTTGCTTCCACCAAACACAAACACACGTGTGGAGGGGGGGGGTGGGCCTGCTGCAACTGGCAAAGCAAACTGAATAGCTTTTCTTAAGTGGTCATTTAGGCTTTTTGCTCCCCCACTGGCTACTGGTGAAGATGAACATGTTGCCATTTTGATAACCTGCATGCCACAGATCAATGGAGGATGATGGTAGTATACGCTTGTGCGCATACACACGCACTCTCTCTTTACGTTACAGCCTTTAGTTTACTTGCGGGCCAAAATGTGTTCAGTAATCACGGACATGTTACCCTTTGGTATGGCAGCAGGGAATACCGACAGATCAGTGAATTTCGCAGTGTGATTTATTATATGTAAATTCAATGATAGAACCAGGGAAATCCCCCCGTTGCCATATGTTTAGAGAACATTATCCATTATAAATATATAAACCCCAAAACCGCCACCCCAAAGTAAACCCTTTTCCTTCTTGGCACTGTATCTATTCTTCCTATTGCTAACATATTGATTTTGTGTCAAGCATGTGTTGTTTATGGAATGGCATTAAAAACTGCTCTAACTGAAACTACTTGGCAGACGGCACATCCAACAGTGCAAGACCAAGACTGTGCAGCACTTGCTTACTGCAGCCTTTCCAAATCAGATTGAAAAGCACACTTAACGGTATGAACGGTATAACGGTATAAACAATGTGACGGTTATTATTGTTCAATTAAGTGGTTCACGGTATCTTTAACGGTATACCGTTATACCGTTACATCCCTAATGCTTACCCCATGGAATAATTGAAGGGGCCCCGAATTACTCAGAATCATGTGGACCCTTCAAGTTACTCCATGCTTACCCCATGGAATAACTGAAGGATCTGAATTACTCAGAATCATGTGGACCCTTCAAGTTACTGCATGCTTACCACATGGAATAACTGAAGGATCCGCATTACTCAGAATCATGTGGACCCTTCAAGTTACTGCATGCTTACCGCATGGAATAACTTAAGCATCCCCATTACTCAGAATCATGTGGACCCTTCAAGTTACTGCATGCTTACCGCATGGAATAACTTAAGCATCCCCATTACTCAGAATCATGTGGACCCTTCAAGTTACTGCATGCTTACCCCATGGAATAACTGAAGGATCCGAATTACTCAGAATCATGTGGACCCTTCAAGATACTCCATGCTTACCCCATGGAATAACTGAAGGATCCGAATTACTCAGAATCATGTGGACCCTTCAAGTTACTCCATGCTTACCCCATGGAATAACTGAAGGATCCGAATTACTCAGAATCATGTGGACCCTTCAAGTTACTGCATGTTTACCGCATGGAATAACTGAAGGATCTGAAGGAGCCACATTACTCAGAACCATGTGGCCCCTTCAAGTTACTGAATGCTTACCGCATGGAATAAGTGAAGGAGCCGCATTACTCAGAATCATGTGGACCCTTCAATTTACTGCATGCTTACCACATGGAATAACTGAAGGAGCCACATTACTCAGAATCATGTGGACCCTTCAAGTTACTGCATGCTTACCGCATGGAATAACTGAAGGAGCCGCATTACTCAGAATCATGTGGACCCTTCAAGCTTATGCATGCTTACTGCATGGAATAACTGAAGGATCCGCATTACTCAGAATCATGTGGAACCTTCAAGTTACTGCATGCTTACCACATGGAATAACTGAAGGATCCCCATTACTCAGAATCATGTGGACCCTTCAAGTTACTGCATGCTTACCCCATGGAATAACTGAAGGTGTAATGGTAATTCTGTTTGCAGATATTACCAGAGGTAATACCGCTAAACTTTTACTCAGGCCCTATGTGCGCATATGTGTACAGATATGACTAGCTTTGAGACATGCCATTTAATGTCAAAAGCATTTGTTGACAGAGGCATGTGCCTGCAAAGTGACATTGCTCTGCAGTATTGTTAACAAAGGCTTTATCTGTGCATTATTTTTTATAAACAAAATGTCAAATAAATCAAAACCAATATATTCAGAATGTGTTTTATATGGCCTTTTTCGCATACAAGACATTAAGTATTTATACATATTGTTAGATTGTTTATTAATTTGAAAATGTCCCCCATTTAATTGCCGTAGTACGTTTACACACACATATGCTGCCGCTGTGCTCAAAAAGCAAATTGTTTTAATATAACACAAATTGTTTGTAAATAGAAATTATTCTACTGTGGATATATGGCCTTCAATTTTAATACCTTGCTAAAATCATGGTGTATATTCATGAAAAGTACATGCCCTTGAATAATGAACAAAATGCATTGGGAAAATCAATTGAAGTTCTTCGTTATGAAGATGCATTGCAGTGTAATTTGGCTTTTTAGTAATTTTAAAATGTCAATTACACATGGAGAAACAAAGCCACGGTTATGGGAAGGAACTATTTCAATGTTCACACATGTTCACTGTTTTTTCTTAAAACACAATGGTAAACTGTGGGGAAAAATGCAGTCATGTTCTTGAGTTTTGGGGTTGGCTCTTTGAGTTTTGTTGTGGGCTTTATGTTTTCTTGAGGGATGTGACCTAGATCACAAGCCAAGATATCACCATGTCACTCATTTCCACAATAGCAGGGTTGAGCTATGGAAAAAGGTGCAGCCGGCTGCTTTAAAAAGATCAGAACTGGGAGGAGGCAGATAAATTGACAGACAGGGACGTCATTTCACCAAAATGCCAGGGGTAGCGGAAGTGACATCACATGACTCTTGACCTCTGATGACATCACAGAAAGTAATGTTATTTGACCCCACCATGAAGTGACATCATGGGAAGCGATGGATCAAGACCTTTCACCCTTGACAAAACAGGAAGTGGCATCACATAGCCTTGGAAGCAAGACGATACTGAGCAGCACAGGTTCGATCCCCGGATCCTCGCTTAGAAATCTCTGGGTATTAAGCGCGTTATCAATAACCTATCATATCATATCATTGTTCCTAAGTACACCACGAAAAATATGGTTACAATATCTCTGTAATGCGATATACATTTCATACATATGTATCGTTAATATCTGTGTGTATAGGCCCATATTAACAAATTACGGTGAATGCAAGCAGACGTCCAAGACCAAATGATAATGATGTGTTATATAGCACATGTACGCTTAAGGGGTAGTTTGGTCAGAAATGTTATTGGCCCAATGGACCTGGCATGTATTTTAGAGCATACATCAATCGTTCTTAAAAAATATTCCAATGCAATTTACCAGACTTTTTCTCACTTTAACACATGTTGTGCTAACCTTATCCGTTGATCCATCGCCCTAAATTCAAATGCCCTCACAGGTTTCATTCAAAACACGTGCCCCTAACGCTGATATCACTAGACGGTCAGGCCCGATTTCACAACCCCAATGCACGTCCCATGTCATCGTCCTCTGTGCACAATCTATTGACGTGTCTCTATGGAAAAGCCAAGATACCTTGTTCCTCAACAAGTGTAAACAAACCCTTTCTGATCACACAACGTTGGAGTTTCCTTTTCTATCTAGTCACTGTGTTTCATTTCGAGCTTCCCTAACTTGTTTCTGCTGTGTTCAGCTATCTGGCAAGTACGACACACTGAGAACCGGCACGTATTCTTCCTAAAATGAATTAACTCAGTAGTTGCTTTTCATTTCTTATATTATGGACAAAAGTCTTTACCAAACCATATTTAAACACGTGCTCTTGTGAACTTTTAAAGTTTGAGCCTATTAATCTGATCTTTTCACAATGTGTTTTTGTAACATGGCTGTTTCTTCGCGTGTCTTTCTTTACCATTCAACAGTAATGGGAAACCTCTTTTCTTTTCATGTATACAAACAAAAACGTTTATATTGACCTAGCTGTTGATTCTGTGCTTCTTCACTATTCAGTGACTATGGCAACAATTCAGCCCTATCTGTACGAGCCCAAATATTCTGAAGAGGAAATCCTTGCAAGAGTATAAAGTCGAGATGATGTGGAATCAGATGAAAGTCACGAGGATCAATTGTCAGAGCCTGAAACCAGTCGCATAGAAAGCTTTTCCACCTGGTGGACCTGCCATCGCTGTGAGCTTATGCCTACTCTGGTGGAGGACTGCTGCTGCAGAGAAAACTCATCCTGCTTGGCCTACATTGCCGAAGAGGACACACCACCGCTCTGCGTTACCGAGCTGCAAGACTTGAGGGCCGCCTGCCTTACAAGATCCATGGTGCGAATGATGATGGTCCGTATGCATGAACTTCAAGCTACAGTTCGCCCCCATCATCCAAGTAATGTGTAAATTCACTCTATATATACGTTGTGTATTTGACGACCAAGGCGGCTAACATAATAGGTTGTTCCCCTACATCAGGAGAGAGGGTTAGTGTTGCTAGAGCGCAAAGCTCTCCTTGGCTCATATCTAACTAAGCTTTCCTGGAGATGAAGGGGAGCCATCCCATAGAATCATTTATGTGTCAGAGTGATCGTCTTGCACTGTATTCCAGCAGCCGTTCTTTTCTGGATTCATAGATGTCGGCTTTGCGAGGGACATTTCTCACAGTGCGCACTGCCTCGTTCTACACTACTTGAAGTTTGTGAATGCTACCTTTCCCAGCACCGGCCACAAGGGCATTGCAATAGTCAATCCTTAGCAAGATAGTGGCTCGAGCCAAGGGTTCACAATTTTTATCAGAGACAAAAGGCTTAATCTGTCTGAGAAGTTGCAGATGGTACTGGGAGCTTTTAATAATGTTACTAGTATGTGCATCTGCACCAAGAGAGGATTCTAAATCGATTTCAAGTGTCTTTACTTTATTTAGGCAAAAGTGAAGTCCTCAATAACGAAATTGGAATACATTGGATCAAGTTTTGTTCTGGCCTGAGTTGATCCAAATATCATGATCTCCTTTTTAGAACTATTTAGGCACATCCTGGATTTATATATTAAGGTTAGTCTATCTTAGCGTATTGAGTAATTACCATCCAGCTCCAACAACAACTAGGAGCTATCAGCATAGTTCTGAATCCACACTCCCATTTGAGAAAGCAGGTCACAACGCGGGTTGATGTAAACATTGAAGAGCGCAGGCAACAAGCATGTGCCCTGGAGGACTCCACAATATAACATGGCCGAGTCGGAAACAGCGTCTCCCCACCCTATGTACCGTGGATTTCCTGTTATTTAAAAAGGAACAAATCCATTGCACAGTGTTCTCTGAACATTCTCCCATTGTTGATAGCGTCGTCTTTCCCCTGTCCATAATGTCCAACATGTGGGTCTGCAGATCCAATAAGGCACTCTCTGTGCCATGGATAGGGCGAGAGCCAGATTGTCTCAAATGAAGAATAAAGAAGAGTTCGAGATGTTCCTGGAACCGCATAGTAGCTATTTTGTCGATGATTTTTAAAAGAAATTGGACATCTGTAATCGATCTAAAGTGTGTGGCCTCCCCAGGTTTTAGACACACTTTTTACATGAGGGGGGCAACCATGACTTCCTTTATGGCATCTGGAACCATGTTATGCGCAAAGGTGGCATTCACAAACGTGCGAGAAAGGGGGCAAACAGTGTTATATACCCAAGGATAAGCTTTGATGGAATGGCATCAGAGCAAGTGTGGGGCGCATCCCTCCAAGTATCTCTTCCATATCAGCCCCAGTGATAACCTTAAAAGAACATTTTAAGAGATCAGGTGAGAGAAAGAGTTAGATAATTAAAAACGATTCACCACTTAATTGTATTACACTTCAGCTTATGTAAGTGCAAGATGCAGGTCAGCACATGCAACGAGAGCGACGCTGCACGTATAGGGATCATTGTTATATTTTCTAAACATTTTAGTCTTAAGTGCTTTCCTGAATTTTAGATGTTTCTCTTCCCTTCTAAGACTGCAGCGTTTAGGCCCCATGACTGTCAGGCACTTGCCGCCATTGCGCAGTATTTTAAAGTGTGTCAAACAAAGCCTCATCTCTGTAGAGGGTCTAAGGTTTCTCATCGGCAAGTGTTTGTTCATGCTATTGGAAATATAGGAGGGCCTTAGCTCAAGATAGCCCGGTAAAGGACACACACTGGTTTAAAGGGGACTCTTTCGATGGGGGCCAGTGCAGTGCCTTGAGACTCAGGTGTGGTCTATCAGTTTGACCTTTCTGCTTAGGATAGTTTGCAGTTGGTATAACTTTATTTTGGGGTGGACCGGATAAAGTCTGGTGAATAACAACAGCATATCAAAGAATTCTACAAAAGAACAAAGTATTCCAATGTCAATATTACTCTGCGCGCTATGTTGCCTCAACACTCTCCACTATGTCGTCCTCCCAGACCAGGGAGGAAAAGCAGCACTTCTCTAAATTTAAGGCAATGCACTTGAACTGACCAGAAAAGAAGATGCTTGACTATGGGTCTAACTAGATGGAACATCTGAAAGGTAGGGCTGGCTGATTTCTGTTTCCCATTGGTCACCTCCTCCTTCCCATCTTTCCACTTACAGAACCTCACCTGGGAGCCTTCCATTCCAATTCCTTTCGGGTCAACTTTGGTGTTCCTTATTCTTTCTTACAACAATACATGCTTATTAGCAAATGCCTATGCCACGTCCTTGTGTTCATCTGGTAAACCGTCCTACATCTGACCTCCTTTGCTGGTGATACCCAGTCGTAGATGGGTTTCACCAGCACGCTTAACCAATTCCATGGCCTCAAGCACAGCTTCCAACCCATCACATCATGGATAGCCAGTAGCTAACTGAAAGTCTATTGTGAATATGCAAAATTAATGTTCACCAAATCCCAACACTGACATCCTCTCCTTCCTTCAGCCAAACCAGCCAACCATATTCTGGAGACATGAGCCAGAGTGCAAGCTTGAAATCCTTCATGACGCTTGATCTCCAGACTCTGAATCCTTAGCTTACTCAGACCAGAGTGGTCATCTGGTCTTCCACCACCTCCCACCAAGGCTATCCAAACTCCCTCTAACTGGCACTTGCCGAATATCTGATATCTCGTCTTCAGTGTGAGTGCGTAAAACTGTAGAAAGAGACCTGTAATTGGAAAGACATCTTGGAAATCCTTTCATATACCTTGTAGAGTCTCCACTGACCTCTTGTGAATTCCAAAATAATCTCCAATAATATCTCCTTTGCAAAGGGGTTTGGACAGAAATACTGATGGGAGTCAGCGAGAGAAAGTTCTGGAAGCAGCTCCTCTTTCTTAATCGAACGCTCTCAAGCTCAGTACTGCAAGCAGATGTCGGTTTTAGAGGAGAATTACAGACAGACTCGCAAGCTACGCGCCAAAAGGGGTGTTGTCATCAATGCCAAATTTGGTCCACGACACTTGGAAACAGCACTACCCATTAGCGCATGTATCAACATTCCGGAAGTTGCTACAGGAAGACCTGAGCTTGCTGGGCATGACAGGCATTTTGGAGCTCTGACATAATAATGTAAATGGTGATAGATTCCTATTATTGGAGCTAAAAACAAACCAAAATGCACGGACCAGGCAAATTGCTGAGCAGAGCTGCCACGGTTAAACTGTCCAAATGGGCTTGATATACATGTGGTGACCTTCAATCGAACAGCCTTTTTGAAATCTTTGACAAATACCCAGCGAAAGACATTTGCTTGCCATGGCAAGAGCTGACACCGTACCCCATGGCAACAAAAGAGTCTGTGTGAAAAGTTTGCCAATTAGAGGAAGAGACCTTAAACCATTTTCTACGGGTCTGTCCATAATATAAATGTTCACACTCTCAAAAAAAACAATCTCCTCTTAAGGCATGAAGGTTTGTTGGAAAATGGGGATGCAACAGTGATTGTCCTTTTAAGAGATTTGGAGATGAAATCCTCAAAATGACTGCAGACTTTTCATCTGATGTATGGAGAACACTGGGGAGTTATTAGCATGAGATGAGAGAACCCTAAATTAGCTGCTTGGGGAATTGTCTCTGTCGTCCATAAGTGACCGTGAGAGATGTTTGGACAGCATAGCACCTCTCCCCCGACATAAGGTTTTAAAGGATTAGCCTTGGTAAATTGGTAACGCGGAATGTGGCCCCTCTCATGATACCTACGCTGATCACCAGCTCAGCAAGATATTAGCATGCACTTTCATTTGTGTGTGTCAATGATCACAATGGATAGATTTTAACTACTTTTAAATCTGTTTTATCCCGGCTTTGTATGGTTTTTAAGTTAAATGTTGTCAATTCTCTGAATCATGGAAGGATCAAGTAGCCGAAAGAGTAATAAATAATTCTAAAGCACTGTGTTACCCAAGATTCTGGGTGCTATACAAATGTAATAAATAAATAAATCTGAATGGCCTCAGGTGGTGGTGCAATAGATTAAATGATACTCCCACGGACACACATCTTGCTCTTAAAATCCCAAACCTGCCACACATCACTCCAGTATACTGCAACGCCAAAGTAAGGCGATGCTTTGCAATCACGGGCCTTCAAGTGGGAACCATGTTCCCAATGACCTTTAGCTCAGAGCAACACCACCTGACCTTGAACCAAATGGGCTTAACATTGACAAGACCTTCCAGTTGGTCCAGGAAGCACCAGGCAATGATTTACTTTCCATGTTGTGCTACACAAGTCCTCTCACTTACACTCACTCATCCTCTGACTCGCTCACTGCCTACCTTACTCCGTCAATCACAGACTCAATCACTTACGCAATCATTCTTAAATTCACTCAACTTTCCCACAGACAACTTTGAGCCTGGGCCTAAGGGCAGCAGGACCCAGAGGGGCCTGGCTTGCACAGTTATTGCTGCAGCTGTTCAGGCCAAAGTCTAAAGCAGGGATCTGCAACCGTTGGCTCTCCAAATGTTTTGGACTACAACTCCCATTATTCCCAGCCAGTATATTGAATGGTATGGGTTCATTGGAGTTGTAGTCCAAAACATCCGGAGAGCCGCAGATTGCAGAATCCGGGTCCAAAGCAAATACTTTCTTGGCATTTCTGTGATAAATTAGTCAGTGAGGCCAATTTCCCACAATAGTGTCTCTCCCCAGGAAGGCATATGTGGGTGAATCAGAGCGCCTTGAAAACTTGGGGGTCCTCCGAAAGGAAATCGAATGGGTCCTTCAGCATGCCATAGGGGTCCTCTCTGGAAGGGGAGGTGTTCTGCGCAGTCCCGGGGATCACTTTGAAAAGAACCAGGGTCGTTGCATTGGCACTCAGTGTACTTGAAGGGAAATTCTCACCATGCTGGTGATCTTCCTGTGTCATACCTGCCCGGGGGCATTTGGCTGTGGGTTGTGAATCCTGAAAAGTCTTTGATCTATCCATTCTGGTGCACAGATACACAAGTCCACTAATTGTTTTAGGAATTAAAAAATGAGTAGCAAACACAATGTAACAACATTGTTGTTGTCGCATTCAGCTGTGAGCCCCAGGAGGCAGGAGCCCCCTGCATCAGCTGTCCCGGCTGCTGGAGCCCGTGTGCTTGTGCCGTCGACTGACATCCACTTCACCTTGAATCCAAGGGTAAGCGTGTGCATCTCTACTGGATGCACCCTTCTGCCAGAGACTGCAGCACAATTTTGCTTCTTAATGCAACTTTAGTGCCCTTACAGCACAAATCGCGGCCTCGCTGCACGAGGAGAATCACAAATGGTGCCCGCAACATTGTTTACTTTCGTTGCGTAGCAACGTATCTCGAAACCAATAGGCCGCCCTCCAGCTCTTCCGTGACGCTGGGTCACCGGAAGGCGACAGCCGGCCTTTCCACTAAGGGCCTACAACAAGGGCACCACCTGCCTGTGCCTGTCCGTGCGTGACCGCCGGACCGCCGCCACCTATTTAGTTCCTGGTCCGAAACGCCCGCCTCTGGCAGCATGTGAGTCTTCACCCGCTGCAACTCTCGATAATCCATGAAGCAGTACCGTTTCTATGAGCCACAAAGTCGTTTTAATTCCTTCATTCAGCAGTGCCTGACCCAAATGACTGACACAATGTGGTTCCATACCGAGGCTCACACTTGACATTCACACAAGGTACTGTCCCTGCAATTCAATCGACCCTTCATCAAACGTACCTTACATTTGTGCCCACTGTATGTTTCTGTGCTTTATACGTCACTGCAACCTTGCATACTGCTCGCTTCTCACCAGTCGCACCTATTTTATTTTATTTTTCTCTAACCTAGCTTATGCCTCATACTGCCTCAACTCCCCACAATGCCACTTTGGCACCCTGCCCATAGCGTGTATGCACCAATTGGTACTGCTGATTGCCTAAATACTGTATTTAGCTTCTGCTGCCCACCACTTGATTGTTGCATCTAGCCTCTGCTGCCCACCATTTGATTGTTGCATTTAGCAGTATGCTGTAGCTTGACCGGCCTACTTCGCTCTTTGCTTAACTTGCCTCAAACACTATGTACTTCCATTTCTCAACCCGAGCCAATCAGGCCGGAATCATTAACCTTACAGATCTACTTACTACCACTGCCTAAATCACCATGCCCTCTGTACTGACCCTAGAGAATGGAGGAGCCTTTACTTAGCCATCTATTCTTAAATCCCCTTGCAACACAGTACAGAGAAACCTCAGACTCTGCGCACGATTACCCAAAATATTCGAACCCTTTAATAAATCTAACATTAACTTAGATCACCTTCGACCTAAAATACATTCCCCAATGGAAACCATCGCTATGTCTAGCCCCAAGCCTCGCTCTAAAAGAAACAAGACTACCACTAACCTACATGCCACCTCAGATTCACGCCGAATGCCACATCCAGAACCTGACCTCAAAGGCGCATTAATAAATGCTCGTTCCTTAGTCACCCATGCTACAGACATAGCAGAGACCATCTTGGAAAATTACCTTGACTTCATCGCCATCACGGAATCCTGGCTCCATGACGCAGCAGGCCCAGCACTAACGCTAGCAGTCCCAGATAATGATACTATCCTTAGAGCTGACAGGCTTGATTCATGTGGTGGAGGAATAGCGATTATCGCCAAAACTAATCTCTCTATGAGAATTACCTCAACACCTAACGTTAAATCCTGAGAGTCACTATCCATTAAACGGTTCCATGTCATTTCATCGCGGGATTTTGTTTTTCTGGTTATTTTACCGCGATTATTTTCTCGAAAAAACCCATTACATTTTTTCTTTTTTTAGGGGGTTTGCCCTTATAACCCTCCAATTTCTAAATAAGTTTGATGGTTTTTTAAAAAAAAAGAAATTTGCGGTAAGAAAACCCATGTAAACACATCCCGCGACGAAAGGACGTCGTACCCATTAAACTACCTACCGCCAACTCCCAAACACTAAACATCCATCTTCTTTACAGACCCCCAGGCCCGATCAGTACCTTTAACGACGACATTACTACTATTATCTCTGAGAAGCTAAAAAACTCTTCACAAACCTTAGTGCTAGGCGATTTTAACCTAGCTAACATCCTGACAGAATTAGGTTTCACTCAGAAAGTGAATACGTCCACCCATAACAAAGGGAGAACCCTTGATTGGATTGCCAGTCACAATTGCAACATCACCATCACATGCATCTCCTCCCAAATATTTTTTTTTTTTTTTTTTTTTTTTTATTTACATTTATAAAGCGCTCACACAGCCCGCAGGCATCGAGGCGCTGTTACAGGAATTGTTAGTTTTTCTTAGTTGTGATTTTTCTTTGTCTTAGTTACGTATTTATAACACGCTTAAACACTCGGAGGTTTCTAAGCACGGACCCGGGGATCGAACCTGTTGTTGCTTTGTGTCGTCTTGCTTCCAAGACGCGCACGCTGCCGCTGTGCTATCCTAATATGGGCAGACCACCACCTCATCTCCTTTACTCTCAATACTAAAAGCCCCACTGCACCAATACCTACTCCCGCCTTACCTACTTTAACTAGAAACAAGAAAAATATCACAGCTGACAATATCTTACCCCATATCCTACCCAATCTTAACTCCCTACCAGACCATACAGACCCAGGCTTATTAGTGGGAGAATATAATAATGCTATGACTACTGCTCTCAACAGCATTGCTCCGCTAAAACGTAGGAACAGCAAACCCAAAACGCATCTCAACTCTTGGTTTACACCCCGCCTAAAAAACCTGAGGTTACAGAAAAGAAAATGTGAAGCAACATGGAATCTACATCCCACTATAGAAAATAAAACTAATCTAATAAATATCTCAACGCAATACAAAAAGGATATCATCCTGGCCATACAAGAAACATATAACAATAGGATTACACAAGCTAACTCTAGCATGGAGGAGCTCTTCTCTATTCTAAAAGAATTGGAAACCCCAATTGCAGTACAGGATGACTCTATTAAAGATAAAACTTGGTGTACTGACAAAGTGGCCAATCTCCAAAATAAAAATAGCTCTATAGAAGGCATTACTATCAGCTCAAACTCAAACTCCCCTAAACAAAACACCAAAGTCTAACCTAAAGAACATACCCAATTTAACTTCTCTAAGGTCTCAGTTATTGAGGTAGAGAAAACAATTCTTGCGCTCAAACCATCCAATTGTAAAGGCGACTTATGCCCGTCATCTGATCAAGGACGCAGCTAGAGATCTAGCCCCTTTCATCACCAAACTCATACAGCCCTTATCGATTTAAAGGCCCAAATAGATTCACTAAGAGACAAGGGAAAATTAGCACTTCTCCTCCTACTAGACTTATCAGCTGCCTTTGACTTGGTGGACCATAAATTCCTGTGTAGTCATTTGGACTCAGGAGCTCATTTGTCTAAGGAAGCCATAGTCTGCATTCAGTCTTTCCTTAGTGACAGGACCATGAAGGTCTTCTCCCCATCAGCCGCAGCAGACCCGATACCTATTACCTGTGGAGTGCCCCAGGGATCATGTGTCTCGCCAAGACTCTACAATATCTTCACCAAGCTACTCTTTGACGATCTTGACAATCTGGGTATCACTTACACCAACTACGCAGACAATACCCAGATTCTCTTACCACTCACTGGAGATTATGGTGAAGATCTGGCTATGGTGAACAGAGTCTATAGCATCGTTCAGGAATGGATGGCCCACCATGGTCTATGTCTGAACGATGACAAAACAGAGCTTATCATCTTGGGTATTGCAGCTCGCATCTCAAAACTCAACCTTAATTACTCAGCATTCACTATTGATGGGAAAACTATCAAGGTCGCCAGAGAAGTAAAAACCCTAGTTTTTACCTCGACTCAACCTTATCTTTTACCAAACAGGTAAATTCACTGGCTTCTTCTACGGCCTACACATGTAAATTAATACGAGCAGGAAAACAATTCCTGTCAGCTGACAGTTGCTTAATCCTATCCAGAGCTCTTATCCTATCAAAACTTGATTATTGCAATGCTCTCTACATAGGGGCAAACAAACAAACCATCAACAGAATACAAGTGCTCCAAAATAATGCTCTTAGGGCTGCCTTAAACATCCCTAGAAGAGCACATATATCTGAAATAAGAAGAAAACACAAATGGCTCTCCACCTTAGAAAAAATCAATCTCAAATCGGCTTCCCTCATCCACAAATGCTTAAATAACAAAGCCCCTTGTTACCAAACAGAACGATTTACCAGAAAAGAATCTGTCAGACTGCTAAGAATAGCCAATCCCAACTGTCTTCAAGTGCCAAGATTTAAACTCTCTACCATTGGAGGGTCCAACTTCCCAGTGAGAGCAGCACAACTGTGGAACTCCTTACCACACACACTCAGATCTGACCAAACATTTATCAAATTCAGAAAGAACATAATTCAACGGCTCATAGAGAAAGATATGTAACCCACACTCTCCTACTGAACTCACTTAGCCCTGCCTGCATGTAATGTATTTTTGATATAGATTTACTAATATGTAAATGTTTGTTAATTATGACATGTTACCTACATATGCACTCTTCTATACATGTACCATACTGTTTTTACCCTCATCATGTAACGCTGAGGAAACTGATTTTACCTTGCTTTGCAACATTGTACTAAACTGTGAGTTCTCTTTTTCACCTGCGCCCTGATACCTCTGAGTCCGTCGTGCACAATAAATAAATAAATAAACAAACAAACAAACAAACATGTAGCAGAAACAATGGCTCTATACCATTCCATTTTTATTTATTTTATTTTGCATTTTTGGGGGATTGCAGGGCTCGTGGAGTCTTTCCATTTCTATTTCAGAGCACTGGAAATAACAAGTTACTCAATTGCACTCTAATTCTGTCTTAAAAGAATTAAAGATGGACTCAATCTTGGATAGTTGTACACACCACTAAACAGGGAACACTTCACTCTTTGGGATACTACAACATTCAACAATAACTACACAAACACATTTTAGCTTGTGGCGTGTGACTTATAGGAGCCACCATAATAATGAAATGTCATGAGCGGGGGGGGGGTGGGGGGGGGAGGAGCCGAGGCCAATAAGCTATTGCATATCCGGATTCAGCGACCTTACTAGGGATGGCTGGAAAGTGTCGCTAATGCGCTCTGCGTCACCTGATCCAGCACCACCGTGTGATTACCACCCTGTAATTCTCCACTCCTGGGCTTTGTTCTCCATGTTCAAAGATTCCTAGTCAGACCTATGTTGAGGGTAACCCTACACTTGTTGCAGGAAACCATTGAGTCGGTTGCTTGGGTAGCTAAGACATGAGAAACCGTGTCTACAAATGTTTGCTGATCCGGTGACATAGCAGGCACAAGGCTGGTTCTCTCATTGGACAGCTGTGGCAGGTGCTTTCTACTATTAGTGATTATCTAAGCCTTGGGAGGTGCAGCCGAAAGAACAACACACGTGTTATGCTGCTTTGAGTGAAACAAAGGAAGAAGGCGCGCATCATTTTGGGTTCTGTGTTGTGCCGCAACATTAGGCGTTCGAAAGCACTACCACACACGCGTCTCTGACTCACACTGTTACCCTTGTTTTACATCAGTCGAAGCATAGGGAAGAGTCCAGGAGACTCCCAGCGATTGGTTTGTGTTGGTATTGTGTTACATGACTTTCCCCCATAGGCACACAGGTGTGATAGCGCACTCTGTTTGTTGTTGATTTATGTAGCCATATATGATGAGTCTGGTGGGCACAACAGAGCTTCTGGTGGGGGAGCTAGCCCTGTTTGGGCATAGTGACACATGCTAACCTCTATCCAAAAAATGCAATCCATCAGTGAGATCCATCTGGAAAATGAATTGGCTTGAGCCTCGAGGGTGAGGGTAAGGAACACAGCGCCTGGTGAAGTGGACCACCCCCTCAGGCTCCACTCTCTGGCCTTTGTAGCTAAAAAGAGGTGGCAAAAAGTGTGGTCGGGGAGTAAGTGGCCCTTGCCCATACACAGTTTCAAAAGAACGCCACATACTGTGGCGACGTTGCGACGTGCCGTACTGTGCCATGCACGTCGCAACGTCGACTGCTCATGGCTGGTGAAGGGAACCAGCTGTCTGAATGTGGTAGTCTGACAGCGTCTGGCTGCCACAGCACTTTCAACAATGCGGATGTTGGAAGGTTCCCCCGGTGCTGGTCCAAGGTCTGTCAGTGCTAGGTGCAAGATCTTTCAGTGCACGCCCCTCCTCCCCATACCACACCCTCCTCAACATTCTGACAGCACTGGTCAGGGGCGGCCTGAGCCGAGGGGCTGCCGGATGCGTTAGAAATATTTACTTTTGGCAGTTTTGCACGATTAGTGATGCATGAGGAACCCCTCCACACGGAGACCTGGGTCCATCACTAATCGTGCCCACTCACCACACATGCAGAACATCAGGGAACTGGGCTCCCTGCTGTCCTTGTAAAGTGTGTTTAAGGGCCGGCCGTGGCGTGATTCTTTAATAGGCACTGGGCCAGACCGATACTTAAGTTTACATGACACTGAGCTGGAGGCGCGGGGCCCTTTATTTGCTGCGCCGGGGGGTTGTACTTGTGCAGCCGCATCCCCTGAGCGCACCTTGAGCTGGCACTGGGTTTGCCATGTGGTTTGGGGAATGCAGGGAGGATTTTGTTGAGAACGCTTTTGCATATAGTGTGGCAGCCATTATGGGCTCGCTGGATGGGCATTTTCCGGTCTCCAAGGGCATGTTCCCTGGAATCGATGTCACCAGAGAAAGTGGTAAAATGCTGGGGTTCTCACCCTCATGAAAGGTTGAGGTGGCAGCCGTTTATCGGCTTTGTAGCTCACAGTGTCAGACACAGCCGTTTCTTGACTCAACTCATAGGGCCTCATTAGGACATAGGCTCAATATCAAACACTAATAAACCACAAGTACACAACCAGTAAGTAAATGAACAAATTTTGCTCCGCTGAAGTGGGAGCAAAATGGCACTTCAGATACTTAATAAAGGGGTAAAAAGACAAGGTTATAAGAATAAACAGCCAAATACATTCATAGACAGGGCAAAGGATTTCAGTTAGCTACAACCAGCAATTCTTCTCAATAGGCCTGGGCCAAAGTCAATGGTTCAGAGTCTTTGTATAGGATAACACAGTTCTGACAGATAACGGTTAAGTCTTTGCCATAGAGTTTAGAAGAATTTGGCTAGGTGAACAGTTTGACGAATGTTTAGGGAAGGACAAGCCTTCAAAGTTGGGAAAGTTTCCATGAACTTTCACAATGGCCGAAAAGATTTCCAGACCACGTTGGCACAGTACCTTGTTAGTGAAGAAGAGCTGTAGGTGAGGCAGTTGTTCCTGGCAGTTCAAGCAGATCTTGCTGTTCCTGAACTTCAGTCGTGGGGACAAGAAGGAGGACATCGGGAGGTTCCTGCACTGCCCAGGGATGAGGCCAAAAGCTTTAGTAAGACGTTGGTTTAAGGTGTGAGTGCCTTAAAGTCCACAAGCTGGTTTCCTTCCCTCTGGCTATCCGGTTTTCATCAGCACTCTGATGAAAATTCAACCAGATGGGGACGGTGTCCAGGTGGCTTACGAGTTGGTTGTTCCCACCAAACTCAAGGGAAGAAGTTAACCTTGAAGGGCTTATCTGTCGATGGAGTTTCAGGTAATTCGGACCTGCAGCAGGGCTTCACCGGTCGTCCAGGAGTTGCAGCAGTCCTCTTCCTTCAGCTCGTCTTCGGGTTCTTTCGTTCCAGTAATCGACTCTGCTTTCCAAGTCCCAGAGACCTGCTTTTAAACAGTTTTCCCCCATTCATTCCAGCCTGGCTGTCACTCACACAGCAGGGTGGCTAGCCTGGCTGTCACTCACACAGCAGGGTGGCTGTCCTTGCCGGACAGCCAGCCAGCCAATCACGCCAGAGTGCATTCAGGTCTCCTAGGAGACTAAGCACAGGGAGTTTCGGGCACCTCCCTCACATCCTGTCCACCCCAGACACCCTGGCGCCAGAGGAGGGCTTCAGCAATGAAGCCCGCCAAAGGACAACAAACAAAGGGACCAAACCTGTATTCGTGCGCAGCGACAAACACAAGAAGGACCTTTCCTAAAAGAAATGGCAAACAAAGTCGACCGCAGTCTGTTTTTACAGATAGGTCTTGGGCGCCATATTGAAAAACATGGCTGACCTGATTTTTAGCTACCGTTGTTAGCGGTCGGGAAAAATCATGGTAGTTTGATCTAAACCACTGCCACCAGCCACTTAAAAGTAGGAAAGGGCAACATTTGACTGTTACATGAGTGTTTTGACTCGGGAAGCTAGGCAACCCCTCCAGCACTCTATAGGAAGATAGTGTGTGCTGGGTATGTATATTTAAAGAAACTAGTAAAGTCAATTTAACTTTACATACTCTGGGAGACAGTAGTCAGTCCCAGAGAAGGTATTTAAACCTTGGGAAGTCTGAAAGACATCCCTGTCCCCACAACCCTATGGGGTTGTTTTAAAACTCCATAACCAAAGAACACAAAAGTAAAACACATATCAAAATACATGGAAAAGTGGGGAAAAAAGGCTCTCACTCTTCCCAGGTAAAAAAATCAAATCCTAGAAATCCATCAAAGTTGCTGGGGGTCTCAAAAGGTAAGGGAAATTAGCACATATTGAGAATTCTCCCTAACACTTCTTCCTTGCCAACGCCCCCCTTGGCCTCTGACACAGTCCCTTGGATATAGGCCAGCATGCCCACTTATATTTTCTTGCGATTGGCGACCTGTAGTCTGTGGTTATGTATTGGTTGTGTGGCCCAGTGATTTCTCCTACCAGAGGCCTTTTTTGTATAAAATGGCACTATATCAATCATAACAGGGATTACGATACAGTCATTCTAGGTGTCTGCCCAGGGTGCTATGATCGGGACACCAGAGAGTGCCATATTGGGACTGAAAATATTAAATGTGGCTTTATTGCAAGGGTGATGGGGCATTAGGGTGGTAGATGGTCTACGTGCCCAACTTCATTCATTGGTCAAAACAAAAATGTTTTTCTAGTAAATAATTTAAAATAAATAGCTGCAAGACTGCATAACTGTTAAGCAGGTTATCTAGGGGGCTAGTGAAAAATATTGATTTTAAAAAATTCCAGCAACCGGTTAGTAGAACATATTGATTTTCAAAAATTATTTAAAAATAGAACATTTCCAAGACGCTGTTAAAGGAATATCAGTAAAACAGAAGATTCATTCTAAAAGTAAACATTATGCTTATTATGTGGGTGTGTAGGTGGACATTTTTTTCTATGCACATCCAGTAGATTGGTGATGACTCCTGCAGCTTCTAAGCACCAGACATGGGCTCAAACCTATGTTGCAAGGCATTATCAGCGTGTTCTCAAGAGAACTAGTGAGTTTGAGGCAGGTTTGAGGGGGTTGTAGATAGACTCTTGCGCGGAAATATTGTTCTGGTGTTATGATTCCTTATTTTGGGTTATTTCTTTTTTTAATTTTATTGTTTAAAGCGCAGACCTAGCTCGAGAGCAGTGGAGCGCTATAGAGGGTGTGGGCAGCCGGCATTTGGGCTGGAATCTTTTAACAGTAGGGCAGTACTGTGAGGTCTGTGCGTCAGCATGTCCGTCCATTACAATCAGTCCTTGGTCAGGTGTTGAAAAAGCCATGTTTTGAGAGATTTGCGAAATTGGAGAATTGTAGGGGCATTTCGAGCCAACACCGGGATCGTGTTGCAGAGCGTGGGTGCATGACAAGAGAAGGATTGTTCTCGGGTCTTCTCTTTGTGGATGAGTTGTGATTCAAGCCGGTTGGATGATTTGCTGCGCCAGGAGTGTGTGCCACCAGATGTGTGGTGCTTAGCTGCCAAGTACGCTGGTGTGCTACTCGTGACTGCTTTGTAGACGATGCATGCAGTTTTGAACAGTATCCTCGCTTGGAGTGGAAGCCAATGTAGTTCAGGTAAAATGGGGGTAATTCAGTCAAATTTCTGTGCTCCCGTAATAAGAGGTGCTGCAGTGTGGTGGACTGCTTTTAGGTGAGCCAAGTGAGCAGCTGGGAGCCCTGTCAGGAGAGCATTTCCCCCATCAATGTGTGAGACCACAAGGACCTGCACTACGGTCCTGAAGTCCGGCGGCGGGATGAAAGGTTTGATTCTTCACTGGTCATGTTCTTCCTCTCCAGGATCCTCTTTGTTGCCACAAATACACTCATTTTGGGTTTTCCTCAGACTAAGGATGAGCATTTGCCTAATTTCAACCTGTGTCCTCCACCAACAGCCTTGGAACCTCAATGGTCTGGGTAAACCCCATGTAAACAGCAGGGCTCCCGTAAAACAATGCATTCTTCTATGCACTTTGAGATGACCCTACCAAACTCATTTCATGACCACCAACAATCATCCAGCTTGCTGCAAGAAACGATCAATCGACAAGCCGTTTACTAATTAGGGACCTGAACTTTGCCGCGACCGACCTACGTCGCTGAGACCCCAGGCTGATCATCTGAAACGCTGGAAGGGGCACTCGACTTTTTCATCGAGCATTTTCAACGGAGTGATCTCTCAAAAGACCTGGCTTGTGATTTGCAAATATGGTAATCTGGGCACCTGACTGCAGCTACGACGCTGCTGCAAATGTTACTCCTCCTTTTCACCCTGTCCTTATCTCAATTCCTCTTCCAGCTGCTCCCGCTTCCTTTTGCCTCCCTAATGCTTATCCTTTTTTCCTGTTCTCTCAGGTTGCATTGAATGATTCATTAAGAATCTGGCATATTGGAAAACTCCACAAACAGGTGAACATAAAGTAGGTATGGCCGCAGTGAGATTGGTAGGGTGTTTTATGTCCAGCAGATTTCCAGAGTAGGCTGCCATCATCCATACTTGCCAACCTTACAGATTTAGGCAGTAGGCTACTGCTTTTTAAGCAGTCCTACCGCCTACAGATTTGGGTGACAGATCCTACTGCTATTTACAGTGGCAGGTAATTTATGTGACTCTAAGGCAATTAATCTGTCTGCGCGGTGGGCGGGAAAGGGATACATTTGAGTGATGGGGTCAGATCAATCCACTGACCTGACAGCTACTTGACTCTGCCCTGCACTCTTGTCGAAATAGACCTTAGGTGAACCACCAGTGAAGGCAAGTGGCAGAGCGAACCACTATCACACAGCATCTGCCTATCAGATGGAGGAGGGTATCAGTCTCCATGTAGTTCAATGTTCCACCTCCACTGCAGTAATAAATATGCACTACGTGGGCTGATGCTACAAAGGAGTGGCAAACGTTGCCTACCAGCTCTGTGTGATTATTTTCTGTGAAGTTAGGTAATTGAATTTGGTGTTAACTTACCATTCAAAAAGTTTTACATTTTAAACATTTGAGCATCTTTCCATGTTGTGCTGTTTGATGGGTTGTGCATTTTAGAATTCTCTAGTGGGGCCAACAATGTGTGTTTTGTAATTTCCTGGGATGTCTTTGTTATGCTAAGTATTATTTTTGAAATTTGAAAAATCCTACATCTTTTTGGTCACAGAATGTTGGCAAGTGTGCATCATCTCAAGAGGTGGCCAGTCTCCAGTGTCACAGGGGCCACGAAAGGATGCTGGCAGTCCCCAAGAGCCTTCTCTAGAGTAGGCTTTTGAAGCATCCAGCATAGGACTAGGACAGACGAACCAGGCAGGAGACGGTGAGCACAAAACAGGAAATGTACGTTATCCTTCAGTGACAGATTAAGGCTTAGATCAGAACACAGGGAGTATGCATCTTCTCAGCGCAGAGCGCCATGCTGAAGTCCAAACCAACAGCCGCTCCCAGAATCTCCAGCAACACGCATTCCACATTCCATCCAACATTCTCACAGCAGCATCAAGCTCACTTACATGCATGATACCACAGCTTTAAACTCAGGAAAGAGCCCACAAGCCCACGGACTCCCTGTGCTTTTGGGGGCCAGTGGGTGGCCACTGGTGCAAATTGTTTCATGAACTGACGCTCACTCTGTTTACTGCGGCTGTCTGAAACCTGCTTCCATTTGGCATTTCTGATATATGATATGATATTTTATTTGTATCGCGCTGGTACACAAGTGTTTCAGAGCGCGCTTGCAGTGGCTTGGCGTGCTCAGGGCTGCCACAACATATCTTCTTCGCGTGATATAAAACACCTAAACAAGCAAGTGGCATGGGAGTGAACATCTGAAAAAGATCTGGCGCTACGCTAATGTCAGGACTATCGGGACTCGGGGTTAGCAATCCTTTTGGTTAGTACCCCAGAGCTTCCGGGGCTACAACCAAAAGACCCAGAGCTATAGTCCCTCCAGGGCCCTCCGAGCGACACCGCTGCATAGAGGTGCAGCAGAGCAGGCCCGTGCATCCAGACAAGGTACAGGGGGCAGGGAGATTGCTCATGGTGCTGGCTCTAACGGCATCCCGCGATGAGTGGCAATCAGGAACAATGAGAAGGATGGCGTGTGACTCCAGTCAATGCATCTCATGCTAGAAAGGGTGTCCTCAAGACGAGAGCACACTTTACACTGCACATACAATCTGTAGTACACGTTTTTGCTGTGTACGGCTCAAGTGCACCCTTCTGGATGCACACTCTCCCCTGCACTGCCTCCCTAGCAACCCCTGCACTGAGGGACTGCCTCTGTATCCCTACAGCCCCCTTCCCCAGCACTTGTCTGCACTTGCCACCAGCTGGCCCTCATTATTTATCTTGTATTTTACTAATCACTTTGTACTGCACTTCCCCTCTCCCTTTCCCCCCTGCACTTTTCCCGTCCCCTTACCCCTGCACGTGCGCGATCTGAATGACACCTGGCCTAGTAGGATCGTTTGTCTGTCTCCCCTGTTTCCCCCTCCCTGCCTCGTCGCGCCTTGAAACACTTGTGTATAGGTGCGTTACAAATTCCATATCATATCATATCATAGTTGGCGGGTCGGAAGTACCATTTGTTGCTTGAAAAGCTACCCCACAAAAAAACAGATGGCACGTTTTCCATTGTAAATTGATGACCTCTTACTCAGTGTGGACTTGGAAGTGAGAAAATACTCTGCAATATCTCTCGCAATCTGCCTATGCAAGTTTTACTGTCTGTTATTTCACATGAGTGTACAGAATGTACCATTTTTATAAAGAATGTCTTATGTTATGTTAGCCAATATTTAAACTGCGCCCATCACCGCCATAGTGGTTTTACGGCACCTGGCCTTGTCCGAAAGGTGGCATACTGTGTCTGTGGAAAGGAAAGGGAGGTTTGGGGAGGAGGTGATAGGAAAGAGAAACTAGAGAACAGAATGACCAAAACCAGCGAGGAAAGACAATTTATAGAGCACGCAGCAGTCCACGAGCATCGCAGCGCTGTTGCCGGAATCTTAGGCATATCATGCATGGCGTGTACAGGAATCTTAGGCATATGATACAAGGCAGATAAATGCAGTTACTGTTTGCATGAGATAGTACACAATACGTATTGGTCTTATTTGGACAGCCATATTTGGAGTGCTTGGCGGAAGGCTCAATGGGAGGGTTCAGCTCTGAGCGATGGGGGCAGTGAGTTCCAATGCTTGGTCACCATAAAAGGGAAGTTAGCTCCACCTGCACAATGGGGATGAGAGGGAGGGGATGTGGTTGTCGAAGTAGGGATGCGTGTTTCTCACATGTAATTAGTTATAGGTAAGCATGTGTGAAGGACTCAGGCGAGTACAGCTCGGATTAGAGCAGCGTTTTCGTTTGATGGCAATATCCAGGACCGACGAAGCATAGTACTAGCTGTAGTTAAATGGTGAGTGGTTGCGTGAGGGACTTCAGAGGTGCTCAAGTGGGCCCTAGTAGTGTGGAGCCTTCCACCAGATTAGTTTGTAAGAAATAAAATGGGCCTCATTATGAGGTTGGCAGTAACCCCGTAACACCCTACCACCGCCTGATATCCTGGTGCCACCTGGATATCACAAGTGGCGGAGGTAAGGGTTTGTCCCCATTTCCATGGAGTCCGATAGGACTCCATGGAAATGGGGACACTGAAGCGGTTCTGGTGCTTCAGTGAGAGACATGCCCGTAGGGGCCTGATTTCCCGGCAGGTCAGACCAACAGCTGCATCAATATTCGGAAGGCGAGTGCTATCTAACTTTCATAAAGAAGGGAAACCTGCAATGGAATATTGTGGGGGCAGGCCTGCCGTTTCCAACTCATAGGGGCTCATTGCTGGGTTGCCGGTAGCCCGTCTGTAATTCCAGCGGGATACCGGCAACCCTGCCTTACCGTCTCCTCCGCCCGATATTACAAGGATATTACGGGCAGTAGAGAGCCGGTAAGTTCCCATTCCTGTGCAGTCCCATAATAGGATTCCATTTGCAACAGTGCTGGTGATTCAGGCATTTGTTTGCCGGTAGGGGCCAGACCTCCCGGCAGGTCAGGCCTGCTGGGAGATCCATGGCCGCCACGGGAGCCGGAAGTACCAGATTTTTTACCGGACTGTTACACTTGTAATGAGGCCCATAGAATAGCAATTATGAAAAAAAAGGCGCTGGAGTATACAGTATTTGTAGTAAGTTATGGACCTTAGAGCCGAACAAGGGTGGAGTAAAGAAAATCAGTTATCTCAAGTAGGTCAGTACACACTTGAACACAAAGGAATCGGTGACGATACCAGACAGTGCACTGGTTTCTGCACCAAAAGGTTGAGTCCACCTTTTACAATGTGGCAGTTCAGTGAATTAGCAAGGCCACGGTGCATTTCTTGCATAGCACCAGTGTAAAATGGCGACCTTATGGCTAGAGCCTGGACACGGTTATCAAGTACTGAATGTGGGAGAACAGTAGGTAGTAGCACTTTCTTCGAATTCAATATCTTCCATCAAGACAGCAGCACGCCAAACTCCAGGTCATCGCTGCACCATAGCATGCATCCAGTAGTCTGGTTTCAGGCTAGCCTTCGCCAGCTCCATGCCCCCACTTCACGGCCATTGATTGCCTGAACCCATGAATCAACACCCCACCCACAGAAATCATTTTCATAAATGATTACTGTTTAACTGCGAAAGGTAGGTCATGTGAATGGACTTGGTGGGGCAGGCAGAGGGGCGGAGAAGTGGGGAGAGCATGCCAGATCTGGGAGTTGGTAGGGATTACAGACCTTTGCATTGGTTCAAGTAGGGGTACCTGCTGCTCATGGTTTCCTCATGGTTCCTCTCAAAAGCGTCAGGTCAGCAGCCGAGCAAAGTCGCAGCCACCCTGTGAACAATATCCAGGCAGCCCGAAGGCTTGGATAATCATGGTCGCCACGAAGGCTTGGATAACCATGGTCGCCACGAAGGCTTGGATAATCATGGTTGCCGCGAAGGCTTGGATAATGATGGTCGCCACGAAGGCTTGGATAATCATGGTTGCCACGAAGGCTTGGATAACCATGGTTGCCGCGAAGGCTTGGATAACCATGGTCGCCACGAAGGCTTGGATAATCATGGTTGCCGCGAAGGCTTGGATAATCATGGTTGCCGCGAAGGCTTGGATAATCATGGTCACCACGAAGGCTTGGATAATCATGGTTGTCGCGAAGGCTTGGATAACCATGGTCGCCACTAAGGCTTGGATAATCATGGTTGCCCGAAGGCTTGGATAATCATGGTCACCACGAAGGCTTGGATAATCATGGTCGCCACGAAGGCTTGGATAATCATGATTGCCGCGAAAGCTTGGATAATCATGGCTGCCTGCCCGCTGACTTTTGCTTTTCAGAAGGCGGGCACTGTTAGTCTGGAAGGTGTGATCACCGTCGACCTCTTGAATGGTGACTGACACTGTGGGTGTCATAGAGTGAGGGCACAAGTGGGTCTGAACTCCATAAAGTACATCTATTTGGGAGAGGAGAGGATCGAACAGGATTTGTCTGTGTGACTGCAAATTGTAAGGCGACAGGAGGTCATTCATCCTGGATCTATTTGGTGTCACATGGCCTCTTGCACTGTGTCAAAGTGTAGGTGTGCAAACGCTGAGGGGCAGGGAGAGCAGGAAGGTCAAGTAAAGGATGGGCTCGGGAGGCAAGGGAGAGGACGTGAAGCTGGAGGCCAAAGGATGGGGGCAAGGACAGATGCTTGATATAACACTGGAAGATCTGTTTGGTACATTACCACCCACTAAAGAAACACCAGAATCCTTGTGTATTTTATTTATTATCACTTATTTATTTGGAAAAACACCTGAAGAGAATGAAATCTTTGCAGTTCGATTACATTACGATTGTTCGGCTGTCCAGGCACAGGTAGACGAGAAGCTACAGGATTATATTTTCATTTATGTAGTTATTTCATTTTTGAAAGAGTGGACAAACCTCCAGGCTGTGTTTGAGGGGATGGTACTATAAAACATGTACATTCCAACACTAACTCTACAAGACAATATAAGACCAAATACATAAGCATAATAATGACAACTAGTTGTACCCAACATATTGTACATCCATCTATCACTCACCACTTTCTGCCTCCTTCTCACTCTTTCTCTCCTTTTCTCATAATGTCCCTCTGTGCTTTATTGTGAGAGCCTCGCTGAGCTCCACCCAGAGTGGACTGGGAACCAAAAGAGGTCTTGGAAATCATTTTCAAAATGGCGCCATATAAAAACATTTTCAGCACGTCAAAACATTTCCTATGGGAGTATTTAGAAATACCACACAAAAGAGGCATTGGGTGCAGAGGCCCACCGGGAAATCTCCAGAGTTCCCTATAGGACAGTCCACCACTGGCTCCACCCTACCTTAATGCCCCTGAAGGCAGCCTGGGATGGGAGGGGACAAGGAGCTGAGCGTGGGAGCAGGGTGTCGCTGTCTGGAGAGGTTTGCTGTGCGTTTTGCGTCTGTTCCCCCCCCTGCAAACATAAGGCCCCTTCCGGTACGTACGTCTGTTGGGGATGCGTCCTAGACGGGGGGCAAAAGAGTATTCTGGAGCGCACCGGTTAAGTGGGGGGAGGTGCAAGGGGCATCCAGGACTGAGGGCCGTGCACCGGAAAGGGGCATGTGGGTCCCCAACCCCCTGAAATGGAACCAGGAGACGGCTGGTGACAAAAGACCGACATAGCAGATGCAGCCTTTTTGCCCTGAATTCTGCAAGGTCAGCCTTTTGGTTGGCGACCTTCAGACCCCGATCCTTGCTGTGTTTCAGCGATCATGTGTGATGTGTGATATCAGTTAATGGGACTTGCAGATTTTTGGAAATCAAGAACTGAGATGGGGCCGGCGCGAACCATATGTAGGGTGACCAGATTTTCAAAATCAAATACCCGGCTGCCAACATAAAAGTAGGGCTACAATTTGAGAGTATTACAAATGAGTGTGGAAGTCACTCTACTGAGAACGATGGGTCAAATACGCTCATCTATGGAATTTCTTTCACTCAGGAGGGTCTACAACCAGGTTTTAACAATTTGAGAATGTCTGCCAACACAAAAGTAGGACTACAATTTAGCTGTGAGGGTGGGTGTCGGGCAGACATAGGATGTTCTCTAGTTTCTGGCATAACTTTGGTAGCGATCGTATAACTTGGAATGCCAATTGTGATCATCAGCATGTGAAAAAATATTGACCTAAATGTCAGTCATGCCAATAAAGCATTTTTTAATTGAAATTATTTGAAAATGTGCCAGTTTACGATTCTTCGTCCTGTTGTTCAGGGAGATGTGCAGGCAGAGAGCCACTCAGAGCAGTAATCAAAGTGGCAGTCCTCGGGTTTTCATGTGGGGAAGCGTATTTTCTGTATACCCCCTGAAACCTGTCCTTTCCGGCTCCCCTCCTTCCCTAAGGCACTGCCTGTTCTCATTTACTGGAGCTTTCCAGGCGTTGCTGACAGCAGCTGGATCCAAGAAAAAACACAGGTAGCTTGTGTTCTTTTATGGTCAATAGTAGAATGAGAGCAGCAGGGATGGCGGCACCCCCCGTCGCCCAGGTGGGGCATTACCTTGCATTTGGAAACATACATTGGGCCTCATTACGAGTCCGGCGGTAACCCTGCTGCCAGACTCAGAATAATTTACCGGCGCCTGACCTCCCAGTGCCACCGGCTCATTCCGAGTGCTGCAGTCGGGAAGTCAGGTGCCGGTTTATTAATCCCCTTTCCCATACATGGGAGCACCGGCACTGTTGCTAACAGTGCTGGTGTTCCCGTGAAAAGTCTGCCTACCGTGACTGCTGCGCCCCCGGCGCGGTCAGATCTGTCGGGCACAGCGGCCCTGGCAGGCAGAATTGTAGTTTTCGGGTCCAGAAACAAGGGTGCCTGTGAGCTTACCGGCACCCTTGTTTCCGGACCGGCATACTTCTAATGAGGCCCATTGGCATCTTGTGTGTCCAGCAGGAATTAAACCATCACACTTAAGGTGCATTGTTCATTGGAAGATGGTACAAGGGACCGGCTAGGCTCTGTGGAGCCATTGGGGTGCGGATAGACCTTGGAAGAAACTAGAGGACCAGGCTGCAGGGTCTACAACTTTGTTTTTTCTTTTTTTATTCATTATTAGTGTTTATGCATACTGCACATAATGTGCAGGTTCAAAAGCACTAGCATCCAAGCAGTGGCCAACATCACATTTTAAATTGCCTTGGTGCACACAGAAGAAACAAATCATTGCTTTCAATCTGAGAGTGACCCTTTCCAAAAAAGGACATTTTGAAAGACGAAATGTTATGTAGATGACGAGAAAAGAAGAACATTGTAAACAGACTCTTTTGAACATTTCACAATATTCAGTTCCAATTGTCACTTCCAGTATATCTTGTAGTCGTAATAAGAACATTTCACTGGCCTTACTGAGCAAAGCACTGTATCAAAACCTAGGATAACCGCATCAATTATTTCCTAATGAATTACGTTAAAATACACCTGTGAGAAAGGACACGGGACAATTAGCACCAATGAGGGTTCCTGGCTGCTTTGTATACAAGCAAAAAGCATTTTGGTAACATAAGAATGAGTACAGATGTATATATTTGACAAGCATGTTTGCGATAAATGGGTTGTATGCTTTAATTACTAAGCAGATAATGCACACGGATCTGCGTTGTTTGGGGCCTCATTGAGAGTTTGGGGGTATGATAAAAAAAAGTGGAGCTAATGGAATTACTGCCACTTTCACTGCACAGGCAAACTTAGAGTTTCAAATTGCAACTTGTTAAAAACCACCAGATTTTGTGTGGAGGAAATTTCTTCTACACAAAACCATTACCGCATGCAGTAATGCGCCATCACCAAGGTGCTCTATAGGACTCCAAAACGGGGAATATCTGAAGGGTCTTCATGCCTCTGAATCATGCAGTCCCGTCGTGCTACTTCAGGTTTACTGAATGCAGAAACCGTATTTGAGCTAAATTCCCAAGAAATCCCTAATTGAGGAGCGGCTGCATGTCGTTTCCCGGATCTCAATCGACAAGCAATGCTCGACATCAAAATCCAGGCTCCTAATATTAAGTGTCAACGCAGTGATTCTTGCAACTTAGTTGAAAGGGGTGCCTCGGTCCTTCATATCTCAAGCAGCTGTTTCTCTGAATCAAATGTCCTTGCCTCCCTTAACCCCTAACACCTTGTTTGAGTTAATGAGTTCAGCCACCAGACTACCCTGTTCCCAAATCTGCTAATTTCCAGATCCTTGTAGCGCTTAGGGTCAAATATATCTGATCTAGACGGGGAAGGGGGTTGAGAGATAAAAGAAAGCAAAAGGGTGAGATAGATGGAGGGAGAGAGAAAGAAAGCAAGAGAGAAGGAGAGAGAGTGAGAGAGGGGGGGAGGGGGAGAGATAAAGAAAGCAAGAGAGAAGGAGAGAGTGAGGGGGGAGAGAGAGGGGGGGAGAGAGAAAGAAAGCAAGAGAGAAGGAGAGAGAAAGAGAGAGGGAGAGAGAAAGAGGGGGGAAATAGAGAGAGGGGGGAGGGAGAGATCGAGAGAGGGGAGGGGGAGAGAGAAAGAAAGCAATAGAGAAGGAGAGAGAGCGAGAGAGAGAGAGGGACATAGAGAGAGAGGGAGAGAGATAGAGATAGCAAGAGAGAAAGCGAGGGAGTGAGGGAGAGAAAAAGAAAGCAAGAGAGCAAAGGAGAGGGATAGAGATGGAGAGATAGAGAGCAAGCAAGAGAGAAAGAGAGGTGGGGCCAGGGTATGACAGTGTCTTGTCTGCAAGAGGCTAGTGGTAGGAGCATGGGCAGGACGCCAGGTTGCAAGACCGTTTCCTTGGTTTTCTACGACTTGCAATGCTTTGTGATGACTTCATGCCTTTTTTGGCAAGTCTTACTATGCACGCAATTACCTGCTCTATGCAGTGGCCGAAGTGTATGAAAAGAAGTAGTGGAACTAGTTTCCCTGCTGGTCTGCCCCCACTCTCCACAAATCCCATCGCTGCGCCCCCTCCCACACTCAATCCATACTCCCAAACAAACACACCTGCTATTTAAGGGAATATTCAGTGCAGTGAAATGCAAGCTTCAACTTCTTCCTACACATTTATTTTAAAACGAAACCATTCCAGACAGAGACGTTTTTATGGGAGAGCAAAAGGGACACTTGCCCAGGGCCCCCACCTTCAAGGAGAGCCCCACAAGGCTGACCGACCTACAGAAGTAAGATTCCATTGTTCACCAGACTTAAATAGCACATGTCAGGATATTTTATGGCATGTTTCTGGGGTTCTAAGCCCATTGCCTGTCTGCTTTGATAAGTACTTTCTGCCTTGATCAATTCTGCATGTAATACCTTCTGTGTTCACTGTGGAATACATAGTGTATGTGTTCCTAACGGCACAACTCTGTGGCATTCTTTCCTTCCTGTGGGAAATATGTTCATCATGTGCAATAGCTAAAGTTGAAATGCATATTGATAAATTGAATGCACAATCGTTTAGAAGTTAGCTCAGTGTATCAAGCACTCATTGCAGAGATATGTGTTCATATGGAACATTAGAATAGCCCATTCCAGCAAACCTAGCTGAGCCTTTCCTATGTTTGAAGTTATAAAACTACCTGCATATGCATTTGGTGTTATAGCACAACAGGTGCCATTATCAGCAATGTGATCCTCTGCACACCAGGCCACTACACATCAGAACACTGCTCATATTCCCCCAGCATCTCCTCCCAAGCTTCGAGGCTCAAGTGATTCGGTGAACCCACAGAACCGAAAACTCCGTACCAGCTTTAGTGTACGGGCTCGATTACAACCCTTTCTGCATTGGCAATTGCCTTGGAGAACATATAGCAGAAGGGGCGGCGTTTCGTCTTCACGTCGGTCATGTGATACACTGTGGCGTTCCTCACGTGATCTTGGTGGACGTCACATGACCCAGAGAAGTCACATGACCCAGGGACACTCAGTATAAAGGTCTGAGAGACAGAATGCTCATTGCTTCTCAGCTGGCTTCAGACCCTGTTTGGCGTTACTACTTGCTCCTTGTTATCTTGATCACGGAAATCTACCTCGGACTCCCTCGGACACCCCTTTGTACCTTTGCTTGGAACTGTTGACCTGTTGCCGGATTTTTGGACTTCACCTCGACTTGTCTTTGGATCATCCCTCGGTACCTTGCTGAACTTCTACGCCCTTTCCCTTCTTGGGATTCAAGTCAAGCCCTCTCTCCTACAGGTGGCTAACCCTTCATCCACGCTAACCTGCGGTTCTACCATTCCAGGGACCGCCGCATCATCTGAGTCTCGAACCTCTCTACTAGGTTACCTGGGTCACCCTTACACCAGATAGGTAAGACACTTTAGATCCTTTTGTTTACCTGACTGTATTGTGATTGCCTGGTACTTAACCTCGTTCCCTCTTGACAGCAGCATCGGTGTTCCAGAGGCTCCGTGGATCTGGGAAGACATCTCCCACCTGTGGCCTCAAAGGTCGCACAGCGGGTTTCTATTTAGTTCCCCTGTGCGTCACTTGGGGACAGAGGTCTCATCGGTCTACACGACACTCAAGTCAGAACAGACTGAGAAGCCGTTTAGTCGTGTTTGACGATGCAGGGATCCACGGAAGAACCCATAGCTGCTTTAGTCCAGGCAATTACAGTATTAAGGGCAGATATGGCAGCCGCGAACACAGTGATCCACCAAAGGTTGGATTCCATACAGAGTGTTCAGCATTCCCTTCCTGCAGACCCTGAGTTTGGAGACACCAGCTCCTCCACTACACCCCTTCCCTTGGCTACTTCTACAGTCCCAACTCCAATGATCCTCCCAACTCCTTCACCCCTGGCTGCTCCTGAACGCTATCAAGGTGACCCCAAGAAATTCAGAACCTTTGTTAATCAGTGCAAGTTACATTTCTTATGCAGACCTTTGGCTTTTCCTACTTCCACTACTAAAGCCGCCTTCGCCCTCTCCCATTTAGCCGGAACAGCTGCCGCTTGGGCTAATCCCCTGCTAGAGAATAATAGCCCAGTCCTTTATGACTTTGATTTGTTGGTTCTAGAAATGTCTCGAGTATTCGATACCCGACACAAGACACAGTTAAGGGATTCGGAGTTGTTAGAATTGACTCAGGGTAGAAGGACTTTGATAGAATACATCACCCGGTTCAATCAACTAGTTGCGGAAACCTCATGGCCAGAAAACAAGCGGGCGGTGGTCTTTTATAGGGGGTTGAGTAACACAATGAAAGATGCTTTATCAGTGATCCCTTCTATGCCTACTCAGTATCAGGAATTGGTTGATCTCGTCTTGCAGGTAGATGCACGACGATCGGAGCGTAGAGCTGAATTGGGGGTCTCTTCCCATCCTACTCTTGCTAGTACTCCTGTTTCCAGTACAGAAGAACCTATGCAAGTGGGAGGTTTACGTAGTCCTATTACAACATCAGAGAGGGAACGTAGAAGGGTGGATAATGCATGCTTTTATTGTGGCACCACTGGACATTTTGTGAAAGAGTGTCCTCGACGTCCCAAGAAGAGCCAGGTTTTTCGGATGGCTCGACCTTAGATCCGGAGAACAGGTCGAGTGTCCCGTCATCTTCTCCGGGTACCTCTCTTGCCTTTGCTCGTGTCTAACCCATCTCTGTAAAGGCTACTCTATGTCCCTCTACAGGCCTTCTTCATGCAGTCAATATCATCATTGATTCAGGTGCCACTGGTAATTACATAGATATTGATTTGGCCCATTCCCTCAACCTACCTTTAGTGGTAAAAACACGACCGGAACATGTCCAAGCCGTAGACGGCTCTGCATTAGTTTCTGGTCCTGTTAGACACCAAACTGGACCCCTCTTGTTGAACATACAAGAAACACACACAGAAACCTTAAGTTTTGATTTGATTACCACACCCCAATTCGGTATCATACTAGGAATTCCATGGTTACGTGAACATAATCCACTGATCAATTGGCAGTCAGGCACTGTACTCTTCGAGTCCGAAGTCTGTCAGAATTATTGTCTCCCGGTCCATCAAGCCCCTGACACACCTTCTCGGGCCTTGGGAGCCTTAGCTCAACTCACTGTTTACGATCCAGAGATTGTGCATTCACATACTGTTGGGGGGTTGGTGTCTGGGATTCCGCCTGAGTACAAAGCATTCGAATCAGTTTTCGATCGGGGCTCTTCCGAGGTACTTCCTCCACATAGACCATATGACTGCCCAATCGAATTACTTCCTGATTCCACTATCCCTTCGGGCAGGATCTATTCTTTGTCCCCTTCGGAGGAACAAGCATTGAAAGAGTATGTACAGAACGCCTTACGTTTAGGACACATCCGCCCCTCCACTTCACCAGCGGCAAGTCCCATTTTCTTTGTACCCAAGAAGGAGGGGGATTTACGTCCTTGTGTGGATTATCGGCGTCTTAACGCTATCACAAAAAAGGATAGATATCCTATCCCGTTAATCACCCCACTTCTAGACCATTTAACACATGCTTCCATTTTCACCAAGTTTGACCTACGTGGCGCATACAATTTAGTACGCGTTCGCGAGGGAGACGAGTGGAAAAAGGCTTTCTGTACTCGTTACGGCTTGTACGAATATTTAGTCATGCCTTTTGGCCTATGTAACGCCCCGGCCACATTCCAACGATTCATGAATGACATATTCAGGGATATTCTGGACGTTTACATGGTTGGGTACTTGGACGACATCTTAATCTTTTCTCGTGATCTTGATGACCATGTAAAGCATGTTCGAGAAGTACTATCCCGTTTGAGAGAACATTCCTTATTTGCCAAACCTGAGCAATGTCAGTTCCATAAAACTTCTGTTGAGTTTCTGGGTTTCCACATCACCCCTAGGGCGTTATCCATGAACGAATCTAAGGTCAAAGCAGTATTAGATTGGCCAGTACCTCAAACACTCAAGTCCTTGCAGGCCTTTTTGGGATTCGCCAACTTTTATAGACGTTTCATTTCTTCTTTTTCTACAATTGTTGCGCCGCTCACGGCTCTGACTAGTCCTCAGGTACCCTATCATTGGCACAGGGAACATCAGGAGGCTTTTGAGGCTTTGAAAACCGCCTTCACTACCGCACCGGTACTCCAACACCCCAATCCTGATCTTCCATTCATAGTTGAGGCGGATGCCTCTTCCTTTGCTCTCGGTGCGGTATTGTCTCAAACGTGTCCTACTACAGGCAAATTACATCCAGTGGCATACCATTCCCGTAGGTTTTCCAGTACTGAGTCTCATTACACCGTTACGGAGAAAGAACTCTTGGCTGTCATGGATGCCTTCCGTGTTTGGCGTCATCATCTTCTGGGGGCTAAACACTCCATCACAGTATACTCAGATCATCGGAATTTACAGGATCTGGCTTCTCTGAAGTGCATTAATAGCAGACAGGTCCGATGGCACCTTTTCTTTTCCGCTTTTGATTTTCATATTACGCATCGTCCTGACACTTCACATGGGAAAGCAGATGCCTTGTCACGTTCCCCGGGGGGGGTCCAGTTGCCTGCTTTCCCTGACACCGTTCTCGGGAAGAGTCATGTGATTTGTCTCTGTACACCCTCATTGTCACTTTTAGACTCGGTCCGATCCTGGACTAGCAATCATTCTGATCAGTTACGAGAATGGGATCCGGTGTATTCTGATGGATTACCTTTCGTACATGAACGCCTGTTCCTTCCCACACCTGACACTCGTAATCTGGCCCTTGAGTGGTCTCATGATGCTCCCTTTAATGCCCATCCCGGACAAGAGCGCACTTTAGATCTTCTCAAGCGTTGGTGTTGGTGGCCTTCTATGAAGCGCGATGTAGAGCGTTATGTCAATTCGTGCGCAGTATGTGCTCAGGCTAAACATCGAAGAGGTCGACCGGTTGGGTTGTTACTTCCGCTTCCGGTACCTCCTAGGCCCTGGCATACGTTGACTATGGATTTTGTTACTGATCTCCCCAAGTCGAAAGGCTTTGATTCCATCTGGGTAGTGGTGGACACGTTCTCAAAAATGGCTCGTTTTGTTCCTTGTAAAGGCATTGCTTCGGCCCCTGTCTTGGCGGATTTGTTTTTTGAACATGTGTTCATGCTATTCGGCCTCCCTTCGGTCATTATATCCGATCGAGGTTCACAGTTCACCTCTCGGTTCTGGAGATCGTTGACGTAATTATTGGGCATTGATACCAGGTATTCGTCGGCCTATCATCCTGAGACCGATGGGCAAACCGAAAGGACGAATCAATCCATGGAACAGTACCTTCGCTGCCTTATATTGCAACATCAGACCTCTTGGTTGGCCGTTTTACGGCTTGCGGAGTTCGCGTACAATAATGCGGCTCATTCAGCTACTGGTTATTCTCCTTTTTACGCCCTCTACGGCCAACATCCCAAGGTCTTGCCGGTCCCTGATGCTTCCAGTTCTCCGAACCCTGCGGCCACGACATGTCTTAGGGATCTATCTGCTGTACATGCTAGTACCGTGGTTCATCTCACCGAAGCAAAGGCTTCTATGAAGGCCCGTGCGGATGGCAAACGTAGTGCTGCTCCCCCTCTGGTGGTGGGTTCTAGGGTCTGGTTGTCGTCACGCCATCTTCGCCTAGTGGGTTGCCGGAAATTAGTACCTCGCTTTGTCGGCCCGTATGTGATCTCTCAGGTTGTGAATCCGGTGGCTTTTCGCTTAGTGCTGCCCAGTTCTTGGCGTATCCATCCTGTGTTTCATGTCTCCCTCCTCAAACCTTGTCCTGACTCTGTCCGTCTTCGTACCCCTGTTGCGCCGGTGTCCTTGACCTCTCCTGATGTTTTTGAGGTGTCGGCCATTTTGGGTTCCAGATGGTTTAGGGGTAGGCTCCAATATCTGGTGGATTGTAAGGGTTATGGCCCGGAGGAGCGTTCGTGGGTTTCCGCCCCTGATCTGAACGCCCCTCGGTTGGTAGCCCGTTTCCGTAAGGATCATCCGTCCTGCCCACGGGGTCGTGGGCCGTTGGGGGGGGCTATGTTAGGCGATCTTCTGCACACCAGGCCACTACACATCAGAACACTGCTCATATTCCCCCAGCATCTCCTCCCAAGCTTCGAGGCTCAAGTGATTCGGTGAACCCACAGAACCGAAAACTCCGTACCACCTTTAGTGTACGGGCTCGATTACAACCCTTTCTGCATTGGCAATTGCCTTGGAGAACATATAGCAGAAGGGGCGGCGTTTCGTCTTCACGTCGGTCATGTGATACACTGTGGCGTTCCTCACGTGATCTTGGTGGACGTCACATGACCCAGAGAAGTCACATGACCCAGGGACACTCAGTATAAAGGTCTGAGAGACAGAACGCTCATTGCTTCTCAGCTGGCTTCAGACCCTGTTTGGCGTTACTACTTGCTCCTTGTTATCTTGATCACGGAAATCTACCTCGGACTCCCTCGGACACCCCTTTGTACCTTTGCTTGGAACTGTTGACCTGTTGCCGGATTTTTGGACTTCACCTCGACTTGTCTTTGGATCATCCCTCGGTACCTTGCTGAACTTCTACGCCCTTTCCCTTCTTGGGATTCAAGTCAAGCCCTCTCTCCTACAGGTGGCAAACCCTTCATCCACGCTAACCTGCGGTTCTACCATTCCAGGGACCGCCGCATCATCTGAGTCTCGAACCTCTCTACTAGGTTACCTGGGTCACCCTTACACCAGATAGGTAAGACACTTTAGATCCTTTTGTTTACCTGACTGTATTGTGATTGCCTGGTACTTAACCTCGTTCCCTCTTGACAGCAGCATCGGTGTTCCAGAGGCTCCGTGGATCTGGGAAGACATCTCCCACCTGTGGCCTCAAAGGTCGCACAGCGGGTTTCTATTTAGTTCCCCTGTGCGTCACTTGGGGACAGAGGTCTCATCGGTCTACACGACACTCAAGTCAGAACACAATGTACCTGCACCAGATAGGGGTTGCTATAAAATCAATCATATCATCTGTATGTTGAAAGTCTAGAAATTGGTTTGCTCAGATGGGGTGTTGTAAAACCTAGTCAATCACCTCCAACGATGAGCATGAACTATTAGTCCAAGAGGTGAATAAGTATACAAATTCAAGACTGTAGAACAAAAGCATTCATGCTTGTATCCTGGCTTTGTCAGCAGACGATACAGTGATCCTGGTCAAATCATCTAATATCTTTTACATTACTGTGCTGTCTTCTGTGAGGTTTGCCTCCTTGCATACAGTGGCATTGTTTAGCCCATTACTTGATCTTTCACCTTATGTAGGCCATTTGACTGGAAGGGTTGGTAGACAGAAAAGAGCAGACCAGATGTTGCAGGCCCCGGGCAAGCATATCTTAAGGTCTGCTCGGTTGACACAAAAAACGGTTTGCTTTTTTGCAAAAGTCAAAGGCTTTTATGCACATTTATAAATGACAATGTCACAAGCCATTTTTTTGGAAGTATTTAAAGCTTTAAAATATGAAAGAAAACCTAGATTTAATGTGTTAAATAAATCACATCGATTGGTCTGATGGTACTTATATACTTCCCTTGATGATGGAGAGAATGAAGCTAGAATCATTCCCATTTTCTGTAACACCCTTCTGTAATATTTTGTTTTTATAAATGGTCATGTTTGTAAAGTGATTTGTGTACTTTCCAAATCAGTATTATAAAATGAGATTGTTTTAGTTCATTATAAGAACTGGAAAAGAAGGTGTTCAAGTGCAGAAATTGCAGAGTTGGCACAAATCCACTCCTTAACCAATGTGGGATCCTGGGCATCTCATGTAATCGTGTATTGCCTAACCTCTCAATATTGCCAGTCCCTAAACCTTTCACAATTGTCAGCCCTTCAAAGTGATTGCCTTCGCAGGGTGTGATCTTCATAAATGCCTCACTCCTAGGTTCACTGGCTATAGTGTTGCTTCCACTATAATAGTGAGCATTGATATATTGCACACCACAGCACTTGTTCCTTTGATCTCTAATGGCAACACCATTTCCAATCCAAATCCCAATTCTTATCTCAGTCTGTCTGGAAACAGACACCTTGCTGGTAACTTGTCTGCATCCACTATCCATGCCATGGTATTTGTAGATTTCTCCTTCCTTCCAATTGGTGGCCTCTGGCCATGCTTGAGCACGTTTGCATTCTGGGAGGCAGCTAATGTGAGTTCTCTGTCTTTCCTTTTACCTACAGTCCTGCATTAATACTACAGGCTGCCTATCTTCCTGGATGCTGTTGATAACAAGTCTCCTGTATCTATACTAGGACAGAAGTAACATCTTTGTAGACTGCCAATGTTGGCCTTCAAATGCTTCTTGTTTATCATTATGATTAGAGTAAGACTGAAGACTGAAGAGGATAAGGGGACTTAAAGGGAGTAAACATGCTTATTTTGAGTGCTGCAAGGCATATCAACCTATGGGTTGGGATCACAACGAGGGTGTTGGTGGTTACAGTGCGACCAGATATTCTTGATCAATTAATTAATTCCTTTGGTTTGTTGGAGGGGGGCCCCAAAGATGTCTGTGCCCAGGGCCCCAAAAGTGGTTAAGATGGCCCTGATTCCAGAACGGTTTCTTTTTCAAATAAAAGTTTAGGAACAGTGAAACTTAAAAACAAAAGGTATAGGAGCATCGCTCCCGATCGCTCCCGCCCACTTCGACCTTTGGCTCTATGCAGATTTAGGTTGTCTGCCCATTGAGGTCTCTGACTTAAGTATTAACCCGCTCAAACTCTATGTTCAAACGTACAATACGCATGCCAACTAAGCCACCCACAGAACCCGCCCAACAGACAAAAAAACATCAGTACAGTACACCTCTTTAAGCAACTTACATACCACACCCCAGTGCAATGCATCCAAGCACCACAGGCTCAAAAGGTTTTCCTTTGGACACACCATCAAAGCTATCCTATGTTTTCCCCTCTCTCCCCGCCCTACTAAACCCATTTACCCCCCTCTCTTTCAGATATACCAGAGTGCCTGGATGTCATGCAAATGGCTGCAGAGCATGGTATAGGTCCTAATAACTTAACCCCCTCTCTTTCAGATCTGCCAGAGCGCCTGGGTGTCATGCAAATGGCAGCGGAACATGATACAGGTGCTAATAACTAACGCCCCCGCCCCACCCGCCCCCCCTCTTTTAGATCTTCCAGAGCTCCTGGAAGTCATGCAAATTGTAGCAGAGCATGCAGTAATCTTAATAAGTTAACCCCCTCTCTTTCAGATCTGCCAGAGCACCCGGACCTCATGCAAATGGCAGCAGAACACGGTTTATATCCTAATAATGTAACACACTCTTACTTGGGGCTAATGGGGCTCTGTTTTCTCGTCTTCAAGCTCTACAGAACAAGACGAGCATAAATGTAACCAACATGCCCAGCGTGCTTGTATTTCACCTGTGTTGAAGAGATTGCATCACCTGCTTGTCGAAGCCCCGGTCACTTATAATTTCCTCCCGTGTCACAGAAAGCCTTGTATGGTTCTGCTCCTCTCGTTCTGCAGGACAAGGTGATGAAATGGTAACAAGCAACTGAGATCATGTGTCTATTCCTGGAGCGAAGATTGAACCCCAAATCAATTTTCACTCCAGGGATAAACACTTGATCTCAGTTCCTCATTTCAGATGGAAGAAAGCTACGGACCATTATTTCCAGGTCCAGAATGCCAAGGTTTGGAATGCTTTCCCTGAGGATCTCCTGCTCCTCTATGCCTGCACGGCAAGGTGAAATGGTATGATCCTGGAAGAAATGTTCGATCCATGCTTAAATACTTGATCTCAATTCCTCAATGCAGATGGAAGAAAGCCAAGGACCAGGATTTCCAGTTCCCTATTGCCAAGGGTTAGAATTCTTTACCTGAGAAGGTCGATAGACTCGAATAACTCCTCACCGTTCACAAAAAAAGAAAACTATGCTATTCTAATATCTCTACTGCCCTCCTGTGTGGCTCACAGCACTTTAAGGCTCTTGTTTGTCCATTTAGCACTATAGAAATGTTATGGTCTGATGACCCAGTGGTAATCCCATTACTACCAGTGAGATGGACTTACCTGACATAGATTCATGGTGAGCAGGCACTGGTGTGTGCTTGGGAATTGGCACCAGAGCTTAAGATGGCATAGGCGTGACAAGAGAACAGAAGGATGGGGTCAAGGAGTGTGATGGGGATAAGTCAAAGGCTGGGTCAGAGTCTGTAAGGGATAGACCCAAAATCCGCAGATGAAGGCAGACTCACGAGAGAACGTCAGAAGAGGAGAAGGCTTCTCCGCCTCAACAGCGCCCCTCCTGATGCTATGTTAGGGGGGCAACATGCTGCAACATTGCCCCGCAGTGCAAGCAAACCAACCCAAGACAGCGTTGCCTACCTCTTGCTGGATAGAGCAGTAAGGAAAAACGACCAGTAACCGCCCCATAGTAAGATACAGACATTGGCCAACGCCTCAACTTGATGGCTGCTGTAGAGCTGGCCACTAAAAAGGTTCAACCACCGGCTTTGATCTGCATGTAAAACCTGAGATCTAAGCTTAATGCTTGGCAGGAATGTGCAGCAGGGGGCGCATTTTCCTTAAATTTCCCTTTTATCTATGGTTCTCTTGAAAAGGAGGCTGTAACAAAAACATATGAAAGTGGTATGGCCAAGGGAGTCCATGTGAACGATCTCTACAGATTTCAATGACTACATATTATCGCATGGACATTCCCAGGTCAGTGGATCCTGCTTTCAAGAGATGCCAAGGAAGCCTACAGGTTAGGCTCTGGCTCCAGAAGGCTACACGATGCCCCAGCAGATGAGAACCCCTCCTGGGTATAGGTGTGTCCCCTCCACACCTATTATTCTAGCCCAGATTTATACAGCATAGGTGGAACCCTTCCCCAGAACTTCATGTACAGTGCTCAACTTTGATATGATATGAAAGGTTATTTATAACGCGCTTAAGGGACCCGGGGATCGAACCTGTGGTGCTCCATGCTGTCTTGCTTCCACCAAGGCGAGCACATTGCCCCTGAGCTATTCTCCCGAGACTAGACTGCCTTCTACAGAATGGCCTAAACTGATTCTAGGGCTTTAAGTGGGCCGTGGCAAAGCCCTGGTAGTCTCCGAAGAGTGCTCATGAGCCAGGGCTCTGCAGGGCTACCCCCCACTAACCCTAGAGGCGCCAACCCGGCAGGCAGCCCTTTCCCCCCTACAGAGATGATCTCTGTCATGTGGTGAAAGGGCAGCATGATTGGGGATAGCAGTTCTGATTAAGAAATAAATGGAAAAACTGGTGCGCCAAAGGATAGAATAGCAATGTGCCCACCGCTTAATTGGAGGTGCTGACCACACAGAAAGCCCTTTCACCAGTTAGCAGGGGCCCTCTTTTTGAGTGAAAGGGTTGCCTGCGGGGGTCGGCGCTTGTGATTAAGAAACAAATGGAAGGCGGGCACAGTAAAATGAATGATAAAATGCGCCCGCCTCTCCTGCCTGGCTCCCAATGCCTGCTGCTCTTGGAAACCATTTTCAGCCCCCCACGCTACCCATACTTAGGCCACAACGCCTTGCTCAAGCCCCCGCTCCATTCTTCATCCCTCTTAAGGCACTCAACAGACATATTCAGTGCTGAAACCCATTCTGCCACACATTCACAGATGTTGCTCTTTATTTAGGGCAGCATGGACCCCCTTCCGCCCCCCCGCACCCGCCTCACAAAATGTGAACCTTGCTCTTCTTAATTCTGCCGATATCTGATTAGGAACTGTATAAAATGACGCTCTAGCCACCCACGTACTATTGTAAAACCCAAAGTGTTTTGGTGGTTACGTTTTGTTGTGCTCTAAATCTTTTATACTGTGCCAAATCACTGCCTTTGTGGTCTTAAAGTACAGAGCCTTCTCTGAAAGTTAGTGTACTGCGCCCCCATCCGTGGTACCCAGACCACGGTCTATGGAGGAAAGGAAATGGCAAGGAGTGAAGCAGTGGCGGGAGAGTGAACAGATAAAACGAGCAAAGAAACGGGTTGAAATGGAGGTGGGACAAGTCAAAAGAGGAAGGCCGCTGTAGCCCAAGCATAATGCACTCGCATGAGAAGGTGACAATGCCGCGTATCCTGGGTTCAATCCCCCAGGTGGGATGCAGCCCCTGGCCCGGCTCACCACTCACCAGGTTGATGAATTGAGCACCAATAGTGGGTAATAATAATTACATTCATTATTACAGCAGTTCAAGTATTGCTTTCTCTTGCCGGTCAAGTGGCAGAGCGAGTAGAGCGCTCCCTTTGATATCAGAGCTTGCTAACGCAGGTTTGAATCCCGGCAGGGCCAAACTCAGCTCTGGGTTCGTAGCGCTATATAAATGCAATATAGCAGCTGGAGGAAAATGGCTTGAAACACTATGTTAACCCCCACCCAGCCTTGCGATCTGGACCTTCCTACGCCTTGTTCCGTAAAACAACTAAAAACGTACCAAGCAGCCTCACCGCTTGCTATCTGTCTGCATCTTACACGTGTCTTAACTAGCGCCTAGACGCCCCTGCGTTAAGTGCGCTTCTACAAATGTATAAATAAACGAACACATTAACCACCCAAAGCAGATCATAGATCAGGATAGCAGACGTGCAGCAGTTTAATTCCAAGGTGAAAGAGAAGGCAATACGTACATTTCCAGGGAGGTACATAGATGTTACTAAATGTACTGTGTGAAGTGTGGAAAATCAAGGTTCCACTTCGGGACTCCAGTGCATGCTGGTCTGTTGTTTCTTGAGGGCAGCGCTTGCATTGGACAGAAGCATTCGCCATAGGCCTGGATGGTCCAACTCCAGCTGCCTGGTACTTTTTGACAGCCTAGCCTTGCATAGACATTTTGTTACTGTCATTGAGAGCAGTGGCGTGTCCAGGGAGTGGCCTGGAGTGGCAAGTGCTACCCCTGGAATCTGATCGGGCACACCATGTTCCACCCCATCATCCTATACTCAGGGGTGGACTGGCCTTTAGGGAACTCTGGAGATTTCCCGGTGGGCCTCTTTTCTGTGGTATTTCCAAATTTTCTCATAGGAAAAGCATTGGGCTTGCTGGAAATGTGACATATAGGGCCACTTTGAACTTTATTTCCAGGGCCTCTTTTGGTCCCCAGTTATTATTTCCAGGGCCTCTTTTAATTCCCAGTCCAGCCCTGCCTATACTATGATCATTATGGTGTGTGCGGTCTTACTTCATGCCACCCCTGCATAAGTCAGTGCCCCACTTGGGCCACCCCAGTCAACATGCAACTGATTGAGAGAATAGACTGTAGCCGGTAAGATGGCTCAGGGGGTTAAAGGATTGTGTATGTGATTTGTGTTTGATCTGCAGGTCGCAGGTTCGAATCCTGGCAAGGCCCCTTAGCCTTTCATCTTTCCGAGGTTGATAAATGAGGACCAATTTTGATTGGGTAATAATAGTAATGTATGGAAATATATATAAAAAGCACATTATTATTATTTACCCTCTGTGGAAGCCATTCCGTTCAGGGCATACTTTATCTGATGCTTCTACGGAAGCCCTCTTTCCCTGTTCCCAGGCTGAGGTCACTGTGGCAGATTCTTCTTAATTCTGCCGCTGGTTATAAATGGTATTATTCCCTAAAATATCCTCGGAAACATTCCCTAGTCTGCATGTTTGGATGAGAAACTGCAATCCATAGCCAGGAAAAGCCACCAAGGGAACCAGCAGCCTTGCACAATGCAGATGTTTTCAGAACAATTTAAGAAACTTTTTTAAAAAAAGACAGCAGGATGTAGCAATCGCCTAACAAGGGAGCAAGATGTGATAGGCTGATAGCAAATAAAACCTCAGTCATGTCTTCAATTTAGGACGTAGCTCTGAAGGACACTAAGGCACAACACAGGATAGCACCAGGGGGCAACGTGCTGGTCTTGGAAGCAAAACCACTAGAGCAACAGAGATTCAAATCCCGGATCTGCCCTTAGAAACCAAACTCAGGTACGGTATTAGGTGCGTTATAAACATTTTTTTAATAAAACATTAACTTCACAGTGGGACCTGTAGAAACAGGCGGCATTTGGAACCCTGCCTGTTTATACTGCGTGCCTGATTTTAAGTTGGATATCACATGCAGTTTTTCCCAGATGCAAAATAAACACATCTGGGGTAATTAGTAATCATTGCATTAGGAAAATATAGCATCAGATCGCTTTAGAAAATCTGCTTGTGATTTTTACTTCTATAGTATGATTTGGAAGACAGCCTGAAAACCTCTAAAAGTGCCTCCAAAAACGTACTCCAGCCAACGGGTGGTGTGGACGCCTTCCAAGTGAGGCACAATGGGGATACGCTATATGGCCATCTAGGGAGGATGTGTTTTGACACAGTCACATGGCGTATCCCTCCATTTGACATTGGAATGGCTCTGGGTCTTTTGTTTGCAGCTCAGGGGCTACAACCAAAAGGCTAGCCAGCCCTGAGTTCTGACAGACCCGACATTAGTGTAGCCCTGGATCATTTGGTTGTAGCCCCGGATAGAAGCTCAGGGGCTACAACCAAAGGCTAGCTAGCCCCGACAGAACCAACATCAGCGTAGCCCCGGATATTTTTCAGACCTAGCAACACCCATGGTTTGCAGTCTCCCGTGCAGAGTCTTCTGAAAAGTGCGGGTTAATCCTGCATGCAGTAACACTGCTTCTAAACAGATCTGACTGGTAGTGTTCTGGCTATTTCCTGGCTATGAGGATAGGGCAGCGCTGAACAGTTGTCGCGCACGCAAGCCAGCACGCTTCAATGAGCAGACTGGTTTCAGAAAACTAGGCAGTGCTTTGTGCCAAGTCTTCTTAAAAGTTGGTCTGTGTGTTGAAGCACTGGATCTGGGAGTGTCCTGTGTTAGCCCCTGGGCAGGGACGTCATTTGGGGATTGCCAGAGGTCGCAAGTGCGACCTCTAAGGTCTCCCTTGCGACCTCTGTGGTCTCCCCTGCGACCTCTAAAAAAAAAAAAATATATATATATATATATATATATATATATTTCTTTTATTTTTTATTTATTTTTTGCAATGCAAGCTCCTGGGCTGTAGCCAGCACCATGCGGCTCTTTAATTCTGGAGTGGCTGGCTTTATTGTTCAGGCCCTTAAAAAAAGAAGAAAAATAAGAACATGAGGGCCACAAGTTTAACACTTTCAGCACTGAACCTAAATAAGAAAGAATAGGAATGCCAAAAAATGTGTCTTTCTGGAATTCTATACAATAATTGCTAGACTCATTAAAGGTTTATTTCAGGCACACTTCAGGGGGTGAGTCACTGATTTAGTCTGTTCTCAAACGCCTCAACTCAGCCTTTCATCTTTCTGAGATCGATAAATGGGAACCAACACAGGTTGGGTGATATTGGGTGTATATTTCTTCTATGTAAAGCGCCTAAGCTTAAGTGTTATATAATAACACATCATTATCATTTGGTCATGGACATCTGCTTGCAATCACAGTCATTTGGTAATATGGGTCTATACACACTCATCTTAATGATACATATGGCGATCCATTCTTGTATGAAAGGTACATCACATTATAGTGATATCGTAACCATATTTTTCGTAGTGTACAATGTTATGTGATGCCACTTCCTGTTTTGTCAATGGGTGAAGGTCGTGTTCCATCGCTTCCCGTGATATCACTTTGGGGTGGGGTCAAATGACATCACTTCCTGTGATGTCATCAGGGGGTCAAGGGTCGTGTGATGTCACTTCCGCTACCCCTGGCATTTTGGTGAAATGACGTCCCTGCCCCTGGGCCTGGGGCACAGAGAAGTGCACCGGGAAGAAATCTTTTTCAGGAGCGCTGCTCCGTCTTGTTCCGGACCATTTCCTGAGCTGTTGCGGACCAGAGATGCCTGCTTGATATCTAAAATGCTAATAGGAGGAGGTCAAAGGGGAGAACCCCTTCTGTTGTCTTGTTCCCAAAACCATCCAGGCGGAATAAGGCCCGTTCACAGCCGCGTGCAACCCAGTGGTCTGTACCCCACCTAAGAGCCGGAGTGGAAAGGTCTGTTCAGGAGGTCCAGCTGCTCTTGCTTCCTTTCAGAGTCTGACTTGTGAGCACACCACTGACTCCTGTGTGAGGAATGCAAAAATGTACCTTGTTTCAGAGCCCCCCCAGTCCAGCGTGGAGGTGGCTGGAAAAATGAAGACCTGGCTTGGGACTGCAAAGCCCACACTCCCTTTCCACCTAGGCATTGCTTTCACAAACTGCCTCGCTCAAGTAACAACATGGATGACTAACAATAGCCTTAAACCAGACATGAACATCTCACCCAACATCGCATCACAGGCAGCAATACCCTGGCCTACGGAAATGGGCACCTGACTGGTAGCATCAAAAGTTATTAAGAATTTAGGGATTCTTATGGACAATGGACTTAGGACTCTATCAGGAGTTGGGCAGTATCCTGGAGGTAAATCTGCCAGGATACTGTCGAACGCCGTTAGCGTTACCGCAACTTGGTCTGTTCGTGCCGGATCACAAGTTGCTGTGGTGGGGTAAGTCCCCATTTTCTTTAGTCCACAGAACTCAATGGGGTATTTACCATTTTACCAAAGCGGTAATTGCACCGAAAATGTGCAGAAAGTCGGCACATTCACCGCCAGCTCAGAGAATTGGGTGGAGCGGTAATATGATGGTAATAATGTTCCTACCACATTTTGACCGCTCTTCCCAACTCCTGATTAGGCCCCCCCCCCGAGTTTTCTCCACACTCGGGATTGGGCAGGGCGGTAATGCAGCCGTAATAGCGTTACTGTCCCATTTTTACCGTTCTGCCCAACTCCTGATGAGGCCTCTACCCTGAAACCAAAAATCAACACAGACGTAAAGAAAGGCTTCTACCACCTTTGCTTAATCTGACGGATAATTGTATTCCTCACCATCCCGTACAGCACCCTGGGGGTTATGAAGACATGACTACACAAACAGCGACACAGTGGTAAGACTACTACTCTAACTCGACAGGAAGGAACTGAGACAAGATGACCACTGCTCTTCAGGAGTGCATGGATGAGTAATGATAATGATAATGATGTGTTATTTATATAGCGCCTTAATGCAAAGCGCTTTACAGAGCACATATTTACATACAATATCACCCAACCGAAATTGGTACTCATTTATCGACCTCGGAAAGATGAAAGGCTGAGTTGGCCTTGAACGTAAGCCGCCTACTTAGCCCCACACTATGACTAAACCAGCAGTGATGGCAGCCATAAAGGGAAAACAGGCCAATATGTACACCTCCTTTGCAACTTTTGGTAGCGCAGGCAGAGGGCAGGCTTTACTCTCAGGAGGGACGCCAGATGAAACAGTTGCAACTCAATCAGCAATAATATCGAAGTACCAAAACGAATCATATATTAGGAGACAACTTGATATGACATATCAAATTACATAACAAAGTACACCACCCCCTGCTTAATTGCTGAAGATAGGCCAGCCCCACAGCCTTATCACGCAGAGGTAGGGAAACAACATTGCTATTACTCTGTGTTAGTTTGACCGCATTTCATTTCCTATTTATTTCCCAGGGTTTAGTGATATTTATAGCAAGAGTTTGCTGTTTGTTAAAATCCCTTCCACCTGGTCGGCGAATCACAGCCCTCTGGGTTCCCTTGATGAGGGCCCCAGTGCTGAATCTGCTAAACAGGAACGTGTTCATAAAACTAGAGTTTGCAAAGAGTGTCCTTTTCCAGCCGAAGATAAATAACCTTACTGTGCTGGCGCGATTCCGTGTTACTGAATGTATCCCGTTCCTGACCCGCTTGTGAATCTGTGGGGCGTCTGGCGGGGCTCTTTCTGGGATTTAGGCTGTGTGTATTAGCGTGAACCACTGCTGCGTTTATCTCCCTCCCTGGTGTCTTGAATTCCTAGGATCAGGGGGGAACAATCAAGCGCAACCCTGAGGACGGGGAGAAGGATCCCTAAATATGATAGGTCTGTGCCTACCAACAAGGCATCTTGGCGCTAAATAAACCCCATACAAAACAGCTACTAAAAGAACACCCGTTGACCTAAAATAGGTATGTTTTTAAGGAACGCTGAGAAAGTAGGGGCTGATTCATGGAATTATTTGCGCCAAAAAACATGGATTTGTGCGTCATTCTGCCTGTAAATCCCCATTTGTTAAACAGTGATTTGCGGGCTGAATGGCACACAAATCCCTGTTTTTTGGCGCAAATAATTCCATGAATCAGCGAGTAGATAATTTTTGATTGCCTGCAGTGGACGCGGAAGCTGATTGCATGTCTCCTCCCCTCCCCTCTTACTTGTTCCCCCCCTCCTTCAGCACTATCTGAAATGTCATCAGGCCTAGTACGACAGTCCCTTTCTGCACCCCTCTCCCTCACTTTTTGTTTTCTCCGGCTCTACCAGAAATGTCGTCAGGCATAGTCTGGTAGTCGTCTGTCTGTTTCCATTTCTCTCACCCTCCCTTCCTTATCTGTGTCTTAACACTTGCACTATCTGAAATGTCGTCAGGCCTAGTCTGGTAGTCGTCTGTCTGTTTCCATTTCTCTCCCCCTCCCTTCCTTATCTGTGTCTTAACACTTGCACTATCTGAAATGTCGTCAGGCATAGTCTGGTAGTCGTCTGTCTGTTTCCATTTCTCTCCCCCTCCCTTCCTTATCTGTGTCTTAATACTTGCACTATCTGAAATGTCGTCAGGCCGAGTAAGATAGTTAATTTCACATCCTTACTGTTCCTGTAAGAATATCATTGTTTTTTCCCTTGCTCCCTCGCCTTGAAGCGTTTTGAAACACATTGTGTATAAGCGCTATATAAATAAACTATTCTATCAAATCATATCATAAAGCGGGCGCAGCCACTCAAAAAGCATGTCCTCCAATCCGGGATCGTCTAAAACACGGAAACCTGAACAAGAAGGGCGTCTTGAGAGCAAAGGTAAGGTCGAAACTTAGATTGAAGATGCTCAGTGTCATAAAAGGCTCTGTGAACCATACACAAAGATTTGAAATTAATCCGGGCGAATACAGGGACAGGGAGCCAGTGAAGCGAATGCAAAATAGGAGAAGCATGGACCCAATACGAATAATGTGTAGCAACTCTGGCAGCCGAGTTCTGCAGAACCTGCAGACAATGCTGCCTGCACTAAAAAAAGAGAGATGCAATAGGCCATGGTACCGAAAAACTAGAGCGGCCACCACAGGAGGCCGCGTATGGGCTGGCAAGTAGGGTAGGACCTTCTGAAAAATCTGACCTTCATAGTGGCCAGAAGGCATAGAGCGCTGCTGTGGGCTTCGGCAGTGTTGCAAGTCGCCAAGTGGCCGCCTCTGAGAGGTAAGTGGGGCATAAAGAGGAATCTGGGGCATTATTATTATTAATAACGCCTTTAACACCAAAGAGGTTTCTAAGCGCAGACCCAAGATTCAAACCTGTGTTGCTCTGCTCGTCTTGCATCCAAGACGAGCACATTGCCACTGAGCTACACTACCTGGCATGGTCTGGATGGCCGTACTTGGCATAGATGCTGCAGGGCTGGAGCCTACAGTCTGCTGACACAGGACATACTCAATAAACCACTGACCACGAGCAGAGGAGGTTGCTGGGGGGCGTGGGGCTGGGGGGGTTATAGCCCCTGGACTTTTGGTTGTAGCCCAATAGAATCTCAGGAGCTACAACCAAAAGGCTAGCTAGCCCCCAGTCCCGACAGTTCTGACATTAGCATAGCCCTGAGTCTTTTCCAAACCTAGTAACAACCCTGAGCACGAGAGTGCGGGCTAAATGTGGGAGTATTCTGCAGTGAACAAACACCTAGTTAGTGTGACGTTGTAAAGGGGTTGGGGATTTTTACGAAGTAGGCGGTGTACATACAATTCATATAATGTAGAAAACTACAATTCCGATCCCCGATCGTCATGTTGTGGTTACAAAAAGTCACAACCACTTGTATTTTGCATAGTGTTTTAATGTTACTAGGGTGCCGACATGTGTTAGTGTGATGTTAGGTCGGTGTGAGGCATCCGGCCAGTTCGGAGCAGCAATGTATTGCATAAAGTACTCTCTACTTTGCAGTCTAAAGATATTGCAGAGGAACGAGGCTAAGGGCCAAGTTCCTTTATAAAACTCTGAAGTGATCTGCAATATACAGGATAAAGTACCCCCTACCGTACATTATAAGGATATCGCTAGTCACCAAGGAGTTCCTTCACTAAATGCAAAGTTTCTTTATAAGGTCACGGAACTCTGAAGTCACTTGTCATACCGTTTTTACGTACAGTAGGGGGTCCCTTATTCCTTATAATACATGGTTAAACACGGTCACCCGCCAACCCCCTTACCCAATCTAGTGCAAGCGATCTCCCAGTTGTGGATGATTATAATCAATGTAGAATCTGTCCGGATGATAAATAAATAAATTATGTGCAGCTTCTAATTTTTTGCAGAAAAAGAGTTTAAGCATTTTAATAAAATGCCTTCAAAACATTTTCTGCCTTGAAATAAGGAATGACATGCAGACAGATCTTTGCTCTTGTGTGTTTATCTCCAGTAGCGCCCACACTAAACCTGTCTCCAGGCACAGTCTCTTATCAAAGAATGGCTGTAGAGGGGCACAGAAAGCTATTTTTCAGGAAATGAATTTGGAAATCTTGTAATTGCTGTAAATGCTACAGTGACAATGCAAATAACAACGGGGGTCCTGGGAGTCCCTCTGCCGGACATTAGTCCTGGTTACAAGACCCTTACCCAGAGTCTTTAGCTCACTATCTTTCACAGAGGAGAAATATCCTAAACATATCAGTCTTTGCCCTTGCCTGGGGCAGTCCAGCACCGAAATGCTAGGCAATTCTCCTCTGAACAAGAGTACCAACAGCAGCCCCAGACAGTGACAGCTGGAATCCTGCCCTGCGCTGGCTCAAGCAGCAAGCATTGCAGTGTCAGGGCCATGTGTAAAATGTGATTACAGAAGAGACCAGTTATAAAGGCAGCCACGTGCTATGTTATTCTTAGGTCCGCTAGTTCCTTATACACCTAAGAGCCCTTTGGTGGAATTCTCAGCATCATCCTTTCATTTCTAAGTTGTGCAATGATAGCTGATGATTATAACCAACTTGGCCCTTCACCTTACAAAATTACTCTACACTATGAATTTCAAACTCTACTTTCTCCCGTCTCACTACCGTATCCGCTCTGGCTGGCTGACTCAATGGTCCTCCTTTTCCAGCCGGGACACATCCTTCTTACTTTGCTCACTTGGGCCCACCAGTTCTTTGCCACCATGACCTACCGGCCTTCTTCCTCCTCTTGGATGTACCGCTCCATCTCTCACTATACTTCGGGCTTTTGGTCTCCGCGGCCTAGAATCGCCTGGCCAATTAACAGGTTCTCCACAGCCAATCAAATGGAGTCCCCAGTATCAAACACCGACATTCTAAGCAACTCCTTATGTGATTTGGTGGAGTTTTTGTTTTAATAAAGATAGTTATGGGTCCACTCTGGATAAAATTATTCACTGGACAGGACAGGACTTCATTTGCCTGTGGTCGGATTTGAGTACCATTCATTTGGGTAACAATGACCCCTTTTGTTAGAGTGCTTGGACATGGCCAGAATCTACTATGAAGCACTACATACCCATTTGTATTTGTATTTTTATTTACCTGACACCCGTTTCCTGCAGCCAAAGATTATCTTACTTACCTCCCAAAATGATATACCACCTGCTTCAAGCCCATCAGACAAAGTTAGCTGTCCGTAAAGGGCACACACACTCCATCCTGCCTGAACCATAATCCCCCTGTGTACCAATTTTGAGCCTCCGACAATAGCACAATCTCTTTGTCGTCTTTCCGGCACTATAAAGGGCTGCAGTCCTCAGCACACCTGCTAGATCCCATTAAGAAGCAGGACACCTGCAACCATCTCAGACCAGGCCATTGTTCCCTAAATCTGCAACACCTCCTTTTGTAGGCCCTCTAAAAATGTCACCTTTGCCATTTTCTACTAAAGAATTATCCCATGGGTAATAAATGAATGAACACAAAAATCCTCCCGATGCCTTTTCCTTCCTAAGGGTGGATATAAATATGTCCTACCTTATAGTTCCTTCCTGGCCACTGTATGCCAAAATCCTCGAAAATGCATTCCAGCGTGCACCCAAAGCCACGTGACCTCAGTCTAATGTCTGCTTTAAACTGAATGTAACTAATGGCTGTAACTTAGGCAAGAAACCATTGTAACTGAATACCTTTGCAAGCTACCAATATAACCATCCTCCTTAAGAAAAAGCGCCTAGATGCCTTCAGGTTAGGTGAGCTATACAAATGTCAAAATAAATAAATAAATCCGCACAGTCACCAGTTCCCCTTATTCCTAAACCATTTCACCCTCCTAGTCCTCTTCCACCCGCCTGCACCAACCTATATGAAGACTTGAGTTCTACTGCGCTGCACATCATCTTGAAACCATCTTTCCAGCTCCATCAAATGATGCCTCGACATATATAATCCCGGCCCCCTCGGCGGATGATCCACCCAAACAAGTGTTTCCCGCATTCTGTCCTGGAAGCTTTATACTGCCTGCACCTGATGTGTTAAACCTTTTGCATCTTGCATTGGAAACACAATGGCCCTCATTACAAGTACAGCGGTGTGGTAAAAAAAACACAGCGTTAACCTGATGGTTATTCAGTTACCACTGCATTACAGAACCGCCATACTATAGGTTTGGCGGTGAGGTGGAGAATTTTTCTCCACCAAAAAGCTGGAGGAAAACCCACCGTCTTACTACCAAGAAATTGGCAAAATCAGCAGCTCTGCCAAAATCCTAATCAAGTCCTATGGGCTCCAAAAAATGGGGACACCGACAGCCCACCACCACTTCTAATCTGGTGGTAAATTCACAGACCAAGTGGTGGTAATGGTAATTCCGTTTGTTGGTATTCTGGCAGATTTACCACCAGAATGCTGCCGGACTTGTAATGCAGCCCAATGTCTTCCAAAATTGCAATGCTGTAACTTGGCCTAACACCCCTACCCCCTTATCTTCAACTCTTCAAAGACACCCTATGACATTTACTCCTAATATCCAACTGTGATCTTCTGGAATGTATTAACAGCATCTACCATGTCTGACAACATCCTCCCACAGAAGACCCCTGTGACAAAATGACTACCGCTGTGCATGAATACATGGTTGAGTAGTGGCTAAACCACCTACTGAGCCACAAAGACTATTAAACCATCACTGATCCCAATCATAAAGGTGAAACATGAACAGCCCACAAGGTGTACCTCCTTCACCTTATGTGGAAGCGCAGGCTGAGAGCAGGGTATACCTTCAGGACGGGTGTGATCTGAAAATGGCAGCATCCCCAACAGCAATACCACAAAGACTCCAACCATCAAGAACGCCCAATCAAGGTTCTATGAACCCAGGGGCCTCATTACAAGTGTGGCGGTCCGAAAATAAGGGTGCCGGTCGCACCATACCGGCACCCTTTCCGGACTTCCACACTACAACTCTGCAGGTGGGGGTCATTGCGCCCGACAGGTCTGACCTGCTGGGCATAACGTCAGCAATGGTGCAGGTCTCTGTGTCCCCATTACCATGGAGCCCTATGTGACTCGTGGGGAATGGGGACTTACACTTACCACCGCCTGATATCCCGGGCCACCGGGATTTGTAGTGTCCCATGGCACTGGGATCTCAGGTGGCTGGAAACAGTGTTAGAGTCCAGCAGCAAGGTTACCACTGGACTTGTAATGAGGCCCACAGACTTTTAATGAAATAGTAAAATGCAAACAACAAACTCGAAAATCACTACAAAAACACATCCCTGTAAAGGAAAACACAGATAATGCAGATGTCTGTGCAAGGCCACCCTGGGTAGATGAGCAGGGGAGTTCAGTCAATCAGATTGGCCAACAATGCCATGTTCAATGTTCATGGAAGGAAAAGGTGGACAAGGTTGACCGGGGGAGGGGGGGCAGGGCCTCTTCACACTACCTTATACATGTCTTTAAGGGCTCAACAGCATCGAGACAAGCTTCAAGGAGCTTCTTGAGGCTGTTATTCAGAGTCGGGTTGGTGAGCTGTTTAATTGGGTCCAACATGTGGTGTTGTTCAAGTTGCAGCGGCACATAGCACAAAGAAGCTTTTGACAGGCAGACGATGTCCATGTTGGTGTAGCTCACAAGGGGTACAATGCGGATATCAGGGTCCAAAGCTGTTCCTTGACTTTTGGGTTGCTGGAAAATCCAATACTGAGTCTCCAATGACACAGTAAGTCCTTTTCTTGCACCCCCACTCGAGTGAGCTTGGCTGGCACCCACAGGGGATATTTCACCTCCAGTGAATAGGAGCCTGGTTCCAGTACAGCTGGCGGAGTGGCAGGGCTTGGTCCAAAGCAGGTCACCCTCAATGTTCCCTGGGGATGGTAAGGGGTCAGAGCCCACCTCTGCCTCAAATGCCTTCTGTCTTCCCCTCTATGGCAGGGGACTTTGGATTGGACTTCACTCCTAACAGAGGTCCACACGTATATATCCTTCTTCTGCTCTGGATTGTCCAAAGATGAATCAAAGAATGAGGGGATGCCCACTCTCGATTTAAAGGCAAAATGTCACTGGGGATTGGTCCAAAGCAAGCCTGCTGTAAGGCTTTGGATACCCGATGTTGTTACAAGTGCCCTTTGCCTTATGACATCCCACCCAGAGTACCTTGCTGTGATCAGTGATCAGCGCCCTGTGTGACGCTGACTTTGTTAAGTCATACTGCCTCTGAAGCACTGTTCTCAGGAGACCTACTGGGGGAAGTTTCTATGCCCTGAGGGGGCATGGGGGTTGGGGGGGAGCTGTATCCCTTCCTAATGTAGAATCAAAGAAGGCAGTATCTTGGCTATTCTTCTAAAAGACACCTTTGGAGACATTCAACCTAGCTGCCAGTACACATAAATCCTGCCATATCTGAGCCTTGCTCACAGAGCTGACACTGGTGTGATATCAGATTGCTATGGCTTCATATTTGTGTGCACTCACCTGTCAACATGGCACAATGGGCATGACTTATATTTACAGATTTACTTGCCACTAGACTGATTAAGTCAGACAATTATTCTAATTAAATCAGAGGTGCAGAAGTTAAGTTGCTACCTATGCATGCATGCAGTGACTTTGTGTCCCAGCATCTGTCAGAAATGCACAGGTGACCTTTGAACCTGCTCTGCACCAAATCGGAGATGGTACTGTAATTTTCAGTAGAATGGTTTCATCAAGACACCTGTGTGCACTATCATTTTGGCATGGAGCCGTTTGAAAGGGGGGTGTGATTTGCAGACCGCCTTTCAGAAACAGCATTATCTGAATCATTTAATATTAATAAAAATAAAAAGAAAGCTAGGGCTTTCACACCACAACCCCGCGGAACCTCTTTTTAGTCATATTAGTACATGAAGTCATTGTTCGAGCCAGTCCATGCATGTATGAGCATATTTGGGCTGTTCCAGGTCATTTTACTTGTGGAGTGAACGTTGTTGGGACCAGTGAAATGTTGCTTTTCTTGTACTAAAAAGCATTCCTAGCATATTCCAGGGCTGGTATGACTATATAAAAAGACCCTAGTCTTACATTACGTGGGGAAAGTGCTGGATAATGGAAAATAAAAACATTGTTTCAGAACAGAGCTTCGGTTTTCCCTTCTACAATGTCTCCTACTTTACCGCCTCCCTCTCTGTCTTTTCCTCAATCTTTTCTTCCCTTTTCACCTTCAGCACGTAATCTTATGTTATCTTTGATCCTTCACTTTCTTTCTCTCTTCATATTTCTTCTATCGCTTAATCCTGTCGCTATACTTTGTTTAACATTCGTCCCGCTCGCCCCTATCTTTCTGTCCCGCTCGCCCCTATCTTTCTGTCCCGCTCGCCCCTATCTTTCTGTCCCGCTCGCCCCTATCTTTCTGTCCCGCTCGCCCCTATCTTTCTGTCCCGCTCGCCCCTATCTTTCTGTCCCGCTCGCCCCTCTCTTTCTTTTCATGCTACTAAACTTCTTCTCTTTTCTCTTGTGTTTTCTCGCACGGTCTATTGCTCATTGTTACTGTTTGGTTTTCCTGCTTGTCACCTTTTTCCTCTTCGCTCCATCTACAATTCTTCTGTTCGTCTTCTTTTTTCATTATCCCCTAGATCTTCTATTACGTCTTTTTTGCTTTCCGTTTCACTCCTCCCTTTTGAATCCCGTCTTTTGTATCGCTTTCTTTAATTGTTTTTAAATGTACTCATGGCTTGTCCCCGCCCTATCTTTCTTCCTTACTGTCGTTTTATGTTCCTTCATGATCTCATGATCTCAGAATGTATTTCTTCTTACTGCTCCTACCCCCCCCCCACCCCACTGTGCTTCATCTTGTTTTAGTTGATTTCCTTTGTTGGCTCTTAAACATAGGAATGCCCTTCCTCTCTCGCTTCGCTCTTCTCGATCTCTTCGTATCGTTCAAACAAATCTTAACTTTATCTCCCTTCTTCTCTTGTTTCCTAGACTTTTTTTGTCTTTTCTGCTCATGTAATCTAGATCCATTTGTATCACTGATTGTACTGTTTTTGAATTGTTTTATTGTACCTTTGGTGAAAGGCTCTTTGTAGATTTAATAAAAATACAAATACAAACAATTATATTTACCAGCAATGTACTGACTGGATACCGATTAGGGGGGCCTGCATTTGACACCAATTGAAGTGTCTTGTTTTTGCATATATATTTATTTTTAAAGTCTGAAATAATAATCTTCGGTGCAAAGCTTAACAATGTCACAGGAAATTTAGAATTAATCATGTGTGTATCTTTTGGGGTTTGGCTGGAATGCTGAGTGGGCCGATCCGCAATACTCGCTAATGCTGGAGTTCCATTTCTTGCCCTTGTGGCGCGTATTTGCTCTGCTGGGCTGCTGAACTGATTGCTCTGAGGCACAGCAGCGCCCCGCTGTCTCTCTCCTGTCATGTTGCTGGCTCGTTCTTCCACCACTAGGCATGCTGGATTACTACAGAAAAAGAAAGATACTAGCCAGCATTGTGCAGTACAGGCATTGGAGAAGAAAAGGTGGTACTCATTTCATGCACGCAGGCACACGTAGACGGGACAGGGACTTGGCACTTTCCTCCTTCCACACCCCACTTCTGGGGCATGGCAGGCACTGGTGAAAACCCTGGTAGGCCTCCCAACCCAAGTTGAAAGTAGTCCCCATCCTATCTTGACAGGGTCAGGTTTCTGACCGTGTCCCATAACTCTAAGCAAGCAAGGAGTGAGGTTGGGTGAATCTCAACAGTGACAGCCTGTTATAAGACACCAGTCCGTCATCTCCATCTCAATGGGAGATTCTGTGACTCTAAGAAATGAAGGCAGAGGTAGTGTGTTGGGAAATGGCGATGGATAGAGTTGAGTCCCATGTTTGGGTGACATTGGCCTCCCCTAGTCCGTGCAGTCCCAATCTTATTTGGAATTCTCCTCCATCCACGTGCCACCTTGATGTCCCCACACTACTTTCATAACAAAGAGAGCTGGGTGGACATGACCGCATCATCCCAGTTATTTCTGGGTCTGCGTGTCATAAGAGTATATTGAGACAATAGAGAAGCCTATTGTCAACTAACATCCCTCAACCAATTCAAAGAATAATTCCAATATAATCACAAAAATATGTGTTAAATGAAGTCCCATTTGTACAACACATATACAAGTTGCCCTTTCTAATATACATTTTTATTTTTCATTTTTATGAACAAATACAAACATCTAAAACTTCAAATTCATTTAAAATCATCAAGCAATACAGAGTAGAAAATATAGAAATTGTGAGAGACATATTTCACAATATTACAAAATAGAAAAGGCCAGCCTGCAGTCTGTCCTGTCGTTTCCTATGGAGCACTTTTCTCAATACTGGAACTCCCAAAGTTGACACTGCAAGGTACTCCCTGTGACTTACTCGAGAATGTACACCTATGTATTACACTCCTGCCTAATATATACATTGCACCACTGAGCGTTGCTACTGTTTCCCTCCTTAGAGTGGAATACGGCCTTCAGGGCCGAGGTACGGTCTTAATAAGATATATCCTGAATATTGGTAGCCTTCCTGGCTGTGTTGGGCATTGTGTTCCCCTGTGCTCGGCTTCTAAGTGCTAGAATTGTATGTTGTGCATATGCATGTATTTAGAGTATGGTAGCAAACCTGTACTGTACCTAGGTTCTGTGTGCCACCCTTGGGCACTGGACACTGAACATGATGGTCATTACTGTGTGAGCCTTTGCTTAGCAGGCTTCTCTTTACTCATCTCTAAAGGTCTATATGTATATATTTTTTTAATGTATATGATTTACAAAAAGCCTTTCAAAACATTATATAATGAAGATATAAAATAGACATTCTTACACAGTTATACAGGAAAAAACACAAACCTAACACCTGAGACCTAAATATTAAAACCCAAACCTACTTCTCATCACAACATTAATGCAAATGTATACATGTATAAAAATTTCATACAATATGACACATATAAGACCTATACCATGCTATGGAGTTGATCAATCTCACTTCAGCTCACAGGACAGTATTGCACACATTTTAAACACTGTCACCCAATCTAACATTTATAGACCAAATGTTAAAAACCACATGGTACAACCCACTCCATCAGAATTTCATATTTACCAATGGCAAGGGTTCAAAGTTCATTTTAAGGCAAGATTCAACCCCTATTAAAATTTATGAATAAGGACAAATACAAGGATAGAGTGTTACACTGAGAAATAAACTGATTTATACTATGTCTCGTTCGTTACCAAAATCCATAGCCTTACAAAATTACAAACTGTGTTTGTTTATTTGGTAATGCGCACCAAACCCTGCGGTAGCTGGGCGCAGCAGATACAAGAATATTTGAAGCTTAGTTACAACATAAAGGTAATTACAATGCATACAATTTTGGGTGCAGGGGGTACAATTTACAAGATAAATACAGTAATAGGGTCGATAGTGTGACACATATAGAATCAAGAGAATCGTCCAAAGGTCAGAAGCACAGATAGGTAGAGTTGGTTGGTCGACTTGTTAGATGTCCTTGGTTCGAAGCCAATTCAGCAGATTACGTCTAAATCTAGAGTATGGCTGTTCCGTTCTAAAGGCAGGGGGGAGTGCATTTCAAGAAAGAGCAGCTTTGACTGGGAAACTAGCTCCACCAGCTTTGAGAGAAGGTTTTCTAAACCTTCTGACAGTCTATATGTAGAGTGTCTGCAACCAGGTATAGGGCTTGCATTTTAGGATACAGAGTAAGGCCGTAACTGGCCATTTGCTGTTTTTTGTATCTACAGTATACACTGCTCTGTGTTTCACTTGAGTACATATTTTTCCTAACATAGATTTTTGTGTGTGCGACCTTGTAATGAAAGTGTGTATTTCTCAGTATACCAGTGTGGTGTATTCTTTTGTAGTGCTGAAGTTACGCCTGACTACTCTAATATGTTTACCATTGGATAGTCTGATACTTCTTTTGGGTGACACACTGTTGGATGATTAGCTTCAATGGTGATACAGAATATCTCCTTAACACTCCCCGGCGATACAGGGCATGAAAAGGCCACCAGAGGATAGAGAGGCAGCTCTGAGGGCAGCAGTTGCCAACAATGAGACCACGGGGAATGTGGTCCACCTTGTGACAAATGTAGTAGAAGTCAAACATTGCCCAGTGACTCATTGACACACGCCAGTTCTGCAGCTACGAACCAGAGATATCCCGCGCATTCACCCACATCCGAGAAAAAGCACAATAAAGTAAGATCTTTTTTGGGGAAGGCAGTCTTTTTTTTTTAACAACTTTATTTTATTCGGTTGCAATCATGGGATGCACAGTACCGAATACATAATAGGCGTTAGACATTCAAATAGAAATACAAAATAGTAATATCCCCTTCCTCTTCCCATTCATAGAGATTGTCGTCTTTCCTCTCTCTTGTCCCTCAATTTGGTAGACGTTGACCGGGAGGGCCCCATTTCAAATGTTGACCCGAAGCAACAGATATGGAAGCCGCAGTTTGTATGTCTGAGCAGGAAAGTCCAGATCCTATTCCAGGATAGGAGCCCACACATCTGTGAAGCGATCCAAAAGGCCCTCCATGGCCATGACCCTTTCTGCCAACAGGATGTCCCATATCTAAACCCACCATATTGATATTAATGGGCCCTTGGGAGATTTCGAAGACCAGGCGATCGTGATCTTCCCCGCTAGGAGAAGCTGAGTAATTAGTTTAGCTGTCGCCCCATATCTTGGGTAGACCCCCTGAATCGGAGAGCCCAGGAAGATTACTTTGTGTTTTTCTGGGAGTTTGACCCGGGTGATGGCCTCAATGACAGTGAGTACTTCCTCCCAGAAAGCTTGAGCAGAAGGGCAGACCCGCCACATATGTAAGTAAGTGCCTCAAATTCCACAGTTTCTCCAGCACTGCGAGTCCAATGTGTTCTGAATGCAGTGAAGCCGCAGTGGGGGATAGTGCCTACAAAGAAACAATTTAAGAACACATTCTTTGTTTGTCACACAGGTTGAGGAGTAGCTTCTCGTCCAGATGTCTACCCAAGTATGGTCCTCAATTGAGCACCCCAAATCTTTTTCCCAGTGCTTCATGTATGCAGGGTGAAGAGTCAGCATGTCCTCCTGCAGAAACTTGTATAGTCTGGAAACATCTCCCCCATTTTGTCCCTCATGAAAAGTAAGTTCAATGGGGCCGGGGACCCGTACAGCCCTCTGTCGGACCAGCGGGTGTGTGTACCAATGACAAAGTTGGGCATAGGAGAATCTGTCACTCTCGGTCAGCTGAAATGTCCCCTTACAGTTTTTGAAGGTTTGTGGCTGGGCATTTTCAAATAGCTGCGTTAAGGTTTGCAACCCTTCCCTCAACCAGTTTTTAAAGTTTGTAGGGTGCATGCCTGGTGTGAAGACTGCATTATAGAAGACCGGGGTGTGCGGACCCAATCCGATCGGGATGCCCTTGGAGTTCATCGCCCAGATTCCCATATTCGCAATGTGTCTTTATTGTAGGAGAATATGCCAGGCCAATATTTACACGCCGGATGGGGGTGTTAAGACGGATTTCTGAACTCTGTCCTGGTGGCGCAGAAGTTCAGAAGGCCAACCTAATTACTTGGAACAGGGTAACCTCTGGACAAGCCAGACCAATCAAGGTAGCGATCGCGGCGGTCAAGACTAGGTCTCAAGAGGGGTGAGGGTGACTGAAAGCCCGCAGTGAGCACACAAAGCAAGAGCGCTGACAAACTACTCCAAACAGTTGTTATATCAAAAATAGATACACATTTATTTTAAGGCCTTTAAAACAATGACCGTAGCGAGAAAATCACAATATCACAATATTAAACCAACACATACCATATCAACACAATATATATACAAATACACAGTCGCAAGCGTTTAAAGCACGAAATATGTAGTCCACCTGAAAGGAAAGGAAAACAGGCAGTGCGATAACGCTTTAGACTCAGTTCGCCTTCAGCGGCACCTAACTAGATGGAAGTCCGAGCCCTGCGAAGAGTGGAGCCTTGTGCTCAAAGTACCTGCCACGCCGGTGCCAACGGGCAAAAGGGGAAGCTCTTCGGAGGAAGTCAGGCAGTTCGGGTTAGTGCACAGCAGAAGGAGAACAGGTTCCGCAACTCAAGCGCAGCCTCCACAGCGGGCAGAAGCAGAGCGCGAGTACGGCCAAAAGGGTGCTGTTTTTACACAGCAGGGAAAAGCAATGGGATACTGCAGGAGGGCGACCAGATCCTAGCTAAACTACTCACCGGTCCCCGAAGCAAGCAGACCCAGGCTTCTCCACGTTAGTTTCAGCAGCTGGCAGGTTCAGAAGAGCAGGGAACGCCTCGTAGTCGTGTAGAGCAAAAAGACGTCCCAATCGACGAAACCAGCACAGTTTGTTGCCGCAGCAGGACAACGGAGCGGCCGTGTGTATTCAAGCCAAATGTACACTCCTCCCTTCAGACTTGGGAACGCCAAGTGTACGAAGCGTGGGAGAGTGACAAGGACTCGAAATACAACACAACCTGGCGGCAGTTACAGAGCAGGACTCCCTTGTAAGCTGGTCAGTCAACTGGATGGCCCAGAGACACTTCTGAAGGCTTACTTGGCAGGAGATGATGAAGTCGCCGGGAATAGCTGTTCCTGCTATTCCAAAGGTCGAAGCACCAGTACAGGCCTTCTGGTTCGATCAAAGGAGGAAAGGGTTTCACAGGACGACAGCAGTGCAAAAGAGGATTCCTTCAGCGGGTCACCGGCGATTCCTCGGTCCAGCCTCTTGGTTGCAGGATACTTGGCTCCTGTATTCCTTCGTTCGTGAGAACTCAGGAGATCGACATGGTAGTGGTGTTTCCAGCCCCCTCTTATCCACGGTTCCCTTCGCGCCAAAACGGAGGGGAGCCAATGGGAGATCCGCACATCAACACACATACCATACGTGGACCAATCACGGACCACGGTGGTCCCAGGCATTCACACTACCCTAGACTCTCTGGCACCCAGGATGTGTATTGGGACCAGACATCCCAGCCCACACCCTGGAGGCACACAAACGACATGTAGAAGCCCGCGAAAGCAACCACGTTTCGCGGGAAAGTACATGCCCAAATAAGGAAGGCCCCGGGTCGCTCGACCTGGGGAAGGTGAAGGGAGCAAGACGGTCAGCGGACAGGACAAAGGAGCCTCGTGGTCTGGCCATTTTGGGAGCCAGGCCACCATTTTGGGTTCAGTGCGAAAAACGTGCTCAGAACGCCAAAAGGAGCTCAAAATAAACAAAACGATCGCTGCCACCATTCCAGTCCCTGAATGACTTGCACCGATCAAATACCATCCTAAAAGAGTATCTAGGGCCTGTAGAAGGCTAGAGACCCAAGAGAGCTGTAACTTAGCTTACAGTGCCCTCTTGTGTCATGTTGCACTAAAGCCGCAACATGATAGAAGAAACTACGGGAAACAGCGTTCCCCGGTACTGACTGTCTTAAGGGCATGTCAGTTTCCCCATAAGAAAAGAGCGAAAGCCCAGAGGAGTGCGGCAGAAGGCTGCACTTCTCTGGCAAAGTCAAGAACAAGGTGAAAAACAACAGCAAAAAGTTTAGGGGTTGCCACATGGAAGGAAAATTACCTACAATTACGAAATCTTTCCTAACAGGGGGATATGCTGGAGCGAAGGGAGGGGCAGTGGAAATCTTGACTGCTCAATATCCACCCATTTTGGGGGTTCCACCAGGGACAGCCGCGCCTGGAAGCACACCAGTTGTGCAGCTACATAATATTTGCGTAGGTTAGGGAGCCCCGGCCCCTGCAAGCGAGCGTTGCCCATCATTACTCTTTTAGGGTTACTGGCTTTCTTATCCCTCCATAAAAACTGTAGCATTTTCTGTTGTAGGTGAAGGAGAGGGCCGGGGGGGGGTGAGGGGGGGGGAGCGGCAGGACCACCACAGGAAGAGTGGAAGAGAAATATAGGCAGCACAGGAGTAGGTTAATTTCACAAGCTGTGATCCTCCCCGCAAATGAGATCTTTTGGGTGGTCCACCACTTCAAGTCGGTCTCCAGTTCTCTAAAGAGGTGGGCAAATTTGCTGTTTATGCCTCGCCCAGGAGGGCCTGAATGTGCACCTCTAAGTAATCTATTAATTTCTCACTCCAACTAATGTGACATGAGGGTCGGTGGGCATTTATATCCTCTGAGGTCAAACCCACTTGCAAGGCCGATGATTTATGATAGTTAATAGCAGACCCTGCAACCCTGCCAAACCCATGTAGTTCTGAAAGAGATTGTTTAAGAGAGGGTTGTACGTTTGCTAAGGTGAGCAAGACATTGTCCGTATAACGAGAAATCTTATAGTGCATTCAGCCCACCCGGACCCCTTCAATGGCGGAGTTGTTCTGAATTCTTTGGGCTAAGGGCTCCATTACCAGGGCAAAAAGTAAGGGAGATAGGGGGCACCCATGCCTAGTCCAACAAGTTAGTGATATGGGTGCTGTCTGTCCTCGGTTAACCCGCAAAGCAGTTTTTGGTCAGTTATAGTTGGCTAGGACAATCTTGTGAAAGAGTGGGCCAAACTGAAAGGCCTCAAGAGTTAGGTGTTGGAAGTACCATTCAAACTTTGTCAAAGGCCTTGCTTGCATCTAAAGCTAGCAGCGCCATTTTCCTGTGGTCTGAGGCTGCCACCTCAACCAGGTTCAGGGCCCGCCAAATGTTATCCCTGTGGATCTGCCCCTTATAAAGCCAGTTTGGTCTGAGTTCATTGTTTTAGGTAGCACCAAGGACAAGCGAATAGAGTTGGCGTCTATATTGAGCAATGAGATGGGGCTGTATAAAGCACAGTCTCTAGGATCCTTGCCGGGTTTCAGTAAAAGGATCATTGAGGAGATTTGCATTGATGGAGTTGTGGAGCCAGATTGACGAAAGGAGTTCAAAAGGGCCATGTGAGGGGCCAAGAGTTGAGGGCGAAAAAGTGTATAGAATATAGTTGAGAACCCATCAGGGCCAGGGGTTCTTGTTTTTAAGGATTTGATGACTGAGTCTATTTCCTCACTAGTGATTTTGGAGTCTAGGGCTTCACAGTCCCACTCTGTGAGGTGTGGGAGGGTAGCACCTTTAATATATCTTGTTTGTTCGGCCGGATCGTTGAGGACCCTGTCATGGTTTCAGTCAGGTGGGCTGCTACTAGTTGTAGTTTGAGAAATGCATCAAGACATCCGCCACATGCGCCAATTACAGCAAACCTATATAAGAAAAAGAATTCCTCTTTCCCTGTTGCGCTCCCCACATTCGATACCACATAAGCAGCGTACAGGTTATGTTGATTCTTTCAACTCCCCAAATTGTACTCCACACAGAACATAAAAGAATCACAATTCAATATAATCTCCCTTCCAAACCCATCCCTTTCTTAAATTACATCTTTAGCTAGCTTACAATATCCCTTTCTTTAGGGAAAATGAAGTAGGGTCCTTCCCTGCTGCCAAGTACCACTGCTGGACCACGTTGACAGGTAAGTGCCTTTACTGGCAGGTACAAGTTAGCATAGCACATAGGTATGAACACTGGCATCCAGCACCCCAGCCAGCTCAACTCTAACTGCCACTCGGTAGAACACACTCCTAGAACACTCACCTAGAACACACACCTGGAACACTCACCTAGAACACTCACCTGGAGCACCCACCTAGAACACCCACCTGGAACACACACCTGGGACACACACCTAGAACACCCACCTGCAACACACGCCTAGAACACTCACCTAGAACACACACCTGGATCACTCACCTAGAACACTCACATGGAGCACACACCTAGAACGCTCACCTGGAGCACACTCCTAGAACACTCACCTAGAACACACACCAGGAACACTCACCTAGAACACACACCTGGAACACACACCTAGAACACCCACCTGGAACACACACCTGGGACACACACCTAGAACACCCACCTGGAACACACGCCTAGAACACTCACCTCGAACACACACCAGGAACACTCACCTAGAACACTCACCTAGAACCCACACCAGGAACACTCACCTAGAACACCCACCTGGAACACACACACCTAGAACACACACCTGGAACACTCACGTGGGACACATACCTAGAACACACACCTGGAACACATGCCTAGAACACTCACCTAGAACATACACATAGAACACACACCTGGAACACTCACCTAGAACACACACCTGGGACACACACCTAGAACACTCACATAGAACACACACCTACAACACTCACATAGGCTAACGCTCTACATTCCAAAGAATGCACCACCTGCACACCAACATTTAGATAGGTTTGAAAGGGAGATTATATTTAATTGTGATTCTTTCCTGTTCTAGATGGAGCGCACCCCCACATTCACCTGCACACAGATAACTCTTGGTTCTGGCACGCGCGTCAATCAAAGGCGGTCCCAGATTAGTGCCTTGGTGATTGTGCGGGGTTGCACGAGGAACTTTAGCATATTTAGTCCTGAAGAAGTCGCCACATTGCAAAGGCACAAATGAACAGGGCCATCACGAGGGGAGTTCAGGCGGGGGAGGTGGGGGAAAATACCCTGGGCCTCGCGCTTGCTGGGGGCCTCCCTGCATCCTCCCTCTTAAGCAGACGGCAGCACAGTCCACCCATGTCCTTTTATTCACACGGGGGACTGTGCTGTCTGCTCTCTGCCCCTGCAATGATTTTGCTGTTTGATGCGAAGCCGTTTGGCTCCGCAACAAACAGCAAAATAATGGGAGAGAGCAGGGCTCAGAAGTGAGCTCAGCTGCCTCCCGTTATTCAGCTGACAACGTGGACATGCTGAATGACAAGAGAGGACTCCTCTCCTGTCAGTCAGTGTGTTCATGTTGCTCAGTGTGACCAACTGACTGATGGGAGAGGTGTTCTCGCCTGTCAGGCAGCATGTATACGTGTCAGCTGCGTGGATGCTTTTAAAGGGTGCATGGAGGTAAGGTAAGTGTTTTTTATTTTAAATAAATGTGTATATGTGTATTTAAATTAAATTAGTACGTATATGTGTATGAATGCATGCGTGCATGTTGGTGTTAATGTTTTTGTCAATGCTGTGTTTGGTTTTATGTATGCATGCATGTAAGGAGTTGTGCAACTGGTGGATGAGTGCATGGGTGAAAGATTTTTATGTGAATGTATGTTCAGCCACACCCCTAAATGTAGCCGCCATGGGGGCCACTTCATTAATTCATTAAGGGGTGGGTTCATGGCATCAGATGTGCAGCTAGGCTAAAAATGTCAAGAGGGTGGGGCTAACACTTGAAATGTTGGGAGAGGCGCTAACTTCAGAGGCTGTGAGGGGGGGCAAACATTATTGTGTGGGGGCATCTAACATCTTTCCACATTGGAATTAGACTATCCTGGTGAAGCTTTAATGTTACAAGCAGCTAACTCTCGCTTTCATTTCCTCACACTTAAAGACTGCTGTGAGAATGAGATGTCTAATGTCACCACTTCCCTTCTAATCACTCCCCAGACAGGCAAGTGCAAACCCCACATCACAATTTCAATTACCTAAAAATGTATGCATATGAATGCAGGTGCTAACAGCGAAATGTTTTATGTTAGTAATTGCAGGGCCTTTGTTAACAGCTCAGCCCAGCCACCATTTAACGTGTGTGTCCTGTTCCATCTGGCCACAACTCTGTTGATCAACCTGGCAGAGGCTGGATGACAGTTTTGAAAGTGGCTAGTGAGTGGGGCCATTAAACCTATTGCGCTGTTGGTCTCCCCACTGAGGGATGGCATTTGGCCCTTTCAGCTTTTACTGTAGAAATGGCCCCCCAAGTAGTTGCCCCCATCTTGGCAGTCTCATGACACAGAAAGCTAATGATAATGTGCAGCTTTTAACCACCTTGCTGCATTATTTTGACTTCATTATTGATTTAAGCACTCCACAGGTGCCTTGGACTATTTTTCCAATCAGTAAGGCCAGGGGTGCCCCAAACATCCAAAAAGAAATGAGCCCCGACCAGCCCTGACAAAGCTTCAGCCAGCCCTGCTCCCTTTTCCCCTCCCAATTCCCTGAGCCCGGCTAGGAAGCCAAATATCTATTGCACCTTCCCTTTGGCCACTAGTCGTACCTTTCACCCCAAGTCAGAGGCTGTTTGCTTTCATAATGCTATGCTAATCTCTAGAGAGGCGGGCCATCTAAAAGCTGAGACCAGAAGTTAAGACTTTGGTTTTATCAAAGTGAGTCTGTTGATATCGCATGGATCGGTTTTTGTGTTCTGCATGTTTGAAACTGATGCGGCTCCTTAACGATCTGCTCAATGGTGTTGCCCCACTGCACAGCATTCTTTTTGTTTGGGTTATTCTGTGTGCCACCAATAAGCCAAAATTATTGCTTTAGCGAACAGACAGAGGTGGAAATAGACTTTTTTTCTGAGGCATCCCTCCTACCACAGTGAAAGAGGGTCCAGCGACGGGAAGATTATGAGGGTGTAGGGCAGGTATTTTAGTCACCCCATGAACATTTGCCTCTTACCTTCATAGGATTTATCATCAGCAAAGTTCAAAACCTGCACCCATTTTAAACCTAAAAAATGCACATCAATATTTCCAGTACAGTGCAACACTGACAAGTGATTTCACAGGGCTCCCACTCAGACCCTCACCTGGTCTTGTTGGGAAGTGTCTCACTTTGGAACCTAGCGACCACGCTTCAAATCCCTGCCCAACACAGTTTAAAGCACAAACACACCACAGCATTCTAAAATAAACATATAGTGCACATATATTTCCCAGATTGTGGAGCTGTGTCTGAGATCTGGTAATTCTTTGCCAGATCCTGGATCTGGGAAGATCCGTCGCAATAACAGGATTGAGTACCGATAGGAAGAAGTGGCATATGAGGAGGGACACAAAGCTTGTAGATGTTGGTTAGTTATTTGCCCACAGATTGACTTCTCATGGCCATGCTAATCCCTTTGGCAATTCTCACCCAGTTCCTGCCCTCCCCACCCAGAACACCTCCTCATTGGAACTCTGAACTAGCTTTAAACAAGCATTGCCATCAAACTTTGCCCTCAATGTGCCTGCAAGTGTTTTCTCAAAGGAGTCTTCTGAGAGTTAATGACTTAGTTGCAGTTGTAAACACAGAACTGGTGTAATAAAAATGTCTTGATTAGGTCTGCCTTCGGACACTCGATTTAAAAGCACCCTGCATGTCTTTAGCTGAAGTCCTGTTAAAAACAAGCATTGGCAAAGCCAACAGTTTTGGAAGTGTATAAGTATTAGGCATTTGCCAGGCACTGCTATTAGCTGCTCGGGTACTCAAACTATTTTGCACCTGCCACCATCAATGGCCAGCTAATACCAATAGAGAAGTGCCTTTCCCATGCCTACCCGATAGCCCAAACTGTTAGCATTGCCAGTGCTCTTTTTGCTTTACCCTTGATGCACAGGACTATGCATCAAGGTTAAAGCAAGCATACTAATTGGCTAAATTGACCCACATTGGATTTAGGCCAATCTAGCCAGTAATAACACTAATGGTGCATAGTCAGCCTGGATATACTTTCTGTGGCATGGCATTTTTACTGGCTGGGAGTCCGTACATGGTAATAATGGCACATATTGATGCAGCCTGTGTGGACATACATGAGAACAACAAGCATGAATATATTTTTATACTAGCATATGTTGTGTGGAAAGGTGGCATGAAATGTATTGGAAAATGTTGTTTGCACGGTTTGTGATTTGCAACTATTGGGATTTTCCATGTGCTTCCATGCAAAACCAATTGCAAACTGCATGGATTTTTACCCAATTTTGCAAAGAAAGTGCTGTAAAATGCATAATTGTAACTCAATGTTTCAAGCATTTTCTTGGAAGTGAGAACCCACCCCGCCCCCCAAGCCACCCTTGTTTGGTTTGGGCTCCCTCACTGTGGTCTGTTGATCCTGCATAATTGGCACACGCATTTAAGCCTCTTAAGTTCAGAAATGTACCAGCCTCCACTGTACATCATTTGTCACTGTGTATGATGTGTGTTTTAATGCACACACGGGGGCAGGTTGCTCCTTAATGATATGATATGGCATTTATATTGCGCCTGTACACAAGTGTTTCTAGGCGCGACAAGACAAGGAGGGAGAAACAAAAGAGTGGGACAAAACACAGATCTTACTAGGACTTGTGTCATTCAGATTGCGCAAGAGCAGGGAAGGGGGGAGGGGAGAAGTGCCGAGGGTGGGGTAGGATGCAGAAGTGCAGTAACAAAGGAGAAACAAGACTGCAGCCTACGAGTTGCAAGTGTGGCTACTCATAAGTGCAGCCAACGGGTGGAGAATAAGTGCAAGAGAGGGGACTGTAGGGTTACAGATACAGAGGGAGCCAAGAGGCAGCGTGGGATTGTAACTGGACAGGCAGGGACCTGGGCACCAATTCAGAGGATAAGCAGTGCATGGATCAGGCAGGTGATCAGCAAAGGAGAGTAAGAGAGAAGGCAGAAGCAAAGAGAAAGGTCTTGAGTTGCTTCCGGAACCGGAGATGGTTCTGCTCAAGAGGCAGGGAGGCTCTTCCAGAGGGAGACCCCAGCCGAAGAAAGAAATATGCCCCCAAATCGTTGCTTGGAAAAGTGACTGACCCTCAGAGAGTTGGAGGTGGCGGAGTAGAGAGTTCGTGCCATCCTATATATATTTATGCATTTGATACAAAAGTTAGTCTGGCATAAACCTTTCTTCATTAAAGAAATCTAACTTTGCTGTAGTTGATTTGCAGTTGTAGTAATAAACCATATTTGGGATCCTGCACACAAACTCAAGGAGAAATGTCTCGAGTCTCCTGTTTGCATAGGCGCCGCCGCTGGCCCAGTGCAAAATATTGTAAGGGGGCCTCACCAATTGTTTTGCCCTGGGCCTCACCACATCTTGTGACAGCCCTGCGCATGAGCACACGTGGAGTCCACCATTAAACCATGCAATGACTATTTCTGGTTCACTTAACTTATTACTGGAAAGGGACTTCACCGAAAATGCGCGGTGTTGCGCGAGAGCTATATTCCCACTTTTCATGATCAGATCTCTGTTTGATCTCTTAGCTTTTGCCCTCTTGCTTGCCCCCCACTGGCCATTGGCTGGTTACCCCTGGCATGGTCACAAAATGCCACAATCCAGAGACACGTCTGGTGAAGGATGCAGTGCAGAGCCCTATTAACACTACACAAGACCTCAATCCAAGAAGTTCAGGTTCTCACTGCAGACCTGATAACACTCTGACTCCTGTTCCTCAACTCAAAGCAGAGCCACAGAGCTGCCTGTAAAACTTTTCCCAAAAAAAGGCAAAACATTTAGATCCGTACCCGTGCCAACCCTCGGGAGGATAGTTCAGGGGCAACGTGCTCGCCTTGCAAGCAAGATGGCATGGGGCAACATTGTTTCGATCCCCGGGTACACGCTTAGAAACCTCTGGGTATTAAGCGCGTTATAAATAACCTATCGGGGGCGTGGCCTGGTGCTCATGGAGTGAGGAGGCTGAAATCCCGAGCTCCGGCCGAGCCCGTAATCCGATCCTGACTAGTGAGCCCATCCACTAGCAACATCGAAACTCAAGCTGCCCATTCGAAGCCGGGACGACCCCCCCTCTTTGGCAGCTTAGCCCGACGAAAATCGGACAGCGGGGACCGAGCAGGAGCTCTGGCCCGGCGTCCCCCCCCGACCCAGAGCGAGACGCGCAAGATGGCGGCCGCGGCGCGCTGACGCTGCGGACTCGAGCGGCGAAGGCGGAGCGCCAACAGCAGCTACTGCCTCTCCTGCCGCCTGGAGGAGTTCGGTGGACCGGAGGAGGTGAGATCCGGCCACACCCGGGCAGCCTCGGCGGAGGGGCCCCCAGCGCCGCCAGCGCCCTGCAACCCGGCCCATCCAGGCTGCGCAGCAGCGGGCGGGACCCCCCCCTGCGGAGCCTCCGGAGGAAATCAATCAGAGAAGCGGCCGAGACCTGGGGCTCCCGACACACGCTGGTCTTCGGAGGCGGTGAGACGCGTCCCTGGACCGCGCGGAGCGCGCGTCAAGAACTGCGGCCACCGGCCGGAGCCCCAGGCCCACCTGGGTTGCTGCCTCCCCCGCCCTGGGGGCCCGCGGCTGACTGGCACTGCGCGTCCCCCACCACCGCCTCCACAACCAACGGGGGTGACTCCGAGCGCCCTGCCCATCCGGACATACTGCGACGCCGCCCCTGGGCCGCCATCCCTGCGACGAACAGGCCCTAGGGCGAGGCCTTCCTGGGGGCCGCATCACGCCCCACACACCCGGGCAGGACACGGCCCTGTCCCCGGCGCCACCGAGCTCAAAATACCTGGGACCCTGAGGCAGCACGCACCCCCCAGACCTAGAGGAGCACACTGCAGACACTCCTTACCACGACAACTTGGAACACCGCAGGCGAAACAGACTGGCGGGTCCACGCAGCAACCCAGTTCGAAGAGGCGTAACAGCCGAGCAAATAACACCACAATGTCCACCCTGAGGAGCAAGCCCAAATCGGCTACAATGGACCCCTTCCTCACGACCAAGGCCCACCCAGCCGCCCAATCTACCCCAAAGGGGGCGGCGCCGCAGGACACTCAGGGGGAGAGCCCCGCAAACAGCCAAGTACTTGAAGCAATAGCGGCCCTAAAGGAATTTATAGACACTAAGATAGGGGAGGTAAAAGCCGATATCCAGCTCATCCGTCAAGATGCTCGCAACCTGACAGAGCGTGTCACCAACATAGAATCCGCCCAGAAAGACACCATGGAGGACACGAAAGATCTTAAAGCCGAGGTGGCAGATCTCAGGAGGAAGGTGGGCATCCTAGAGGCAAGGTCGGAGGAGGCGGAGGGACGAGCCAGGCGAAATAACATCAGGATCCTTGGCGTCCCTGAGGGGACAGAGACTTCCGACCCAACCGCATATGTAGAATCCCTAATCCAGCAGGAGATTGGGGCCGAGAAGCCGTCACAGGGTTTTGCCATTGAGAGAGCCCATAGATCACTCCAGAAGAAGCCTCCCCCAGGCTCGTATCCCCGACCCATCATAGCGAAGGTTCTCAACTTCCGAGACAGGGAAGTGATCCTGAGATTCTCCAGGGAGGGTGGTGCGATTGATAGAAACAACTCCAAAATCACCATCTACCCGGACTATACACAATCGGTACAGAGGGCAAGGAACTCCTTTGTCCCAATCAAGGCCAGACTGAGGCAACTAAACCTGAAGTACATGCTGCTGTACCCATCCAGACTAAAGGTGATCTATAAAGGGAGAGCGATATTTCTTGAAACCTCGGACGCGGCCACCATGTGGATGGAACACAACAATCTGGCCGTGGTCCCTGAAGAGCCCATCCCTGAGAACAGCGTCGGAGCTCGCAAAGCACGATAGCCTGGAGCCAGAGCCTTTTTCTCCCGATCCGCACATTGAACCTCAACCTAGCACAATACAACGAGCATGCTGGACACCAGCATGACATGAGAATGCAATATGATTACGGGGCCGGCCGGGCCTCCCACACATGAGCACGCAACGACGACCCCCGAAAGATCAGTGCAGGCCCGTTGCCAGCACGACCCTGCTCGCGCCGGAAACCCTGATGGGGCCAGATAGCGCGAGAGCACCTGAGCACTGCACTTCACCGGCAGGAGCTGGGTGCACCAGTTATAGTTATTTTGTATGTGTTACTGTTGAGACCGCCCCGCTACCCGAAGCAACCCAAGTAACGATTGAGTACCTGACACCGAGAGAAGCATTTGGTCGACCCGCAGAACTAGAGCAAGTAACGGCACCCAGCAACACGAGATCAAGTGTTGGAGAGGCAAGGGGCCGCCTAAGACAGAAACTGTATTCAAGCAATGGCACCACAACTTAACATAATCACATGGAACGTCAGGGGGATGGGATCCTATGTAAGGAGGAACCGCGTCCACTCCTACCTGAGGCGCAAGAAGGTATCGATTGCACTGCTCCAAGAGACACACCTACTGGCGGAAGCCACACACAAACTAGCAGACTACTGGGGGGGCAGGGCAGTGGCGCATCTTACTCCAAATATGCACGGGGTGTATACACATGGATAAGCCCAGACACACCATTCCACCAAATGGGAACAGAAGTAGACAAGGACGGAAGATATGTAGTGGTGTGGGGCACGATAGAGAACACACGGATATGTATTGTAAACTCATACTTCCCTCAGCACGGGGTCCCCTCCCACCTGAAACGCCTATGCACTAGAATAGTGCACCACAGAGATGACACCTTCCTGTGGGGAGGCGACTTCAACTGTGTCATGAATGAAGAGATGGACAGGTCTAGGACGCCACAAACCACCAACAACTCTGTCTCAAGGGCACTTCGCAACGCAGTGGAAAACCTGGACCTGGTCGACATTTGGAGAGACCTTCATCCAGCCGATAGGTCCTATTCATTCTTCTCATCCCCGCATGGCCTCCACACCAGGATAGATGACTTCTTCATCAACGGCGAACTTATCCCACAGGTGCACTCCGCGGATTACCTGGGCAGGTCGATCTCGGACCACTCTCCTCTGCTCATGCAACTACGCCTGAAGGGCCCCAGGCCCCCCATCCCGATGTGGCGTATGCCCACGGAGACCCTGATGGATCCTTCTTTCAAGGGCACTCTAGGAGAAAAACTGGAAGAATACGTAAGAATCAACACGGGGTCAGTCGAGAAATGGAGCACGCTCTGGGAGGCAATGAAGGTAGTAACCAGAGGCGAGGTGATAGCAGAAGCAGGCGGAATCAGGAAGCAACTGAAAAGGGAACTTGAGGCCAAGGAAGAGGAGATCAGGCGACTGGAGAACAGCCCGACCCCACCCAGTGAGAGGGAACCCAAGCTAGCAGAAATCAGGGACGAATGCCGACTCGCCTGGGACAGGCTGTCCAAATTCGACTTCTCCACACGCACCGATAAGGCACACAAGGAGGCGGACAAACCGGGCAGGATATTGGCCTGGCTATGCAGGAAAGAGCAACCAAGACAAGCCCCCAAGGAAATCAAGGACGAACACGGAGTGACCCAGAGGACACAACAGGCAATCAACGATGTCTTCTCAAACTTCTATGCCAAGCTCTATGCTCACGATGACCTGGTCCCAATAGAAGACATCCGAGACACCCTGGACGAAGTGGGTCTCCCCAAACTGAGCTCGGAGCAGCGAGAGATGCTGGGAGAAGCCATCACGAAGGAGGACATCTCGGAGGCAATCAGATCCCTCTCTACATGCAAGACTCCCGGAACCGACGGCCTCACACCAGAATTCTATAAAGCCTACGAGGAGATCTTAGCCCCGGTGTTACACGGAGTATATGTAGAGGCATATGAGACCGGCATATTACCTGGCAGCATGAGAGAGACACTCATAATACCAATGCTTAAACCTGGCAAGCCCATCGATGAGTGCGACTCGTACCGCCCCCTAGCAATGCTGAACTACGATAGCAAAATCCTTACAACCATACTGGCTAAGAGGCTGTCTAGGGTGATCGGGTCTATAATACACGAGGACCAGAACGGCTTTGTCCCGGGGCGCAACACCACAGCCAACCTGAGAAGGCTCCAGCACGTCATAGCACAATCCGCAGGGAGCAATGAAGATCTGGCTGTGCTCTCACTGGACGCCATAAAGGCGTTCGACTCAATATCCTGGGAATGGTTGATTGAGACCCTGAGGGAGTTCGGACTAGGCGAGCGCTTTATACGATGGATCAAGGTGCTCTACAACACCCCAGTGGCGAGGGTAAAGACAGGGGGTGTGGTGTCTGGATCCTGGGACATCCAAAGGGGAACAAGGCAGGGATGCCCACTGTCACCAATGCTGTACGTCCTCGGCCTGGAACCAGTAGCGATCTACTTCAGGAAGCAGCTCTTCGACGCAGGGATCAGAACGGGCGAGACGGACAACATCATCTCGCTGTATGCAGACGATGTCCTCCTCTACATGCGCAACCCCCGAATGAATGCACCCACAGCGCTAGACATCCTCGACAACTTCGCGAAATACTCCGGGATAAAGTTCAGCAGGCAGAAATCATGCTCCTTCCCCCTGGCCGGGCTTCAAGGCAAGGAAACAGAAGAGCTACCAGACATTGGAATTCAGTGGCAGACGGCAGCGTTTCGCTATCTCGGATTCACCATCATGCACACGCCTGCTTCCACACACGAAAGCAACACGGAAGCAGCAATGCGAGGGGTACGCAAATCCACCAAATTCTGGTCCCGACTCCCACTCTCTGTGATGGGCAGAGCGGCCATCACTAAGATGATAATACTACCGAGATTCCTGTACTACTTCACCAACATAACGCACTATATACCCCCCCCCCTTCTTCAGAAAATTGGAATCTCTCCTCAGAGACTTCCTGTGGGGCCCGGCCAGACATAGGCTTTCGCTGCACACCCTCACTCTCCCGTACAAGGAGGGTGGAATCCAGTTGCCTGAATTCCAAAAATACTACCTCGCAGCGCAACTGACACACGTTGTTAAGTGGTTGTCCGACGAACCAACAGCTGAGACAGGCCTTCTTCGCCAACTGATAGCCCCAATGCACCCTAAAGAAGTAGTATGGAACTCACAGGTTGGGCCTCCCGACCCGCCCATGCTGGTGAGGCTGGGGAGACAAGTCTGGAACAAGGCACGCACGTCGCTCGGCCTGGGCCAACCATACATGCCTGAAATCCCCATGCTCGCTGACGTCTGTAAAACACCCATCGATTTACCAGCAATGAGGAAATGGGAGAACTTTGGCCTATACACCTGGGGGGACATGTATGAGGATGGAAGCTTCAGAGAATTTGACTCACTACAGATGAAAGAAGGGCTTGCTGCTGGACAATTCCTATGGTACCAAAGGGTGAAACAGGTCGCTAAGAAGACATGGAGCACATGGCCAGAGGAACCGGAAACCCACCCCCTTGTGCAAGAGACGCACAACTTAAGCGACGGCTGGAAACCCACGGCGAGACTGTATGCCCAACTGAACGACAGGCGCAACCCGAGGAGTGCACTCCTGAAGGAAAGGTGGGAGGCGGACCTGGAGACTGACATCACGGAGAGTGAGTGGGACAGGGCCCTGATGCACCCGAAGGAAGTGTCCCGCAACGCCAGGTTCAGGCTCATCCAGCTGAATGTCCTATATAGGACCTACATGACCCCACAAAGGGTATCCACATTCAGCAGGAAAACCCCACCAGTGTGCCCATGGTGCACCAGCGAGCACGCAGACCTAATCCACTTGTTCTGGACCTGCCCCAAAACCAAGAAACTCTGGTCCGCTGTCGAAAGGACTTGTAGGGGAGCCGGATTGGAAAGGTACGAGTGGACGCCCAAGGAGTGCCTCCTGGGCACATACCCTAGACTGAGTAAAATCAAGCATTTAGTGAAACTAATGGACATGGCGTGCATTCTAACGAAGAGAACGATAGCAATGGCCTGGAAATCCCCAGGAGGCCCCAGATACGAACCGTGGAGCAGGGAAATGGAGAGATGGACCAGCGTTGAAACCAAAGCCTGGGAGGAGGGGAACAACCGAGGAGGCGAAGACGTGAGTGCAACACTGGAGTCCTGGAAGACCCTCCTGAAGGACATGATCTTCCTGACGGACTTTAAGCCCCCTTGAGTGCATCCTCTGCCACGAACTGTCGACCTGAAGCAGACTTAACAGTTACATCCACAACAACCCTGACCCTGTGACTTTAAGAGACAACCGGATGGTGTCTGGAGTGAGGCCCGAAGCGGGGCCGGCAGGTACCCACGCGGTGGGGGGAGGCGGGACGGTCGAGTTATTGTTTGTTTTTTGTTTTTTGTTCTTTTGTTACTGTTCTGTAATGTTCATCGGGCGACCTTGTGACAAACCGGATGTTGCTATGCATCCATGTTTAACTGTTCTTTGTCGATATAAATGCCAATAAAAACATTTAAAAATAAATAAATAACCTATCATATCATATCACCCGTGGCATAGGATGCTATTGCGTTTCTGGGCCAAATGCACTTATTTATCAGCCAATCACATCAGAGTCCATTGTTCTGACCAGATGAGTGCCATGTCTGTAAAGAGGTTTGCATGAACATCGCTGTGTGCATGCCAAGGGATTATAATTGTATCTGTTTTTTGTGTAATGAGCTGACTTGCTGCTGGGTTTTTTTTTGGAGTCTATTCCTGGCATAGTTAATAACCCAGGGTGTGACCCTGGCCGAGGCACATTACCACCCTGCGCCTGCGATTACTCAGCACCACGTGAGTAGTGGCCACGCAGAGTCATCTTTTCTGGGCTGGCACAAGGCTGTGTCAGCAAACTGTGAATATAAATTAGGCATCGCCATGCAACAGCGGTCGCCCGCGGCGGATTCCTGGGCTATTGGTTAACTTAATAGACAGCTGTGCTTCCCTGTTGTATTGATCAGTCACTCACTTGTGTACTTCCTTATGTTGAACATTTATTTTACCCTATTCCACAACCAGGGGTGGACTGGGAACCAAAAGAGGCCCTGGAAATAATGTTCAAAGTGGCCCCATAATACACATTTTCAGCAAGCCCGGCCCTTTCCTATTAGGAAATTTATAAATACGACACAAAAAAGGCCGGGGGTGCAGAGGCCTATCAGGAAATCTCCGGAGTGCCCTGTAGGCCAGTCCACCCCTGTCCACAACAACAGTTTTTAACATCAATAGAGGTTGCTCCTCCTTTCCCTTTTAATGTTTCAACCTTGAAAGCGCGTTCGCTCCCTCATGCAGACTCATAGTAATGATATCAGAAAGGGACTCATGGGAAGGGGGCTGTTCCACGGAAGGAAGTCTTCAAAGGCACAATTTCATACAACAGAAAGTACTAGAAGGACTACTCTAATTGCCTTTCAGTCTGCTCACACTAAGTACATGATTGATACACAGAGTGCAGACTTTATAGTGTGAAGGGCTACACTCAAGACATGACACACCCAATGGCCCAATTGCATACCCTACACAAAGCATGTACATGCAGTGTTGCTCTCGGGATCCGATGCCACGCCAACAGTGGCTGCTGAGGCCAGAAGTTTCCATTGAATAATGCCTTCCACCCCTTGCGCCCATGAACTCTACAAGTATGTCAGTGCTTGCCTCCAAACCTTATTGGAGGAATTCCAGAACGGATGCTAGTCTGCCATTCGCTTACTGCTTTTAGACCCAGCAGGTGCATGTTGGTCCTTGTAGTGAGCACCCAACTCAAACTAAGGAACGACTGTGCACAGAAGGTTGACTGCTGTTTGCCTTCACCAGGATCGCTGACTACACCCGTGGGGCGACTGGGAGTTCACCTAATAAACCACAGGAGCCCAGAGTTCTCTGCCCTCACCATTGATGTTACGGCTGTGACGATGACGCAAACCTTTTCAGACACCCTGACCATTTGGCTTTTGGTCTCCCAGGTCTTGTGGGCTCCCATTTGGGATACAGCTCTTTCTCTTTATGTTCCCATCTCTGACCCTTTTTCGTACCCCCAGAATCTGGGTTCACCATGCGCTGCTTTTCCTTGGCCAGGGTGGAACCAGCCTCAACATTCTGGGGGGCTGGGTGGGTCACAGGTGGGGCCATGAGTGATCACCCAGTCCCCAATGAATGCCCCTTCAAGTGCTTCGATGCCCACTATCAATTGTGCCTTCGTTTGGTGCACACACCCCTCCGTGGCTCTTTTGCGCATACTCTCTGCTCCCTGGGAGACCCTGAACCAAACACAGTGAAGCACAGTGGCCAGAGCTGACGAGTTAACTGCGCTGGGAATCATAGACCGCTCCTTCTCAAGGCGATGGAAGGTGACAGCAGGTCCCAGCAAAGCAAGCACCCCTGTATCAGTCTCTCCCCAGGAGCCGGATGTGTGGCCTGCGTGATACAGATACATGGCTACCGCAGGTGCATTCGCCCACTGGGTGGTTTCTTGCACTCGCGTGCCCTCTCACACTCACTGGGCGTCCACTGAGGCCAAGACAGAGAAGGTCTTTTAGCCTTCCTTTGTCCCCTTATATCCATCTTTCACCCCCAATTCAGAGGGCATTTACTCCCACAAAGGGTCGCTAATCATTGGAGGAAGGGGGTGCCACCCAAAAGCTGTTACATCTTTGGCTTCAACATGGGGCGAGCGGGGTATAATGATATGGGTATAACATGCTCCTGTCCCCAGGCACTGTACTGCCAGTTAATGATTGCTCAGCCACTACATGCCATCACAGTCACAGCTGAGAGAGTGCACACACTCCTGCTGTGGCGCCCCGTTGCCATCGGTGCTCTGGGGTGAGCGTCATTGCACAGTGCTGCCTTCTGCCTGTAATGTCCACCATTTGGGGGTGTCCCTGCACTCCCCAAGATGGCGGCTGGCCGTACCTTTGCACTTCTTTCTTCTTTACAGGTTGCAGGCGTTGTAGCAGATCCTTCCCTTTTCATTGGCTGTTACATTACTCTTTCCTGAGACTAGAACAGTTCGGCTAAATGTTGCATCGTTCACCTGCATTATAAGGCATTCCTTCTGTCCTGTCTTTTTGACTCATATCTGTCTGCTGCAATATGGCGTTGTGCCCCCTCTGCCAGTCTTAATGTATCTCTCTCTCTCTCCCCCAAGCTGGAAAAATCCCAATTTTCAGTGCAATTACCGCTGGCGGTATTACCACACAGTAATTGCCTCGAAAATTCCCCATTGGGTCCATTACAATGGGGACTTACAGTTAGCGTCCAACCCATGAACCGGTGACAATACCGCCGAATGCTAATGCTGATATAGTTAAGAGGTATTAGAGCTCAGATACCGCCCAACTCGTGATGAGACCCATTGTAAAGTTTAAGAGTTGGTCACGCATGTACATAGACACACTTACACACCAAAACACGCCAGAGTGAGTTTAGAAACGGAACACGCACATACGCCGACACGTCGCAGTGAAATGAAAATAGTAATTCTTGACTGAGGTTCACCACATGGGCTATAAAGGAGCACCTGGGGTTGGAGTGTGTTTTCAGTCTTAAGCAGCTTTTAGAAAGGCAGGAGGATGTTGCTGGAGTCAGTGCAAGCACATTTAGAGAAGGTTGAATAAATGGGAGTGGAAATAGAGTAGTTGAGTAGGAAGAAGTGTGGGGAGGGTGTGTGGACTCAGTGTTAGATTTGGGGTGGGATGCTTTTAGGCTCTAGGGCACAGTCAGTGATTTGGAGATGGGGAACTCCATCAGCGCTGCCTGGTGAGTCTAGGCTGAGGGAATCTTTCAGAGTGGGAGCAGCTTGAGTGACCATGAGTGATGCACCCACATGACTTTGGATTTTGAGTGGCACCTGTTGAAGTCGGGAGAAAATACCTGTGATTGTTTGACGCAGTCGTAGATTCCAGTCATTCTGTGATGGTAAACGACACACGTGCCATGAGAATAAATAAACACCTGTGTGCAGAGGTTGCTTCATACTTTGGAGGGTTGGGAGGCAGGGACGTCATTTAGAGGTCACCAGTGGTCGCAACTGCGACCTCTGAGAGCTCCCTTGTGACCTCTAAAAAAAACGAACAACAAAAAAATATTGTTTTCCTTTTTGTAATGCAGGCTCCTGGGCTGTAGACAGCACCATGTGGCTCTTTACTTCTGGAGTGGCAGACTTTCTTGTTAAATCCCCTTAAAAAAAATAGAAAAATATGACCAGGAGTGCACTTTCAGCACTGACTCTAAATAAGAAAGAATAGGAATACCAAATAACGTGCCTTTCTGGAATTCTATACAATAATTGCTAGACTCATTAAAGGTTTATTTCAGGCACACTTCAGGGGTGAGTCACTGATTTAGTCTGTTCTTAAACACCTCAACTCAGCCTTTCATCCTTCTGAGGTTGATAAATGAGTACCAACACAGGTTGGGTGATATTGGGTGTATATGTTTTCTATATAAAGTGCTTAAGCGTAAATGCTATATAATAACAAATCATTATCATTTCGTCATGGACGTCTGCTTGTATTCACAGTAATTTGGTAATATGGGCCTATACACACTGATCTTAACGATGCATATGGCGATCCATTCTTGTATGAAATGTACATCACATTGTAGTGATATCGTAACCATATTTTTCATGGTGTACAATGCTATGTGATACCACTTCCCGTTTTGTCAACGGGTGAAAGGTCGTGTTCCATCCCTTCCCGTGAGATCACTTTGGGGTGGGGTCAAATGACATCACTTCCTGTGATGTCATCAGGGGGTCAAGGGTCGTGTAATGTCACTTCCGCTAGCCCTGGCATTCTGGTCAAATGACGTTCCTGTTGGGAGGAGGAGAGAAAATAAACATCTGTGTCCAGCGTGTGCTTCATACTTTGGAGGGTTGGGAGGAGGAGAGAATCCCTCAGGGAAGCTTATATGAGACTCACGCTCACATGTTTTTTGTGGAGGAAAGTAGCAGATATTCATGGTAGTTATTCGCGTTTATTGAACATCTCATGATAAACATAGTTAATAGGATAACAAAGATGGCATTGATGATGTACAAAGAAAACAAAAAATAGGAACACAGCGGGGGTCCAAACAGGAGACAATAGTTCAAGTGTCGTGTAAATACGGGCCAATCATGAACCATGTACCGAAAAGGGAACGCCTTAAAGGCGTGTCTGTCAAAAACGAGGAAATAATCACGCTACAGTTTCCTTGCCATCCCACTTCCTTCAAATAAGAGAAATGGAGCACAATGAATCTAGATTGCATGGCCCCAGTAAAGACCCCCGTACAATTGCTATTAGCATAATTGACCTAAACACATTTGACCTAAAACATTTGATCGAACATTTGTGACCTTTTTTTTGGTCAAATTTAATTAAATATATATATATGGGGGAGGGTAAGGGTATAGATTAGGTTGAGGGGAAGTGGGGGTTTCGGGGGTCTCCCCCCACAATTCAGACTGAAAAAAAGGTCAAATAAATTCGATCAAATGTGATTAGGTCAAAGGTTTTATGTCAAATAGACCCAAACCGTACAATTACCACCCAACTAGAGGTTCTTTTGACATCAGTTCCACCACTCAATAAAAAACCTGAAAACACGATTTCCCCGAATAATAAAACCTCCCAGTGGATACATTGTAGAATAATTGGCCCTCCTATGTACCTGCAATGGTCACAATGGCTCACAGGGCCCTGTGGATCAGGGAACGGTGTAAGATGTCAGATGGTGACTGTGCTGCTCTTGCACTAAGGAAGAGCTGGATAGCAGAGAGGTTAATGTTGTAACATGCATCTGAATAAAAGAACTGGGATTGACGCAAGAGCGCTCACATTTATTTTACTAGACTAAAGAAAGATTAATGCTTAAAGAAGATAGAATTGGGTCTAGTTCCCAAAGATTTTTCTCATTCATGCATTCTCCTGTATTCAGTAATCCCACATTTCTTGTATTCATAGCAGTGGGAGATGCCACTCAGCGCCCATCTCTTGAAGGTAGCGAATGGGGCATATGCCTTTGTGTGACACTTAGGAGGAGGAGACGGAGGATCAGAGAACGTCTGTGTTCCGTCCGCGTGAGACTCGTGCGTGCCTGATTTCTGCGCGACAATGCCGCCGACATTCATGAGGTGGGAGGCGCCAATCAGTGAGTACACAACAAATGTGTACAAAATGTCTGAGGCACGAAAACAAGCCAAAAGCTTTGGGAAACATAATGCTTGTGGCCTTTTTACAAGAACAGCAGAACTTTCTGTGTGCGCTGCGGATCTCGGGAGGATAGCTCAGGGGCAACGTGCTCGCCTTGGAAGCAAGACGACACGAAGCACCACAGGTTCGATCCCTGGGTCCACGCTTAGAAACTTCTGGGTATTAAGCACGTTATAAATAACCTATCATATCATGCCAGAATTGCACGTGGTCACTTGAAGATATCATCCAACTCACATTCCACAACCTCATCACACGTCGCTCTGGAGTACATGCGCCAGCACAGGTGTGTGTGTGTGTGTGTGTGCAGGTATGGTTCCACAAGAAAGTAAATTCACTGGGATTTAGGGAGCAGGTTGCCCTGCCAGTCCCAGCACCTATCTCAGGGGCAGAGGTGGGAGTGCAGATCCTAGACACTGAAGAATAGCACATGGGGTAGTTGAGGAGCTGCAGGTGTCTGACGATTCCGCTTCTCCATCTCTGCCGCACCAACACTAATTTACTTATTTATTTATTTGTACACTGGTATAGCGCACCAAGCCCTGGGGCATCTGGGTGCTTACCTTAATAATATGGTTACAGGTTTGTTTGCTGTAGTAGTAGTTTACAGTCGCACCACAGAGCTTACACTTGTGTTAGGTTACATACAGGTTGTCATGGATGACGATGACAGCGGCGTGGATGTGGATCAAGATAAGATCACGGTCCATCAGAGCCCCCGAATGAATGTGTAGTTGATGCTGGAAAGCAGCCATTTTCAGAAGGCTGAGGAGAATGACACCACAGCTGCAGAGGTTATAGAAGCGTATGCGCGAGTGATTCAAGCTTTAGAGAAAAATGCCTTGGCTTCTAGCGCCCTGATCGGCTGGGGCTACCAAGGGACTTTATGGAGCCCTGGCAGCACCTTGCCTCAGAAGCCCTTTTTGGGGACTGCCCGGGCTCAGCTCCAGTTAGCCCAGGCCCAATTAAAGCCCTGTTTCCATCCCCTGGATGCATGCTCCCTCATTGCTGGTGTCAGGAGCTTGCAAAGGTGGAGGGAATGAGGAACCGGTCAAGTGGTCTGTGAATTATCCTGCAGAAAGAGTGATGACAAGTACTTCAAACCACAAGCTCATTTGAGTGGCGATAGACCATCAGCGGCTGCATTGCATGCACAGTGGTGTGGGCTAGCCTTTAACAAAGCAGCAGCTCTCCACCCTTTCCGAGCAGCAGCCTCAGCAAGGGTCATCAATGCTCCCAGAAACAGCCAGGGCTGCGGATATAGTGCGCAATATGGCTGCGGCAACAAGAGGCGGAAACTGCTCACATAGATGTACCCAGAAGCACAATGCACACTACCCTGCCTTGTCCAAATGCTGGTTCTTAAAACGTTTACTCTTGAGATCCTACTAGCCCACACTAGTGAGTATGCTAGCCAAGGCCGAAGTGAGTTGCAGTCCAAAACATTTGGGGCCTCATCACGAGTTGGGCGGTATCCCGGCCGTAATACCGCCTGACTGTAATAGCCTTAGCACCCACCGGTCCGGCGGTATTACCGCTGGATCACGGGTTGGGCATTAACGGTAAATCCCCATTGGGTCCATTGGATACAAAGGGGCATTTGTGGCGCTAATACTGTGGGCTAATACAGCCAGCGGGAATACCACAGAAAAATGGGATTTTCACCTCCAGAAAAAAGCTGGAGGTAAAACAGTCCGTTTAGCGCCCAACTCGTGATAGGGCCAGTCCGTAAATGCGACGGTAATACCATTACCGTCATATTTAACGTCTACAGCCCAACTCGTGATGAGGGCCCACAGAGACATACTTTGGCAATCAACAAGAGGGTTCTGGATGCAGGCTCCTCTGCCAAATGTGGCCTCAGATTTATTCCGGGGACTCTTATTCTGACCGTGTGGAAGCCAGAGCTTAGGGAGTGGTCAAAGCCTCCTCGAAGAAGAGTTCCCTGCGAATGACCATCTCTCACTTTGCGGCATATGAAGTCTGTAACTATGTATGCATGTATGTATGTAGTATGCATGTAATTATGGGATTTATAAAGTGCACACCTAGCTGGGAGGGAAGAGGACACTGTACACGGCGAAGCAAGCGGCGGGTTACAAGTGAGAGTGCAGGTGTAGTAGAGGCGCTCCGATGGATAGTGCGGAGGGCAGGGCTCCAGAGGGAGAAAAATAGGGTTGAGTGGAGGGGCCAGTGATTCATGAGATGTTGTTTGAAGAGTAGGTTCTTCAGTTGCTTGCTGAAGTGTAGGATGGAGGGGGCCAGTCTTGTCTGTGCTGGTAAATATTTTAAGAGCAAGGGCCTGATTCATGGAATTTTTGGCCTGATGCAAAGTGACTTTTCACTGGTAAAAAGTGGCTTTGCACTGCCAACAAACACGCTGATTCATGGAACAGTGCAAAGTGTCTTTTTGCTGTGCAAAGACCCTTTGCACAGCAAAAATACACTTTGCACTGCTCTACCCTGATTCATGGAGCAGTGTGAAGTGTATTTTTGCAGTGCAAAGTGACTTTGCACGTCAAAAAAAGACACTTTGCACTGTTCCACGAATCTGCGTGTGTGTTGGCAGTGCAAAGTCACTTTGCACAGTGCAAACAATTCCATGAATCAGACCCCTAGAATGTAAAGCAGGAAAGGGCCTGTTTCCTATTTTATTTTCTCCCTCTGGCAGGTGTCTGCTTCCAGCCTGTGTATGTTGTGGCTTCTGGCGGTGTGCTGGCCTCCAGAGATGGTGATTGTCTCAGGCAGGCAGTGGTGCTTTGGTTGTGACTGCTTTGTAGGTGATGCAGGCTATCTTGAACATGGTGCATGCGGGAAGGGGTAGCCAATGCAGCTTCTGGAAGATAGGAGTGATGTGGTTGAATTTTCTTAGCTCTTTAATGAGGCAGGCTGCAGGGTGCTGTGTGGCTTTCAGAGGCCCCAGTGTGGCATCTGGGAACCCAGAGGTTAGGGCATTGCAGTTCTCTGCACGTCCCTTCTTCTGTTTGACATTCCACACTGGGTCAGGTGCTCTGCCAATAGAATGGAATGTTTTCCTACCTCAGGTCAAGTGCACTTTCAGCCTCCTCCATTTCAATACATTGTGCAAGGCTCACATGTTCTGACTAATTGTTGACATATTCATTTTAGTTGTTGTGTAGTTGCTATGAAGTTACCCAGATTGTATAATAGTTAGTTGGGAATTCTGTATATGTACAGTTCAATGATTTCTGCAGCTGTAGCAAAGGTATTTCACTTGTCATCACAGCCCAAGAAAGTGCAGAACCCCTATACTACCAGAGTCAGGTAGGCAAGCAGGAATGCATAAAGGAAACTCACACAGGATAAGGTTCAACCAGCTTGTATTCCTGCTTGTAGCAATAGAACATAAAGACACATTACCTCTGACAGTTCCCACTGTCCCAGGTGTTAAGGGTTCCTGGAGACCGCCCCCCCTATGGAGTAATGCACAGGTTTATAGGAGGCATAGGTTCTGCTACCAAATCCCTAGAGCCTCCAGGTAACTCTCGCACTATCCTGGATGAGTGGGTCTCGTGACTTGTTGCACTTGCTCCTTTCGGTGCCAGTTAGCCTCTTCCAGAAGTTGAAGGCAGAGTTCAATCTTGGCTGGAAGGCCCCAGCAGTGCCAACTGGGCATGACTGACCCAGTATCTAAGGAGACTGGCAGGGTTGGAGCACCTTCCTGACCTCAGAGCTTGCCCCTCGCGTCTCTCTCTGGGATGGTCCTGTTTCTCCTCAATGTAGCCCCTCGCCGTCACTTGACCTCCCACCACTGGTTTCACCAATTCCAATCCCCTCCACCCTGGGCTGATCAAGCCCTGCCCCCTTTGCTAGATCTGCCTCCCTATGGGTTCTGTCTTCAATCTTTCCTCCAACGCCTCCTGTTCCGCCTTCTTTTTCTGTCCTCCAACCTCCTCTGTTGGGCTCTTACCACCAACCTCCTCTCTCTGTCTACCTCCTCTCTCTGTTGTTGGCAACCAACCTCCTCTCTCCGTCTACCTCCTCTCTCTGTTGTTGGCAACCAACCTCGTCTCTCTGTCTACTTGCTCTCTCTGTTGTTGGCAACCAACCTCCTCTCTCCGTCTACCTCCTCTCTCTGTTGTTGGCAACCAACCTCGTCTCTCCGTCTACCTCTTCTCTCTGTTGTTGGCAACCAACCTCCTCTCTCCGTCTACCTCCTCTCTCTGTTGTTGGCAACCAACCTCGTCTCTCCGTCTACCTCCTCTCTCTGTTGTTGACAACCAACCTCCTCTCTCAGTCTACCTCCTCTCTCTGTTGTTGGCAACCAACCTCGTCTCTCCGTCTACCTCCTCTCTCTGTTGTTGGCAACCAACCTCCTCTCTCCGTCTACCTCCTCTCTCTGTTGTTGGCAACCAACCTCCTCTCTTTTCCAAACCTCCACATATCTGTTTTATTCCACCAACCTATTTATGTTTCCCAACCCCCTCCTGCTGTTCTCCTCTGCCAGCCTTTCTCTCTACCCAACATTCGTCTTAATCTGTTCTCTTTCACCAGCCTCCTCTCTTCGCAACCTTTTTTTGTTGTTCCGGAACAACAACCTCTTTCTCAACAACCTCTAGGTCTAGTAGCTGTTTTTGCACTCCCTGGCATTGTCCTGGTTTTTGGAGTCAGAGCAATTACCAGCCCAATACATTACGACTGCAAAAATGACATGGTTTTATGACAACATAGTATTTTTATGCTGGTGTAAAACCAATCGATTCCTATGGAATCCACCTGTTTTTTGCACCTGCTACCAGCTGGCGGATTCAATAGTAATCCATTGTAAATGCAGTCTACCGTGCTTAAATGGAAGGCGGCATTTACACTTTTTGCAAATTGAAGCGTAAAAATAAAGGTGTTAAGGCAATCATGTCTGTTTTACGCAACATCTGGCAAATGTGAAAAAATGCATGGAGGTGGCGCAGAAGCACGACAGTGCAAATGTAGGTGGTCCCCTCCAACGCAATTACCACTTTATGGAAACTGAAGCATTCAGGAAGAAACATGCAGTAACATTCCAGATGGTTATACATCAAACCAGTCCAAAGAGCAAATTATTGTGAGACAACATAAATACACACAGCCTCATCACGAGTTCGGTGGTACATGGACATGGTTTAGATGGAATACATTCGATGGAATGGTATTAGATGGAATGGTTTTAGATGAATTGACTAGATACCCATGTTATGACCTGTGTGCAATAGACAATACTTAAATCATGGTTCTTACATTATCCATGGCCACAATCCCAGCTCAAGAAAAGAAAGCCATCGCTAATGACCTCACAACTCAAGGGGGGGGTCAATAATTTTACATCTTTTGTCTTCCGCTTTGGTGCGGGTTAAATTCAAAACTTTGGATTTGGAGAGGTTACATTTGAAGCCTGAAAGTACATGAAACCTCTCCTTTTCACTCATGACTGTGTTGTGAGAAAACGATGGCTCTGGAAGAGAAAGTATGACATCATCCACAAGAATATATCTGTCCTCCGCCCACATTCTATTCCCCGGATATTAGCGTGGTTTTTGACATGTTCCCCAGATATTGGCCTGATTTCTGGAATATGCAGCAAAAGTTTCCATAAACAGGGCAAACAAGGGGGGAGGGCCACAGATATGTGGATTTCGGGTTTCTTTAGAGGTCAAATGTGTCTGAAAGGTACTTGTTAATCCCCACTTTGGCCCTTGCTCACTGGTAATTCGCAAAGACCATTCTAATCATGGTCACACCAAACCTATGTGTTTCCAGTCAAACCAGTCGAATGCTTTTTCGGCGTCCAATGCTAGGAGACCAACCTTGGCTTGCGCCCCTTGGGACATGTCTATAATACGAAAATGGTGTCTAGAGTTGTCCAAAGAGCTCCTGCATGGTATGAAGCCAGTAAGAATGTGGAACTACAGCAGGAAGTGAAAGCCAAATGGGAGGACAATCAAGGGCGGGAGAGAATAAGGGTCAAAAACACTGGACAAACCGAGATTGAAATTGAGCAAATTGTGGCAGTTGTGTCAGAAAGCCAAAGCACAACAAAGGTTTTACTAATGCATACCGTTTTTGCAGCAAACAGAACTAGGACACAAATGGGTCAGTACAGAAATGTACCATTTGATTTGCAGAACTTTAAATAAGTCTGCTTGACAGCTTTGGATTTTTGCTGTCAAAGGAAATCCCACAATCGGCTTCATTCGTTTTCTATGACCCGAATTCTTTCAAAGGAGAGTATAACATGCTATAAAGTATCGCATGACACCGGGGAAATATAAAGCAGTACTTTTGCACATGTGAATTCCTGCAAAGCCTCACAGCAAATAGTGGGGAAAGAAGGTGTATGTTCGGATAAATAAATCATGCTGCAGTTTTCATCTCCATTGCACTAAATTGTGCAAAATTTTCGAACAGCTGAAGAGCAACGGATTGGGCCTTGTTACGAGTTTGGTGGTAATTTGGCAGTTATTCTGCCAAATTACTGCCAAACTCAATTACCGTTAGCACCACTCGGTCCCGCAGGGTTACCGTGGGATTACAAGTGGTGGCAACTCCCCACTTTTGGGATCCATAGGACCAAATGTGGATTTTTGGAGGATTTACTGCAGGCTGAATTAGCGCACACAGTAATTCCGCCGATTTTGTTGAGTTCATGTGCAGAGTTTCACTCCAGCAACGAGCTCGAGGTCAATTCGCCACTTTTTCCATGAAAATCGGCAGATTTACCACATCGTAATTTCCGCCGGCACCAAATCCTCCAAAATGATACATTGTTGGTTCAGGAAAAGTAATAATTACTGAATTATCACCACTTTTTTCCTGCACTGCCAAACTTGTAATGAGGCCACCTGATCACGAGTCGGGAGATATCCTGCCGGGATACCGTCCAACGCAAATAGCGTTACCGCTACTTAGTCTAGTGCTATTAGCACCGGATCACAAGTATTGGTAAGGAAAATCCCCATTCCCTATTGGAACTGGTGGGTGCTGTTAGCGCCAGCGCTAATTGCGCCGGTGCTTATAGTGCCAAAAATGGGTGCTAAATGGGATTTTTATCTCCAGCAAAAAAATACAGCCCATTAAATGCTGTGGTAATAGCGTTACCGCCACATTTAAGGGCAACAAATGGTGTATCAAGGCGCAACAAGACAAAAAAAGGGGGGCAAGGGAGAAAGATGACAATAACGGTCCTACTAGGCCTTGTGACATTTGGATCTTGCAAGTGCAGTAACAAGAAGTGCGAGCGAGGTGGGGTGCCGGTCTGTGGAATATGCGAAGTGCTAGGGTGGAAAGGAAGTGCAGGGTAAAGAGGAGAGTTTGCAAGTGAAAGGGGGATGTAGGAGAGGGAAGAGGGCCGCGGGGGCTAGGCAGGTGCTAAGGGGATGCCAGGAGGTCAAGTTCTAGGGATTGCATGGGGTACAGGGGGTGAGGGTCCATATGCTAAGTGCAAGACAGGGGGTAGACCGGGCAGGGGGGCCAGGTGCCCTGTAGAACTCAAAGGGAACCAGGTAGCCAGTCACTGCATCAGACGGGGGTGTTAGCAGTAGAGGGGGAGAGGGAAGGAAGAAGAGAAAAGGAGGGTCTTGAGGAGCTTCTGGAACTTAAGGAGATCTGAAAGGCTCTGGCAGGGAGGTATTTAGGGAGAGAGAGTTGGATGTAGCCGGGTCCCAGGCCCTAGAAAGCCTTGGGGATGATGCAGAGGGTCTTGAACTTGACCCCTTTAGCAACAGGGAGCCAGTGGAGAGTTGTTAGGGCTGGAGAGATGCACTCCCTGGGCTAGAGGCCAATGATAGGTCTCGCAGTCCTTTTCTGGATTAGTTGAAGGGATGAAGGGAGGATAAAGGAAGATTGAGGAAGAGGCTGTTGAATGGATTATCTACATTTCTGGGTAGCGGGAATAGTCATTGATGGCTACGAGTACATTCTTTTATGGGGCAGAGGTCGATGCTTATTGCCGCCCATCGTGAGTTACCTCTTGGGGCTGACCGGATGGGTTCAGACCTCAGGGGTGCATTTGTCATCTGGCATGAGAGACATGATGATATAACGCTCTCCACCCTTGCATCCAGCTGTGGGAACAACACTATATTGCGTATTCAGGTTTTTGTGCTGACAATGCCTTGGTTCCCCTCGCGTGCAAGGGTGACGATCCTGTCTGGCAGACTGAATGGTATGAGGATGTGCGTGCCTCTCAGTATCAGTCCATCGCTCGTAATGGATTGCTCATGGCAGACTGAGAATACACCTGCTAAGAAGTCCTTGGCCGCTGCCGTGCGATTGTAGTTGTTCTGTAGAACAAAATTCCACTCTCCTGCTAGTATTGTGTTCTTCGCTAGGACACAACACGGGTCTGCGACAGTTGCTTCCATGATGTCTGCAATGCTGACTGCCTTTGGCTTCATGATGTGTACAATCTGGCAGATATGCTCTTCCATCTCTCTGGACTCCGCAACCTTTGAGAGCTGTAGAGGTATACATGAAAGTGTCTGCACCCCCATAAAACAGCGATTGCCTCCTTCTCAATGTGGAAGCGCCTTAGCTCTGTTGGCGTCAGAGCCCAGGAAGCATAGGTTATGATCCTTACTTTGCCCGTGGGGAAGGATTGTACTAAGATAGCTAGCTCTCAGGCCGACCAGGCTTGTGTCGACATACATCTCTGTCTGTAGAGTTGTGTCGTAGTCCACTATGGTGGTGTCAGCGGACAGTGAGTCGTTGATACATTCAAAAGATTCTTGACAGCGGGTGCTCTACTCCCATTTGATGGCTGACTTTTAGTTGTTCGGTGATCGTGGCCAGATTATTCTGCCGCAGTAAGTCGTGATACCCAAGAAACTTTGCACCTCTGTGGGCATGGTGGGTGGTGTTGCCCCCTTGATATTTGCAACCTTGAGGGGGTCAAAAGACACACCCTTAAAATTGAATACGTATCCATAAAAGGTTAACTCCTCCTTCAAGAATTTGCATTTTTCCTTGTGGATGGTCAGGTTGGGATCAACTAATCTGTCAAGGATGGCTGCTAACCTGTGTAGGTGTTCCGTTTTACTGTCTGCATGGATGAGGATGTTATTGGCACACCCACTCCCTCCTTCCCTGCAGCTCTCTGGCCGGCCTCCCTTGGCCCCCTTCCTGCCCCTACCTGCAAGGCTAAAAACCTTGGGGTCATCTTCGACTCCACACTCTCCTTCTCTCCTCATATATCTGACGTCTCTAAGAAGTCACACTACCAGCTGCACCTCCTCGGAGGTATTCTTCCCTTCCTCTCCTTCCCCCAGAAGCTCACTGTCTCCCGAGCCCTGGTTCTCTCAAGGCTGGATTACTGTAACAGCCTCTATCTTAATCTGCCTGCCTCCACTCTCCGCCCACTGCAACTTATCCAGAACAGAACTGCGAGACTTGTCCTTGGCCTCAAGCCCAGGGACCGTATCTCTCCAGGACTGAAATCTCTTCACTGGCTCCCAGTGGCTGCGAGGATTAAGTTCAAAACCCTCTACATTGTCCACAAGGCCTTCTGGGGCCTGGGGCCTAAATACCTTCAACTCTCTCTTCCTAAATATCTTCCTTCACGAACCCTTCGCTCATCCGTCTCCAACTCCCTCATGGTCAGCCGCTTCTCGAAGCAACGAGCTGGGGGTAGATCTCTCTCCGCAGCAGGGGCCTCCCTCTGGAACAGCCTTCCTGCCTCCCTGAAACTTGAGGAGAACCATCTCCGGTTCCGGAAGCAGCTCAAAACCTTCCTCTTCGCTTCTGCCTTCTCTCTCCCTCTCCCCTGCTAAACCTGCTTAACTCCCCACTGAAATTCTGCACTAAACCTGCATCTTGGCCACTCTCAGCGACCTCGGTCCAGGGCCCAGCCACTCTCCACTTGCACTGCCTCCCTGGCTCCCCCTGCACTGTGGGACTGTCACTGTATCCCTACAGCCCCCTTCCTAGCACTTGCTCTGCACTTACCTCGCACTTGCCACCAGCTGGCCCTTTTATTTATTATTTATTATTTTATTACGCTACTTACCGTGTACTGCACTTTCCCCCCCACCTCCCCCCCTGCACTTTCTCCTTTTCCCCTTACCTCTGCACTTGCCCGATCTGAATGACACCTGGCCTAGTAGGATCGCTTGTCTGTCTTCCCCTTGTTTCCCTCCCTCCCTGCCTCGTCGCGCCTTGATACACTTGTGTATAGGCGCGTTACAAATACCATATCATATCATATCATATCATTGCTGACATTTAGTACCCCTGTGATACCCTGGAGGACTGATTGAATGTTTGTTGGAACACCTCTGCAGTTGAAGGAGATCCCAAAATGCAGTATGTTGTATCTTCTCAGCCCCGGGTGTGAGGAGAAAGTGGTGATATATCTTGAGTCCTTATGCAGCTTTAGCTGGTCGCACCCCGCAGTGAGGTGCAGCTTAGATAAGAATTTTGATCCGGTAAGGTCTGCCACAAAACGTCCAGCGTCGGGTGATATGTCTTTCGCAGATGATTGCTGCATTTGGCTGATGCATTTCGATACATATGCATACTTTCCCTGGTTGCTTAGGAGTTTTAGTGACTACCATGGGGGAGACACAGGGCCTAAGTTCTGTCATTTTCTCTATTATGTTGCCTTCTCCAACTCGTGCAATTCCTTTGCGGGCAAGTCTCTCGTGTGGAATGGCATCCTACTCTGCAGCAATGCCTTTGAATGTATGGTCATGTCAATGTGTAACCTTATCAGTTTCCCTTTCAGGCACCCTATTCCGTGGAGTAGGTTGGGGTGCTTTGCTAGTAGGCCTTGTATGTCTTCCATGTCTGTGACATTGCAGATAAACTGGATAAGTCTCAGATATTCTGCTGAGCTCCAGATGAGTCTACACTCTATGCTGGTGTCGACAACATATATATTAGAATGCATCTTCACGTCCTCTCTATCGTGTGTTGTCCAAAACCACCCGACGACGGGTAGTGGTGTCTTGTCGGCATAGGCAAATAGTAGTGTGTTTGTGTTTTTCAGCATTGGTTGAGTCTGCATTTGTTTGAATGTCCACAGAAGCATGATGTTCACCAAGGCCCCTGTGTCAATGGTCATTACTGTGTCTTGCTTGTGGATTTGAACGAAGCATCTGGGTCATCTTTTCCTCTTTGATTGTCTTCCCCCTTGATCCAAAGCAGATATCAGGTGGACCTTTGCCCTTTTCTTCATCTGTTGAGCTTCGACGGCCACCGCAATTCTGTCTCCCGCGTCTTCTGATTCGTCTGAGGAGTCGTCTTCAACTTCGACGCTGCAGGCTTTGGCCTGTTTCTTCTTCTTGATAGTAGGCCCTGCAGCAGTTCTGAGCTGGTGGGCCTGACAACCAAGATACTCTTGTATAGTGGTCAAGGTTGCCACATGCGCTGCACAAGGTCCACTGTTCTGGGCAATTCTTTTTCCCATGGCGTTGCCCGCCGTACCATGCGCAGTCGTTGGGACCTGGTGTTCTTGGCCGCAATGTGGGGGCGCTGTTCAGTTCGCTACAATCTCCTCTGGGTTGTGGGTGGTTGGTGACTAGAACAATTGTGGGTGTTGGGACGAGTTGGAGCTTCTGCAGAGTAGTGTTCATGTGGGCCGCCATGGAGTGGGAGAGTTCCCTTTGTCGTCCGTACTCTAGTAATCGTGCCAGGAGGTTGCCCTTTTCGCTCAGTACTATGTGCCTCAATTTGTCAGACTGCATAACATTCAGCCCCTGATTTCTTTGCCTGTGTGTCCTTGCTTTGAGCCACGTTTCCCACTGAGCCAAACATGGACGGCGGGTCGTCTCATGCCAGTACAACTGCATGTTGTGTCAGAGGCCTCGTGCTAAGTGGTCTGTGGCCGTGCTCGTTCTGGTGCCTGTGCGTAGTGCTGCAGGGGGTGCAGGATCAGCAAGAAACACACGCCAGACATGTATCCTGGTTGGCACGTAACTGCCGGCTTCCTTTTCGGAAGTCGCCGGCGTCCACCATTTATTTGCTGCGTTCTGCCCTGCAATGTGACATGGCATGAAACATAACAGTTTCCTATGGTGAGCAAGGAGAACAGGTGAGTCACCTCGGAATACTTTGCTCATGGCCAGCCCTGGACATGAGTCTTTGCAATGATTCAGGGCCTCGCGCCAGCGGGGGCCATGAAGGCAGCATCTGGCCCTGCATAACTACTTTTGCTGGCTTTGATAGCAGAGTGTGGAAGGCTGATTCCCCTGCAATGCTTTTCTTTCTTACCTGGATCTCCTGTGAGGCCCTGCTGACCTCCCATCAGCATCAGCTTTATTAAATCCCTTCTCAAAACAATCTTCTCATTCCTCTTCTTCTTCTCATGATGGCTCCTTAAGGGCCGGGGCCGGCGATTTCCATCTGGAGAGATGTTGCTTGCTGTTAGTCACTCTTGTCAACTGCACACCTCTGCTAAAGCTCCTCCCACTTCCCAGTCTCCCTGTCATATTGAAGGAGGGACCTGCACTGCTTATCTTCTGAGCCCTTTTTAGGTGAAGCAGGTCAGATATACTGTTCACTTACACGCCAATGCTGGCTATTAACAATTCTCATTGCAGTCTGAACTTTTTGCATGAGATTCCTCACTGGGGTGGGAGGTAATTTGTTCCTCAAAGTAAGTGTGATAAGAACAGGAATGGTACCTTTTGCACGTGAAAGCCGTGCACACTTCCAGCTAGCTACACACGTGTGCCATTTCTAAGACAATCAAACTAAAACATCACAACATATACCTCCCTTCACACACAAAAATGGTTTTCTTTATTTTATTTTTGTTTGCATTTATTTCAGCGCACAAAACCCATAGGCATCTAGGCATTAGTTACAGAAAGTGCATAGTGCAATTCACGAAGTGCAAGAACAAGCATATTGGTCACAGAATAAATAGGTTTGGGTATACAGACTGGCAGAGCCTCATCTCATGGTGCGGGGGGCTACATCAGGCATGTAGACAAGCAAATGAGACAAAGTAGGTAAGAGTGCATACAGAGTGGCAGAGCCTCACCTCATGGTACGGGGCAACATCAGGCATGCAGACAAGAAAGTGAGGCAAAGTAGGTAAGAGTGCATACAGACTGGCGTATACAGGCTGGCAGAGCCTCACCTCATGGTACGGGGGCAACATCAGGCATGCAGACAAGAAAGTGAGACAAAGTAGGTAAGAGTGCATACAGACTGGCGTATACAGACTGGCAAAGCCTCACCTCATGGTACGGGGGCAACATCAGGCATGCAGACAAGAAAGTGAGACAAAGTAGGTAAGAGTGTATACAAACTGGCAGAGCCTCAGCTCATGGTACGGGGGCAACATCAGGCATGCAGACAAGAAAGTGAGACAAAGTAGGTAAGAGTGCATACAGACTGGTGTATACAGACTGGCAAAGCCTCACCTCATCGTGCGGGGGCTACATCAGGCATGTAGACAAGCAAATGAGACAAAGTAGGTAAGAGTGTAAACAGACTGGTGTATACAGACTGGCAAAGCCTCACCTCCTGATGCGGGGGGCTACATCAGGCATGTAGACAAGCAAATGAGACAAAGTAGGTAAGAGTGTATACAGACTGGAAAAGCCTCACCTCATGGTAAGGGGGCTACACCTCATAGTACGGGGGCTACATCAGGCATGCAGACAAGCAAATGAGATAAAGTAGGTAAGAGTGATACAGACTGGAATAGCCTCACCTTATGTTTATGTCTATGTTTTATGCTTATAACGCGCCGTAGCTTGCAGACATCGGGGCACACACATACCACAAGGACAAGCCACTAACAAGGTATTTGCATAATTGACCTAAAAACATTTGACCTAAAACATTTGATCAACATTTTTTGGACCTTTTTTCAGTCACATTTAATTAAATATATATATATGGGGGTGGGTAAGGGTATAGATTATGTTGAGGGGAAGTGGGTGGGGTTGCGGGGGGTCTCCCACTACATTTTAGACAAAGAATAAGGTCGAATAAATTTGATCAAATGTAATTAAGTCATATGTTTTAGGTCAAATAGACCCAAATCACTAACAATACTAACAAATATATATAGGTGATGAGGCTGAAGAATAGTGAGGTAACTAGGCAAGAGAATAATTGTTAACAAACTGAGCTACTCTTGGAATAAACACATCTTGTGTCATTTTCAAAAAATGTGGAGGCTCTTCACTGTACGCATCTAAACTAGGAGGCCATCGGGGCAAGAGTAGCTGTAACCGGGAAGGAAAGACCTCTGCCCCGGTTTCTTTTTATCTTTGGGCAGATGAGACGGTAGATGTTATTTGATCTGGTTGATCTCTCCTGTGTTTGGAGAGTGAGGCAGTTTTTCAAGTAGTTTGGAGCGTGCCCATGTAGACATTTTTGTGTCAGGGTCATGATCTTAAAAGTAATCCTGGAAGTTACCGGGAAGCCAGTGAAGTTCCTTCATGGCTCAGGTTAATTGTTCCCGTTTTGAGACACCTTTTATCATTCGGACCGTGCCGTTTTGAAAAACTTGGAACTTCTGTATACAGTTCTTACTGGCTCCTCCAAGCAAAGCATTACAATAGCCAATACAGGGCATTATTATGGCTCGGACCAAAGTTTCACAATTCTTGCTCGTAACATATGGGTTAACCAATCTAAGTATCCTCAAGTGATATTGAGATGTTTGCTACATGGGTGTCTACACCCAGTGACTGATCCATTATCACTCCTAGAGTTTTGACCTGGTCTAAGGTTTTAACAAAGTGGCCATCAATGGTAAATTCTGCGTATCCCGGCCCCAGTTTTGTCCTCGCTCCTGGGGATCCAAAGACCAGTTACTAGTGGACCTGAGTTGAGACCGGTCTTTCCACTATTAAGGCAAAGCCAGTGTTGAGTCATCCAATCCTTTATTATTTGGTAGATGCTCTGTACGGTTTTTGAGTCCTCAAAGTAGTCTCAACTCAGGTCCACTAGTAACTGAGTGTCATCGGCACAGTTTGTAAATGTAACCCCTGCTTTATCCAGGATATTGCATAGAGGCCGTAGATAGATATTAAAGAGTGTGGGGGACCAATATGCTCCCTGGGGCACTCTGCAAGTGGCCAGTATTTGCCCCTGAGGATGCTTTGGCCCCAACACACTCTGGATCCTGCCTGACAGGAAGGAATTCAACCATTTCACAGCTAATGGAGAGGAATGACCTACCGAGGACAGTGTGTCTAATAATTTCTTATGGTCCAGGAGGTCAAAAGCCACTGATAGGTCAAGGAGCCTCAATAGGCCTGCCTTACACGTGTCCATCCAGTCCATCATCTGACTCTGGAGATCGAGTAGTGCGCTCTCTGTGCCATGGTGTTCTCTGAATCCGGATTGTCTAGAGTGGAGGATGTTAACCTCGTCTAGATATTTTTGCAACTGCATGGTGGCTACTCGATCAACCTTCAGGAGGAAGGGTACATGTGTGATAGGTCTATAGTTGGTAATATTTTTAGGATCTAAGCCTGCATTCCTCAACAAAGGTGAAACTACAACCTTCTTGACCTCTTTAGGAATGGTAACGTGCCGGAAAGTGGTATTAGTAAAGCGAGTCAAGAAAGGTGAGAAAATGTTGCCATGTTTAGAATAATTTTAACCGCTAGAGTATCGCGATTAAAGGAGGTGGGGCGCATATTTGTGAAGACTTCCTCCATGGTGCGCACAGAAATGGCTGAAAAATGTAAAAGCATGGCGTCCTCACTCGGGGGGCCTCAATGTTGTCTGCTTTAGAGCCTGAAGCCAGATCGGCCATCATTTGTGCATGAGCATTCGTTATCTGAACTATGAATGTTTGTTGGACCTTGGAACAATCTTCCATAGTAGGGGAGGGCAGATCTGATTTCAAATGTGATTTTTCCAAGGTTTTCAGAGGATTCCTCGCTTTCAGCATTATAAACGCTTTTCTTAACAGTAAGAATGTTCTCCCTGTAGTCAATGCTTTTCCAATTGGTTTTATTTTCATCCATCTTGCTTGTTCCATTTACATTCTGCTAGTCTTTTATCCTGTTTCAATTTGATGAGTTGTGAGGAAAACTACAGCTACAATGGTTTTGTCTATCCCTAACCATCTTAGTCTTAACAGCGGCTATGCTGTTAAGCATATCGGTCAGGGCAGAATCGTCTCTTGAGGCCAGAAGATCGGGTGAGTCAAGATCTGATGTATGCACCATGATGCTGGATAAGCATTTGTTAAGATCAGCCAGTCCCATTCTATTTACATACCTACAAGTCACCTTTTTGAAAGGTTTCCCCTGAGGAGTTGATTTCCCAGGAAGGGTTATTTTAAAAAGCACAGTAAAGTGGTCATACCAGACACAAGGGGTAGCGCAGATCGAGTCGACCTGCATATTTCTTGCCGTGACCCAGTCCAAAATGTTACCTTTAACATGTGTCCCTTCATTATTGTGGACCAAAAAGTCAGTGTTTTTAGATCAAGCTGAAGGAAAATCGTTTCTTTGACTGCGGGATTTCCCTTCCACCTGTTAAGATCTCCCATAAGCAGAATGGATGTATTGTGAGTGTTAAAATTCGTTAAAATGGCCACAAGGGCATCATTAAAATTGGGCATCTCATTTGGGGGTCGGTAAATCACAAAAAAGTGAGTACATTGACCTGGGGAGGAGTTCATTTTCAGGTGTAGCAGCTCACAGCCCTCACAGGTTGTGAGTGTCCAGAAGAAATGAAGTTCCTCTCTAGCGATTAATGGTACCCCTCCTCCGGTACATGACTCTCAATTCTGTCCGAAGAAACAAAATCCCCTAGGGGTGGCCGCCTCGATGATTGGGCCACTGGATTCCTTTAGCCAGGTATCAGTTATAGCCAGAATGTCAATGTCGCTATCCAGGATGAAATCATGGCTGTCTATGGCTGACTTCCCAGATGACCTAGTGTTCAAAAGGGCAACTTTAAAAGTGGACCTATTAAGCAGTATGGGTTCCACTGAAGCCCTCTCCTGTTTTAGAGCAGGTGTGTCATCAGATAGTGTCGGAGCATTATCAAGCTTCCGCTCAATCAAGGGCTCAAAGATGGGAGCAGAGTATATGGGAAATTGTCTACTGGTATTTTTCTCATCTGGCATTCCTTCTTTATTAATTTCAACTTCCTTAATCTGACAGTCAGAATTTGTTTCGATAGTTAGCGTGTATCCCGTAGTCGGGAGTACCCTCGTAGAGGGATGCTATATAGAGGTATTATACTTCTCCCACGCGTCAGGGGGCAACTGTAAGTTTTCTCAATAGTGCTTTCACTAGTTAGATGACGCATGCTAGTCAAAGGGGGAGCAGGTCTGTTTAATTCCCTACCTGGCAGGAAGAATATGCTATAGGAAAACGTAAGCGCCGAGCAGGCGGAAGGGCCAGCAACATCAGCACGGACTAGCACAGACTGGCTAGATCCTGACGCGCCTGAAGTTAAACAAATGAGCGCGTGGACTACAATTCCACTGGGGATTGTAGTTCGCTGCGCGATAGCGTTCCCGGAACCACGCCTGCAATTAGATCAGCGGGCTGCTCTGGGTGAAATGAAAGATTACACAGCAATGCAAACAAGTTAATGGCTAAAACCAGCTACAAATTATCAATCTAAAACTTTCGAAACTAGATGGTAATGATTTTTTTTTTAAACTGCTTGAAACGATCAACTTAACAATAATGTGCAAGGTAAACACAATGTGCAAATAAGCAATAGATGTATCCTTTTAAAAATGAGCAGCGTCTTCGGACTCCAGATCCCACGCAGGTCTCTGTGGTCAGTGGTCTGCTGTTTCTGGTACATTGAGAACGTGCATCCTTTCTCTTTTCTGCACATGGAAATGGGATACAAATGTTTCCGAATTATTTCTCAGAAGAGAAACCTTCTCAGATACAGTATCTTTTTGGGAGGTAGCATGGAATTCCTCTGAGCCACTGTAGCAAGGTGTAAAATGATAACTCGAGGAATGGTCGGGGGCAGTCATTCCTGGCTGCCCCATTTTAAACTGAAGAGCAGAGGGAGGCAAAGCTACAGGGCCCAGGTTTCCATTTTGCCAGAGAGTAGTGGCATCTACACCATGTGATGCAGGGCTCGGCGCCTATTGGCTCTCCAGATGTTTGGGACTACAACTCCAATCAGCCCTGGCCAGCATAGTAACTAGTGAGTGATCCTGAGAGTCATGAAGTGACAGACCCCATATGAAATGCCTGAGTCTTGGAACTAATGGGACAGGTGTTCTGTGAACTTCCAAGCAGGAAAAAGACCCCCTTGGAACGTTGGAATGTTTGTGTCCAACTCCAGGCCTCGTGGGCCGGATCCACGTTGGGTTTTCAGGATACCCCTCATTAATAGTCATGAGATGAATTTGCATACAATGACTCTAAACGTGTACAAAGTTTTCCTCATGAATATTAATGAGGGATGTCCTGAAAACCTGTCAGGATCCTGGCCCTCGAGGCCCGGAGTAAGACAACCCTGGTAGACCAACCATGGCATGCTCAAAGTGTCCTCAGACCTCAAAGTCTGCACTGCTTGCTTTCAAGCCTTCAAGCCTTCAAGCCAGTTGTTCAACGAGGTGATAGGCGTCTATGGAGAGCAGGATGAGCCCTCTCCTCCCCGGCCTCGCTGCTGGTTGCAGTGCGTCCTACCAGAATAAGGGGAGAAACATTGTAAAGGATTTTCTTTATTCAGAATAACATATTGTATGCATGAGCTTAATAAATAATAACACATCTAAAAAAGCAGAACAGTTGTCTGTCTGTACACTTAGAAACAATGGGCATGAGCCATGAAACTGCTTTTGGTGCAAGTGAAGGGTGCAAATGTGCACTCTGTTCATTTGTGCCAAGGCAAGTTGTGCCTGAAGCACAAAAGGTGCATTCAGATACCCCCTTTAACCTCTACCCAGCACGGAATGGATCAGGGCCAATCCCGACCCTTCCACTGATGTTCTTTACACAGTGGTCTGAATTTGTGTTGACCTGCTTGTATTTCTATCCCACAAACGAGGATAGAAACGCTTTTTTCTTTTCATTATCGTTTCAAATTAAAGGTCCTATTAAATGTTCCGTTTTGTTGGTGTTTTGTGAACATGCCCCAATGCTACAACCACAAGGCGTCCAAGACTGATGATCAGTATTAAGGGTTTAAACAGGTGTGCGGTTGTCCTGGCAGCCTTGCAACATGTCTGTCTTGGGTTGCTTAAAAGCTATGTATAAAGTAGCACTCCCCTCTCAAACAAAGACAATTTCCTAGAGCAAAATGCTTGCCTTTGGGCTCATTTGCATATCCACAAATTCCTTGCTGATGTCGTTCGGAACTGAAGGTGAACTTATGATAAGCTAGGTTATTTATAATGCGGACCCGGGGATCGAACCTGTGTTGCGCGGTGTCGGTTGCCCCTGAGCTATCCTCCCGAGACTAAATTCCAGCAATGGCTACTGGATGGTGCTGTGGAATATATTTATTTATTGTGCATTTGTAAGGCGCTTATATATCAAGTAAATTGTGTTTCAAAGCACCCACAGGGCAACAGGGAGGGAACATGGAAATGAAAGCAAATATAGCGATGAAAGAGAGAGGCGGCCCTACTAGGCCTGGTGAGCATTCGGAGCGTGCAAGTGTATCTTGGCTCAAATGGATGTCCACATAGAAAAATAATTGATGAGGGAGGCCCATGTTGGACGTAAGGGGGCACCGAGGAGGTCACACTTGGGTTTCCCATGCACATGATCCTTCCCCTTTCCAGGGGGGGGGGTACAGCAAAAGTACCAGCACAGAATGCACTGCACTGAGTAGGTTATGTTTTAAAAGATGCCCAGGAGCGGGACGAGATCCATAGTATGCTAACCTTTAGAAGACCAGAGAGCACTACCTGTATAATCAACTCTAGGTGCAATCGAATATCCTCAATTATGAAATTAAATGTTTAACTTTTATTTTTAGATGGTAGGGAGTGTCCAAAGAGTTATTTTCCCCAGGTGCTTTTACACCTGAATGCATCCTGGAATCCCTAAGTCTTGCATACTTATAGTAGACAGCTTGATAACGAGTGCATGGTACTACTGCCTTTCGGTGCATTTTCTGCCATTTGAAATGTTTCTCGGTTATCATTTGTAGCAGTGTCCCTCTGCTTTAAATAAAGCTTTACATGTAAGCAAACAAATGACACTGAAAAGGAGCAAATCTATCCCAAATTGTGCTGAAAATAAGAAACACTCAGGGCTACCCATCATTCTGTGGGCTTCGCCATTCTGTTCAATCGGATCCCTCCAGATTTAGGCATCGCCCGTAATACGGATTTCTTGAGGGTAATGGGGCACTGCACGGAAGGGATCTGGGATAAACCTGCCAGGAGTGCTTCATGGCGCTCTGACGTAGGGCGCAGGCTGAACCTCGAAAGAGAGAGAACACCAAGATCGTCTTCCAGGGTAGAAGGGCTTCACCCATACCATCATCGGTAAGCCTACATTAAAGCAGCTCCAAGATGGAGGAGTTGCAGGATCTGGGTCTATAGGAAATGGCAAAGGTAATTTCCAGCTGCAAGAGCCTACCAAATAGACTGCCTGGTGCTCTGCTAGACCTCACAATGGTACAACCTATCATTGTGTACTGCTAGACCTGGCCTATAACCTCTGGAGCCCAGCCAAGGGATCTGCCCCTGCCAAGAATGAGACATCTAACTCCTCTGCAGGGCTCCTTGAAGAGTCTACACACAACCAGTGTTGGGTATGGAGTATTCATTTCTGTCTTGCCGAGGTAGAATGTCCAGCGACATTCTGGGTAGCACCATAGCACATTTTGTTATAAAAGTTCCTGGACTAGTCATTTGTTCTCTATTCTGAAATGTGATGCTATAATTGCTTTACTCTATCTTGCCCAACTTACCCTCTTCCTGGCGCATGACTCTATTACCAAATGATGAGAGGCGGTGATCTAGGAAGCCTTGTCCACTTCTGCCTCTTAGCCAACACATCCACTGGACTACAAAGGAGTTGTAAGGAGCTAGCAAGCCCTCCCTTGTGGGCATCAGTCTGCCCACCTCTGTGTTAGTTCACTTGGCAGAACTAGCTTCACCCATGCCCCCTCTCCCTGGATGGTTGATTTGAAGGGTCGTTGCCCTCTTGCAGGTGTAACCTGGAATCTGTTGAGGTGTTTTGTGAGTCTTGGTTACATTGATCACAAGACCGTGAGCGGCCATCTTTGGTTGGGGGCTCTACCTATGTTTGATCTGTTCATCTTTTTCATGCCCAGAGCACCCCTGCACTCTAGTGTTTATTACCCACTTGCAGTAATTGTCACACCCTTTGATAGACAGAACGGATCTTCTGAACCAAGAACTAGGGCCAGTTTCCAAAGTCAATACAATAGACCTAGACGAAAGACATCAAAGGTGAGTCCGGAAAAACATGGCGCACTGGAATGTCTAAGCCCACAGGCAAATATACTTCTAGAATTAGGGGCATATCAGTGATTTCTTCATTCTATTGTGGCTGTTGTAATGTCATTGCAACTCTTGATGGAGAATGTTGAGTAATTTTAGAAAACCAGGACCCATTAAGAGGAAAGGGAAAACTATGTCACAGCAAGTATAAACTGAATCGTGGAGCCGCATTGCATGGTTGTTTAGCCTGGAGTCAAGACTGAAGCAGCCAAGGTCACCTATCTAGTCTGGAAAGGAGTGAATGTGCAAGGATGAATCATCTCTTGTTAAGGTGCAAAGAAAGAACACCAAGAGTGCCAAGTTTAATTCATTTAAGACATTTAAAAACCTGCAAAATGGACCAAATAGTGGTCTCCTGTCACGTGAGCCAAGGATGAAAATAGAGTTCGACTTGGAGTCCTAGAAAACGATAGCGAGTTCCCTCACTCCCGTGTATTCTCAGAGACAAGGATACTCTGCATGGCCAAGTTCAAAGACAATCTTCATGGCAGAAGGCATGGGCGATGAGAGATGTTGGGCTGATTGGGTGGGGAGTCAGGCCCACTTCCTTGCACCTTGGTCTGGGCTTACGTGCTGCTAAGTGAACCGAATGTCCCAGACATGGCACAAGAGTGCCAACCAAATGTGGTGGTCCATATAGCGAAGAACCTTAAAGTTTGAAGACGAATGAGAAACCGTTTATCTAATGTTTCTGAAGATTACATGTTTTAGAGGTAGGCATATGTTGTCCACCTGACACTGGGCAGCCAATTACAATACTAGTTCCTATAGATAATATACTCAGATGTTCCCCTTAATCCAATCCCGATCCCTAGTAGGTTTTTAATTATTTGTCGCATAGTATGACGTCACCTCTGATGTGTTTTTGATATATAACCATGTTTTTATGAAAAGATCATTGAGAGAAATCGAGCGTACGTCCGTTGATGTTCGTTGTAACTCCCTATTTTAGATAATTGTTAATAAAACAGTACTTTGCCATCTTCCTGAGTTGGTTCAGTTATTTGGACTCAGAGTTATTCTGTGTGAACCCATCCATTGCATGGACCTGGCCTCTGAGGTCGCCACTACCCTAGTTAAATTAGGCTTCCAGCAACGCATAGACAAACCTACCCATATTAAGGGCAGAACCCTCGACTGGATCACCGATCTTAATTGTAACACCAGCATAAGTCTTAATTGTAACACCACCATAAGTGCCAATTATGCCTGTGCCTGGTCTGACCATCACACCATCATCTTCCACATACCAGCGACCAACCCGCACACCATTCTTACGATAGCTCCTGCTGTCCCCACAAGGAATAAAAAAGACATTACCAGGGATAAATTACTCCCACTCATCCATCCCATTTCATCCATCCCATTTTGAACGATTGCGCATCCCACTGCAATGACCCCACAGTCCTAGTAGATATCTTCCATCAAACACTGCTTAAAGCCATTGACAATATAGCACCGCTCAAATTATGGAAAGCTAAACAACAAGCACACCTGAACTCCTGGTTCACCCCGCAGTTACGAACCTTACGTAAAGAAAAACATAAAGCTGAATCACTTTGGAAGAGCCAACCATGTGACTTGAACAAAGATCGCCTCATTATCACCACCCACAACTATAAGGCTGCAATCCTACAAGCCAAAAAGGAGACTTACAATCTACGTATCTCGCAAGCGGAATCCAACACTAAGGAGCTATTTAAAATCCTTAAAGAATTGGAATCCCCCTCCCCTGCTCCTGATACTTGCATTAAAGACAGCAATTGGTGCAATAACATCCAAAACGCTCTCCTCAACAAAATCACCACCCTGCAAGCAAAGATTAACGCCAAACAAACCACCTTACTCACCAACCGCCCCACCAAACCGCCCACAACCCCCACAACCTCCTTTTCTCACACCCCTTTTAGCTTCACCCCACTCACCATCCTTGAGGTCGAAAACATCATTCGCAACTTAAAACCATCTAACTGCCAAGGCGACTCTTGCCCAGCACCTATTATTAAGGAAGTGGCACATGACCTTGCTCCTTTTATAACCATCTTCATCAACTCCTCATTCTCAACCGGAACGGTACCCAATAATTTAAAGGATGCATGGGTTATCCCTCTCCTAAAATAACCGACTCTAGACCCTGAAACACCAACCAACTACAGACCCATCACTACCGTACCGTTCTTACTCAAAATACTTGACAAAGCAGCATACCTGCAGATTCAGAACTATTTGGAAACTAACAATCTCCTCGGCTCAAGACAATCGGGCTTCAGACCTAAGAACGGGACTGAAACGGCTATTTTAGACCTCAAAACCCAAATTGAGGACATTAAAGACAACGGCAAACTGGCCCTTCTACTTCTATTGGACCTATCCGCAGCCTTTGATTTGGTCAATCACCAAATACTATGTCGGCATCTGAAGTCCGCCGCCCACTTTTCCGACAATGCATCCAACTGGATCAGGTCATTCCTTGACAATAGGCACATGAGAGTTTTCTCTCCGTCCTCATCGGCTGATCCCACACCAGTCCCATGTGGAGTCCCGCAAGGGTCTTGTGTCTCCCCAACTCTCTACAATGTCTTCACCAAACCACTATTTGATGTGCTTGACTATCTGGGCGTCACCTACGCAAATTATGCCGATGACACCCAGATACTCATACCCATCACTGGTGACTACATTGCCGACTCCAAAGCCCTCAATGACATCTACCTTGTCATCCAAGCCTGGATGGCCCAACACGAGTTGTGCCTCAATGATGACAAGACTGAGCTTCTCATCTTAGGTACGCAACAGAGACTCAACAAACTGAGCTCGTTGTTCGGTTCCTTTAATATTGACGGTAACCTAATTAAAGTATCCAAAGATACTACAACTCTGGGTATTTATCTGGACTCCTCCCTGACTCTCACTAGACAAACTAACGCAGTAGCCACCGCATCTGCTTACACCGGCAAATTGATCTCAGCCTGTCGCCCATTCCTTACCACTCAGAACTGCATCACCTTGGCCAGGACCTTGGTTATGTCCAAACTGGACTACTGCAATGTTCTGTGCCAAGGCACTAACCAGGGTAATCTCAATAAACTTCAGATTACCCAAAATAATGCCATCAGAGCGGCCCTCAATATCCCCCGTTCTGCTCACATCTCAGAAACCATGAAGAACCTCAATTGGCTCTCAGTCTCCCAAAGAATCTCACTTAAAGCACTGGCCCTCACATACAAATGCGTAAACCATCAGGCCCCAACTTACCTTGCCTCACGATTTGCACAGCATATTCCATTGCGAGTACTCAGATCTGCACAATCCCAAGGTCTTGCGATCCCTAGATTAAAGCTCAAATCTGCTTGGGGCGCCAGCTTCCCATCTTGGCAGCCAAGCTGTGGAACACCGTACCTCTCTCTATCAGAACCCTACCTTTATTCAACCTATTCAAACACAAAGCTAAGCTCTGGCTAGCCACATCTCACTAACAACCGTTCTTCAGATCATGGCGGGCCCACTGGGTCGCTGTTATGCTTTGCTCCTTCACTACCGCTTTTGTGTGCTGCCCTGAACTGCAACGTCAATTATATATTTTGTTCACAACCTTTTGTAACCACTGTAACTATATATTATGCCTGTAACGTTCTTCTAAGATATTCCCCTGGTTGCCCTTGGGCCTGGTCTGCGCTATATAAATAAAATAAATACAAATACAAGTAAGTTCCTAAAGGGCCCTAAACTCACCTCTGTTAGACTTGTTATAGCTGCCTCCGCTCTTTTCACTTTCCCAAGAGTGAGTAAAATTTGCCAATGTTCTGCCTTGGCCCTTCAGATCCAGGGCTGGACTGAGTAACAAAAGAGGCCCTTCAGATCCAGGGCTGGTCTGGGTAACAAAAGTGGCCTTTTACATCCAGGGCTGGACCGGGTACCAAAAGTGGCCCTTCAGATCCAGGGCTGGACTCGGTACAAAAGGAGGACCTTCAGATGCAGGGGTAGACTGGGGAACAAAAGTGGCCCTTCAGATCCAGGGCTGGACTGGTGAACAAAAGTGGGCCTTCAGATCCAGGGCTGGTCTGGGTAACAAAAGTGGCCTTTTACATCCAGGGCTGGACCGGTTACCAAAAGTGGCCCTTCAGATCCAGGGCTGGACTCGGTACCAAAGGAGGACCTTCAGATGCAGAGCTAGACTGGGGAACAAAAGTGGGCCTTCAGATCCAGGGCTGGTCTGGGTAACAAAAGTGGCCTTTTACATCCAGGGCTGGACTGGGTACCAAAAGTGACCCTTCAGATCCAGGGCTGGATTGGGGAACACAAGTGGCCCTTCAGATCCAGGGCTGGACTGGGGACCAAAAGTGACCCTTCAGATCCAGGGCTGGATTGGAGAACACAAGTGGCCCTTCAGATCCAGGGATGGACTGGGGAACAAAAGTGGCCCTTCAGATCTTCCGGCAGCAACAGGAGATGCTCATGTTCAAACAGTCTCTTCCCTTGCACCAGCCTTTCTCTCCAGCTACACCCTATCATGCATTCATGCGTTATCTATAATGTCTCTCATAAGTAATGCCAAGATGTTTAGGAGAAGACCTAATAAGACACAAAACACTATTTGTGGGCAGGGCCTAAAATGTTTCTGCCGCTGCCTAAGAATCTCAAGTAGTTAGGAAACCTTTAAAAGACGTGCCGCCTATGTAACTAAACGGGTGCCCTAACAGATCTAGTTGTGATTTTGTACCTACCATGAAAGGGGGTAAAATCAATTTTGGAAGGTGTGTGAAATACAATAAAAATAATCGTCAGTCAATGAAATCAACTAAAATTTAAATATTCAAATGTAAAAATCTAATCAAAGCAAAATAGGTCAGCGCAGGTTCCAATCTTTCAGTTATGTTGAAGAAAATCATTGATTTTTGAAGTATGGACACAGAGGCAGCAGGTAGAGATTTCTGCAGGTATTTATTAAGGTTACTGCATCAAGCCCATTATCAGTACAGCTGGAACAGCCATCCTCATCCATCCACTGCAACCATCTCTCTCACCTGCTCCCTTCCATTCTGGAACCCACTCAAACAGATACATTCCATTCATTTCTCATGCTCCACTAAGCACACATTTTTTCAAATATATTTATATTTCTACTTCCTCATTCTAAAGGCAAGACTTAAATGTCATAATCTGTTGCAAAAATGAAGCAATGTGTTCTCTATATCATATATTCATTTCAGAACTCCAAATGTATGAAACAGATAATGTGATTTTAAACATGGGGTGATAGTGCCACCTACTGTGCAAGAGCAGGATATTCATCCATCTTTTTATTGGTGTGGCATGTGGAGAAATCAGGACAAGGTGCCTGAGCAGGGACATGGGTTGAGTGCAGATCTTGGACACTGAGGGAGCGGACCCTGCCGCCTCTACCGGCTGCTGATAAGGAGGTGGCTTCAAAGCCTCTTCTAACTAACAGAATGTTTGACTATTTCACCGGAGCTTTTCGGGACAGGAGGACACGCTGTGAAAAACTATGACTGTTTTGCCGACTCAGGAGGTCTGATCACTTTATCCTTGTCCCCCGCGATGCTCTTCCTCTGTCATCTTGTGGCCATGCTATCCACTACATTGTGTGGTCAGCATCCCTTCTTGGTTTTAGAATGGGCTCTCTCTCCCCTTTCGTGTGGTCATCCCCCTCCCTGGTTCTACTCTTACTTTTCCTCTGAGGGCCATTCTCTCCCTTCCTCCACCTATCAGCAAGTCACTACCCTACCTTTTAATGATTAAACTTTTAGATTATCATATAATGAGCCTCACTTGGAGCCCAGCGGTAAACCCTGCTGGTGCTACCGGCGGGTTGCAGCCGGACTTGGAATAATTTACTGGCGCCTGACCTCCAAGTGGCACTGGTTCATTGCGAGTCCGGGGGCTGGGAGGTCAGGCGCTGGCAAATATGGTAATCCCCATTCCTATAGAGTCCTATCAGACACTTTAGGGAAAAAACACAGGAGCACCGTTACTAACGGTGCCGGTTCTCCCGTGACAAGTCTGCTTACCGTGGCCGCTGTGCCCAGCAGGGTCAGACCTGTCGGGCACAGCGGCCCCGGCAGGCAGACTTGTAGTTTGCCGGTCCGGACACAAGGGTGCCAGTGAGCTTACCGGCATCCTTGTTTCCGGACCGGCAACATTGCAATGAGGCCCAATGTCTGAAATACGCAGGTATTGAGAGATTTAGAGAGCTATAGGGGCGGTGGTGACACAAACACATCAGCGATGGTATTGTGATGTACTCAATCCACTCCAGTAAAACCCTCAGCCAGTCCTGACTTTCAAGTCCGAGCTTTTTGCAAGGTGGAACTTGTAGGCCCATACTTACAGTGAAAAAGCAACACTAGAAGTCCCAGCATGTAAAATGCCCTTCTCTACAATGCTTGCACTGGATCAAAGGGTTCCTTATGAGATGGGGTCATTTGCTGACTATGAAAATATGATGGCCACATTTTGGATGTCATGATGCAACCTGAATGGTGAGGGGGAAACCACAAAGGGAAGTCAGTCGGTAGCGTGTGATACAAATGCCTGTAATTGTTGATTATGATATGCTGTAACTTTTTGTAATGCGCCCAGATACCCCAGGGTTCGGTGCGCTATATAAATCAATAAAACAAACAAACAAATCACATAAAAATAACAATAAAGTAAATATCATTGGACCGATATGTGCCTGATTTCTCAAACCTTTCACGTGAAATTTGCCATTATGTTTGGAAACAAACACCAGACCCTGTTAGCAGTCTCAGGAGAGAGGCCATACATTAAATGGGCCTGGACTCTGAACCCTCCTTGAGCCAACTGTGCAGCATTAATGCCCCTAGGAGTCAATGTGGAGAATTCACTTTACTGTGGAAGACTTCAGCCCCCAGTGCTTTTAAAAGCAGGCCTTTCACAAGCATGCAATCCATACATGCCAACAGGGCACATTGCATTTAGGAGATGCTAGTCCGGCCCTGCTTTATTTCTTTGCATTTGGGTGCTTGTAGTGATGAACTAATTTGTAAAGCGGAAATTCAGGACTTAATGCAAAGGAAACATCACTGGCATGGCCAAACATGATATGATATGATAGGTTATTTATAACGCGCTTAATACACAGAGGTTTCTAAGCACGGACCCGGGAATCGAACCTGTGTTGATCCGTGTCGTCTTGTTTCCAAGGCGAGCACGTTGTTCCTGAGCTATCCATTTGTGTAGGCATGGGATAGCCGTTTCCCAGGCACTGTGATAATGGTAGTACATGTCAATACGATGGTAATAGCTGGCAAATTGTGTTAGCACCTGGTCATATTTTGGTAGTGCCTGGCCAATGCCTGTTCAAGAACCAAAACGGTTGGCTTTGCCAATGCTTGCGATAATAGACATTCAGTGCAAGGAACTTTTAGACTTTTGCTTACTCGGTTCTTTCTCAGCAGTCTTCTGGTGGTGCAAATAAGGCCTCTCCTCTCCCGATGCCAGGGTTGTCTGGATAAACACAGACAAAGCTGGCACTGAGGAGGAAAAATCCAAGGAAAAACTCCCATAGGAGTGAAAAATCCTTGGCACGGTTGGAGGAGTAGTGAAGCCAGAAAAATGAGCAGAAATGAGCTCTACAGGATTGAGGCTGAAGCCGTAATTGAAGACTGGATGGAGTATAGCCACAGGTAGTAAGGTCCCAGCGAACACCGCACGGCGGCAAACGCAGGCTGCGGAACCCACAAATTACAGCATGAAACCGGTAACCCAGAAAGGGATGGCAGAGAAGGGAGGTAAGGACGCGCAGGCCGTGAAGGCAGAGAAAATATAACCAACAGCAAAAGTAGTCTACGAGGACAAGTGAGTGTTACTGCATAGGGGAAAGTTGCAACGCAACGTGTTGTTCTCGGAACACTGCTTATGTTAGTGGTTTGAAGCTCCTCCTCTCATAAGGGCTCCACAGAAGTCTGGAGTCCTGACACCATGTTGTGGAGGGTGGATCTGGTCCAATCTGTTGGTTGGCGTTTCCTGGGTAGCACCATGTTGTGGTTGCCCGAGAAGGATTGACTTAATGATTGGCAAAACATGGCGGGCGGCATGTCTTGACTGGCGAGTTGTTCTTGGTTGGCGAAAATCCTGCCATGTATCCAGTATAGACCACGGACGAAGCCTGGTCCTAACAGGGTCAGATGCCAGGGCACATAAATTGCTCATAAAGCAAGTGGCTGAAGGCCCACTTGGTTAAGAAATGTGTATTACAGCTGGCGCTGGCTTACAGATATCTTCCTGGGTAAGAGAGGGTATGCACAGACATGGGTCCCTTGCTCGCTGTGCCATAGGGAACCAAGCTGCACCTCACCAATGAGGCTCAACCAGGCAGAAACATGTCTGAGGTTGCTTTTGTATCTGTGCAAAGTGGACCTGGCCAAGCAGTTTGGGCTGGGCTCCTCCCATTGGTGGCAGTACATGGCTGATTTGCATATGGCTGGACCCCTTTTGCAATGGCTCAGACAAGAAACAGTGGTGTGGAAGGTTGCCCAGAGCAGTGCCAGTGGTTCAGATTCATTCCAAACCGTGCACCCATCAGTTTTTTGGTTACAGTTGCAATTAAGCATTACCTTTCAGAAGACTGCTCAAAAAAACCATTAGCATCCCCGTAAAAGTACAGAGTTTGCTCAAAAAGATCCCGGGAGCGGAGTGGGGATTCGGCAGGTTGTGGGTGGGAATAGCCATAGGAACTGGAATAGCCATGGGTGGTTAATATGCCACAGAATGCCCACAGGCTGCTCCTGTCGTTTCCCAGTCGGCTTGACAATGCTCTCAGGACTGCCTTTAATATTCCTCGGTCTAACCACATCACACAAATCAGACAAAACGCCAACTGGCTCCCGATCTAAGATAGGATTACCTTCAGAATGCTTAAGATCACCAACAAGTGCCTCGATCACTCAGCTCCCAAGTACCTGATGAATAAATTCTCCGGGAAAGAATCTACCAGGCCCACTAGATCTACCTAAGCCCACTGTCTAAACATACCGACCTACAAACTAAGCAAAGCAGGAGGATCCAGCTTCCCGGTGTTAGCAGCCAAGACTTGGAACAAGCTTCCACTTACACTGAGAACGGACCATCCCTGTGTTCCTCTCATTTCGGAACAAAACAATATGCTGGCTATTTTCGCAATCTTACTAAATATCCACTCTACTCTATCATGACTACAAGACCTTTAGCAACCCTCCCGACTATGCCAAGATCCCTGTTAGGCATCCTTGGCCAGCTGTATTCCTACATAAGCTCTAAATATGAGCCTAGCTTATCTGTACATTTTGTAAAATTCAAATACCTGTATATATCTGTCAATTGCTCACTATTTTGTGATCCTCCAACATATAGGGCCTCATTACGAGGTGGGCGGTAAGGGGTTAACGGCGCCGGTAAAGGTGCCAGAGCCGTTAACCCTTTACCGCCCGATTACGAGGTCCGCTCCCGGGACCCGCTCTGGACGCCTGGTTTTACCAGACGTCCTTAGCGGGTCCTGCGAGCGGCCCAGTGTGCTAACGACGGGCCCGTCATTAACGGGCCCGTTGTTAGCATGCTCCCCATTCCCATTGAGCCCTATGGTTGGAATGGCCCGGAATTTCCCCATTCAGGGAACCCGGACCCGAGTTTGGAGGCAGACATAAGGGCATGGCTACCTCCAAACTCATAATGAGGCCCATACTCTTTGAAAAATCCAAAATGCCTGTATATACCTGTAAATTGCTAACTATTTTATTATCTGCCAATGTATAACTTACTGTATCTTGTAATGTATGGTATATAACTCTGTAACATGTACTCTAGGAAAAGCGCCCAGATACCCTTGGGCTTGGTGCGCTATATAAGCAAATAAAACAAACAAATAAGTTCTCAGAAGCCGTTTTTTTTGTTTGCATTTCCGTTGAAATGAAACTTTTTCCATCACACGGGTCTGCAGCTTCAGGGAACCATTCATCGCCAGGCACAAATGGGCAGGTCTGCGCCAGAGTTCCCAGAGAGCCCTATGTCACTTGGAGCGCCTTAATCCAGGCCTGTTTTTTTTAGCCAGCAGGACTTTTGGCAGATGTGACATACATTTTCCCTCCTGCCACTATAAGTATGGACTTCAAGTCCCAGGATGCAACGTGATGGTACCTAAAAAGCCAAGACTGAAAGAAGGTGCTCCTGATAACATGTGACCATTTGGAAACTGGATAGCTAGGTTGGCAACTGTGGGAAATGGAAACCGAAAGCCAGTGCTTTAAGCAGGATAAGAAATCGAGTGAGGGCCGTAGCGCAGCAAAAAACAAAACTTGGGGCAGGGACGAAAAAGTGCCTGCCACGACCTCAGAATCCCAAGTAGATAAGTAACCTTTAAAAGGCGCAAGACCTGTGTCATTAAAGGAGTGGCCTAAAAGATACAGTCGAGTTTCTGTCCCTCAAACGAAAGGGAGTCAACTATATTTTAAAAGGTGTGTGAGATATAATGTGCAGTTAAAAAATCTACTTAACTAAATATTTTAAAATATACAATTTAAATCTAAGCCAAATAGGTCAATGCTCTTTGTAATGCCTCACATATTTTGAATGAAATCCATAATTATTATGTACTCATTTTATTAAATCAGTTAAATGACAAGACTTCAATAGGAAGTTTTACAAATATCAAACATTGCATCTGTATATTATGGGCCTGACTCATGGAATTATATGCTTGGAAAAAAAGGGTACTTGTGAGCCAAAGTGTGCGAAAATGTGCGTTTGTCGATTCATGCAGTCGAATGCGCTGTACTTTTACTGGACTTGCGTGGGGTTCACACAGGCTCGGTACGCCTATGCGAGCCGTCAAGGGCCTTGCGCGAGACTTCACGCAGAGTGTGGGTGTGGCTTGCGCAGAGGTCTGGGAAGGGGTGGAACACCAGAAATGGGGAAGACCTTGCGAAATAGTGTGTTTTTCCGAGGGATGGCCTGCAAGCAGTCCATTGCATGCCCACAATTGCGTGGCACGAGACGTATTCATTGATTCGATCGTGCAACCTCTTGGCCCGGAAATATCCATTCAAGTGCTTCATACTATCCGCCACCCGAAGGCAGGCGTAAGTACACTTGCGCATAGGAATAGCAGCAGGGAGGTGGGTTTGCAAGTCGGATTTTGGGGTGCGTGTATGCAACCAGGGTTCTGATCCAACTTAGGGGTGAATGTACGCACTCTAAAGGGGCGCAGGGACAGTTTACAGGGGTTTGCACGCATATTCCTACCGAGTTACGATTTTTCATATGCATGTTGTCGGGGTGCCGGATACGGTTATGGGGACCCTACGCAGGGTCCCCGAAATGCAGGCCTGCTTGTGGGGGACCACAAGCACTGCTTGAATTGTGCGTGTATTCGCGCTCGGGGAAGAACGCAAAGGTAGCTGTCTTGGCTGTTTTTGCTTTGTGTGGGGGTGTGTCGGGGGCGTGACTTGCAAATACCGTTACTTTGCACAGTAAATTCCATGAATATGTGGGGCGTACATTTTTTTATCGCGCGCAGGTTTGCGCAGTGTCCTTCTCGGCGCGCGGCCCCTGCAGGATTTCTGCGCACATTTCCATGAATCAGGCCCTGTTTCTTTCAAGATGTTAGAAACCTAATAATCGAAATCCAAACGTCTGAAACTGATGATGTGATTCAAAACATGGCTGATAGTGACGTCTACGGGTAACAAAGTAGTAGTACCACTCATCATTTTTAGTTTTGGTTATTAGGTGGTTTTAAGGAGCCACCTATAAGCTAAATTAATCTGAGTAGATCTGACTATTTGTGTGGTGGATGACCTAGAAGTGTGGCAAGGCTGGCTGCACACCCGGAGCCAAGAGGCCCTACTCCAGACCTCACAAATTAGGTAAGTATCAACAAAGGGTGGCTCTGGGTAATTGCGCTAGCCTGAAAAATAGTATTCTATTATCAAAAGTACATAGATACAATTCTAAACTATTCAGTTTGAGTTGATTTATTTAATCCTCCCAAAAGGTGTTAATTTTGACGTACTCGAAAACGTTCATAGCTACAAGATCTCCTCATTTAAGCATCCAGGCCTTAACCTAAGACCAACCTCGCCTTGACAAAGACAAGTTTTGGCGAAACACGTGTAGGCTGAAACACTCAATTTTGGATGCACACTTGGATGCACACGGAAATAATAAATTGCAGTCTATTGAGCACATCAAGTTACTTATCTGTTTGAACCTACATTGAAGGATACTTGGAGGCTATCTATTATTATTATTATTTATTCGGATTTGTAGAGCGCACGTCAACCCGGGGGCATCGTGGCGCTTGTTACAGACATATCTTAGTTTCAAGTACACGAGTAATTTTGGGGGTATGAGTATCTATGTACTTTTGATAATAGAATACTACTTTTTAGACTAGCCACCCTTTGTTGATAGCCACCAATGAGCTGGAACTATTGCATTGCAGTACAGCTAGGGGGAGATGGCATATGAGGAGGGACACAAAGCTTGTATTGGTTATTTACCCACCCATTGGCTGCCCATAGCCATGCTAATCCCTATGGTCACTCTCACCCACTTCTGCCTCCTCTCCGCACATCCTACTAGGATCTCTTTGAGGTAGCTTATGAAGCCATGACATCATCTTTTGCACTCAAAATTGCCTAGCCGTGTTATTTCAAAGGCTTTGGATAGTTAATGGCTTATCTGGAGCTGTAAACGATCCACTGATGTAATAAAAATGTCTTAAGCAGGTCTGCCTTCAGCCACTTGAACTATAAGCAGTGTGTGAGTCCTTCAGTAAGGTCCAGTAAAAAAATTAAAAAACGTGCATTGCCATAGCCAACAGTTTTGGTTTGTGTATAAGGTTTTGGCAGGCACTGCTATTGTATGCCCAGACACTCACACCGTTGTGTAAATGCTATTGTTAATGACCAGGTACTACCATTATGGTAGTGCCTGGCAAATGCCTTTCCCAGGCCTGCAAAAAAGCCAAAATTGTTGCCATTGCCAATGCTTGTTCCATTCACTATAGTGCAGAGGGAAATCGGGTCAGGGAAGTAAATTTGAGGAGCCCCAGTTGAGCCCAGCTGAGGGCACATTTTGGACCCTGCCCACTTAAAGCCCTGCCTAAAAACTTGCGAACAGCTGGTTTGCTTTCTCCGCCTGAATTACTTTCCCAAATTGACTACCTCGAAACTAGCTGAAAGACAGAATTAAGCTTGTTGGTGTGTTTTTAGTGCCAACCTGCTGTTTTCTGTCTGCTTCTGGGCGTTGTGTGCGGCCCTGCTATATGGCGCACTGCCAGGTCATGCAGTATTCAGACAGTCACTGTAAAAAGAGGGCGCACCCGGGCACTGTTGGGGCTCAGAAAGTAACCCCTAAGAGAGGAAAGCCCAAATCCGGCAGGGTGGCCCAAAGGCAAGCCTCAAGTGAGGATGGACGTCACCCCATTTGGGGCTGTGAGAACAGGACAATCTCTCTGGAAACCGTGCAAGGCACATCTGTTCCGCCAGGAAGCGCCTTGAGGCCATACGTTTTGTGTTGCTCGGATATACACGTACCCTCATTCGCTGAAACACTTTCCCTTCTGTTTAAACATCACATTTCAATGAAAGCACTCCTTGGCTGCCCTGGGGGGGAGGGTTGGGGCCAGAGCAACATGAAGAGGCTCAGCGACTGTTTCATAAACAATAAATGAGAGCCAAAACGACTTGAAAGCGGGTCAGGTGGCCTCTGATGGGGCATTATGGGAAAAAGTTAGCAGCAGCGCTGCTGCCCGGGCTGTTTCCTGATAAAGAGCAGGCGACAGGAAGGCTATAAATATGCATGGCGGCCTGCGGTGGGGGAGGGGTGGCTACCATCTGCATGGTGTGTTCTTTCAGGGGCGGAATGTACCACTTTACAGGCACACTGGGTGTACCAAAACACGGCGGGGTGGGGAGGGATCCTGGCCTTTTTATACCCCGTGTTCGATGCTCCCCTGGGTTGCACTGTCCTGTGGGTTTCCACCTTTACGGGATATTCTCGTGCCGTCGTTATACCACCGGTGCAAGAGGATAAAAATAGCAGCTTCACTCGGCTCGCTTTTCGGGCTCTTGGGAGCGGCGGGGGAACTCATCATTCGGGTTATCGAGCCATGTCGCCGTTTTACGTGGTTTTTCAATCGTTGACGGTGCTTTCACCCAACGTACGGGCACCCGTTTCACCCGCTTTGGGAGGGCGAAAAGGCGGGATGCTCTCTGCCAGGATTAAAGTCCATCTCCTACGGTTGGGAAAATATCGCAGCAGCAGGCGCGTGGATCACCGAGCTACCTTGCCAGAAATAGACTATCTTAGCATAGCGGGGGCATTCAAGCGTCTTATTGGATGCTTGCCATGTCATGCTCTGTTTAGAGGTTTCCTGAGCATCTGGATCAGAAATGGGTAACTTGGAAGTGTAGTGCAACGTAACCCAGCGTGGGGGAGATGGGGTTCACCTCGCACACCGACCAGAGAGGAGTTAGTACACAGTTAAATAATTCAGGGAGTGTTCTGTGCTTTCTGAAAATAATTGCGTCACTGATTTTGCTATTTTTGTTTCCACCAGGCTCCGCTTCACCTAAAAACATAGGTGGTCGGTAAAGGTCGCCGTGGCGGTGTGCCCTCCTCTCATCATTCGCGCCTCTGGGGCCGTGTAGGAAACACTCTCCCTGGAGACAAAGGACGAGAGCCTTGCCAGCTGCATCATGGCGGAGCCGCGGACCGGATTACGAAACCTAGCCGTGAATGTTAATGATGGTTGCTTCTAAAGCCGCGTGATCGGTGTAGCGCCTCGAGATCCCGCTGATTAAGCGCTGTACAGCCTTCAGCAGGACCCTCCCGTTCAATATCGCGTTTCTTTTAGAACTCACCCCGCCTCCTTTCATCTTTCTGATGAGGGGCTAAGCGCCCCCTTTCCAAAGCTGTACCCACGGCTCTCAACCACACACCGATCAAAGGGGCAGGCAATGACCTTGAATGGAATTAACTGGGGAGGGGGGGGCACAGTTCGCAAAACCGATAGATGATACATTGAAAAACAGCCTGGAAATGTAGGCAGCTTTCCGGTTTTTATCCCAGGCAGTCCAGTAAGAGTGTAATTCTTCGTCGGTGCAGTGCCCAGAGGTCATAACATCAGCAAACGCAGCGCATTACAAAACATTACTAACTTAATGAAAGACTGATAAAAATCGAGCAAACAGGAGGGGGCGGTCAGGATAATGACTACACTTCTGATCCCATGTTCCTTCATTAAATTGTGTGATCTTTAGCGGGCAGGATGGGTGAGGCACGAGGGGGCAATCGCCACTAGTTCGAGGCTTTTCATCATCGTCATAGTCCTCCCCTCGCTTTGGGCGTGTGTGTGGGGGGGGGGGGGGGGGGGGGGTAACTCCGGGGTCTCCGCGAATAAACTGCGATCTTTGCGACAGCTTTCATCTCCCTCGAACTCAAGTCAACATGTCCGAGAAAACCCGCGTGCTTGGAAACCGGCCAAGTGCCGGGAAAGGCACTATACAGCGAAATAGAGGGACGTGAGTGGGCATTTACCACGGTCCATGTTTTATCAAGTAATGCTACAAATATTACTATAAAAAAAGACATGATGGTCACCTCGCACCAAAGTATTAGAAAATACGCGTTTTTAATTGCAAGAGCTAGGAGTGTCGTTATTGAAATGTGCATTTCTGTACTCTTCTTTCTCATCAGTGTTCGAATGTGTAAAGGTCAGATGTGCCCCGTTTGTCCTTCTTACGAAGTGAACAAAATGTCACGCTATTTTACTTGTCAGCCGTGCAAATTGATAAAGAAAAACGGACAGGGTAGAATTTTATCGAGCTGCCCTTCTCGCCCCCAACCCAGTTTAAAGCGATTGTCCCCAAAGAAATCCACGCTATAAAACCAGAATACCTTTAAAATAAAACGTCCGGATATATAAATCACACAACCTCAAACGTGGGTAGTTTTAACTCATCTCGCATTTACTAACTTGCAGTTAATGGTGCTCATACATGAATATTATTGGTTAAAAAGAGAAATGGAATTTGAGCCGAATACTTGTGGATTTTTGCAAAAGCGATTAATGTTTAAAAATACACTGGAATCAAAATGTCCGCCTACGCTTCTTGTTTCCTGTTCTCCATCCTGCAATTTTAAGGTTTGCTATATCTGTCATTATACCCGGGGGCGCGATGGCCACGGACACAGCGTGTTTGCGACACACGTCCTAACGTATTAGTCGAAATTCGCTTTGGTAGAAATCAGGAAAAGACGGGGGTTCAACCAAACAGCTCCAACAGGCAAGTAATCCAGTCCTGGTTTTGCAGCTCTCCCTTTCCAGTATGTTCCAATGCTGTATTTTTCCACTGCAAGCCATTGGAGTGAGACTGGCAAGAAGCGGAGTGGATCGTCTTCTGGGCGCTGGCCTGGCGTTGCCTGGGAACCTTGAGCAATCCGACCTGCCCGTGAAGGAGGACTGGAAACACTGCAGTCGGTTTCTCTCTGTCTGACTCCCCAGCCCCTTTACACATCTTTTTTTTTTATATTTATGATCGCCCCATCTTCCCCCACAGGCCCCCTTTTCCTGACTGGTTAGTAAGAAGAACCCATACCCCCCCCCCCCCCCCCTCATTGTGTTGGTTTCAGGAAACGGTGCTTGATGTTTGCAGAGCAGCGTGTGTGCACTACGGTGGCGGCGATATGGCGACGCCTGCGAGGAGATATACACACGGTGCACATGTTTGGGGGCAAACAATGCTCGTTCGTGGGGGGTGGGAGGGGGGGGGGTTACGTCACAGAAAGACCTCGGAGTTGCAATGAAAAGCAAACATCGGAGCCTGCAAGGCACGCGCGCACAGGGCAAACATGAACGGCTTCGGTACCAGCTAAAGGGACGAGAGCAAGAAACACGCCGGGCCGTTTAGCATGGAGCAGTGTGTGTATGTCATTCTGCCCCGTTATGGTTGCCTTCTGTCACCGCCAGGGCAGAGAGGGTTGCTTGGCATTGGCGCCTATAGTACAGGTTATAGCATTGCCATTCTATAGCAGCGGCTCAGGAGCTCCACTGTCTCCACACATATGTTTACACTTTTCAGCCGCTTTTAAGACATGCGTATCATGTACTGCGCTGTTGCTAGTGCAGTGACTTGCCGCACTATCAGGGATTCAGAATTCTTAAAGGCTGAGCGTCAGTCCCCAAAGCAGCAAAGCAGGAAGCTGCAAAGTAGCACAGCAGGTTAAATGGCTGTTGCTGAGATATATGTTGCGATCCACCTAAGAATACTTAAGATTTTTTCTCCAAATTCCTTCTGTAAAATGTGCTCTAAAATGCACCATTTTCACCTAGGGAGTGGGTTGGAACGGTTGACTGCTCATATTTGCAACCAGCCACCCCGTGTTGGAACATGCTTTGCACATCCTTCTTCCCTGCAATCAGACATGATGTTGGAATACTTTCCCCAAGTTTCTATTTTCAGTAATATGATCATTACGGTTACCAGATGACCGACCCCAGGTCACTTGAGAGAATTTATTCCGGACCTAGTCTGTGCTTTTATTTTTCCTTGCCTGTTTTTTTTTTTAAATTCAGTTGAAGTGACCCAGGACTACAACTCCCAGAATGCAATATTTGGTGAAACGAAAGCCAAGCACTGGCAAATGTTGCCCCATGACACGAAGTCACCTGGGAGCCTAAACACTATGCATTGTGATGTGGGGACACTCCAACGATGCTTGAATACCACATTGGAGCTTTCCCAGATTGCACCTACAGCCGAAAGCCAGGAAGGGAACAGATTGATACCGTACCGGCCACTTTGCCTCCATACAATAGCCGATTACCACAACAAAAATAGGTAACCACATCCTCCCGCGCAGCACCCAAACTGGACTGGCCTATAGGGAACTCTGTAGATTTCCCGGCAGGCCTCTGCACCCTGGGCCTCTTTTGTGTGGTATTTCCAAATGTTCCCATAGGAAAAGGGCTGGGCTTGCTGAAAATATATAATATGGGGCGCTTTGAAAATTATTCCCAGGGCCTCTTTTGGTTCCCAGTCCAGCCCTGGCAGCACCATGGATGTGTTCAGATCAGTGTTACCAGCAGAGAAGTTCGGAAGAAGGCAGATCAAATATGACCGCTGCCTGGTCTGAAAAGAAAGTCAGTGAAGGGATACAAATGCATCTTAATTTGCATGAATTGCTAGGTGCAAAGAAGCATGGATTACAAAAAAAAAAAACATTGGTATTAGCGGTCAAATATATTTTTGCTCACCTAAAAAAATGACAGATGTTCGCAATGGGAATTCATTTTTTACTCACTAAAAAAATGTTCCTTCCAACTTCTATAATGAGTAAAGTACTCCCACTTTAAAATCTTATCTAGAGCCTTGCCTGCACCCCACGACAACTGTTACAGGTAAATAACTTCTGCTTCTGCTGCATTGGGCCCTGAGGGCCTTACATCTAAACAGGGTCTGGGCGATGAGCGGTCCACTGCAAGTTTCAGCTTGCCACATAAAGCAGGCAAACATGCTTGGAGCGTGCGTGCATGCATGCACACTTAACAGATTTTTTTTCAGGTTGCATTGCTCAGGAATGCTGCAGCTGTCACTTTTCCTCCAGTGGAAGGGCCCTAGGTCTTTGTTTTATTTCTCTTCGGTTTTATAGTGCTTCAAATGGACACCATGTTGGAGAGGACCAGCAGTACGCCCAGCAGTCCTGCTTCCGGGTGCATTTTTAGTAGGGGTGGCAATTAGGTGAGGGTATCAACCAGTTGGTGAGGACCCAGGGACATTAAAAGGGCCAAGGTGATACTATAAGTTTGGATATTTAAAGATTGATTTACAGACGTTTTCATAATATAGATACCCTTTTCAATTATGTACAATTGTATACATTTGGAAAGGGGAAGATGACAGATGGGGAGGCCGGGGAGGGATAAGGAAATGGGTAATTGAAGGTGTGCCTTTAAGGATGAGGGCTTATTTGCATACTGACATGGCTGTGATGCTCTTGATGTCACAAAGGAATGCGTTCCAAGCGAAGGGGTCCAATAGCACATCGAGTAGAGTGCTAGCGCTGACATCTGTGCTGATGCAGGTTCGAACCCTGGCAGGGCCAAACTCAGCCTTTCATCTTTCGCTATATAAATGCTAAATTATTATTATTATTACGGGGCAAGAAGGAACAGAAGCAAAAGGTGGGGTGGGCACAGTGAAGGAATTAGAATGAAGGGTGCAGGGTGGCAAGCAAGGAGAAACGGAGGTATTCCGATATGAGGGGAAGGAAAGCCCCTGTAAAGATTTTAAGACTTAGAAGAGCATTTTGAAGAGAGACCACTGGTGCAGAGAGCCAGCAAGCATAAAGACCGGGGCCAAATAAAGAAATGTAGAGCAGTGGTTTGTGGAATTTTAAAATGCAGGAGTATACATGTTTTCCCTTAGTTGGGCTGAGAGTGTGAGACCAAATCCTTTAAATTGTAGAAATTCTGGGGGCATTCTCCCTGCATAGTTATAGGAAAAGTAATGTGTTATAATGGTGCATTTTACAGAGCACAATTAGGTAAAAAAATGATACGTAATTGACAGTTGGCTGTATAGGTGCCAGGTCACAAACCATAAACAAGGGTATTTTACAACATATTTTCATGCTAGCTGTGCCCAATAGTATATATGCCAGCGTTGCCCTGTGAGACATGTTCTTCATGCTGCTGGGGCCCAAGCCAGATCACAGAGCCTTTGAACAGAATTTACAAGTGTTGCCCCACATTCATGCTGGTAGTGCCTTATAGGTCTGCATTCCCACTGTAAAGCAAGTGTTCATGCAATATCCCTCATATCCCAGCATTACCACTGTCAACACATTTTCATGCTGCCAATGCCAAATATATGCCAAGAACTCCTCTGTTAAACACATTTTAATTCTGCTTGTGCTAAAGGTGCTCACAGCTTGCTGTCACCGAAGTACACCAGCAATGCCCCACTTTCATGTTACTATTGGCCAACAATACATGCAGACACTGCCCTGCAAAACACATGTTCATGATGCTAGTGCCAGATGTATGCCAGCATCATCCCAGTAAAATACATTTTGATGCTACCAGTGCCAAACAACATATGCCAGTCCTCCCATCATTTGCTGTAAAAACACTTCACGCTGCCTGTGCCCAAAGTAGATGCTGATGCCTGTCAGCACTGCCCCAGTAGCCAACAGTGTAGGCCACTAATGGCCTATATATTCTATGTTCTTGCTGCCAGTGACCAATGTATGGCTACCATGCTACTGTAAATCATGATTTAATGCAGACAATCTCTAATATATGCCAGCATTGCCACTGTAAATCACATGTTAATGCTGCCAGTGCTCAAAGTATGCCTATATGCAGTGCTACCCTACTTCCAAACTGAAGAGGATGCCCAACAATATATTCCAGTATTGCCCAGCAATATATATTTTCATGCACTGCCACTGTAAACCAAGTTGAATGCAGGCAGTGCCCATATCTATCATAATTTCCACTGTAAAGCATTTCAACACTGCCATTGCCCAATATATGTCAACTTTGCCACTGTAAAAACACATTTTCGTGATGTTCATGCCAGTATCGAGTATGTGGATTGTCCAAACAATATGCCAACACTGCTCGACTTCCATGATGCTATTGGCCGCTATAAGCCACCTTTGCCCTGCTAAGCACATTTTAGGCTACCAAAGCAACAAATATACCAGCATTGAAATGTTAAACACATGTTCATGCTGCCAGTTTCTAGTACATGCCATCATTTCCCAGAAAAAACACATTTACATGCTACAGTGCCCAACAATATGTCTGCATTGCTTTGTAAAGTAAATTGTCGTGCTGCTGATGCTGCTCACTGCCAATAGTCTGCCCCATGTCACACTAATGCCCATGACATTTGCTTCCTCCACTGCCCCGCAAAAATGCACGTACACACACACTGACACATGCATATGGTCATTCAAACTCTGTTACACAAACATACATTTACACATCCAGTCAAACAATGTATTTTTTTTGCTAACAGTGTCCTGCCTCCATCCGAACTAGCTCACGTCATGGTGGCCGGTGGCAGCATGCAGGTGTGATTGGTCAGGTGGTGCCTCCCTTCACCCCTTTGTCATCATGCTTCTGAATCAGTCTGGGATTGGGGTCAGCATACTGACCCCAGGACTGAGGCAAGCAGGGGGTGGGAGGGATGAAAACCCTCGTTGTGTACTATGCACCCCCACTTGTTTGGAAGGTGAGTGTTGTAGCTGCATTGAAGCAGGCAGGGAAGTCTTCAGTAGTTAGAGTGAGATTAATGATGGTGGAGCGCTAGGAGCGGACGAGAGGTTGAAGTTCCACGATTCTTTGCAGTGCATCGGGATCCAGAGTGGCACGGAATAGATTGGCCACCCAGAACATGGCTGATAGTCTCGCTAGAGTGGTGGGGAGAATGGGACATGGGAAGATAACATGGATTTTTCTATCTAAAAACCGCAAAAGAATATTTTCTTGTCTCCTCTTCCCCATGAGGGTAGGGGTAGTAATGTCCATAGAGCTATCGCCTCTGGATTACACCAATTGAGGTTCACTTGCGTAAGGGCCGAGATTAGGTGCTTTCATATCTATTATTCAAGGTATATATGGGTGTTGGCATTTGTGTTAAAAAAGCAGGTTTTAAACAAACCAAAAACGAGTGGGATTGGGGTCTTCATGACGGCGGTCCTCAGTCTGTCCCTTTCTTTCTAAATCAGGGCCATCACCCCCAATGGTTCAACTATCACTCACAGTTTCTGAGATTTTGTAGTGTCCTGAGCATGTCTTGTTCTAGGTCTTTCTTGTCTGGTGTCTCAGTCATCAGTGCCTCACCTACCAGGTTCCACAACCCCGGTACCTTTAGATCATCAGACGGGGGTCAGGGGTCAGATACGTCAGACGGGGGTCAGGGGTCAGATACATCAGACAGGGGTCAGGTGTCAGATACATTAGACAGGGGCCAGATACATCAGACGGGGGCCAGGGGTCAGATACATCATTCGGGGGCCAGGGGTCAGATACATCAGACGGGGGCCAGGGGTCAGATACATCAGACGGGGGCCAGGGGTCAGATACATCAGACGGGGGTCAGGGGTCAGATACATCAGACAGGGGCCAGGGGTCAGATACATCAGACGGGGGCCAGGGGTCAGATACATCAGACGGGGGTCAGGGGTCAGATACATCAGACAGGGGCCAGATACATCAGACAGAGTAAGATCCGAGGCTATTTCACTGTTCTGCCCCTGAAGGTGGTGTTTCTTGAACTCATTCCAGAAGTAGTCGTTACTTCTGTTACACTCAGCGGGTGGCTATCTTAGGCCCTTCTTATTCTCCAGCAGGATGAACAGCTGGCCCCCAATCTTTGGACACCACTGACTCCAAGTCACTGCTGCATCGGCACTGGAATACCTGCCTGTCCCAGTTCTTAAATGGCCCATCGGTCCCTTCTTTCATCCTGGGGCTTCCTTTCCTTCTGTTGACCCACCTACCCTAGTGTTCTCTTCTAAGTCTTGTCTCTTTCTCCTCTCCTCCTGATTTCCCTCACTCAGCTCCATCCTTTCCTGTACCTCTGCAGTGCTATTCGACCACTTTCTCTTCATCCTCTCACTTACTGTTTCTCCTTGCACCCTGTCACTTTTTATTGGTCTTCCTCTTCTGTCTCATTTCCTTTCTCACCATGTTCTGACTTCTCCTTTGCATCCTCTTTCTGTAATCATTTCTCCCGATCTTCTCTCCCTCCTTTCTTTGTAGATATTTCTTCTCCCCCCACTCCTCCCTCTTTCTGCGCATCCTCTCCTTTCTATCTCTGTAGATGTTTCACTTCCTCCTTCTCTCTCTCTATGTAATTTCTGCTCACCTCCTCCCTCTCTCTGTAGATGTTTCTTCTCTTTCCCATCTCTCTTTATTTGTTTCCCCCCTAACCTTCTTCCTTGGTGTTCCTCCTTCGCCCCTCTCTCTTTCACCACTACATCTTTTCCCACTCTCTCCTTCAAGTTCCTCCCTCTCCTTTCTCTCTGCCTACCACCAATCTCCTAACTCTGCCCATGGCTTTATTTTACATTCCTCCAAGGGCTCATTAGCAGCTGGAAATCTTTTTTTATTGGTGGGGCACAGACAGCTCCCACGAACATGTGCGAGTGGCCAAAAGTAGCAAGTGAGCCCCAGTCAACCAATAGGAGTTTGGCGAGGAGGGGTGTCAAGTATTACTTCATTGAATGCAGAGCTCTGCTCTCTAGTAAACAGCATGGGGTCAGAAGGAGATTTTCCACTGAAAAGTGCAATTAATGTTAAACATAACAAGACAAACTATGCAGAGAAAACATACTATTTTGTAGGTTTTACTGAAAACAAAATTGGGTAATGCAAAGGAGTTTGTGTATTTCTGCTGTCATATAACAGGGAATATGGTGTATTGTGCAACTTGAATTTTAGTATTCTGCAAGGAAATGATACACAGAAAGTTAATCCAAATCACATGAGAAGTCTAGTATACTTATGAGCAGAATATCATATTGTGAATTCCAGTTTACCTACAACCATATGTTTGTGCAGACGTCAGCTCTTTGAAAGCAGGACTTTCCAGGTCCCATGACATTCACTCTGATCAATGCATACAAGATTTGAAGGCCCATTTGTGTTTACTCGACACAATAGCCCTGTTTTCATAATATGATAAAGCAAGACAAAATTAATTCCAGAATACAGGTTGTTTATGGTCTTATATTTTTAAGCTAATTTGGAAGTCAACCATGGGAAGTGATTACCATGAACAGACTCTTTAGAGTGACCACCAAGAGGTCAGAAGTCTCACTTGCTCTAGTTTATCTTGGTGACTCTCAACACCATCCCTAGACTTGGGGTCCTGGCTCTTGTCCCTGTCAACTCATCCTCGTAAATAAATGTGCAACGATCTCTCTCATGCCTAAGAGGAACTCTCCTGCATCATCTATTCTGTCCTCGGACCCTTGTTTTTCCATTGTTTCCAATTGAGCCTCTTCAATGCCTCGCCACTGGTTGCCTGTTCCCTCTCCTTTGCGCCTCTTCTTACTTGCTCCATAACTGCACCACCTCTGTTCTCACCACGGCTGTTCCTCCTCTTCAATCAGTTCACACTTTCTCCACCTCCTTTCTCGCTACTTTATCCCCTTCCTCCTTAAAACCATCTGCCTCATCTTTGCTGATATCCCCTCCTTCTTTCTCCACATTGCTATAACGTTCTCCCTCCGGATGTCCTTGCAAACCTCCTCCTTAATGACCCTCGCCAGCCCCATTTTAACACTCCTGCCTTCTTCCTCCTGATGTTCTTCCCAACCAATATATCACACTGAATGGCAAGACATTCTACAGCATCTGTGAAGTAACCACAAACACCCCTCTCTGACACAGAGAATTTAGCTCCTCAGTGTATTACTCGAGCGACATGCTCCATAATGTTAGGAGGAGCAACAACAAATTGTACCTACAACACAAAACCTCAAGGGGACACTTCTATCACACATTTTGAGAACGTGTAGAGACACATCAGTATCTATAGGGAATTGGATAAGGAGATGAGGTGGCCAGTGGAGGTGACCCTAACATGATCCCGCTCTGTGCCTGGATTGAAGTGGAAGTAACAAGTGGCATCACATTCCTGTTGACTTTAGACTGTATAATAGCAAAAAGAAATAATGCCATCCAGTGGGAAAGGGAAATACCTCAGAGCTATCAACGTGAAATCAAGGCATGGATAAGAAAAGCTACTTGATGAAGTAGTGTCTGACACAGAGGTTGCCCACAGAAATAACAACATCTGGAGAGTCTGGATTTGGGATTATCAGTAACGTAGTAGGTTGAGGGTACGTGTAGAGGAGAAAAGAGTAACCCGTCCATACCCCTCTCTTACAAAGGATTGTACAGAGACTTGGGAAAAGCGCACACATGCAACATCTATGGCCATGCAGTTTAGATGCAAGAAAACATGTGTAAGCGATACGGGGTGTCAAACTATAAAATTATATCGTGCCTCCTATTGCTATGAATATATGTATATTGGCCTACGCCAAGATGCTAACAAGCTGCTTATAAACTACATGTGAATAAACTCGCATTGCAAGGTCCTGACCTTAGAAACCATGTAAACTGTCATTTTGGGTCAAGCCGCCATTTTAGGTTTTCTTGCTCTATAAAGTCACCATGTGAGCTAAAATGGTAGCCTATGTTATTCAGAACAGAACTCGATTGTCATGACCTCTGTACAGCTAAAGTATAACTTGCCTGCAGGCCACTTGTTAGGGTCATGAGCTGAGACCTTGTCCTTCTGCTGACCTGTGTGCAATGGATTACCTGTATCACCGAAACTGATCTATAATTGAATGAGAACACCTGCTTAACTACATTGTATAAATTAAGTCCCGCATTGTAATGTTAGACCTAGAGCATACATTATCACCATTTCTTCTTGTTAATGTATAAACCTAAGATGAACTAGATTTGACCTGTCAAGGGACCCTAGAGCAGTAACTTATTTATGGAATGGTTAACCTGAAGAAAGGCTGGACAACAGGCTGGAGAAATGTATAAAAACCTGACTGTTTCAATGAATATTTCCACTCACTCAGCACACCTAACCACGCCGGAGTTCGCTGTGTTGTACTGAGGGTCGATAGCTATCTGAATTTTGTTCTGTTTTTTTGTAACTGGATTCAGTATAAAATAAAGTGCTTTGTATGTTCCTTTGTAACCTGTGTTTGGTGCGTTTCCTTTTTGGTTACCCTGCCTCATATTATTTCCTTGTTTTCACAGGAGAAGCAATCAGTGCAGGGGAAGGGAGTATTAGTGGATGTTCACTGTTCTTGTTAAGATTTCAGACATTGTTGCTATTGCAGTGAATTGATCGACATTAAAGGAATGCAGAAACAAATATTTTAATAAAAGCAGATTTCGACGTTTCGCTACCAGACATTCATTCCATTGGCAAAGTATGCTTGTATGGGCCACCAGAAGGGCAATGCCACCCATCCAGAGCCGGCAATGTCCCCTGACTGCACAGCCACCAGTCGCTTGCTTACTCCAGTCCAGACCCTCTTTTTGGCTCAAATTTCTAGAACAGTTGGCTCAATTGCGACCTAATCCCAGTGATTATGTTTTATAAACTTTTTATAGTGCTAAAACCTGAAGAGGTATCCAAGTGCTAGAATACTACCTTACAAGTAACCATTGATATATATTGGTTTGCAAAGTAAAAAGATTGGTTCTTCATTTTTTTTCCAGAAACGTCTATGTTTCTTTTCGGTTTTTGAGGCTTTCTGGAAGTGCTCCATGGTGTTTATGCTTTGACCGCAATGGTTCTGCCCTGGCACACTTTTACTGGAAGACATTCTTTCTTTGGATTCTGATCTCAGCACCCTACCTGGAACATAATGTTGTAACATGTTTTTCATTTTTTGTGGGTGCTAATTCATGTAACGCTAGATCTACTAGTGGAGACTGCTATAAACATAACTCGTTTCTTTATAAGCATCCAACGTACAATATTAACTTCTTTGGGGGAGTGTGTCACTGTCATAGCTTCTGAATTCTCTCCCGTCCCTTTAGAAATTCGGGGGTCTGTAGATAAACGATATTGTGATCATCCAAGACGGAGCCAATTCTGACCCTCGTCAGTGCCTCTGGTTTAGGTTCATTGCAGAACTATTGGTGTCAGCGGTAGGGTTTTAGGTAAAAAATTCAATTCCTGAGGTGTGTTTGCTTGCTGCTCCATCGATAACGCGTGGTCAAAAGCCGAACCTTAACACTTTTTGTCTTCCTGCAAATTGTCTGCAGGTGGTTGCTTTTCAAGGTAAACCATTGCACAGAGCGGCGAGGGGTTTGCAGGATCGCCATTTGTGAAGAAGGTCCACAAGAAAGCAGTTTTAAGAGATATTGTGCCCCTCCTAAACTGGTCCCCAGATGTCTCAAGACTGGAGAGCTCAGGGTCTTCATATTATGTAGAAATCAAGGACCAGAGAAAATATCCAGAATCTTGAAAGAGCATGGAGGAATTCAACCAGGAGCCATGTAAAGCATGTCCATCTGGCCTCTGAGAGAAGAGCAAGGAGCGTGAGAGTGCAGATCTGGGCCTGAGACCACACTTGTCCACCAAGACCACCTTCCGAAATTCCTTTTTGCTATGCAAATCACATTTCTGGATGGTGTTCTGTAGCCAGACCCTCCCATGAGTTCAGAGAAAGGGCGATTGCGTGTGCCAGCACTAATCTATGTGATCACTGCGCCGCTCGTAACTCCACTGACAAAAATGTCAATGACCATTACGGTGCAGTGCAGTGATCAGATAGACCACTGTATCCCGCATACCCCCCACCCCACCGGAGGGAAGTGTGCCGCCGACTTCCCTCGATCCCTGCGGCATCACTTCCCACCCACATACGTAGGTCGGCGCTGGCGCCGCAGGGTCCTTTTCTTTTTTTTAATTTACACTTTTGTGTCCCCTGCTCTTCATTTAATGGAAGCGGGGGACACCCCCGCAACCCCTGACCCGCATTGCCACGACTAAGAGGAGCGGGGTACAGCCCTGCAACCCCTGTTTCCCATAATCTCAGTAATGGGGGTCTCATTTTTTTAACGCTGTTTTAGTACAAAGCAACCTTATGAAGTCGCAGTTGTGGTACAATTCCTACCAGTACAATGAGAGCAACACTAAAGGGCAGCTGTGCTCAATGAATGCCTTGGGTTGGCAGACCCCTGATCGAGGGTAGCATCCTGGAAACAACTATTGTTTGGAGGATGCGAGGGGCCATCAGGCCCCTCGCATCCTTTACTTCTCAGTACAAAACTCGGACCAAGTGCCTTCAGTAGTGGGTTCGCCCCTTGCCCTTATGCGATGTTAACTTTGGTTGACTTTCGCGTAGATGGGACCACTGAGCAGGACACGGGGCATCCATTTTTGTACCCCCTTTCGACTCCATCTTGGTGACTAGGCCTCACTGCGATAGTACAAAAAACGCTTCTCCTCCCTTTCTCGCAGCGGCCAGGCGCGCAGGGCACATGGCCCACACCCTCGTTCTCACTTTGACTGGAAAACTCTGCGGTTCCATTCTCACGCTGAAGCCGGAGGTGCTTGCAACAAATAATAAATGTAACACATCACTCTTCCTCTGAGATCACTGTCCTGCATGTGAACCAGCATGAACTAAGCACATAGCTCGTTCATCTCCACAAACATGTCCTTGCCCCCGCACCTTCGCCAGTGGAAACTGCCATTGTGACCCTGTGTCCCTGCAAGATATTCCTTTCATGTGCCAGACCACTGACCACGCCATGATGGCCACCCAGCAGATCCCCAACTAACATTAGACCCCTGCTGCAGTATATCGTTGCCTACCACTAACAAATGCCACATACCAGAGATTCTTGTGAGCACAGACCCACACTTCAACCAGTGTATTAAGTCCCTTAATCTAAGGCCTGTATAATCCAATGTTATTGATAGTATAGATATATGTGTGACTTTTATAGAGACATGATAAACTACTGAAAGACTTTGAACAATTGTTATTTAGTGCATGCATTTTTGAGAATATATTATGTTAGCTTAGATAGTGACCACCCTGCTTCACAGCGACCTGACCTACACCCATTCGGAGCACAGATGTCTGACGTCCATCCTCCCGACAACCAAGCAACCAATCTGGAGGAAGAGATGCCACCCACACCTAAGGCACCACACGAACTGACCAATCCGGGACCAACGTAGTATCCTATGTTAGTTGCGTCACTTCACTTATAAAAATGTATTGTAACGTTAATTTTGTCAAAGCGCTCTCAGAGATCCTTTGTATGCTATTCATTAGATAAACCTTGCCTTGAACTCTCGCAGCCTGCTCTCTTTGCCTTATTCCCCGTCCGAGGTGTGTCTGTTTTATTCTTTTGCACGTGTAAAACGGGGAGGGCACAAACATTTGGTGACCCCCTGCGACGTGATTTGGAGAGGTGCCTCGAGGCCCGCACCCGGCGGGGAGATCCAGGACGCCCCCCAGAAAAACTATCGCCTCCGCGGCCGACCAGCCTGTGCGCACTACAAGAAAGGGTCAAGGGTTCCCGGTTGACGAATACCCGACTGAAAAGCTGCTCGCCGAGGCGGGCCATGGCTTGGTTGGGGTGCGGACCTGACTTGGGTCAGACCGTGAACGATGACCCTCAGAGTACCTGACTGAACACGTGAGTGCCGGTTGCGAAGGTTTCCAAGGAAGGGTAAGGGGGAAAATAAGGGAACAAGACAACAGGTGATAGTGGGTTATAGCCAAGAGTAGGGGCTGTGTGAGTGATGCTGAGACTTTTTCTGATCTGTCCTTTATATGGCCATTAGGTTTTGTGAAAAGTGAGAAGAAGAAGAGAAGAGGTATCCTAGCCCGAACGGGGTAGAAGGCGGCGCCGCGTAGCATTGTCTTGTCCAGTGCAGCTAAATAAGTGAAGATAAAGAGAAAATAGTAGGAGTCTCGTATATTGAGTAGACTCGGAGTAGATTATTTAGAATATTCTTTTTCCGTGTAAGCAAGAATTCTTGGGAAAGAGTAAGAGGGTGTAAGAGGTGGGGAGTGAATGAGAAGAGTAGGAAAAACGGGGAAGGGTAAAAGGATTTGGTAACGGGAACAAAGGGGAAATAAAGGCGCTCAGGTAGTGCATGTGCATGTTATGTGTTATATGTTTTTCGCTTTTTGTCCATTTTTTGTCGCATATGTCCAAATATTATAAGTAATCTGTTGGTAAGGGGTATACATGCGAAAGTGAACTGTTGAAATTGGAAATGCAATAATTACAAAGGTAACATTGAATATTGATGCACAATAACTGCCAATAATTGAGAAACGCTTGACATATTGTTGATCTATACAAGGGGACAGGTGGTTGGAGGGTGTGATTAGAGGGAGGCTCAGGTGCAAGCGCACATACAAGTGAGGGGAGAAACATCATCATGGGGGGAATAACACCGTTAGCTCATATTTGCCAGCACCTCCCACTATATAGGGATAGGATACAAAAATACCACGATCAGTGGGTGACGGAGATAAAAGGGGACATCGTGACACCAATTTGGCCAGAGGGAGGATCGTTTGACAAAAGGGTGTTAGATTTAGTGCCCACGCACTTATTGGCGAGATATAAGGGGAAACAGTTGCAGAACAGAAGGGAAGTATTGGACCTGTGGTGAATGTTCGAGGAAATTGCCCCCACAGCAGAGGTAAGTACAGAAAAAAACAATCGAAAAACAGAAAAAGCAGGAAGAGGTAAGCGGAACGCCAAAGGGTGAGTGCACAACGACCACAGCTGAGAATGACACAACCAAAATATACCCTTAATGACAAGACCAGCAGTAGGATACAGTGAGCCTCTGTAAATACCGGCATGCCCCACCCCCACTCCCTCAAATGGAGCAATAGCCACAGCACCACCGCCATATGACAAAGGAGGCCTTTATGGCCCAAAGAGTGCGCCCCCTGTAAATTTAGCGCGATTAACCGGAGATTTAGATCGCCAGCTAGCGCATGCACAAATGGAAATAACACACCTGAGAGCACTGTGTGACAAGGGCCAAATGCTGCCGGGGGTAGGGGAAGTACCACCGTTGTCCTTAGCAGATCTCACTCCCCCGCTAAGTGCAACAGGGGAATTAGCCCCAGCGACGCCCGAGCCAGCACAGTCCGTACTTTCTCAGGGAACACCTACATCACAAGGGCAAGAAAAAGAATGGCTATCAGGAGAGTTCCTGTTCCATCTGAATGATAAACCAGTGAGAATTATACGCCCAGCCACCCCAGAAAGCCAGCGCGGAGAAGGACAAGAGGAGAATGGCGAGCAAGAGGAGGAAGTAGAGGAGGTGTGGAGCGATCTAGACGAATACGAGGAAGGAGTGGCAGCTGTAGGATCCCCACTGCCACATCATTTCGATGACATGGATCCACGATCACCCCCACGATGGCAGGGTAGATTAAGGGAGCGAGTAGGGAATATGCTGGTAAGTAAGATGAAGAGAGGGACAGTAAGTAAAACAGGGAAGAAGAATAAGTTGCAGATGCCGTTGATACATAAGGGAGCAGGTAGGCCACACTATATTCCGTGGGCCCAAATGGACAAAAACAACCTGTTGAAACTCCTCCCCCCACTTGCGGGAGGGGCAGGGAAATGGATACATGCGTTCCAGCAGAACACGGCAGGAGTACCGTTGTCGATAGGCGATGTAAAAAGTTTGCTAGTGTCCGCCGTTGGTGATCAAGCAGACACGGTGTGGGAAAAGGCGGGATTTCCGGGAGTAACAATGAGAATGAGTTGTGACCGCCACGATGGATCGCCCTTCAACAATGTTCGAGCACAAGTATGGGATGCATTGCAGCGCACATTTCCAGACATTCCATATTTACATTTAGTAATGCAATGTACGATGTAGTAGAACGAGGATCCTACGCAATTCATATTGCGGGTGCAAGACTTGTGGAGAAGCGAAACTGGTACGGCGTGGAACCAATCCACCGCCTTGTTCTATTTTATCATCAAGAAAGGGCTCCGAAGGAGGTACAGAAGTCCTTGGACAAAATCGCTGGGATAGAAGCCAAGGGTTGGCCTGAAATTCAGAGTATAATTGTGCACCACTGTAGGAGGATCAAAGAGAGAGAAAAGGAGATAGCACAAAAAAGGTTGCCAGACGAAGCGAAACTGGTGCAGAACAAATTAGTGAAGGTCGCCGCCATAAACGCCAACGTAACCACTGATAGAGAGAACGAGGGGGATGAAAGTGCGGGAAACAGACCAGTTGGGATAGCAGCGCTGTGGGCGGCAGGAGAACAAGGACCGTGGAACGGAGAAGAGCCGCACAGAGGACCACAGTGGCAAGAAAGACCGGCAAGAAGAAGAGGTGGGTACCGTGGCCAGAGAGGGGGGTTCAGAGGTATGGGGAATAGAGGGTTCGGTGTGCAAGGGATGAGAGGGGGACAGCAAGGGTCATGTTGGAATTGTGGGAGATGGGGACATTATTCAAGAGATTACAGAATGCGGCCTTCAGGGTATTTTCAAGGGCAACCACCTGTGGACAATGAACAGGTACGGGGATGCCCACACCCAGGTAGCCCCTATGGATTACCAATGGGAGGGGGAAGACCACAGGACCAGTGCTGTAACGAACCCCAAATGCAACAAAGACAGCCACCCCACAACCACATCACAGTGCATCACAGCCCATGGCAAGACAAAACACTGTAGGGAACGCCAGCAATAACAGTTTCGCAACAGCTGCAAACGGTGCACCTGCACCATTCCGTGGCGTAAAAGTAGTTGGAGATAATGTCTTTTCAGTGCCAGGACAAGAAAGGTACGCAGATTAGGACAGCCCACAGGGAGCACTTGCGTGTCCAGTCCTATCCACCACCCTACATGCAGAAGAGGAACCACTAGTGGGGACAGAGATATGAAACAAAAAGGGCCTCATTACAACCCAGGCGTTAAGGGTTTAACGGCGCTGTCGGCGCCGTTAACCCTTAACGCCTGATTACCACACCTGATTTTAGCAGGCGTTAAAATGAAAGGCGCTAACCCGCCTTGGTGCTAATTACGGCACCGTAATTTACGGTGCCGTAATTAGCGCCTTCCCCACTCCCATTATGCCCTATGGGGCAAAAATGGGAATGGGGAAGGGTAAATGGGGAATGGGGATTTACCGCACCACTCACCTTGGAATGGGGAGGTAAATCCGCCATCCACCATGGTGTAAATGGAGTTTACACCATGGTGGTAAAGTAGGGAACTTACCGCCTGGGTTGTTATGAGGCCCAAACAGTTTATCTTTATGGTAGACTCAGGAGCTGAAAAATCATGTCTTATGGAAGGGCGGTTTCCGGCAGGAATTTGGAAACGCAGGGGTTCTCTGGGGCAATTTTAAAAGTTCCTTACACCAAAGATCTTGATATAACGGTGGGGGGGAAAACAGTGTGTGCACCCTTACTGTACCACCAAGACGCGCCAATCAACTTGCTGGGTAGAGATTTGCTAAGTAAATTGAACATGACAATTTCATTTACAGAGCGGGAATAGTGTGTTCCACCCCAGGAGTATGCCCAGTACGAGCAATGTTGATGATTAGTACAATGATGAATGAAGTTGGAGTGCAAGGGATATCCATTGACATAGACATGTTTATCTATGGCATCAAAGTGTTAGCCCGAGTAGTACCTGAGATAACGAGTAAAGAATGGAGGACACCATCAGACTTTATATTCCGCCCAATTGCAAACACAGATGTCGTGCCAGGCTCGATAATGTCCATAGACATCGTGGCAGTTCAGGTATCGAGTAAACGTATTGTGGTCATAGGCTTGGACACGCATGGGTGCGAGTGGAGAACTGTGTTATGCATAGATCCGAATATAATGCTAAGAGACATAACTGAAGAATTATTTACTGATAACGAACACGATGGAGAGATAATAATGGAAATAAGCATACCAAGTGACATCATGATCCAGTACAGGGAGGTCCATAAACCAATTATGGCTGGTGTTAATGCCCCACCGACAATATTTGAGGAAGACATGGCAAAAGTGGCACCAGAAATTTGGACTACAGGCCCCCATGATGTAGGGTTATTACATGAAGTGACACCAATAAAGATAAAACTCAAACCAGGTGCCATACCGCCAAGAGTGAAAAAATACCTGATATCCAGAGAAGCAGAAAAAGGGATTAGGGAGACAATAAATGCATTCCTGAACCAAGGTATCATAGTGCCATCAAACTCCCCGTGTAACACGACTATCTTCCTGATCAAAAAAGCAAAAGGAGGGGTGTGGAGGATGATCCAAGATCTCCACCCACTCAATGACATCATTCAAAAAGAGTTCCCGTTAGTGCCTAACCCGGCATGAATACTGTGCAGTATACCCAAAGAATCTACATGTTTCACTGTGGTTGACTTGAAGAATGCTTTCTTCTCCATACCACTTGACCCACAAGGGTATTGCGAAAGCCCCAGCATTTTTAACAGAGTACTACGTGAAGATATTGGAAACATAGATGTAGAGAGCACCATTATACAATACGTAGACGATTTACTCGTCTGCAGCAAAACAGAAGAAAAATGCAGAGAAGACTCCATAATGCTATTAAACGTGTTAGCTACCAAGGAGTACAAGGTGGATAAAGGGAAACTACAATACTGTCTTGCCGAAGTTGTATACCTCGGACAGTTAATATCAAAAGATGGAAAACGAATACTCCCAGACAAGGCAGCTGCTATACGTAACATAATCATACCAAAAACCATGAAGGACATGCACAAATTTCTTGGCATATGTAACTATTGCCGAGCATGGATCTTTGATTACGAAGCATACACACGCCCATTACTGCAAGCATTAAAAGAAGCACAGAAGACTAGCGCCCCAATAAAATGTACACATGACATGATGACTCAGTACTTCAGACTAAAAGCCCTTATTGCAGATGCCCCAGTCCTCGCGAACCCAGATTATGAGAGGGAATTTTTCTTGTTCTCGCACTGCAATGAAACACTGATGACAGCAGTGCTGACACAAAAAACATCATTAGGCCACAAACCATTGGCATATTACAGCGGAACACTAGATGCAGTGATGCAAGGTCACTTCGCGTGCGAACAGGCCCTCGCAGCTGCGGCCTTCGCCATTGAAAAGAGTGCCACAATTGTGATGGGATGTTCAGTAACATTATATGCAGAGCATTCATTATTTGCGATTCTTGAGCGGTCAAAATCAACATTAACAACACAGAGAGCAACCGCATACGAGATAATAATTTCAAGCCCCAATGTGCATGTGGTCAGGTGTAAAACAGTAAACCCAGCAACATTCATTACAGAGCCATGTACAATGGAGGACATGCAGGAACACAACTGTGCAACCTATGAGGGGGAGGGCGAAGATATTCCCAAAGCAAGTGAAAACGCCCTGAAGGAAGGAGAAGTATATTTCATAGATGGGTCATCATCAATAAACCCAAAAACAGGGGAGAAGCATGTAGGGATGGCAGTAGTACGTATGGAGGAAGATAGCTATGAAACAATTGTCCAAAAGTGCCTCCCTTCCCATTATTCCGCACAAGCGGCTGAACTAACTGCATTGATTGAAGCATTACGCACAGCCAAAGGGGGCACAGTGACTATATAATCAGATTCAGCATATGCAACTACCACAGTCCATTCAGGACTACTCCGCTGGCATAGAAGGGGGTTCAGAAGAGCAGATGGCTCCCCAGTACAACACGCCGCGCTATTGAATGAATTGATAGATGCATTAGCGGAGCCATCAGTAGTGGCAGTGGTGAAATGCCAAGCCCATACCAACAGCACAGATGCGATCTCATTGGGAAACGCGGCAGCCGACACGGCAGCGAAGGAGGCCTCGTATTTCAATATAACACCAGCACCCGAATGCATTGTAAAGGCAGCCACTGCAGAGCCACTAGAAGAAGCTTATAGTAACACACCCATAGCACAGCTAATAGAGCTACAGAGGAGAGCACCACCGGAGGAGCAAGAGTTGTGGAGCAAGCGGGGGTGCAAACAATCAACCACAGACCTCATTTGGAGACAGGAGACAACGGGAAAGGTAGTGATGCCGGTAGAATTACTAGAAGTAGCATTCCAACAGCTGCACTTCCCAGCCCATGTAGCGAAACAACATATCGCCGCAGACATCCAGGAACATTGGTTTGTCCCCAACCTACAGGAACACTTGTCAAAATTTGTCATAGAGTTTACAACATGTCAAACATACAATTCAGGGATGACATTGAGGACATTGCGAGGCACTTTGCCACGACCGGCAGGGCCATTCAGGGAACTCCACATAGACTACGCCGACATGGGAGAGAGATGTAATGGAGCAAGGTATCTAATTGTGGTGGTATGTCCCTTTTCAAGGTGAGTGGAGGCGGGTCCATGTCCCCACCCAGACGCGAAGTGTGCAGCGAAATTTCTAGTGGAGAAGTGTTTTCCCGGTGGGGAATAGGTGATGTGATACGGTCAGACAACGGCACACACTTTGTGAATGACTTCTTCAAGGAAGTGACGTCACTCTTGGGGGTAAAGCACAAACTGTGTTCCATTTATCATCCAATGGCCAATGAGATGGTAGAAAGGATCAACGGCCTGCTCAAGAGTAAATTATCGAAGTTGTGTAATACATTAAAGAAAAACTGGGTATATTGCCTGCCCCTAGCACTGTTCCAACTCAGAACGCAACCATGCAAGGACCACCATCTGAGCCCCCATGAAATTGTGACTGGGAGGCGAATACACACACCACTCTCCCCGATTAGGAGAGCATCAGACACACACAGGGCTGCCACAGTGCTGGGGGAAGAGTTTAAGGAATACTTAACTCAGCTGACGCGCGAGTACACAGCATAGCGTGACAAATAGCACTGCCTTTTACTGAAAATGTGGCAACTGACACTACCACACCGGCTGCAGAGAGCCCAAGTAGGCCACTGATGCCAGGGGCACAGGTATAGATGAGAAGTTTTGTGAGGAGATGGAATTCACCGAGGTTTCATGGCCCCTACAAAGTTATCCATAGTACGCCCACTGCAGTGAAAGTTAAGGGACTGAAATATTGGGTGCACCTCTCAGATGTGAGGAGGGCACGCGATAGTGCACTCCCTCACAGTGAACAGGAATGTGCAAGTGGTACTACAAATGAGGCTGAGAAACAAAGACAATGGCCCTCATTACGACCCTGGCGGAAATCGCGGTGCAAAATGCACCATGGAGCACGGCGGAAAGCTGCCGATAGCGCCATGGGGGTTGGCGGATTTTCCGCCCCATTCCGACCTTGGCGGGGCGGTAAATCCCCATCCCCCATTTTACCCTTCCCCATTCCCATTTTTGCCCCATAGGGTATAATGGGAGTGGGGAAGGCGTTAATTACGCCACCGTAAAATACGGTGGCGTAATTAACAACAAGGTCCCGTAGCGCCATGGATTTCTCCGCCCGGAAAAATCCAGGCGGAAAACACTCCATGGCGCTACGGGAACTCGTAGTAGGGCGGACGGGTCCGCCGCGAATAACGCTGGCGTAAACCCACTCCGCCAGGGTCGTAATGAGGCCCAATGTGATTTAATGTAAAGAAGAAAAAAAAACTGTAAAGGGTGAAAGTAATGATGCGCCCTCTGATTTGCCATGCCCCATGTCCGTATCCTTCTTCCTTTCATTCTCTTTTCATCAATATATCTCATTCTCCAGCTATAAAATGCCTAAAACAGTGGATATAATTGAAACGAATGTATAACAAAAACAAATAAAATAAACAAGCAATAGTAAACGCAAGTAATGAGTAAACATGAAATGTAAATATATATATATGTACATATTCTGGTGACTTAACAAATTTGTATCGCCCCTCCAGGTAACAAATGGCCCAACGAAGCGCAATCATGGAGAATACATTAATGTTAGATAGTAATAGGGACGCCATTAGGGCTAAAAGGTTTAGCAATGTTGAATGCGTTTTGAAATGTGCTGCAGTTTTGTTTTCAGTGATGTTGTTTTTCATGGCCTGGTACTATACTTATCTCTGGTTAATGACATGCACAAAGGGGGGAGCGGGGCTAATATGATACGAGAAGGTTCCAACCTAATATGGACTGGAGTAAAGACAATGTGGGGAGAAACATATAACATTGGTATTAACGGTACAAATGTAACGCAACCTTCAGAACACGCCGCTGCAGGTCCAACAATTGTCTCCTCGTCACATCCTGGCATAAAAATGAGTAATGATTATGAATCGAATGAATATGATGGCGACTATTATTGGCCGAGCAACCTAGCCAACACAAGAAAGCATGCACAGACAGCCATAGAACCTACCTCATATTACGCTGCTGCTACTAATAAGTATACACATGCCATTTTCAACAGCCTGGGCTGGAATGTTCCCAATACATTACCAAAAAGTGAGAAGCTACAAGGAGGGAGGGAGAAGGAAAAGGGGGGCGGGAGGGAAAAGATACGACATTTATCATGACCTGGGGTTAGATGAAATAGAAGACCCCTGCCACCCTGATCAATCTAACAAATGGTATTCAGACATGAGTGCTACGGCAAAGCAAGCAACAAATGAAAGCTGCTATGTCTGTTCACTCATACCACATGCATCAGGGACACCCAAAATGTTGGTACCCCAGGAAGTGCCCTTGTCGGGGGCTCAATGTTTGATTCACTTAGTTCATGGGTGCACAACATACGGCCCGCGGGCCAGTTGCGGCCCGCCATGCCGTTTTGTCCAGCCCGCGAGGCACAAAGACTTTCCTAATGGAGGGCGGCCCGCAAGCAGCATCGGCCGCCCTCCATTAGGAAAGTCTTTGTTGTCTTTCGGGCCGGACAAAACACTGGCCCTCATTGGTTCAGTGCACACGAGCCACGCAGCTCCTATGAGCCACGTAGTGCGTGTGTGCTGCACCAATGGAGTGCCAGCACTATGGCTGGCGTGGCCAGTAAGGCTTGATGCTGGAAGGCATTTCAGCCTTGCTTGCCATGCCAGCCGTAGTGCCAGAAGCCTCGCCAGCGTTCCAGCACGTCTGGGTAAGTACATGGTGGGGGGGGCTGTATGTTTGTGTGTGTCTGTCTCGGGTCCGTCCTGACTGTGTTTTTTGTTTTTGTATGTATGTTGAGATGCGGAGGTGGGGGGGTGTGTCGGGTGTGTATGGGTGTGTTTGTATTTGTATGTCTGCAGTGTATGTTGAGATGCAGGGGTGGTGGGTGTGTCGGGTCTGCTTGAATGTGTTTGTGTGCAAGTGCAGTGTGTGTTGAGATGCGGAGGGGGTGTGTGTGTCGGGTCTGCCTGAATGTGTTTGTGTGCAAGTGGATTGTGTGTTGAGATGCGGAGTGGGGGGTGAGGGGGTCTGCCTGAATGTTTGTGTGCAAGTTCAGTGTATGTTGAGATGCGGGGGTGGGGTGTGTGTCGGGTCTGCTTGAATGTGTTTGTGTGCAAGTGGATTGTGTATTGAGATGCGGAAGGGGGGGGTCGGGTCTGCCTGAATGTGTTTGTGTGCAAGTTCAGTGTATGTTGAGATGCGGGGGTGGGGTGTGTGTCGGGTCTGCTTGAATGTGTTTGTGTGCAAGTGCAGTGTGTGTTGAGATGCGGAGGGGGTGTGGGGGTCGGGTCTGCCTGAATGTGTTTGTGTGCAAGTTCAGTGTATGTTGAGATGCGGGGGTTGGGTGTGTGTCGGGTCTGCTTGAATGTGTTGGTGTGCAAGTGAAGTGTATGTTGAGATGCTTGGGGGGGGGGTTGGAGGGTTCGGGTCTGCCTGAATGTTTGTTGTTGTTGTGTGCACGTTCAGTGTATGTTGAGATGTGGGGGTGGGGGGTCCGGGTCTGTATGCATGCATGCTTGTGAGTTTGTTTGGTGAGTTGGGGGGTGGGAGGTTCAGGTCTGTATGGAGGCATGGTGTATACTTGTGAGTTTGTATGATGAGTTGGGGGTGGGGTCTGTATGGGTGCATGGTGTATACTTGTGAGTTTGTATGGTGAGTTGGGGGTGGGGGGGTTCGGGTCTGTATGGGTGCATGGTGTATGCTTGTGGGTTTGTGTGCTGAGTTGGGGGTGGGGGGTTCGGGTCTGTATGGGTGCATGGTGTATGCTTGTGGGTTTGTGTGCTGAGTTGGGGGTGGGGGTTCGGGTCTGTATGGGTGCATGGTGTATGCTTGTTAGTTTGTATGCAGGGGTGGGGGCGTTGGGGTCTGTATGAGCATGTATGCATGGTGCATGCTTGGTGGCATGGGGCATAGTGTTTGCTTGAGGGGTGGGTGTCTTGGGGCATAGTGTTTGCATGAGGGGTGGGTGTCTTGGGGCATAGTGTTTGCATGAGGGGTGGGTGTCATGGGGCATAGTGTTTGCATGAGGGGTGGGTGTCATGGGGCATAGTGTTTGCATGAGGGGTGGGTGTCATGGGGCATAGTGTTTGCATGAGGGGTGGGTGTCTTGGGGCATAGTGTTTGCATGAGGGGTGGGTCTCTTGGGGCATAGTGTTTGCATGAGGGGTGGGTGTCATGGGGCATAGTGTTTGGTTGGGGAGTGGGGGCCATGGGACATAGTGTTTGCATGAGGGGTGGGTGTCATGGAGCATAGTGTTTGCATGAGAGGTGGGTGTCATGGGGCATAGTGTTTGCATGAGGAGTGGGTGTCTTGGGGCATAGTGTTTGCATGAGGGGTGGGTGTCATGGGGCATAGTGTTTGGTCGGGGAGTGGGGGCTATGGGGCATAGTGTTTGCTTGAGGGGTGGGTGTCTTGGGGCATAGTGTTTGCATGAGGGGTAGGTGTCATGGGGCATAGTGTTTGGTTGGGGAGTGGGGGCCATGGGACATTGCATGAGGGGTGGGGGCCATGGGGCATAGTGTTTGGTTGGGGAGTGGGGGCCATGGGGCATAGTGTTTGGGTGGGGAGTGGGGGCCATGGGGCATAGTGTTTGCATGAGGGGTGGGTGTCATTGGGCATAGTGTTTGCTTGAGGGGGTGTCATGGGGCAAAGTGTTTGCTTGAGGGGGGTGTCTTGGGGCATAGTGTTTGCATGAGGGGTGGGGGCCATGGGGCATAGTGTTTGGTTGGGGAGTGGGGGCCATGGGGCATAGTGTTTGCTTGAGGGGTGGGGGCCTTGGGGCATAGTGTTTGCATGAGGGGTGGGAGCCATGGGGCATAGTGTTTAATAAAAATTAGGGGTTGAAAAAGCCTCCTGCCACGCCACGCCACGCCAACCGCCCCACCCACATTTACTTTTCGGCCCACTATAGCCATCATGTAGGGTACTTTCGGCCCTCTGTCAAAATCAGTTGTGCACCCCTGACTTAGTTCTATGCAGGATAAAAAGCACCTTGCAGGCACACACCGTCAGCCTAGAAAGACTGGAGAGTGAGAGAACATGCAGAAGCCGGCGTCAAGGAGTAAGTAATCTGCCTCAGAGAGCCATTTCTTTTCATAAAAGGGATGAGGTATGCAGAAAACAAATGGCACAATGAAACTATTGAATGCAAAGCAGAAGCACTCCGGGGACTAGCTGAGGACGCGTTCCAATGGATAAAGGGAGTGCGCACCCCCATCTGGTCACAGCACGTCACTAAGCTAACATGGATTACAGCACTGGAAAAGCCTATAAAAACACAAAAAGAAATACCACACGAACTGTGCTTCCATGGAGAAGGAAAAGTGAACATGGGGGAAGCAAGCAGATGCAACAAGACAGTAATAATACCTGACATGAAGAAAGGCACCTCGGCCCTCATGGATATGTACTGGGTTTGTGGCAAACAAGCCTACCTGCATCTACCTGCATCCTGGAAAGGTACTTGCGCCTTAGCCACTCTCCATACAGCCCTGATGGTAATACCAGAAAGCCATATCCAAGGAGCGGCAGGAGAATCGGCTTGCAGATCAGCAGCAGGAGATTCGGCTGGCAGATCGGCAGCAGGGCAATCGGCTGATCCATCGACAGCGCCCCAACAAGTAAACACAGAACTTCCAGCCTATGAACTGTTGTCAGAATACGAGTTGACAACAAAGCTATCACGAAGTAAAAGATCATCCAACTATATTTCATGCGAATCTTCAAAACTGCTTGCTGAGATCCCACAAAAGTACAAGCTTTTCTCATCTGCAGAGATATTCTTCGCATCGGTCCTAACTTCAGGGCTGCAAGCACGAGCGAACGCCAAATGGTTACAAATAGTGCGCTGGGAGCTTATCCAACTGGCCAACGACACTGAAGAAGGATTCAACGTTATAAAAATAGAGCTCGATGCCTTGCGCCTAATGACAATGCAAAACCGATATGTTCTAGATCTCCTCACGGCGATGGACGGTGGTGTTTGCCGAAAAATCGGGGGGCCTGTTGCACATTTGTGCCATGCGGAGATGCAGATAACGGGACACTCTCACATGTGATAACAGCAGTCCACAATCTAGGGGAGAAGATGAGAACAGAGGGTGGAGCAGACGAAAGCACATGGTTTGACAACTTGTTCAGCTGGATACCATCATGGGTAAATGTGATGATGAAAATACTCGTCCCTATCATCGTCTTTGTGTTACTATTCTTCTGCGTGTGCCAATTAGGACTACGGTGTTGTGCAAAAAACACGCCTACCTCAACTATGATGATGGTAACAATGGGCCAACCGACAACGGTAGCAACTATGATAGATGCACAAATACAAACAGGGGAAGATAACACTCCAAAGTACAGGATGACTGCCACTTACAGACAATATGGGGACAGGGTCGATAATTTATACCAGACCACAATCAAGGAACCAACAGAATTGCAATGGTATAACGAGGTATGGGTAGACCTGACGGGGATGGTGGGATATACTTAACATAGTAAACAAGAGTCAAGTCAGTGGAAACCAAAAGATTAATTCACTTCAAGGACATCGTCCTACCGTTAAAGAGATAGAAACAGCACTGCTGGTCATAAATCAGATCACCATACGTCAATCAACACATGATAAAAGATAACATGTTTATTACATTTCTTATAAATTTATTTCAAAAAGTTTAAAAAGGGATTAAATAGTCTACAATACTTGTGCAATACACGAAATTGTATTGTACAATTAAAGAGATAAAGAAATAAAGTGCATATTGCGGTAAAGTGCTAGTGCCAATTGTGAACCTCGAGGTGATATCAACAGGAAATAAATCAATCGTAATAAATCCCGATGATAAACACAAGGATGACTCGAGGGTATCCCTAGATGAGTGAAGGGGATCACTCGACCGGGGAAACCCAGAGTGACCCAGAAATAATTGGAATGTGTAAATAGCAAATGTCTATTAATAACACATTCCACACAATGCAAAGAGTCAAAATCGGATCGATTATAATAATCAGAAAACAAGAGGACCAATAGCTAGAAAAAACTCAATACCAGAGTAAAAACACATCTAAAACATATACACATAGTAATACAAGTTAGGGATGCTATGTGTCAACTACTACAATGTCATGCAAAAGGTGGTTAATAATAAAGAAAGCATGGCATTATTCAAAGTTTGTAGTTTCGATGGAAGAAATACATCTTGCAGAACAAAGCAGATGAAATCCATCTTCATCAGGACAAAGCATTCCCATAAATTGGATCTTTTCAGGGTCATTCATCATCATCTTAATGAACGTACTCAGATTAAGGTGAAAACATTCATATATGTAATAGGACACGACGAGAAGTTGGTCCCTGTAGAAAAAATATATGTTAGAAAAAGAAAACAATACCGTAAAGAACAAAGGTTAAAATAGTTAAAAATATGGTGATCCGAACAAATAAACAGACAGGGCTGTAACCATAGACCGTAGGTTAAGACATGTCGAGTGATATGAGGGGAGAAAAAGTAATTACCATAATCTCTACACAGGAGGGGGCTGGTCCCAAAAGCCTGTCAATAAGTCCAGGAAATAACGGCTCAGCCACACCAAAGGAAGATCTCAAGAAAAATCAGATCTGTAAGGCAAGGTGTCAAAACAAAACTTAAGTAGTGGATTGCCATATATCTAAATGGTCAAAACATGATTCCAGAGTTAACAAAAAATCCAATACTCTAAGAAGAGTCAATTTAACCAAAGAACAAAAAATTAGAGTTAAGGATAAACCTGTGCGTACACATGAATATTAAAGGCTATAGACAAAAGTAAATAAGTAAATGAATGGATAGTAAATAAACAAATTAAACGCTCCTGCTTCAGTGAGTCAAGGAAGGAAAAAAGTTGTTTAAAATGAAATCCCAATGGATAGGAGAGCACACAACTCATTCTGAATATGGCCAATCATACACATGATGGTGATTAACGCTTAAAGATATAGCGTTCAATAGCTTACAATGACAGAAGTCTCTGTCTGGAGTAAGGCTGCAATAGAGGTTCTAATTAAGTCAATCCGTGTCGAATAGATGGACAACATATCTGGAGTTCCCAAACATCTGCAGTACGACCTAATGCACACAAATAGATGGGACAAACAACAGCCCATAATGTATACACATGCAATGAATGATGCAAGTGTAACCCGACGATTCTAGCAAGGAAAGGGCATGCACATAATGAATTAAAAAATAATAAAGAAAACTATGTCAGAGCCGCTGGCACGCCAGATGCTGTAAATGGGCACATCAGTATAAAGTTAACAATAATGTGATGCACATGCGAACTAAACGCATGCATTAAGTACAGGCTAATAATGGCCAGGGATCATGGTCCCAAAGCGACCAAACGAAACCTGATGGTGGACAGCATAAATCCCAGGGTCGAGAAACTCCATTCGCGCCAAAATGCGCAACGGACAAAGGATAGAGTTCTGATAAGAATTGTCCCCGGCTTACCTGGACATGCAGGAACGAGCGCCGACTCGACTCGCGCATGAGAAAACCGGAAGTGCCGTACTCGCGTCTGTGCGGTGATTCTCGCTCTAAATGTACATTATAGACGTATAGCACGTAACCTAGGATACGACAATTCTTATCAGAACTCTATCCTTTGTCCGTTGCGCATTTTGGCGTGAAGGGAGTTTCTCCACCCTGGGATTTATGCTGTCCACCATCGGGTTTCGTTTAGTCGCTTTGGGACCATGATCCCTGGCCATTATTAGCCTGTACTTAATGCATGCGTTTAGTTCGCATGTGCATCACATTATTGTTAACTTTATACTGATGTGCCCATTTACAGCATCTGGCGTGCCAGCGGCTCTGACATAGTTTTCTTTATTATTTTTTAATTCATTATCTGCATGCCGTTTCCTTGCTAGAATCTTCCGGTTACACTTGCATCATTCATTGCATGTGTATACATTATGGGCTGTTGTTTGTCCCATCTATTTGTGTGCATTAGGTCGTACTGCAGATGTTTGGGAACTCCAGATATGTTGTCCATCTATTCGACACGGATTGACTTAATTAGAACCTCTATTGCAGCCTTACTCCCGACAGAGACTTCGGCATTGTAAGCTATTGAACGCTATATCTTTAAGCGTTAATCGCCATCATGTGTATCATTGGCCATATTCAGAGGTGAGTTGTGTGCTCTCCTATCCATTGGGATTTCATTTCAAACGACTTTTTTCCTTCCTTGACTCACTGAAGCAGGAGCGTTTAATTTGTTTATTTACTATCCATTCATTTACTTATTTACTTTTGTCTATAGCCTTTAATATTCATGTGTACGCACAGGTTTATCCTTAACTCTAATTTTTTGTTCTTTGGTTAAATTGACTCTTCTTAGAGTATTGGATTTTTTGTTAACTCTGGAATCATGTTTTGACCATTTAGATATATGGCAATCCACTACTTAAGTTTTGTTTTGACACCTTGCCTTACAGATCTGATTTTTCTTGAGATCTTCCTTTGGTGTGGCTGAGCCGTTATTTCCTGGACTTATTGACAGGCTTTTGGGACCAGCCCCCTCCTGTGTAGAGATTATGGTAATTACTTTTTCTCCCCTCATATCACTCGACATGTCTTAACCTACGGTCTATGGTTACAGCCCTGTCTGTTTATTTGTTCGGATCACCATATTTTTAACTATTTTAACCTTTGTTCTTTACGGTATTGTTTTCTTTTTCTAACATATATTTTTTTCTACAGGGACCAACTTCTCGTCGTGTCCTATTACATATATGAATGTTTTCACCTTAATCTGAGTACGTTCATTAAGATGATGATGAATGACCCTGAAAAGATCCAATTTATGGGAATGCTTTGTCCTGATGAAGATGGATTTCATCTGCTTTGTTCCGCAAGATGTATTTCTTCCATCGAAACTACAAACTTTGAATAATGCCATGCTTTCTTTATTATTAACCACCTTTTGCATGACATTGTAGAAGTTGACACATAGCATCCCTAACTTGTATTACTATGTCTATATGTTTTAGATGTGTTTTTACTTTGGTATTGAGTTTTTTCTAGCTATTGGTCCTCTTGTTTTCTGATTATTATAATCGATCCGATTTTGACTCTTTGCATTGTGTGGAATGTGTTATTAATAGACATTTGCTATTTACACATTCCAATTATTTCTGGGTCACTGTGGGTTTCCCCGGTCGAGTGATCCCCTTCACTCATCTAGGGATACCCTCGAGTCATCCTTGTGTTTATCATCGGGATTTATTACGATCGATTTATTTCCCATTGATATCACCTCGAGGTTCACAATTGGCACTGGCACTTTACCGCAATATGCACTTTATTTCTTTATCTCTTTAATTGTACAATACAATTTCGTGTATTGCACAAGTATTGTAGACTATTTAATCCCTTTTTAAACTTTTTGAAATAAATGTATAAGAAATTTAATAAACATGTTATCTTTTATCATGTGTTGATTGACATATGGTGATCTGACTTATGACCAGCAGTGCTGTTTCTATCTCTTTAACGGTAGGACGATGTCCTTGAAGTGAATTAATATTTTGGTTTCCGCTGACTTGACTCTTGTTTACTACGATTTTGCTTCCTCAAAGTCAGCGAAGTAGGGGATACCCATCCACTGCTTTTTCGGGATATACTTAACATGCACTCCAGATGAATATGCAAGAAGAGAGAATAGCTTGAGAAGTGTATGCAGACCATGGATGCCAATAAAGGGTACCCCAGCCTGGGAAGAAGCAGTTGCTGAAGCCGAGTACTACCGAAGGGAGAATGAAAAGAATAAAATGTCATAATTTGTTACTTTAGATGTAACGAAAGGGGGGAATGTGTGGGAGCAAGGGTCCATAAGGCCCCTCGCATCCTTTACTTCTCAGTACAAAACTCGGACCAAGTGCCTCCAGTAGTGGGTTCGCCCCTTGCACTTATGCGATGTTAACTTTGGTTGACTTTCGCGTAGATAAGACCACTGAGCAGGACGCGGGGCATCCATTTTTGTACCCCCTTTCGACTCCATCTTGGTGACTAGGCCTCACTGCGATAGTACAAAAAATGCTTCTCCTCCCTTTCTCGCAGCGGCCAGGTGCGCAGGGCACATGGCCCACACCCTCGTTCTCACTTTGACTGGAAAACTCTGCGGTTCCATTCTCACGCTGAAGCCGGAGGTGCTTGCAACAAATAATAAATGTAACACATCACTCTTCCTCTGAGATCACTGTCCTGCATGTGAACCAGCATGAACTAAGCACATAGCTCGTTCATCTCCACAAACGTGTCCTTGCCCCTGCACCCTCGCCAGTGGAAACTGCCATTGTGACCCTGTGTCCCTGCAAGATATTCCTTTCATGTGCCAGACCACTGACCACGCCATGATGGCCACCCAGCAGATCCCCAACTAACATTAGACCCCTGCTGCAGTATATCGTTGCCTACCACTAACAAATGCCACATACCAGAGATTCTTGTGAGCACAGACCCACACTTCAACCAGTGTATTATAGTGGTCAAGACCCTTAACCTAAGACCTGCATAATCCAATGTTATTGATAGTTTAGATATATGTGTGACTTTTATAGAGACATGATAAACTGCTGAAAGACTTTGAACAATTGTTATTTAGTGCATGCATTTTTGAGAATATATTATGTTAGCTTAGATAGTGACCACCCTGCTTCACAGCGACCTGACCTTCACCCATTCGGAGCACAGATGTCTGACGTCCATCCTCCTGACAACCAAGCAACCAATCCGGAGGAAGAGATGCCACCCACACCTAAGGCACCACACGAACTGACCAATCCGGGACCAACGTAGTATACTATGTTAGTTGCGTCACTTCACTTATAAAAATGTATTGTAACATTCATTTTGTCAGAGCGCTCTCAGAGATCTTTTGAATGCCATTCATTAGATAAACCTTGCCTTGAACTCTCGCAGCCTGCTTTCTTTGCCTTATTCCCCGCCCGGGGTGTTTCTGTTTTATTCTTTTGCACGTGTAAAACAGGGAGGGCACAACCACTATTCACTTTACAGCTGGAAATAATCTTTGTTCAGAACTGTACAAGACAAAAGCAAAGCATGAGTAACTTTTTTGTTAAATAAGGGAACTGAAGCAAAGGAAGATAGAGTGATCTGCCCAAGATCAAACCACTTGGGTCAAGAAGGGAAGACGATATTAGGACCCAGGTCTTCTGGTTCCAAAGTGAAAAATGTGCTTCTTTGCTGTATCTCCTACATTTCCTCTCCTTGCGTTTCCTTTTTATGTGATATATATTGCACTTCAAAATGGCATCCATTTTGTTCATTTCTAAGTCTTCCCAAGTCAGCATGTGGTCAAGATATTTGACCAAGATCACACAACTTTAGTCAAGGAGGGAAACCAAGGATTCAGAAACAGTAACATTTCAACCAAGGTGTGTCGCAGAAGAAACATCACACAACCTTTAGCTACTCAATGACATGAGGGAGCATCAAATGACCCTCAACCCCTTATGGTTTTCAACTATCTGTCGCCCTCCATGCTCCTCAAGAGGTTCCAGAGTAGGTCTGCTGAGTTTTTCCCAGTGCCTGGTAGCTCTTAGGCTGCATACGGCAATTTTTGATGCAACATCCAAATAAAAGCGAAAGGGAAAAGCTGTCTGCCGTCTGAAAATAAATGCATAAGTGTCACAATTAGAGATTAGTACATGTCTTGCTTTCCCTCTAAGCAGCTGCCCCATGCACTGCGTTGTCATGTTTTGGCTTGAAAGTATGTAAACATATGTTTTTGCTTTCTGCGCATGCTATTGACCCCCACCTTCAAGGAGAACCCCAAATTCGTGGGCCAAACCCATAGAACCATACCGTCACACAGGACCCTAATACTTATGGCCTGTGCCAATCAACACCTCAGGTTTCCCATCTGCCTCTCCCACTGTCCGACTAACAACCCCTCCCTCTTCTTTCACAGCGCCACATGCAGCAAGGTCAGCAAAAAGTGGCAGAAAGGCACAATATGAGACCACTTTACTTGCTTCTTTTTTATTCTGATGGCTACCCCCCTAACTATCATTTTTAAGTTGCTGGGGGCCGACTGCACATTATATTGTACTTTTCTGTGCTAGTTTATGTCTGTTTCAGAGAACACCGTGAAACACGTTACTGCCAGTAAACTGTTTCACAGTGTTCTCTGAAACAGACACAAGGTAGCACAGAAAAGTGCAATTATACACTAACAATATAAACACATTTTACAAGTGTGGCGGTCCGGAAACAAGGGTGCCAGCAAGCTCACCAGCACCCTTGTTTCCGGACCGCCACACTTTGAGTCTGCCTGCCGGGGCCGCTGCTCCTGACAGGTCTGACTCTGCCAGGCGCAGCAGCCTCGGTAGGCAGATTTGTCATGGAAGCACCGGCACCGTTAGCAACGGTGCCGGTGCTTCCGTCTCCCCACTCCCATGGAGTTACATGGACTCATGGGAATGGGGAATTACAAAATCAGGCGCTGACTTCCAGCGTCGCCGGGACTTGTAATATCCCGGTGGCACTGGGAAGTCAGGCGCCGGATTCAGTATTAAAGGGTTAACGCCAACCTTGTAAAGAGGCACCTGGTCACTTCATGGGCTTGTTTGACTGCAAGCAAGCCTGTAAAGTGGCAATTTGTGCCATATTTTCATGAGTCTTTCTGATCACGGCAAATGGAGAGACAGCTTGCGAGTGAATGAAAAAGTTTGAGAAGAGTCAGCGAGACCGGCCACAGAGGAGAACGGAGATGGGGGCGTGGAGGCGGCGGGGGGAGAAACGGCAAAAGAAGGACACTGGAATGATGCTCTATGGTCCTCTAACGAATGAGCCAGGTATTCTCTTATACTGAAACGCTTTTACTTGGCATGGCAGGCTGATCCCGTTGGCATTGTTCTGCTGCCTAAGTTAAGGGCCAGAGAGAAGCGAGGGTTCCTTTACGTGGGAAACGGGCCGTTACACTACAGGGTCAGCTCGCACTGTCGGATAATAATACTACAAGCACCTGCCACCTTATCTGCGAGTACTGACCACTATTTTTCATTAAGAAAATTTAAAAGAAAACTTACCGGAAGTCACCTCGATGGACCCCAGAAGTCTGCTTTCTTTGTTGATGACAGTGACGTCATCAACCCAGCTAACGGATGCTGGAGCTTATAGGCATAACTTCTTGTAAGTTGTATATTTAATTTTCGTAATTAAATATAACAGCAAGCCTTTTGCATAGTCACGGGCTCCTCCGTGACCCCCGTGGACCCCCCACCTTATAGAACACTCACAGGTCCGTGTTCTTAGTTCGGGCTCCACAGTCGCTCTGCCGTGGCTGTGGAATGCCCCCTTTATTTAAAGCACACGCGGCAGAGTTGCGTCACTCTCCGCGTGTGTATGCCCTTAAAGGGGCAGCCACAACACTCCTCCTTTTTCATAACAAAACCGCAAAAGAGGTAAACTACACACACTTTGCAACAATGCACTGCACCCAAAAATGAACACCCCTTTAATCGCATCCCACCCCCACCCATCAGTCACTTCCCAGTCCATGGGCTGGGCCCAACAGTTCAGAGGTCCATAGTCATTGAGATGGGCAGGCTTCACCCTCCCAGCCCTTTGGGGATACTCCCTGCCCGCCTCCTCACCGGTGTTCTCCCAACCCGGGGAACTCGGCGGATGGGCCAGACCACTGCCCTCGTCCGGTACATCACCATTGTCCCTTCTTTGAATCGCCTCCGGCCTGGTCTCCAATCTTCTTGAAGAAGCTGGCATTGCGGGTGACAGTGGCAGCTCCATCAGAAGCAGTCACCATTGAGCTGTGTACCGCCACCACGCCCATTGGACCAGGCTCGTATGTTAATGACAGCTTGCCTTGAGGGTGCTGGTTCTTTACAAGCACTTCATCTCCCGGAGCTAGCTGCTGGGGCCGAATTCCTCTCCTGATGTTCTCACCCTCTGTCCTGAGACTCCTCTCCCGTTCCACCTGAGCATTGTCAATGACTGCCGGTTCTCTCTCTCTCACTTCCGGAATCAGACCCCTCGGACATCACTGAAACATAGCTTCTGCTGGGGCCAATCCCGTGGACGCATAAGGGGTGGCCCTGTACTCCCTTAAGAACTGATACAGAGCTCTCTGCAGGCAATGACCTTGGCCGTGGGTGATGCAAAACACCTTATTTAACGTCTTCATGAATCTTTCTGCTTTGCCATTCGCCCGGGGCCAGACAGGGGTGATCTTGCAATGTAGTAGCCCGTATTCCTCCATCAGCGGGGCCAAACTGTCCCCCTGGAATGGTGGTCCGTTGTCGGACCACAAAGTCTGAGGCAGGCCGTGGGTGGCAAAGATGTTCTTTAGGGCCACAGCCAATTAACTCGACTTCCGGATATCGGTACAATTCGTCAACGACCACCAGGAAATGAGTGTCACGGCCTGTGGACCCGAAGTCGGCATGGACATTTTCACAGGGGCTCGTTCCTATGGGCATGGTCTTGATCAGAAGCTCCTTCTGTTCTGGGGATGCTGCCTGGCACCACACAAAGGCAGAGACAAACTCCTCAACCCCTCTCTCAAGGTCCCGGAACCATACCTTCTGTCGCAGGCAGACTTGGTTTTGGCAATGCCCTGGTGTCCCTGGTGTGCCAACTCGATGACTTGGGGGACCTTGCACCATGCTATTACTATGTTGTCCCCCCGGAGTAATAGACCCGACTGCACAAATTCCAGTTCGTCCTTGACCCTCCACAGCTGTTCCGATACCGATCTTGACACTTGGGTCCTCTGAGCCAGCATGTCCACGACCGATCTCCATGAACTCTGTTGAAGGTCCACCTTCAAGATGTTGAAACACTCATCATCAGCCGCTGCCTGTTCCAGTTCGTGGATGGGTACAGAGTTTGGAGTTGCTGCCTCCACCACCAGCCTCATATGTTCATTGGCTTCATTGGCACTGATGTTTCCGTGTCCATCTGACTCGCACCTGGAGTGTCTGGACAAATAGTCTGCCTCGTTATTGCTGCCGGGCCGGTACACCAAAGAGACCCCATATTCAAGCAGCACCAGCATCCACCTCTCGATGCAGGCTGGCGGCTTGGATGACGAACCGGCCATGGTCGGCAGCAGGGGCTTGTGGTCCGTTACCACGGTCACCGGCCGTCCCAGCACATATAGACGAAAATGGCGACATCCCCACAGGACCGCAGGGCCTCCCTCTCAATTTGGGAAATCGCTGTTCCGTTTTTCCAATAGTGCCTTGCTCGCATACGCGATCGGCCAGACCTCACCGTTCACGTCCGCCTGGGTAAGGACTGCCCCAGACCAAACGGGCTGGCATCCACCACAATTTCTGAGGACAAGGCCGGGTTGAAGAAGGCCATTGTATCCTCTGCTCTCAGCGACCCCTTCACGTCCTCAAACGTAGCCTGCTCAAGGGGTCCCCACTGCAATGTAGCGTCTTTCTTGGATAAGGCCCGCAGAGGTTCTGACCGGGATGCGAGATTTCTGATAAACCGGCCCCAGTACAAGACCATCCCCACGAAGCTTTGGACCTCGGACACATTCTCCTCCGGCCGTGCCTCCATGATATCCTTGACCTTACGAGGATCCTGTGACACACCCCCTTCTTTGAATACAAATCCAAAGAATTCAATGGTCTTCTTGAGGAACTCGCACTTGTCCTTATGCAGAGTTAATCTGAGTGCCTGCAGCCGCTCCAAAGTCTTCACCAGTCTATCAAGGTGCTCCGCCTCCATTCTTGCAAACACCAGGATGTCATCACTAATGTTTAGGTTGCCATCCAATTCAGCCAGGGCCCCACGGATAATATTCTGATACACCTCTGCCGCAGATGACACACCAAAACTCAGGCATTTGTACCTGTAGAGGCTGTGGTGCATAGTGAAGGTTGTTATGTACCAAGAATCTGGATGTAACACCACTTGATGGTACCCAGCCCAAAGATCCAGTTACGAGAAGAAACATGCCCCCTGCAGCTCTGCAATGATAACATCGATTGTAGCAGTGATATGTCTTTGCGCTTAATCGCCTTGTTTGGGGGCCTCATGTCCACACAGATCCGTACAGAGTCAGGTTGTTTGGGCTTTCTGGCAATGACAATCAGAGACACCCAGGGGGTCAGGCCATCCACTTTCTCGATTATGTCCAACTCCACCAGACTGTCCAGGTCTTCATGCACAAGGCCCCGCAGATGAAACGGGACTCGGTGGTGTTTCAGCGCAATGGGTTGTATCGACTCGTCGATATGCAGCCTCACTGGGTCGGCCGCCATTCGGCCAATTCCTTCGAACAACAGACTGTATTTTGCCAGCAGCCGCCGAGTAGCTCCGCTGCTGCACAACTCAGGAGGGTGCTCCTGCTGACAGTTGTTATGTAGAACTGAGCTTTGATGGACGACCCTCCATGCTCTACATTGGCTACAAACGCCCCAGCCAGCGGGATCGGTTGTTCGCCACCAAAGGTAAAAATGTGCACCCTCGGCTTCTGTAATTTAGGCGGCACCACAATGGCCTCGTAGTGCACCCTCACCATCACATTAAAAGACACCCTGTGTCCACCAGCACTGGCACCGTTGATTCATTCACTCTCACCAGATACTGTGGGTGTCTCCTGTTGGTGTACGCAGCGTACCGATGCTCGAGATGAAAAAGATGTTCTCTTCCTCCTCTTCGTCATCCTCCTCGTGAGGGGCACCGTCCTCCCCCTGATCTATCTGGGAGACGTTGGGTGGGCGCTGTGGCCTAAAGATCTAATGGACATACCCTCCTGCAACATGACTTCTAATGGACATACTCTCCTGCAACATGAATTCTAATGGACATACTCTCCTGCAACATGAATTCTAAAAACATGCCCTCCTGCAACATGAATTCTAATGGACATGCCCTCCTGCAACATGAATTCTAATGGACATGCCCTCCTGCAACATGAATTCAAATGGACGTGCCCTCCTGCAACATGAATTCTAATGCACATACCCTCCTGCAACATGAATTCTAATGGACATCCTCTCCTGCGACATGAATTCTAATGGACACATTCTCTTGCGGTGCACATTTGATGGCTTTTATATCTCGCATCAGTGCATTCAGAGAGGAGAATCCCTCTCCTGGCCATGAATCCCACTGCTTGGCATTATTTTACAGATGACTGTGCTTTTTCTTGTGACACCGTCAAGCTCCCTGCCACGGTGGAACGTCTTGAAGTATTGGGCTATTTCAGGAGCTTCCGTCTAGAAGTGTGTCTACACCATTTCACATAAACATATTCATTAAAACATGTGGTGACGATTTTTCCAATGTATTCCCAAATTCCTACGGATTCTCCAGTCGAGTTGGTCGCTTCCTTGATCACATGGCGACTACCTCAGCACTAAGCCGACATTTCATGACATGACACAAACATTTCCTTGCTGTACATACAGAAAAAGAGTTACAGGGACTATTGATTAGGAGGTGGGCACCGTGGGCAGCGCTCACCCAGAGATCAAGGCAGTGAGCAGAAAGATCGCTCCAATGATTCTCTATAGCAGAGAAATATGGAACATTCAGTCCATTTTAGACCGGTTCGGATAGAATTTGATGCCTAGGAAGGTTTTGTGGCCTTCCAAACGTTGTTCCTATTATGGCAAATGATCTAGATTTACGTATGCAGGCTTGACCTCCAATACAGTACTGCTGAAGTGTGCAGGCCTGATCTCCAATACAGTACTGCAGAAGTCTTCAGGCCAGGCTTGACCTCCAATACAGTACTGCTGTAGTCTGCAGGCTTCACCTCCAATACAGTACTGCTAAAGGCTGCAGGCTTTGCATGCTTGACCTCCAATACAGTACTGCAGGTCTCGGTTCCGCCTATCGGTTAGTTACTGCACTGCCAGACTCCCTTACCTTCTTTTCTCTTCACTGATCTAAGGTCAAATGATGGTAAAATCCTGGAGGCCTGTGCAGACCTCATTATTAGAGATGCCCTTGGCTTCACAGAGAGAGAGAGAGAGAGAGAGAGAGAGAGATAAAAGAGAGAGAGAGAGAGAAAGACAGAGAGAGAGAGAGACAGAGAGAGAGACAGAGAGAGAGAGAGACAGAGAGAGAGAGAGAGAGAGAGAGAGAGAGAGAGACAGAGAGACAGAGAGAGAGAGAGCTTCCTGAATATATGGGATAGTAGCAGCATGGCATGAGGTAGGAAAACCGACTGCTCGCATGTTATAGCCTTCTCCTCGATTCGGGGGGGTCAGTACCCCCAACCTGTTTCCCTTCCCTTAGTGCTTCCTCCGATAGACCATGGTGAGCGAAACAAGCCGGGGCTTATGCGACTCTACTTTGATAGGACCCCTCTTTTGACCTATGTGGCGGGGCGAAATCATACATCATGCAGTAACCGTACATGTGGGCTATGTAAAGGCCACTTGGAGCCATTAACACATGTTTTTCTCATGTGCCCTACGTTGTGAGAAAGAGATCAGAGGACGCTTCGTGTGCGCTCTTTTTAGGAAACAGACAGTTCGGGCAGCCAGGGGCGCCCTCCGCTTCCTCCCGATGGGTACATCAAATACATTTTTTATTTATTTTTTGTATGTTTTGTATTGTGAACTAGTTTATTACAAACTTTTTACACATTGAATCATCTTACTTTACATTGTCATGGGGACACCCTTCTTCGTTACTTGTTGCATCATAAAAAAAAGTCAGACATTTGATAAATTAAATATGATTTAAGATTGTTAAGTTTGTGAATGAATTTGAGGTATTTGTGAATTGGCTTGTGCCCATGTGGGGCATTGCAATGTAATTTGATGTTTGGTACTTAATAGGGTTTGTCCTTTATTTTTTATGCTAAAAAAATGTATTTCAATATTTTCTATCATTCTCAAATGTATTATGTTTGCTTTTATATCAAATGTATTGTTGAAAATGTTCGGGTTTAAAGGTTTCATGTGGTTTCATCCCCATGATTTTTCAAGTGGACTCTTTGGTCGTGGCATTTTCACTGTTGCTATATAATCGTTTTCTTCTGCTGTCTTATTTTGGGGAGGTACCCCCCATGCCTCACTTCCCCCACTCTGCGCTGGACCCCACTTCCTTGTCTTGCGTCTGCACACCTCCTTCCCTATTTTTATATACATGTCTACTATGTTGTGACGATCAAATTGCCCCAACCAAGCATACACTATATGATTGTGGGGGTGAAACTGCTGCATACCATCAACACAATGCATTTATATGTTACATTCTTTACCAACTAGTGTACAGAAGTACATTCCTGCTCAGTACCCTGCTCCCCGCCCAACCCCCATGCTACAGAACACCCTCACGTACAGGCCCTGGCATCTTCAGCAGATTTTCTGCATTTACAAATTTCCAAATAATCAATTTCTTTCTCTGAAGGTTTAGTTTTAGAAAGTAGCGACGCTTTCTGATTCAGCTGCACCTGTCACTTTGCCAATCCAAGGTGCTGGGCCAGGCCAGTTTGGTCACCATCTTATCTGAGCGACATTGACGATTTTGCAAACCTAGCTTTATCCGTGACCCCGAGAAAATCCAAATACAATCCTATCAAATCCTGATCGATCTGATCAGGACAGGAGAAGGTGTGAAAATCACAAGTCTGTAAATATATTTCAAACAATGCATACGTTAAGCTCGGTGTCAGCGGTCTCCAATAGGTAGATTGCGAGGAACTGGTAGCTTGCCGGCTGCAAGTAGCTCGCTGGCTGCCTTAATTGCTCCACCCCTGCCACCTGCTAACAGTGCCAGAGCGAGTTCAAAAGATAACATGTAAAGAGAGAGTGACACAGCATTTAGGCAGCATCACGCAGCTTCCATGTTTGGATTGTAGTGAATACCCTTTGACCCAAGAGTCCTCTCTCTATGGCGATCATAGCCAAACTCGGCCAGAGGCGAGAAGTGAATCCAAAGGCTTTGCAGGGGGCATGCCAGGGACGTCATTTGCGGATCGCCTGAGGTCTGCCTTGCTACCCCTTAATAATTATCTAAGTTCTTGGGCTGGCTGTGGCACTCTCACTGAGCTTGGAGGCACCCTATTTGTAGTGAAAACTACTTCAATGTTCTATCTCTAGTTGTGAGTATAATATTGTGTTTTCTCTTCAACCTATTGAGGTTGCATCAAATAATTAGTGATTCCGTTTGTTACAAATGTTCAACAAAAGGTTTTATTTTGAGCTTTAATTAGCAGAGGCCCGAGCCGATGCATTTCGGACGATGCGTCCTTCGTCAGGGCGGACTCTAAAACAAATTAACAGATGAGGGTTTATTGAAACCCCTAATGAACACCCGATTCATACATCCAGTCAAGAATTATTGATGCACTTCACATTATACTTTACATCGCGTGTCACATACCTGTGGGTAAAATGTCTGTCTTCAAACTACACTTCGTGCTCTTGGAGAGCACCTCTCAATCTCCAGTTTGTATATTTCAAGGACACTGTTTTATGAGGATTATATGCCAATATTAAGTTTCCAAATGGAATTGGGCTCGTTGACACATTTGGTTCCCTTTGTATTGATACATTCACTGTATAACAGAAAAACTCATTAAAGGTTTATTTCAGGCACACTTCAGGTGGCGAGTCCCTGATTTAGTCTGTCCTTAAGCACCTCAACTCAGCCTTTCATCCTTCTGAGGTCGATAAATGAGTACCAACACATGTTGGGTGATATTGTATGTATATTTGTTTTATATGAAGCGCTTAAGCGTAACTGCTATATAATAACACATCATTATCGTTGGGCCTTGGACATCTGCTTGCATTCACAGTAAGTTGGTAATTTGGGCCTATGCACACTGATCTTAATGATACATTTGGTGATCCATTCTTGTATGAAATGTATATCACATTATATTGATATTGTAGCCATATTTTACGCTGTGTACTTAGAAACAATGCTATGTGAGTCCCCTTCCTGTTTTGTCATGGGACGAAAGGCCGTGTTCCTTCACTTCTCATGATGTCACTTCTGGGTTGGGTCAAATTACATCTTTTCCTGTGATGTCATCAGAGGTCAAGGGCCATGCGATGACACTTCCGCTATCCCTGGCATTTTGGTGAAATGACGTCGATGGGGCATGCAAGTAAAAAGGGCAACAGAAAATAATTCCTGGGACATGGAGGAGGAGAAAAGAGTACAAGCGAGGATGGGGGATAAGCAAGTTGGTGGACATAGAACAGCAGTGGCTCGGCAGCATCTTAGCCCCAGGTCGGAGTCAACGTGCATGAAAATTTAAGCTTGAAAAAAGAATACATTTTTTGATAGAAAAGAATAGCTGTTACATTCAGTGCTTTAAACGTTGAAGGGTAAGAAAGAAAGCACTATAAAAAATACCTGGATTATAAAGCATATTTTTGTAGATCTTGGGAGGCCTTCAGGGCAACACATATTTCAAGGATTATTTGTAATCTTAATAAGCAGCCCCAAAAGTGACACATTCCCGATAATTTAATGGACATGCAATGTTACTGATTCGTAAACCTGGAATGTGGGTCACACTGCCCCACACCATGATTCATGGGATGTACATGTTAATTTGCAAAGTACTGGCAGCCAATTAATTATATGTAGAATAGCCCATGATTAGCATGCTGGGTTCTTTTTCTGTGATCAATCGTTATCAAATGTGTCTGTATTCACTTGTATTTAATGACTATAGGCCTCATTATAAGTTGGCTGGTGTGGTATTAACGTGCCGGTATTACCATGTACAGGCATGTTACAGCACCGGCCAACTCCGAGTTTGCCGGTAAGAGGCCTGATTTACCTCCAGCTAAGAGCTGGAAAGCCTGATCACATCCAAATCAAACATGTATGACAGAGTGGTTGTGCCCGGGGTAACAAGAAGACCCCCCACTGATCTCTTTACAGGTGCAGCGATCAGTGATGGCTTTATGTTTTGGTTATTGGCGCTAAGAACTGGAGGTAAGTCGGGCACCTTACCAGCAGAAATCACCAGTATTACCGGCACCAGTAGTACCGGTGCCGGCAATACCGGCAAATCCCTTGGGACTCCAACCGTTGCTGGCACTTGTAAAGCAGCGGTAATACCACTGAACTGAGTGCCGGTAACGGTATTACAATTTGACGGTATCCTGACGGTACCACCGCCATGATACAGGCAAACTCATAATGAGGCCTAATTATACGATTACTTCATTAGCTCTGTTTACAACTATACAGTCAATGTTTTCATGGTTCATAAAAGGCACAAAGAAGGATTCACAATTTCTGCCTTTTCGTGCTTTTTCCAGTCACTCTGTGCAACACATAGGTAGTGCTCATGTTCTGAGTCAACTGTGAATGAGGGAAGATGGCAAAGTGTCTTTTTAACAAAGGCTAATATGGAACATGTGTACCTCTGTAGCCCTGGAAAGCCTGATCATATCCAAATCAAACATGTATGACAGAGTGGTTGTGCCCGGGGTAACAAGAAGACCCCCCACTGATCTCTTTACAGGTGCAGCGATCAGTGATGGCTTTATGTTTTGGTTATTAATGCTGGGGCTCCAGATAGGAATTTCAGATTGAGGGCCTCATCATGCATTTACCTCTCCACCCAATCTCGAGTCTGGCCCCCCGTCTTCCATCCAACTACCCCCCTATCTCCAACTCCCGCTTCATCGCCAAACTCTTAGACTGCATAGCATACACCCAGCTCTGCCTCTGCACAGAATCCAATTGCCTACTCAACCCTGTCCAGTCAGGATTCAGAACCCTCAGAGGAATGGAATCCTCCCTCGTCTCCATCTAGGATGACAAGAAAAGAACGGCAGACTCTGATGGCTGTGCTGCACTTATCCTCCATGACCTCTCTGCTGCCTTTGACACCATTGACCACTCCATCCTCATGGACAGACTCCACTCTCTAGGTATCAGAAATCCTGCTCTAAGATGGATCTCCTCCTTCCTCTGCAACCACTCACAAATCATGCTCCTCCCGCCTTTCTCCTCCACCCCATACCCTGTCCACAAAGGCATCCCAAAGAGGGCCCCCCTTTTCCCTCTTCTCTTCAATCTCTTCCTAAGCCCCCTCCCCGCTCTCACAACCAAACCTGCTACATCTACGCTGATGAGATGCAGATCATTTTCAAGATTCCGAAGTCACCGGCCACCCCCCCTTCCTGACCTTGCCTCCTGCCTATCTGAAATCGACCACTGGATGACAGCTAACCACCTCCTTCTCAATCCTGGTAAAACTGAAATCCTAATCTGTGGTAAAACGTCACTGGAACCCCAACCCACCCCGGCCACCCTCGCTAGGAGGCCCGTCTGTAGCATCTGACTCAGTATTAAACCTGAGATGCACAATGGACTCATATCTAACTCTCTCTCACCACATCAACACCATGTCCAGAACATGTCATTTCCAGCTCGGCATCCTCACACAAATCTTCCCTTTTCTCTCCTACCCTCACAGAGTCTCAGCAATCTTTGCAATCATCCTCTCCCGCTTAGATTATGCAAACTCCCTCTAGCTGGGTGCCCCTGCATGTCAGCTAAGAAAACTCCAGCATGTCCTAAACTCTGCAGCTAGACTCCCCCTGGCACTCTCACCCAAAGAACACATCACTCCTGCCCTTAGATTGCTCCACTGGTTTCCTATCAGCCGACGGGTGACTTTTAAGGCCATGTGCATCGCACACTGTGCCATCCACAAGACAGGCCCAGAATTCCTACCACACAAGCTTGCATGTTTCCAACCCATCTGAAACCTTAGATCTGGCTCTGCACCCCTCCTTGTAATCCCCCCCTTCAACTCCACCAAAGATGGAGGATTCTCCTTCTCTGTCCAAGTTCCCACCCTTTGAAACTCCTTTCCTCTGAACATCTGCGATGTTGACGACAACCTCTCCCTCAGAAAGGCCCTCAAGACCTGGTTATTTCCTACAGCAACTTGAAAAATCTTTCCCTTTTCACACCTACCTCATGACACCTAGGCATGGACTCAATCAATGCCTTACCAGTACACCGTACAGAGCAAGGTATGGTATAAATTCAGAGCAGACTGTACCGCCTGATCTCACACCTACATCAAAGGCAAACCTCCAACTGAGGCCCAAGGTATGTATTCTCGCACCACTTCAGTGGACTTCAGCCGCAGGCACAGCCACACACCTGCACGCACTTGCAACCATACACCAGACTAAAATACAAAGCACAACACCTCTACCATTGGAATGCAGCTATTATCTACGACAAACAATTCGGTCTAGCTGGACACATTACGACTCTCTTGCACTTGCACACTCTCCTGACCACCTCTCAGCAACAATCCACATGCCTGGCCACCATGGGTAGCTTATTAGGGCTAGGCCCGCACCCGCAACTCCCTCACTTGGCCAAAATGCACACACCCATTCTACTCTTTCTAAGAACCTTTCCCATATCTTGGACTTCAGTCCACCGTGGGTCTTCCACCCACAAGCCTGTTGAGGCCTTACTAATGGAATAGAGGCGCTATATACATGACAAGCTACTACTACTACTTGTTATTACAGCATACCAGTTATTATCAAAACTTCAGAATAAATGCCACATTGCATGCATGCTTCTTCCTCTGTTTTGAAAACATTTTAAAATGAGGCTGATGTATGCCCCCGGGGTGGCGACTACACCATGGGCACTGGTGAGAGAACACTTTGGTACTGTAACACAACACACTAGCAAGAGAGCAATGCAAACCACTTCTTGGTTGTATGTGTTTCATTCATGCTGTTTTATTGTGTAGCACCTAATGCCACCATTCATGCTGCATCAAGCACAGTCAATAAGGGAAGAAGAGATAAGTTTTAACCAGCAGTAGGGGAGGGGGCAGTAAAAAATGCAACTATGATCCTCAATTATTACCACACATTACCTGATCATTGCGATCCAACGGATCTATAATTGGGATGTCAGATGCCAAGAAGCCTGAATTCCCTCCAGAGAAGAAAATACTGTTTCAATAACTCCTCTGAGAAATTATAGAAGTGCCATAAATAAGAGAAGAATTGAAGATATACTAAAATGGAGTGTCTTACAGGCTCTCCTTTTGTCCACAATGGCTGGCTGAAATGTTGTCTGACTCCTGTTCCCATTCCCCTCCTTTTTTTCCTTTTCTTTTTTCTTCCTTCTCTTTTTATTCATATATGATGACTGTTTGAGGATATTAATATGCATTCTTTGTATTTTTTGTCATTGTTTGATGTTATTATTTTATCATTATTAAATTAATAAAAATAATTTTTGTAAAAGAAGAAAAAACGTTTTATTCACAAATAGTAGCACAGAACAAAGTACAAACAAGAACACTTGAATTGTCCACTGCCTAAAATTCTTTTCAATGTGATTATTATTATTTGTTTAGCCCATGACACTGGGCACCGGGCATACATTGGGCCTCATTACGAGTTTGGAGGTAGCCATGCCGTTTTTAGCGGCATGTCTACCCCCCAACTCGGGTCTGGGTCCCGCAAAAGGGGATTTACCAGGCTATTCCGACCATGGAGGGCCCGGTAATTCCCTTTCACGGGACCTGGACCCGGTTCGTCCCCATTGCCATTTGAGCCCCCATAGGGCTCAATGGGAATGGGGAGTATGCTAACAACGGGCCCGTTAATGACGGGCCCGTTGTTAGCATCCTGGACTGCTAGCGGGTCCCGCTCTGCACGTCTGGTCTGGTCCAAAGTGGGACCCGCTGCAGAACTCGTAATAGGGCGGCCTGGAACGAACTGTGCCGGTCCCTTACTGGCAGCATTCATTCCGTGGCCGCCACATTCGTAATGAAGCCCATTGTCTACATATGGGCACAGTAGAACAAATTGGGGCCGCGGCCACTATTTCTGGGGGAAAAAAGGATATAAGTAGTGCGGGTGGGACCATCAGAGAGTGCCGGAAGGATGTGGGCAGGAATGAATGAGGTAAGGTGGGAGGGGGGTGGGTTGAGGCATGGTTAGTCACTGGCAGGGGCATACAGCACTATCCCAGTTCTCCATCTGACACCTCAGGTGGCATACAGTTCTGGGAAGCTTGGCGACATGCCATCATGCCTGTCCTGGGTCTCCTCCATGGCATGAATTTGGAATGTTGCTGTGTTTGTGAAGATTATGGATGTTTCAATATGGGCCTCATTTTGCGTTTGGCGGTAACAGTAAAGCAAGGTAGGATCTCATTACAAGTTCGGGGTGCGGTAAAAGTGGCAGTATTTACGATGCTGTCACATTTTGGTCGGTAACGGAATTACTGCCACTTTTACCGCACTGCTGGGTCCCGTGTTTGGAGGTAAAGTGGAGGATTCCTTCTCGCAAAAAGCAGGAGGGGAATCCTCCTCTTTATGGATTGGCTGTGCAGTATTACGGCTCACAGTAAATCCATCAAAAATCTGCATGGTGTCCTATGGACTCCAGAAATGGGGATTTACAAAGCCATACCACGATCATAATCCTGTGATACTGTCACGGGACCAAGTGGTGATAACGGTAAACAAGTTTTGGGTAAATCAGCAGGCTTACCACTGATTTACCGCCAACATCGTAATGATGCTCTTTTTTAAATACTGCCTATTTTAAGCATTCTGCTTCGTTACGATTTTGGCTGCGTGCTAGGGCTTGCCACCATCCAGCATGGGGCAAATAACCCATGATTTAAGAGTTGATATACCACCTAAAAATCAGTGGTATGACCTCAGATTTCTACCTTCACCAAAAAGTGGGGGTAAAAAATGTGTTCCCACATAAATAGGGGGGGTGTTTCAAAAAAACCTTTTCCCTGGAAGTGCAGGGGTTCCTCTGGCACATCCCCTTCACTCACCGGAATACCATGTGCACGTCATAGATGGCCACATTCTGACGCCCCAAATCCTGAGCTGAGAGGGATGTTCACGGGCATTGCAATGCACGATACAAGTCCACAAAAGCGGTGCACCCCTTTAATGCCTGGGAAACCGAAGCATCCCCATGCACATTTTTCAAACAGGCACAGGGGTAGGTGCAAAGTGCAAAAGGGTCCCTGCCAACCCTTCTGTGCATTTTATTTACTCTGGCATAGCAGCAGAACTGTTGCTGCCCAGCATTTTTCTTTTTTCTACAGGGATGGAAATGCACCCTTTTAACGTTACAAACCTGCCATGGTTCCTCCATGTGTTGGGGTTGTTTTTCTGCCCTAGCAGCAGAAGAACTCTAGAAATACTCCACGCATTAACAGTTTTGACACACAGCATTTCCAAAAGAAATGCTCCCAATCTCATAACGAAGGGATAAATGAGTTTCAAATTTAATGAGGATACAAAGGGCCTCATTACACGGACGGCGGTAAGGGTTTACCGGTACCGGTATTTTACTGGTACCGCTAAATCCTTACCGCCTTACTACGAGGTCCCTTCGCGGGTTGGAGACTTTAACGCCTGCTTTTTGCAGGCGTTAAAAACCAACCCGCAAAGGGACCCAGGGAGCTAATAATGGTACCGCAATTTGCAGTGCCGTAATTAGCACCTTCCCCATTCCCATTATGCCCTATTGGGCAAAAATGGGAATGGGGGAAGGGGGAATAACCGCCCCACCACCTTGGAATAGGGCGGCAATTCCCCTTTCCACCAAGGCGGTGCCGGTATTTTACCGGCATGGACCAAGGGGCTAGTAGCACCTTGGTCCACCGCCGTCCGTGTAATGAGGCCCAAAGTATTTTTTCTTTCGAGAAGGAGCCATAGCACAGACTCAACAGCCTGAACTGTTCTCTCTTACCATCTAAAGTAGGGATGTGTCCCCTTTTCAAAGAATGACATATCTCAGATGGATATGCAGCATTTTGTACCCCCTGTGACTTCACCATCATGCCTGAACCCTCTCCAGCCAGCCTACCCCACATGCGGGTGGGACGTAGGGCCGCTTCTGTCTGGTAGCAGGACAGAATTTCACTATGACCGGGATAAGAGACTGAACTGCCCAAGCAACTGATCATTTATAACAATGTTGCCTTCTGGGCCTCATTATGAGCTTGCCGGTAAATCCGCCAGAGTACCGCCAACGATATTACTGTTACCCCTGCTTGCTCCTGTGGGTTTACTATGGGATTACAGGTGGTGGTAAGCAGTGTAAATCCCCATTTATTTTTGGTGGTATTACCCCACCGGCAGGATTACCTGATACCTTCCACTTTACCTCCAACATCAGCGGCATTAGCAGCAGGTAATCCCGCTGGTGGTACTACCGCCAAACTTGCAGTTTGGTGATGCGTGAAAAATGGAGGTAACGGAATTAGCTCCACTTTTTTCCCTCACCGCCAAACGCGTAATGAAGCCCATTTAACACAAGCAACATGCGCATGCATGTATGAATGTAAGCATGGGCTTTATAAAGCACAAGCCCAGCTCCTAAGCAACAGAGCAATGTGCAAAGGGGATTCACACCTGGGGCTACGAGTAGGGTGCCGGGGTAGCAGAACAGCTGGCATGGGCAAACAAGGTACTCCAGAGGAGGCAAAGTAGGGTTGAGTGGAGCAATCGACAATTGCCGAGATGTTCTTTGAAGAGTAACGTCCTCAGGTCGTTCCTGGAGTATAGGCTAGAGGGGGCCAGTCTTATCTGTGTTAATAACTTGCTCCAGAGACAGAGAGCACAGCAGGAAAAGGCCTAATTCCTGGGTTTCTTCCCTCTTGCGGGTCTTTGTTTCCAGCCTGGCGATGCTGGGGCTTCTGGTGGTGCGTTGGCCTCCAGAGATGGTGAATTTCCCTGCCAAGCATTGCGCCATACAGGGGCATCATGGCGTCTAAGGAAATATCGCTCGCGTGCAGGAAGTCGATTATTAGCTGCAGCGCTGAGGGCCGGTGACATAAGATGGCCAATCTGGCCTCCCTGGAGCGTATCACTTACCCGTGACGAGACAGCGCTGAAGTGTTTTAAAAAATGTATGATTGGCTGCAATACGACTCCTGTTACTGAGTGCATTTGTATCATCTTTGCTCTCTGCCTAATGGTCTTTATAAATATTTTGGTGTGCTTGTGATACGTATGTTTCCCGCCAGACGTGCAGCCGTTTTCACTGAAACGTTTCTTCTTCTGACTTCCACATTTCAAAATTCTAAAAGAATTTGCTTTTTCCTTTGGTATTCCTGCTGATCATGGGCCGCTGTTCTTGTTTGTAAAATGTCAAATGTAACAAAACATTTTTTTTAAACCCTGATCCTGCTGACTCAGAGGGGCCACAGAAGTTGAACCCCTCTTCAGTTGCTCTGAGAAAACGATGAGGCAGCAATAAGATGGCCCAGTGCCAGAGAGAGGACATTTCAGGGACGAAGGATGTGAAATGTCGGGTGCTGGTCAACGGCATGAGAGCGGCACTTGTCCTGCTCCTGAGTGGATGCCTGTCACAAAATTGGAAAGGAAGTACTTAGTGAGTAATGTCTTTCATTTCTTTCTTTCAATTATCAAAGGCGTGGGCGGACCCACGCAGGCGCTTCCCCATCCTAAAGGATGATGTGCACCAGACCCACCAAACATTACTTAGCACACATAAACTCACAACTCCTTCCTCCTTTGTCTGCCTCACAAAATCCAACATCACACTGCTCCTCCTCCTGCCTCTCACCCCGTCACCTCCAAGCAAAGCCTTCCCACTCAGCTCAGCCACACCCAGCGCAGACAACCGAACCCTCATCAATTCTCTCTCTTCAACATGTCTCTCACACCTAAGCAAAAAATGTCCCACAGTCTCAGGTACCCCACACACCGCACAGTCCTTCAACTCACGCTTCCCCACTCGAAACAGACAGTCATTCAGCCCCACATGCCCTATCCTCAACCGATTCAGCATCAGCTCCTCCCCCCTCCTCCATTCCAGACTCCCTGCATCCACCTTTACCAACACTTTCCCACAAACACCAAACACCCACCTGCCCTTCACCCCACTCACCCACCTTCCCTGCCACTCATCTGACCCGTCTCACCACCACCGCCTTCACCTCATCCACACTCAAAGGCAACCTCACATTAACCACTCCCCTCCTCATACCCTCACCCGCCGCCAGATCCACCAACTCATTACCCAAAATGCCACTGTGACTGGGGACCCACGCCAACTCCAAATCCATTCCCCCACGCACACACTGATCAATCTTCCTCCTGATATCCAAAATCACATCCTTCCTATCACCATCCCCTGCCACAATCGCCTGCAACCCACTCAATGAATCTGAGAACACCACCACCTTCTCATACCCAACTCGCACACCCTATCAATCGCCAATGCAATCGCCACCAACTCAGCCGTACAAATAGACACATCATTCGTCAGTTGGCCCACTTTATACTCCCCAGTGTTTTCCAAATAATACGCCATACCCACTCTCCCAGACACAGGATCTTCATTCAGATATGTAACATCCTGTGTCTATGTCCACAGACACACGCACCATCCTGTCCTACTTCACTGTTGGGGAAGTTAGGAGGCGGGGCGGTAGAAAGGCGGGGTTACCGCCAAAACGGGATACGTAGTTAGTTGAATAAAGGAGATTGACCAAGGCAAAGACAGACGAAAAAGGGAGATGAGCAGGAAACACAAAGAAGAATAACCTTTTAGATGAAACTTTACGACGGCGGTCCAACCTTTGGCACGTGGCAGATCATATGGAGTCTTTCGGTGGGAGCCATCTCCCTGTAACGCCACCTTTTCTGCGTGCCGCTATCTGATCACCTGCACCGGCATCTATGCTTACTGTGTGATATCATGTCGCCTAACCAGCGTTGTCTCTCTGTGTGTTGTGTCTTCTATCCAGAAATGTCTGTCTGTGCTTTCAGGGGCCGGTGTCGTCCATTCAACGCTGTCTATCTGTGTGCTTTCATGGGCTTTTGATATCTAACCAGCGTTCTCTCTCTGTGTGCTGTGTCGTCTATGCAGCACTTTCTGTGTGCTTTCATGGGCCTTTGTCTTCTATCCAGCACTTTCGCTCTGTGTGCTTTCATGGGCCTGTGTTGCCTATCCAGTGCTGTCTCTCTATGCTTTCAGTTGCCTGTGTTGTCTATCCAGTGTGGCTCTCTGCGTGCTTTCATGGGCTTGTGTTGTCTATACAGTGCTGTCTCTCTGTCTGTTTTCATGGGCCTGTGTTGTCTATCCAGTGCTATCTCTCTGTATGCTTTCATGGGCCTGTGTTGTCTATCCAGTGTCGTTCTCTGTGTGCTTTCATGGGCCTGTGTTGTCTATCCAGTGCTGTCTCTCTGTGTGTTTTCATGGCCCTGTGTTGTCTATCCAGTGCTGTCTCTCTGTATGCTTTCATGGGCCTGTGTTGTCTATCCAGTGTCGCTCTCTGTGTGCTTTTATGGGCCAGTGTTTTCTATCCAGTGCCGTCTCTCTATGTGCTTCGTGTGCCTGTGTTGTCTATCCAGTGCCGTCTCTCTATGCTTTCAGTTGCCTGTGTTGTCTATCCAGTGCTGTCTCTCGGTGTGCTTCGTGTGCCTGTGTTGTCTATCCAGTGCTGTCTCTCTGTGTGCTTTCATGGGCCTATGTTGCCTATCCAGCGCTACCTGTGTGCTTCCATGGGCCTGTGTCATCTATTCATGACCATCTGCCTTTGTATTTTTGTGGGCATGTGTCATTTAACCAGCATCGCCTCTCTGTGTTATGTGTCTTCTATCCAACACCGTATCTCTCTGTGCTTTCATGGTCCTGTGTTGTCTACCTTTGTCTCTGTGTGCTTTTACGGCCATGTGTCAGCTACCCATCTACCATGTGTCATCTTGCTGTCCCCCCCTCACACAAGGCAGCGCTCTCCTGCTATCCCCCCCCGGCATCAACAATCCCTCCCTGCCCATTGTGGGAGTTTTAACGACACATTATGGTGACACCATCCCCGCCTTGTTGCTGATGCTCTGATTTGACTTTTAGGCTCATGTGACTCATGTTGGTTCATCCATCTCGAACCTCGTCGTTCTCATGCTGGACTTCCTTAAGCATCGCGTAATCATGGTGACCATGAGTCATGTTGTGCCCATCTACGACTTGAATCCTGGTTTGCACTTGCTGCTCTCTTGCAACATTATGTGTTCAGAACTGACTTCTGAAGCTTGATGTGCTCTCTCCACTTGCTTATGTCTCTATAACACTGTATTTCACCAGCTTTGCTTCTTCCTCTCTTTCACCACACTCACTGCTTATCGGTCTTCTCGTCCTCTCCCTGTCTTTTCCCTCTCTCCTCTACCCCCTCCCCTCACTATATTCTATGCACTTACCCTATCAGAGTTGTCGTCAGACCTATTAGGATAATCGCTTGTTTTTTCCTTCCCTGCCCTCCCTCCCTCACCTTTTGTCAATCTACCAGAAATTTCTTCAGGCCTAGTACGATAGTCGCTTGTTTGTTCCTCTCCCTCCACCCGCCCTCTCCCTCACCTTTTGTCAATCTCCAGCACTACCAGAAATGTTGTCAGGCCTAGTACGATAGTCGCTTGTTTTGTTCCTCTCCCCCCTTCCCTCACATTTTGTCATTCCCCTGCACTACCAGAAATGTCGTCAGGCCTCGTATGATAGTCGTTGTCTGTCTCATCTCCTACCTCTCCCTCCCTCCCTTCCTTATCATTGTCAAAGCTCTTGCACTATCTGAAATGTTGTCACGCCTAGTACGATAGTTAATTTCACATTCTTAATGTCATTGTATTTTCCTTTGCTCCCTCCCATACCTTAAAACGCGTTGAAACACATGTGTGTAGAGGCGCTATACAAATATACTATCAATATCAATCAATATCAATACCCCAGAGCTGTATCTCTGTGTGCCTTCATGGGCCTGTGTTGTCTATACATCTTTACCTATCTGTGTGCTTTGATGGTTCTATATCATCTACCCAGAGCTACACGGCTGTGTGTTTTCATGGGCCTATGTTGCCTATTCAGCGCTGTCTCATTCTCTGTGCTTTCATGGGCCATTGTTGTCTTTCCTGGTCCTCTATCCAGGGCTATCTCGCTGTGCGTCTGTATGGGCATGTGTTGTCTAACTAGCGCCTCCTCTCTGTTTGATGTGTCTTCTATTCAGCGCTGTCTCTCTGTGTGCTTTCATGGGCCTGTGTTGTATATTTAGCGCCATCCATCTATGTGCATTCATGGGCCTGTGGTGCCTATCCAGCACCCACTGTGTGGGTGCTTTCATGGGCCTGTGGTGCCTATCCAGCACCCACTGTGTGGGTGCTTTCATGGGCCTGTGTTGCCTATCTAGCGCCATCTCGCTCTCTGTGATTTTATTGACCTTTGTTGCCTATCCAGCACCCACTGTGTGGGTGCTTTCATGGGCCTGTGGTGCCTATCTAGCGCCATCTCGCTCTCTGTGATTTTACCAACCTTTGTTGCCCATCCAGCACCCACTCTGTGTGTGCTTTCATGGGCCTTTGTTGCCTATCCAGCACCCACTGTGTGTGTGCTTTCATGGGCCTATGCTATCCATCCAGCAGCGCCCCCTTGTGTGCTTTCAATGGTGCCACCATTTACAGATGCCAGTTGAAGACTAAATAAATCAACTCTTTTTACAATAACGCTTTTTTTCCCCAATCTATGGAAGACACAACTATAACAATAAGGAAAATAGCGAGCTGAACATGTGTACACACACGTTTTAATGTATATATTACATTTTGTTGTGTTACTCTGATTCATGTTTAGCGCATCTGCCATTTGCATGGTACACTGGGGATCTGAAAGAGTGGAGGTGCATTAGACAAGTGGGGAGAGAAGGAAAATGCAAAATATCCTTGCTGTTGTGCTGATGTGTGCAGGCCAAGCGTAACCTGAGCTCTGCGTGCTGGTCTGTTTCTAAGTCTTCTGTTCCAAGAAAGGAAACGTTACTCACCGTAGTGACTACTGTACTCCTAGTCCAAAGTCCCCTTTCCTCCCTACTTTTGGGACATGCAGTCCTTCGGGACGGGACCAGAGCTTTTTGTAGCACCATACATAAATGTTTCTGCCTATTTTTTTATGTCGCAGGCCCGAGTGCATGTGTGGCTACAGGCTCTGCTTCCCCAAGCCCTGCCTCTGAGCCTCGCTCCTCGGTACTTTTCGACCAGCCTAGATCAGGTTCTAAATGATAATGTGCTTTAGGGGGATGGATGGAGGGCGTATGGAGGAAAGGGGACTATGGACTAGAAGGAATGTGGTCGCTTTGGTGAGTAACGTTCCCTTACTCCTCCGTCCCCTTTCCTCCATACTTGCCAGAGATTCACTAGCACTTGTCTCCCCAACGGCGGAAGGTTCTATTTGGAACTTTAGCGGAAGAGATTCTTCAGTGCCACCTGACCGAATTGAGCGTCTGCTCTCAAACTCATTTCCGGGCAGCAGTGTCTGCAGAAGGGAGAAGGAGAGGCCCAAGTCGCCTTAACTCCTACCCAACTTATTACCCTTGGCGAAGGAGACATGTATTCCATGATAGTGACCCTTCCTTTGGGCTATTGGGCAACGATAGTTTTTGTGGCTGGTTTGCTGCTTTGGTAATTTGACTTTGCAGGAAGCAGGATTGAGGGTTCCATGTGTTCATATCCCCGCAAAAATAACGCCACATAATTGCGGCGATATTAAGCCATGAAACCTGCAGGGGACACCCCTGCAAACCCCATAATATTTTTAATGGAGCAGGTACATCCCTGCAACCCCTGGTCCCAATAACCCCATACATTATATCACCTGTGGCCTTACCCCACGACCATATATACGGCGCTATTATTGGTGGGGATAATATTACCTGATACCGGATTGAGCAGATGTTTATATTATCTAGAGGAGTGCAGATCCGTATCACATTTTCGGCACTACTGATTTTCAAAGCATTGGCTATGTTGTTTTTCTTCCATTAACTGTAATGAGTACAAGGAACGTAAGGGGCACCATTTAGCTTTCGACATGTGATGTGGGGCGAGCAATACGGTCAGCAGAGAAGCAAAAGAGTTAGAATTGGTAGAAGTGAGAAAGCGAATAACCATTTTCTGGGGGAAAAATGGACTCAGATAGAGAAGTGGGGGCATGTCATAAAACAGCACGCTGGCTGAGTCTGCGCAGAAGCTGGACCAGGGAGAGCAGGCACAGACATTGGCATATTCTCTACAGAAAACAAAACCACGGGACAGGAAAGAACAGCGAATAGAATGTAAACAAACGGGAGCTGCAGGCGGGAGCTCCTATGTAAGCATACAGTAGAAATGCTCGACTATGTATACTTACACAGGGCGATAAAACAGGCGGCTCAAGGTGGTCTGTTAAAATGTAACCTTGTGAACAAAAGCACCATCCAGCCGTAAGACTCTCACTTCCTGTTTAAAAGAAGAGCATGCTGCATGCTACGCATATTATACCAGATACCGTATCTTTCAGAATTACTTGTTCTGTAAAGATTTTGCATTTGCATCCGGGGAAGGGCGCTAAGTCAGTCAGGCGGCTAGAAACACAGACGAGAACAGTGCACTGCCTGTGTTTTTCTATCCACCTGAGGCCTTTCTCTGGGTGCCACCATCTTGATTGTGAGCAGGCAACAGGAAGACACACAGTGCCTCAACCTCCCCGACGCCCTAAAATATCCTGCACCCTTCTCTCACCCCCTCCCTTCTCACTTAACTGTGGGACTGGAGCGTTCTGCTCCAGTCATGGTGCTCCGTCTTGTACTTGGCTGCGGCCATAGAAATAGAAAAGGGACTCTTGTTTTCTTTTTTACTGGAGATCAGGCTCGGGCAAGAACCGCAGAGTCTGCCTCCATTTAGAAAAATGTAATTAAATGATTTGCACCCAAGACGAACCTTGAGGTGCGAATAGCTATCACCCCATTGTTGGGGGTGCGTACCTGGCCAATGACAGCCTTGAACCCTCGCAGCAGCACTCGCTTTGCTCTGGCCTGCCTAGGCACGCCCCCTGAAGTGGGGGGTGATTGCTACAAAGAAGCACAACACATATCTCCAGAGTGGGGGGGGGAGAGGTTATTGCAATGATTTCCGGTATAATTCAGGACAAAAATAGACACCCTTAGCACTTAAGGGTTAAAGGGCATTCAAGAACAGTAACATGAAATAGCCTACTTTAATTTTATCTTGAAAATAAAACATCAGCAATATATATTTTAAAACAGTGACAAATTAATATCAGTTAACAGGTGATGATCGGCCAGAAAGCACCAGAAACAGCACCATTCTGCTCACACGGTTGACCGTGGTAACCACTTATGAACCATTATGATGGAAATGCCTGCAGGAAATGTGTTACCGCACACCACCACCAGGCCCGGTCTGTCTTCTTCAGCTGGCACTGGCATATATTTTTTGCCGGGAGGGTGCATGGTGTGCAATGCTCTCTATGCTCCCAATCACCGCCCTGCTTGGGGGTCTACTCTTGTACCCTGTGCTCCGACCTCATCACCTGGATGGAAATGGTTTTTAGTTTGCTTCTTGTCCTGGGGCTTGGCAACTACAGGAGTGCTCGTTCTTGGGCTTACAGCGGGTCAATCCTTCCAAACATGACACTTTCTGTCCAGTGGTTGAAGTGGGTGGGACCGGTTGGGCGCGGTGCTCCACTACTTTTTAAAATTAAGTTTTACTGTTCCTATACTTTTACTTTAAAAGAACCTGTTCCGGAATGGTTTTGTTTTAAAATAAAAGTGTAGCAAGAATTTGAAACTTGTACTTCAGTGCACTGCAACGAATGTTCCCCTAAACAGCAGGCGTGTATGTTTCAGGGTTTGTATGGCGTGTGGGTTGTGGCGAAGGGGTTTTTGGGGAGCGGGACAGGCCAGCAGGGAGCATAGTTCTGCTACTTGTTTTCATAACTTAGAACACTGCTGAGGCTCAAGTAGGTGGACGGGTATCCTCAAAGCTGAACAGAGAATAGTGTTCTAGAAACAGAAAAGGGCAGGGCATTCAACTAAGGCAAACCCGTTTGGTTCCCACTTCCATTGTACACAGAATAGTCACAGAATTTCCCACAATGGGAGGGGAACTCTACACTACTGAGCTGGTTGCAGCAGGAGTGGACGTTTGTGTCTGTACATTAAAACATGAAATAGGAAATAATACTCCCAAGACCAGAGTGTTTATGGGTCCAGCCAGAGGGGAACAGGGACTGCCACCTGAAATAGGAACCAGCACAGTGTTAATAAGAAATGGCACAGTGGGCAATACTGAGGCATGACTAAGGAAAGGGGCTGAGACTGCCTGCTGGAAGCCCCCAGCAGCCAAATTCTGGAAACAGGAAAACAAACCCTCAGAGGAATATCAAGAAAAATAACAAGAGGTCAAAGTAAACAGGACAACATTCAAGAAAGAGATCAGGAGCAAAAGCATATGCCCAGTGGGCCCAAGAATACGCCCAAAGGGTACTGAGGACTGGAACTGCAGACTGGAGACCAAAGACTAGAATCAAGCAACTGAGGACTGAACTAGAAACAAGAGAGCTATGAACTGAAATTCTGGACTGGAATAATGAGGACTGATTCAAACACTGGTAACAAGGAAACTATGGACTGGAATCGGGGAAACAACAAGCAGATAGCCACAAGTACAGAGAAAGGGTGCTGCAGGAAGGGGACAAGGGAACTGTGGCCAAAGAGCAAGGACCTGTAAATGGAAAATCGAGGGCTTGCAGGCAGAGCAGAGCGGGACACTGGGGACAGAGAGCACATGGATGATAAGCCGAGAGCAAAGGTCTATAGGGCAATGAAAATGCATGAGCAGGTTCTGGAAATAGCAGCACCAGGACGCAGCAGAAAATACAGTTCAACACAAACAGGTCTGAATGTGACTTCAATGCAATAACAAAGTGTTTCTGTAGGTAGCTTTTTAGGTGCTACAACGCCCTGGGCTCCTGCAGTCTTATTATCTGCATCTGGGGTACTACACACGAAAGTAATCTGCATTCTCCCTTACTGGGCAAGGGGAAATAAAAAACAAAGCAGCTCTATAAGATCCTGGGGATTATATTCCTCAAACTGTTGGAAAGGAATATCAGGGTTTTTTCCCCATCACCAACAGGTGCATTATGGGACATGTAGTTCCAAGGGGACGGTAAAGTCTGAAATATGAATGAATATAGTTCAGGGTTGATTATGACTATGAATTGTGAGCCCCTGTTTGTCCTAGAAGGGAGCTTCTTGTTGTTTGATTGGCATGGTCATGAAACCTGCTCATGCGGCAGTTTACACCAGAACTTCTCACAGGTGGTGGGCAGGGCCTTCCAGGTTGTGGAGGGGCACTTCCCTGACTCAAAATGGGCTGCATGAAATAGCTAATGGGTTGCCAATGCTCCACATCTGGCTTTCGCTACATGCTTTTTTGCCGTTAGAAATCCAGCCCCTAATTCCTTTTGTACGGCTATCTTCTGTCTGCTCTTTCTCCTGACAGTACTTCATCCTTCTTTCCTTTGTCCCTACTAGTTCTCTTTGTGACTCTTCTGGACCTTCAGTCCTCTTCGATTCAACCTGTAAGTTCAAGGTGCGTAGTCTTACACCTTGTGGCAGTTCTTCAAGAAGGGTTCCTCTGGAGCAGTTTTTAAGAGGGTTCCTTTTATCTCTAGGTTTTCCTTTCAAGGTCAATTTTCCTGCGGTCATCCCATACTCCTGCTTGTCTAACTAGGCAGCAGGGTGGAAAAAATAACTGGGTTGGCCACGCATGCCGACCAAAGCTCAGGGATACCCTTTTATTTCTCTAAACAACTATCCAACTGTGATTGGAATTATTCTGTACTGAAACAAGAGCCCCTAGTGATGAAAGAGGTCTGCCAGAAATGGAGGAATCTCCTGTTAGGCTCGCCATACGCCTCGCTACTCCACACCGATCATAAACCTCCAGATTCCTCAATCTTTTGAGTGGCAAAATAGCCACAAGGCTAGGTGGGTGTTCTTCTTTTCTCTGTACAATGTTTTCATCATCTATGGAGCTAAGGACCAGAATGCCACTGCAGATGACTTGTCTCGTCGAAACCCTGAATTTTCCACCGCAAACTCGACTTCCATTCAAACACCTTTTCCCATGGAACGCTTACTCCTGCTGACATCCTTGAGATAATGAGAGTCCAAACCCTTGGTGTGGGAGCACTTGCACTGTAAACGATTCAAAGTCAGTGGCAGCAGGTAGATATCTTTAGTGCGGGGGCATACAAATTAGCACAAGTGAGCGAACATAGCAAGAGAGTAATGAAGGGGAAATTGGATGTTTCTCCTGAGAACATTTTTTTTAAATAATCTGTTGAAATGGTGCATTTTGCAGCATTTTTTTAAGAAAATGGGTTAAAAAGTCATGCAAGTTACAATTGTTTCTGAAGGATAATATACGAAAAGAATCTAGTCGATGCAATGTCACCAACAGTACACAGGAACATTTGCCAACATTTTCATGATGCCCGCGTTTACAACTCATGCCAGCATTGTCATTGTAAGTCATTTTTCTGCAGCAGCGCCCCATAATAGATCCCAGTATTGCCAGTGTATATCATTTCAAAAGCTGAGTCCATAATAAATGGCAGAATTACTAGCTCAAACCACTTTGATTTTGTGGCCACAATCTATGCCATTATGATCACTGCAAATAATGTTAATGGAGCTGTGAACACAATCCAGCCTTGTATGGTCACTTTAAATAATGTTGATGAAGTTGCAGTCACAATCTACTACAAAATTGTCATTGTACCAAATTTGATAATGTTGCACAAACACTATGAACTGGGTAGTCCTTCCAGCCCTTTAAGCCAAGTAGCAATACCCTGGAGATGGATGGGGATGTAGATTTTATTCATACATCAATAATCAAAACAACTCAGGTAATTTGGCAAAAGGAAGATTACTTTATTTTCAATGATCTAAAACATGGAGTATAACAAACATCAACGCACTCGCTCGATACTCTTACTCAATGGGAGTCATTACGACCCAGGCGTTAACCATGGCGCTATTAGCGCCATGGTTGACACCAGTATTTTAACGATTGCGCCATGGTGGATGGCAGAATTACCGCCCCATTCCAAGGTTGGCGAGGTGGTAATTTCCCATTGGCCCTTCCCAATTCCCATTTTTGCCCCCATAGGGCTCAATGGGAATGGGGAAGGCGGTAATTACGGTACCGCATATTGTGGTACCGTAATTACCTCCAAGGTCCCTTTGCGGGTCCAATCCTTAACGGCTGGGCAAGACCAGCCGTTAAGGTAGGGACCCGCAACGGGACCTCGTAATTAGGCAGTGAGGGGTTAACGGCGCCGCAACCTTTTACAGCGCTGTTAACCCCTTACCACCTGGGTCGTAATGAGGCCGAATGCATCTTTTAAAAAGCTGGGTTCTTGTACCCAAAATTAGTCATCAGTGACGTTAACCTACGTCACTACCAACGTCATCCTACGTGGCAAACTAAAAAAACCTATGGGCAGTAATGATAGGCTCTCAGTGTGTATCTAACTATACTAGCATGAGACCGTGAATGAAAGTGATAGGGTACTTAACATCAAGTGGGGCAACTAAACCCTCTCCTCAAAATGGGCACTATGAACGTCACTAAATGTACAACGTCCCATTGGCTACAAAAATATAGGACCCTTAATTAAGCGGTCCTCCATAATTAGTTGGCTTCTAACCTCCGTCAGTACTTTCCACCTACGTCTAGCAGCAGGCAGGCTGAACATCCAGGTGCTGGTGAACTCGCCTTAGCACCACCAGCTTCCCACCAATTAGAATATCAATCCATCATCACCTAAATGGTCCAGTGTCAATTAGGGCTTGAAGCTCATCCTTGAGAGTGTTCTAAACTCTGAGAAATTCAGGGAGTAAAAGCACAGTCTGCCCTTGTGCGTAGCTGTGACCACCTTGTTCGTCCAACTTCATCCTTACACGTGACTAGAGACCATGGAATTGAATTTCTAGTGCATTTAAAATACTAATTCTTAACAGACCTCTGACTTCTTTTGTTTTTGTCCATGCTTTCAGAAGAGGAGTTCTGTTCTTTCACGAGATTTATATCCAAAGTCAGTTTGTTCTCGTTTGATAAGACCATGGCTTCTTGGCTCATCCGACTCTATCTGCCGAGATTCATTTTACTAATTCAACTGATTTTTAACTGGGACACACTTGAACAAGGCCTTCTTGTTACTGTTAAGCACTGCTATAATGTGTAGTGGAAACATCCATCCTTTACTTGATCATTTACATATTTGTATATATTGGCGCTTGCCGCAACCTACTCACTATAAAACATAAGGCTAGCTTCATGATTAATTTGCTCTTTGCATTTCTTGCATCTGTAAACGTGTAAAATGACTTGATATCTTCATAAGCTTCTTCACCTGGATCCCAAGGTGTCACTTATCCTCTGTACTTTCTTGATGCCTTATAGAATATCTGCATTCTCTGGTCTCTGCATCTCTTCTATACATGTCAGCTCGAATCTGTGTGACATCACCATTCATCTTTGCCACTTATCTGCTCTGTTTCTTTAGGGGTCTCATTTAAATGGTTGTCATACTTCTTTATTTGCAGGTATGGCTTTCTCAACGGGAATCTTGCTTCCAGGATTCTCTTCAGTATTGGTAGTCTCACTGGTACTGCACAGAGTCCATACTCTGCTCTTTGTCGATTCAACTGCTCTGTGTATGTCTCGTATTTCGGTATAAAGTCTATAGGCAACATAGGTGATATATGTGAAGTGGTTGAGGTGGGGGTACTTGGCTCCTCCTCTACAACTATAAACCATCATTCTCACTATCGCTGGCTTCCATCATGCGGCCCCCTGATGCCAAACACATGAATGCATTGTGCACCCCACACACAAACATCACTCACACAATAAATCAGAAAAATGAAGCAAGGGCATGTACAGGCTTCAATTTCACCAGTGCAAGATGGACAGGACCAGAAGACAGACCTTCTCCATCAATGCCCCCCAGACTCAGAAACTGCCTTCCTGTCAACACCAGACATGCCCCCTCACTTTTACATTTCAAGACAGAGCTCAAGATCATCTTCAAGGAATGACTTCTCCCTAACGCCTAGGACACCATATCCTCTACTCTACATCTAACCTGAAAAGGGGTGATCAGTTCCCCGTTTTCTACCCTGGTTATTTGTATCAATATTCATATTACCAAACATACAGAGTTAATATCACATATGTATATTTGTATGGTGCCAGTTAGTGCTACATACCCCAACTACCAATCGTGCTTTGACACGTCTTCCCCCACATTGGGCCCGCCCATTAGGAACACTCATATTCCAGATCCACGCCTTCCGGCATGGACAGGTTTCGTCCTGCTGTTTACGAAGCAAGCTTTTCACTTCCGACGCGTACTCGACACACTGAATTTACAGGTGAGATGCTGTCCATCCAGGCGCACAACTCTCCATGAGGCTGCGTTCCACTCACCCCCCCTTCTTTTCTCCTTCTTTTCTCTGTCTCTTCCCCCCCTTCCCCATTCCTCTTTCCTCTTTCCCCTTTTTCCTTTCTTTTCTTTCCTTTTGTCTTTCCCCAGCTGACGGCTGCCTTGCCCGCGGCTGACTGCGGCTGACTGGAACAGACCCGCCTGGAACCGGACAGCGCAGCTGTCTGCGCTTTCTCTCGGGAGCTTCACGGCTCCGCCGTTTACACTGGATGTGTTTCCTTTCAACCTTCCAGGTATCCATTTGAATTAATTACATGCTTGACATCAGCAGGGAATTTCTTGTCTGTGGGGCACCACTTTTTGGGAGCATGCTGGATTAGAATCACATTACTTCTTTTCCACCACTTCCCTGTTTTAGGCAGACACAGGTGGAAGTGCTTGGTGACTTTCTAAATAGTTGTATTATCATTTTATTTTCTTGACTGTGGAGATTTTATGCCAAGTGCAACTTTCACAACTGCACTCTAAATATCCTTTTATAAAAAGATTATAAAATAATCATTTTTTAGTTATTAGGACACTTATGATAGGGAACTCTTACCTCACCTGTCTACAGTCTGTCCCCTTTCAGCTTTAAGCCTAAATTCTTCTTTTTCTTCATTTTTTCTACAGAACTTACCAGCCCTGAAGAAGGCGGAACATTAAAACTGATCCTTAATCTTTTTAGGACCAGCCTCCGCCGAAACGCTAGAATGTGAGGGGAGTGTTGGGACTTTTTTCTTCTACCAACACATCCTTTCGCTTCCCTTGGAACAGTTTCCCCCACTGCGTGGCAAAATCTCGAAAACAGATTACATATCTGAACAATAATCCCAGGCCATTTCTGTCTAGATTTTATTTTTTCAGATTCGCACACTGGGAATATTAAGGATAGACTCCTTGATTAGAGCAGCACAACAAAAAGGTTTTTGTCTCGGATAGAATTTTTCCCGAGACCCTGGTAGGACAGATAGACGTATCCAGGCCCTACCACTTTGCTGCCAAACTCAACCGGATTTCCGGTTATATCTTTTCAGCCTTTCAAATCCTTATTGGTTCACATAATTGTTGTTCTTTTGACACCACCGGTTTTGACCTTAGTGCATCTCCTTTTATGATTAAATAACAGATCGAATTTCGGTGTGTGCCAATCCGCACAAATTTGCTTTTTACGCTCAAAGAATTGCGAAAAAGTTTTGTTTTTTGTTGCTTTTTTGTTAGCTCCTTGTTGATTGTTCACTTGTTTAAATGCTTGTGATATATATATTAAAAAAATGTTTGTTATGTGAAAAACGTCTCACGATTGTACATTGCACTAAAAGTACTTATATATATTTTTCCTTTTTTTAAATAATTGAACCCAGCATTTATTGCTCGCACATATAGCTACTCAGGGGAGGTCCAGGAATTAAATGACCCCCACTTTAGCTCTCTATTTTTGGCATAGCGACACTCCCTTCCTTTTTCATGCTTTATACATACCCCTTGATGTCAAATTGCCCGCCCTCCCCCAAGCCTGTTGTTCTCTCGCTCGTATTGATCCCTTGCGATATGCTTCCCTCAGTGTGTGCTTCTCCTATGACTTGTAAAGTACTCTGTTGATTCCCAAACCTAGGTCCAGGCTCAATAATTACCCTCAGGTAATATCTCCCCAATCCCAAGGGACCCTCCACCCAGGTGGTCCTCCCTTGCTAGTCCACCCCCAGCGTCGGGATCCAAAAGCAATGGCCCTCCCCTGGCCACCTGTTTGGAAGGTTCCCCGGGAGTGAGAAGGGAAAACCCTCAGGTTTTTCACAGGGTCCAATATCTGTTCCTGTGATGAGTGGGCTTTGCCTGCTTGCATCATACCCAAAGTGCTTTGTGCTCAAGGGAGTGGAGGGAACAGGATGAAAAGAGAGGTACAGAGAGAAATAAGATGGTGTAACCCTTCCCTGCTTGCGCTAAGCTCCCTCTGGCTACTCTAACCCTGTCACGTCTCATAGCCGTAGCATTAAAGGCCCTTTAGTATGCACCACCCTGGTGTGAGTCGAGTCCTTTTGTGTAGAGTGTGCCCTTTGATTCCTGTTTTCCATGACAGCTCCAGCTGAGGGGCTGTCTTGCTGGAGAGGATTGTTACCTGGCCTCACAAAGTATCTCCTTTCCTGTTGGCTGGCAGGGACAGGCTATCTGACCAGAATACACCCAAGCCTTCCACAGCTGCCCTAGGCTTATATTGTTGACACATGTATGATATACATCAGATGTGGCTCTTAATAATTATGTAAACCTTTGACCACCATGCCACAAGGGGTATGTCATAGCAGCTGTCAAAAAGGCACCTGCAACCTCTAATCATGCTCTGTGCCACTAGAGAGCAGAAGCTGCAAATCAGTAGACTGGTGCAACAGGACAAAAGTGTATGCTATGCTATTGGCACAGAGCGCATAAAGGAGGGGTCTGATTAGCAGGCCACCCTGAGATGGAATTACCCATATAATAATTTAATTTAATAATAATAATAATAATAATAATAATTTAGCATTTATATAGCGCTACGAACCCTCAGGTATCTGAGCGCTGCTTATTATTACCCACGGTGTGTGGTGCTCATTTATCGACCTCGGAAGGATGAAAGGCTGAGTTTGGCCCCGCCGGGATTCGAACCTGCGTCAGCAGGCTCTGCACAGATGTCAAAGCGAGCGCTCTACTCGCTGTGCCACTTGACCGGCTATAATTGTATTAATGTATAAAAATCAAAAACACGGCTTCTACACCCTTGCCAGATGGCAATTCCTCACAGGTATTTGTCCCCAGGGCACCCGCTTTCGGACCACCCATATCATAATCTCCCTGGCCTTCAATGAGATGGCACCATCCCTCACCTCCTCTTGCCAACTGTAGATGCTGGCAAGGATCGACCTTGTCCACCGGAACATTAATAGCCTCTCCCTCTAGTAGGGGCACACGTTCTCTGCCCACTAACTCAGATATAGTAGCTGTATCTCCCCTCCAGATGTTCCTTCTCTTTCCTCACAGATGTCAAAGACTTCACTTTACCTCCCCCTCCTTGGCTCCTTTGCTCCTGGTGATTCATCTCCTCCAACCTTCGTAATTCCTCTCTTTTCAAATGTTGTCAACTCTCCATCCATTCTCCAGCAGTTTCCACCAGATGGTACTAATTCCTCCTCCAACCTTCTTAGCACTCTCTCCAACGTCTAACTCTCACCTCCCTCTTCTCTCTCAACTCTCCTCTCTGTCACCACTTGACACCAAACTACTTCTTCCAACTACTACTGAAACTTCCCACCATGCCAGACTAAACTGGTTGCATTGTATATCACGGTCGCTCCTCTACCTAGGCTGTTTAAGGAGATAGATGACACCTTTCCATTGGGGCTGTGCTGCCCTGTGACTCTGCTATGTGTTGGGGGACAGGCCTGAGATTTCATCAAGGCTTGGATTTTAGAAAGGATATGGACATGTGTGTGGTCTCTTTTCCTGCTCCTAGGAACAATGCTTCTTTTGCATGTTCCCTCAGTGGATGAATTTGGAGTCAGGAAATCCTCTGGGAAGCCTGAGGAGTTGCACGGCACATTTCACCAACATTTTCCAAAGGGAATTTGCAACTTTGTAACTCCTGCAGATCGGGCATAGACAGGAGAGTCAGGTGTGTTTACGTTCTCGTCTGTGCAGTACACAAGAGTCAAATCCCATTGCTCAAAGTGCACATTTGGGTCTGTGGGACTTCCGGGTGCACCTCACACAGGAGTCAAGATAGAAAAATGTCCCATCCTGTATCAGTGCCGAAGGAGCAGATCTATTTGTTTATTTGCCAGTGAGACGATGAGTCTTTGGGTCAGGCTAGGGATCTGAAAGCACACACTAAGAATTTCAACCTTATGAGAAGAAGTATATCTGAGGACTATTGGAATCCCCCTCTTCCTGTGGTGGTCACTGGTGTGGGTGGGGGCAGGGCTTGAAATTGCTGGGAGCTATTTTATTTAGCTCCTACTTCTAGCTTAGGAGAGCCCGATTAGCTTGAAATCATTAGTTACCAGGAGCTACTTTAGACTCCCAGGCCAACTGGCACCATACAAATATACATATGTGATATTAACTCTGTATGTTTGGTAATATGAATATTCATGAATAAAGGACACATCTAATAGACATTTAAAGTAGAATGCAACATACATGATAGACAAAAATGTACTCTTTCTATCTCATGCAAAATTAGAATGTCAATGTGCTGTGCACTAGCTTCTGGTTCTACCGATGTAGCTCCTGCCTACTGGGTGATGCCCAATACCCAGGAGCTGCTTTTAGCTTCTGCTCATCAAGTCTAGATTTCGACACCTTGTGGGTGATGGGTTGTGAGTGTTTCTGGGACCGCCACCTTGATAGTCATGAAGGCATGTAAGAATGGTGCAGGTGGTGTAAGGACTCCTGTGGCTGCCCTAAGTATCAGGGGATCACAGAAGGAGACTGTTGGCTAGTATGTAGGCTTGAAACATTCACAACTAATATAAATCAATTTCCCCATAAAATGATAATCTGTGGCCTACCTAAACTGCAACACATTTTGGGAAATGTTCTCTCTGACAAGCTGGACAGGAAAGGCTTACAAGTGCTGCGAGAGGAGACTTTCTGGATGTATCCTGATGCCCACTGGGTCACTCTGCTCTTCAGTGGAGGTCTGCCTTTCTATTTGGACCGCAAGAAAGCGGTCAGTGTGTTTCCTGTGCAAGGAGGTTAGTTCACTCTTCCAATGCGTTCTCAAAGAGCGTGCCAGGTATTGAGTGTACAAGGTATTGTGGTGTGTGTTAACTTTCCTACGTTTCTGGTACAAAGGAATCAGTAGGGCTGCCACAGACTGTGGAGAGATGGCAGGTGCTGACTCACTGTTGTGACAACAAGATGCTGGCTTATGCACGGGGAGTAGTTGTCATGAGAGTGAAACAGTGACTGAGTTACACTTACACTTCTGAATGCAACGGGCATCAGAGCTGGGAAATACTGGGACTAGGAGCTCCATTGTATGTGCCACAAGGATAATTCCTCTGCTTGTTCTTCCCCCCAATCGGGCAGTTAGTTTACCTGTACTTTATAATAAAAATGCCCAGTTCATATTAATATTAAAATATGTATTTCCTACATAACATTTTCAATTGATAAACGGAATCCTTGCAGTTTATTTATTACCTCCCACCCTAGACTGGGCACAAAGAATTGCTGGGGCAGAATCTCTTGATCCTAAGAAGTGACAGTCACTACCTACCTTTTGGACATAGGCCCTCATTACGACCCTGGCGGAGTGGGTTTACGCCAGCGTTAATCGCGGCGGACCCGTCCGCCCTACTACGAGTTCCCGTAGCGCCATGGAACGTTTTCCGCCTGGTTTTTCCGGGCGGAGAAATCCATGGCGCTACGGGACCTTGATGTTAATTACGCCACCGTATTTTGCGGTGGCGCAATTAACGCCTTCCCCACTCCCATTATACCCTATGGGGCAAAAATGGGAATGGGGAAGGGTAAAATGGGGATTGGGGATTTACCGCCCCGCCAAGGTCGGCATGGGGCGGAAAATCCGCCAACCTCCATGGCGCTATTGGCAGCTTTCCGCCGTGCTCCGCGGTGCTTTTAGCACCGCGATTTCCGCCAGGGTCGTAATGAGGGCCATAGAGTTTTAGTGCAGAGAAACAAATGCTTCTCGGAAAGGAATCTCCCGGCCCCAGGAAAGAAGAAACTCTGGTGGGGGTGGATGAGTTAGCACTGAGTGCAACAGTCAATTGTTAAGCAAAATACCAGTAAAAAGAGGTTTAAGACAGTATGTGCTACAATGTTTTGTAAACAAAAGGGTCTGATCAAAAATATCATCAACATTAAGGAAGCTTTTCAAGTAACAAACAAGTGAATACCTTATCTGTAACTCCACCTACATTCTCATGTAGAAAAGGTAACAACATAATCAAACATTTCTTAGCATTCAACGAATAATCACATTTAAAAAGTGTGACATTTTTATGCTTACATTCGCCAAAACGTTTCTGAAATTTCAAAGTGTTCGGTAATGCTTACATTGCTTGAACAGGAATAACTTTGCCGGAGGTATAAAGCCATATACGCAAGATAAAACAGACATGAAAGAGTACTCAGTACTTTCAATCAATTGTCCACGCAGCATTTGCTATCTGATCAAAATGAACCTGGAAGATAAGACAAGATGGCTCTAATAGAAATCCAGTATTCAGAAACATGATGAAAAATATTCAGTTGCTCAGCATTTCAATAGAAAATGACAGAACATCAAAAACCAAATTTCAAATGTGGAAATAGCATGTATTGGAGCAAGATGATGCAATACAGAACAAGCATTGGCACAGTTGATAGTTTTGGTGTTGCAGTTGTTTATGGCGTTTTACATTTGTAGACATGAATTTGTGTTGGCCCCATGAGAAATGGGCTAGCTCACAGAACATTCAAACGCAAGTGCCGGAACAATATGTAACTATTATCAGAGGGGTTTTAGCCTCTGATGGCTCATTGAATACTTCTAACATTTTAAATCAGCAGCTGAGGCATGAATTATGCAGCTTATACAGTCTGCCATTCCGATCTCTGCACCGTCCACCATAGCATCATCAATGTTACAACACACCTTTAAGTCCCAATTACCCGGGCTGTAAACAACGTACAACAGAACAGCCTAACCCCTAGCAGTCTATTTACTAAACAGCCAAAAGGTAGTACTGTAACACTCTGAGATAGAATGCAGACATACATGATATATGTGATTGTGTGCGGGAGCACATACACTGCTTGATACCTATTGTTTGGAGCAAGATGAGGATATGCTATACACAAAAATGACGATGCTGAGACAAAGAGATAGCCTGCAAGAGAGAAAGTAAAACAGAGAAAGAAAGATAAAGAGGTACCTGATATGAAAGGTTATTTATAACGCGCTTAATCCCCAAAGTCAATTCCTCGTGAACCAACAACTGGAGATTGCAGCCCATTTTTCTGTTATTTCTCACACCACCTTCACACTTCTCCATTCCCCCTTGCATCCGGCTTTGCTCTTCATGGTCACCCATATAACTCAATCTGTTGGGAGGGTCCAGCCTTTATTTGTTTACCCTTCGTTCCTATCATTTGGCCTGCAACCCTACACCTAACGTTTCCTTTGCACACTGCACGCGTTGTAAATAAACATTTAAGTATTGTACACCGTCTCCCGGTGTGCATTTGCCCCGTCACAATGTGCCTCCATTGCTTTTCCATCGGCCTTAGCCCCCACCCCATGGGGGCTCCATCAGACCCTATGGTTTTGAGCATCTCTCACATCCTCTGAACTTGTACCATTGCAAACTCTTCTGCCCGCACACTGTCTAGTGGCCTCAACTCAAAACAAAATGTGCCACATAAATAACATTTTGGGCCACAAACTTTAGTTTTATGACACAAAATTAATCTAGCCATACAACAATAAACGAGGGCAACAGACAAGTGAGGAGGTGCACAATAAAAGACTTTCGTAGGCGCATTAAGTGAGACGATTGAGCTTCGAGACTGCGGGTATAAACGAAAGAGGGGAGAAAACACGGGTGGGTACAAGGAAAAGGGCGGGAATGTAAGGCGCCAAGCGAGACGGAATCGAACACGAACACAGTATGAAAACAAACGACAGGAAGCAGTGGCGACACCATGAGGAGAGGTGCGCAGCCAGTGACAGTAACGCGAAGCAAAGGGGCGGGAAAAATAAGCAAGAACGAGCGCTAAGCAAGCGCGCGGCCTCAGAAAAAGAGGCGGGAATGGAAGGCAGGGGTGGGGCTTTGTGCCGCCGACTCGAGCAAAGGTGGGCGGAGTTACGGCTCTGGGGCCAGGGACGTCATCCAGAGCAAGGGCAGTTAAGAGGCATGGCCTTGTTTTTTAAGCGAATCTGATTGGCTGGGGGACGGCATGTTTCAGGAAGGTGGTTGGGCTGTTGAGAGGTGTTGCGCGGATGGCGGAGCTGGGGACGGGGTGTGAGTTGGTGGGGGGTGTTTGTTTGCGGTAGGGTAGCTGTTGGTGTGGATTGGTGGGGTGTGGTTGTTTGCGGTTGGGTGGCTGGTGGTGTGGAATTGGGGGTGGTGGTTGTTTGTGGTTAGGTGGCTGGAGGTTCGTGTGGGTGTCGCTCGGGTTGGTTGCGGTGGGTGGGCGGCAGCGCCCGGTGCCTCGCCTGAAGCGCATGTTTAGGCGTACAGGTTGGGGTCTCGCGGGTCTGCGTGCCGGTCTCCGGGCTCGCTGGGTGGTGTGAGTTTGGGGTGTTGTGGCTGTTGGTGTGGATTGGTGGGGTGTGGTTGTTTGCGGTAGGGTGGCTGGTGGTGTTGAATTGGGGGTAGTGGTTGTTTGTGGTTTGGTGGCTGGTGGTTTGTGTGGAAGTGTGGGTGTCACTCAGGTTGGTCGCGGTGGGTGGGCGGCAGCGCGCTGTGCCTCGCCTGAAGCACATGTGTAGGCGTACGGGCCGGGGTCTCGCGGGTCTGCGCGCCGGTCTCCGGGGCTCGCTGGGTGGTGTTTTGAGTGGTGGGGGGTGTGTGTTTGCGGTGGGGTGGCTGGTGGTGTTGGATTGGGGGGTGTGGTTGTTTGTGGTTGGGTAGCTGGTGGTTTGTGTGGAAGTGTAGCCTGTGTGTTGATTGGTGGGGTTGGTGCACATCATCCTTTAGGATGGGGAAGCGCCTGCGTGGGTCCGCCCACGCATTCGATAATTAAGAAGAAGAAGAAGAAGAAGATTGGCTGGGGCGCATTCGATAGGCGGGATTTGGACGTTGTTGGACTGGACTTTGTCGCTTTTGATGAGGAAGGACATGCCCCCAGGCTGGGCCACTGAAGGCCGTAATGAATGTGTTATCCATCTTGTTATAATGGCCGACAAGCCCAAAATGGGCGAGGGAGCAGTTTGTCCAACTTGTGGATTAAACGGTGGAATGGGTGCTGTCTGGGAGCGGTTGACTGCTTATCGGCCCTTTAAATAATAAACCATATGGAATACATGATCGCATGAAGGGGCCGTTTGATGTGGCGGTTTTTCAAACTGCCAGAGCCCTCCTGCTCCCAGCTTCAGGGTGCCGAGCAACAGATATTGATTGATAACAAACTCGAACTTCAGTATTAGAGAAAGTAATACTGGAGAGCGTGATTATGAGTTCCATCATGTACAGTGAAAAAAGTGCCATCTTATTAGCCCCATGTTCTGTATCTTCATTAACGCAGACACAGAATATGAAGCAAAGAAGAAGAGTACAGAGTTCCGTCACGGAATTACACCTTTCTTTACATGGAGCCAGGGGCGTTGCTAGGGGGGGGCTAAGAGGGCTATAGCCCCTGATCTTTTTTTTGTAGCCCCGGATAGAATCTCAGGAGCTACACCCAAAAGACTAGCTAGCCCCCAGTCCCAACAGTTCTAACATCAGTTTAGCCCCTGGTCTTTTCTAGACCTAGCAACTCCCCTGCATGGAGCACAGGATCAGGCCCTCAGGCACCTTCTAAATTGTGAAGACCTGAATTTGCAACCAGGCAGAAAATGTGGTGTTATCTCCATAGTCAGATTCTCTTTGTTTCTGGGGAGAGAGAGAGAGAGAGAGAGAAAGTGAGAGAGATCGATCTCCCCTTTCCAGGGTTGAGGCAGCGTGGAGAGCGGGATCAAGAGAGAGCAAGAAAAAAGGGGCAGTGGCAGTACCATGATATCCCAGTGAGGAACAGGGCCTTGCCGCAGCGGCGCAGCCTTCCCTCAGTGTGTGTCGGCATCCAGGTAGGAGGGGGGGGGTGTGTCAAGCAAAGGATCGGGGAATATCACAGCGGGGGCCCTGCTTATATGCTTTGTAAGTTTGGCCTTGGTTTCTTTACAGTTACTGAGGGTCTGAAACCCGGCTGGCCCATGTGAGACACTGGGTGGCCTGCCTCGCAGTGGGCCCGTTTAACAAAAAAAAAAGGGGGCTGAGGAATTCTCTTTCCAGCCTAGTCAGGGGCTGGGCTCTGTAGTGAGGGCCTAGTAGAGGGAAGGGGTGCACCTACCCTCTCGGTGTGAGTGTCATAGCCAGTTTTCTTCTCAGGGGTCAGTGTTGGGCCGGGATCTGCTTTATGGAATGCCTCCTTGGATTCCCTCCAGTTCCTCCCTGTGCAGGGCTTAGCAGACGGAAGCTGAGCGGGAAAAGCACTGTAGGAGTTAGCCATGTTTCTCAGCTGGGCTCACGTCAGTTACCGCCACGTTTGAAAAGGCGTGCAGAGCCTCTCTATGAGCGGGCCCTTCCTGTCAGTTTCTGGAAACGTTAAGAGGGGGACAGGTGGTAAAAGAGAGGGCCGGGTGGCAAATCCCCCAACCCAGCTCCCCGCATCGTAACCTATCTTTGCGCAGCCTCGAGAAATAAAGAAGGAACAGAGGGAGCTAGCGCTACTCTCCCGCTGAGTTCATCCTATAGGTGGCGTGCACACATATTTTTTTAACATTTTTTTATTTTTTACATTTATTTAAAATGTTCTGTTTGGTAATACAAACTTTTCATTTATGTCATTTACAAGATGAGAAGGGGTTGAAATTTAGGTTTCTTATTCTTGGTGATTGCTAGTATTCAGGATCATGGTCCAAAATTTAATTACTGTTAAGATTAGGTTCTTGTCATGTCCTTTTAGGATATGGGCCCATCGTTCCTGTGTGTTCATCTGTTTCTGGGAGATTTTGAAGAAGTCCCTGAACAAGTTTCTTGCATCCGTCAAAGCTTGGCATATCATGATTACGTGAAAGAGAGTCTCTTTGGTGTTGTCAATCTTACAAAATCAACAGTCTGTAGTCATTATGGTTGGGTGTTTTATGTTAGATAAGTAATCGCGGGTTGGCAATATGTTTAGGCGAAAGCGTAGGAATTGGTCTCGTATTGATCGTTCTGGAAAGCATGCTAAATATGGTGGTAGTTCGTTGAGTGCTCTTGATTCTATTGAGCAGTTCAATGCTCGTTTGTATTTTGATTGTTCCTCTATTGTTTTGATCCAATCGTTTTGCTGAACTCTTTTTTTGGCATATTGTGGTTTATTTATTAGCATGTCTTCGCTGATGTCTTCGGCCTTCATTTTCTTTTTTATCTCGTTGGTCCAGTATTGAAGAGCTGTTACATATACAGGGGTCTTTTTTTCCTTGAGTATTTCTAAAGATGGAATTTTATCCTGGCTAATTATTTTTCTGTAAAGATCCATTTTTTTCCAAGTAATTATAGCTTCTAGAGATTGTAGTGCCAATTCGAAACAAATTCTTGGCATTGGAAATGAGTTAGGTAAAGCCAGAGTTTTTCTCCAAAATATGGCCTCGTATTGTTGCCATTTCATCGTATCTCGATTGATTATTGTTTTTCCAGCATAGGTTAGGATGGGGACCACTTTTTGTCTATACAATAGGATTGTTGATTTTATTGTAAAGGTTCCAAATTTGCAATGAAAAAAGCGATATAAACGGGCTAAGGATCTTGCTTTCCTCTCGATGTGGTCTTTCTATTCCTGCTCAACTGGTGATGGATTTATCATGGCGCCAAGATATTTGAATACTTTTGTTTCTTCAATCTCTTTATCTTCTAATTTTAGTGTCGCCTGATGTTATGCAGAGATGTTAGTCTCATTAACTTGGTTTTAGGGATGTTAATTTGTAGGTCATTCTCTTTCATAAAAGGCCCACTTTGTTTACCATTTTTTGTAAACCTGATTGTGTTTTGTCCATGACAATGATGTCGTCTGCATACACTAAGGTTTTTAACGGTTCGTTATTAATCTTCTGCGGATTCGAGAGAGAGATTCGTGAATCGCTTGTAAAAAGCCAAATGTATATAAATTGTATAGACAAGCAGCCAGGGAACATCCTTGTTTGAGGCCATTCCAGGTGGTAATTTTGTCTTTTACTGCACCGTCTTTTGTTAATCTGACTCTGATCGATGTATTGGAGTGGAGCTGTTTAATTGGGTTGAGAATGGATGAGGGACATCCCCCTGATGTTAGCTTCAACCATAATTTTTCTCTATTCACCAAGTCGAATGCTGTTTTTAGGTCTATAAAGACAGCATATACTTGTTGTTTCTTTGTTGTCGCTTTGTACTTAATCATACTTAGAAGTAGCAGATTCACGTTTGTGCCGATTTTGTTAGCGAAACCAGTCCGTCTCTTCTCTTGGAAACCGTTTTCCTCAGCCCAAGTATTGAGTTTTTTCATCAGGAATCCCGCGAACAGCTTTCCCAGTGGGTCAAGAAGGGCTATGGGCCTGTAGTTTGTTGGCATTTTCCTGTCACCAGCTTTGTAAATCGGAATCAATATCACTAGGTTCCAGGTGGATGGGATTTGTTTGGTTTTCTCTATTAAATTAAGCAGTTTTGAGAAAAAGGTAGCCCATTCTATTTTAGATCGGCGTTTGAGAGCCCATCAGGGCCTGGTGCTCGCGATGGATTCAAGGACATAATGTTTTTTTTTATCTCATCCTTTTCCCATGTTAGGTCCCAAGCCTGATGGTTGTTCGAGCCTCCTGTTGGTGAAATGTCTGTTTTCTCTTTGTAGAGGTTTTTGAAATGTTGAGACCATTCTCCAGATTCTACCTCTTGTATCATAATTGATGCATTGGTTTTTTCATTTAGCAGCGACCACAGCTGTCTGGTGTTTTGCTGTTTTAGCGCCGCTAATATCGCCTCTGCGTCTGCTTGGCGCATATTGGCTTTATGTGATTTTATGAAGTTGGGATATTTCTGTTTTTCCTTTTTTATTTCTACCGCAGAGGTTACTGTATTCTGTTTTTTGAGTAGTCAAATTTCTTTGTGTAAGTTCTTTTTCATCAACTTGATATCATGATTAAACTGATGTTTGTGTTTGTTTTGCTGGATCGCACAGATTTTTTTGGGTTGCTGATATTTGTGCAGAATCCACTCATAATTGAGTTTTGCGTGGTCTGGTAAATTTGAAGTCTCAAAGTTTGTCAGCAGGTCAGCCATTTGGTGTTTGTTTATTCGAAGCTTATTTAGACCGTTATTGAGTTCCAACTTTGGGAGGTATAATCGTGAGGTTTGTGTTTGAGCAGTAGTCCATGTGATTAAAATTTGGTGATGATCACTATTTATTTGTGGATTGTTTGCAGTTGTCGTTAGATTTTTTAGTATCGTTTCTGAGATGAAGATATAGTCTATGATTGAGTTGGATTGTTCTCGTGTCCATGTTGGCGGAGGTTTATCTTGGTCATTTCATGGTTGTTCAGTCAAGGCTAGGTTTCTATTAAGAATTTCTTTGGTCCATTTTTTTGCTCTTGAAGATAGATTGGAGGAATTTAGTTTCATACCTTCTGGGCTATAAAGATGGATATTCAAATCACCAGCAATTATAAAATCTGTTGAATTGTGTAGGCTGGCAATTGTATCAAATTCATCAAAAATTGAATCAAGAAATATGTTTTCATTTATTGATGTTGGGTTCCAATAAATATTGAAGATTGTTAAATTGCTGGATTCCTTTTTTGGGGTTTGGATACAGATGGTGATGTATTGGGCCCAGGGGTGTAGTTTTTGCTTTGCTATGATTGACCAGGATGGATTTATTTTGGTCATAATCAGCATGCCTGATGATGGTCTACCTTGGTGTGAAGTAATCGCTGAGTTCATGAAGGTCGAGAAACCTTCGCAGGTTACCTCTTCGTACAGCCAAGTTTCCTGAAGGCAAATTATTGCCGCATCTTTTTGATTTAAGGATCCTTCTTCAAATAGATGGGTTGAGCCTCTAGTATTCCAGGAACATAATGTTATCTCTTCTGTCTTTATTTCATTATTTTTTGGTTGTTATAGATAGGTCTTAATTCTTGAGTTTTGTATATCGGCTCGTTGTGTTAATTTTTGTTTGATTTGAGCGTTATAAGACATGTCAGAATGCATTTGGTGCGTCCTGCGGATCGAATGAGGATTTGATTGAATGTTTTTGTTCCGCAGGACATTGCATGATACTGGCTGCCTGGTTTTCTGTTGGCTGTCGATATTCTTCTGTTTGTTTTGATCCGAATACTCATGGTTCATTGATATTTTTAGTTTTTTCGAGGCCATAGATTTGGTTACAAGGAATTCTTCTGTTGTAAATCCCAATTTCATTAGGTGACTATTTGTTGACAGGACATCGTTTTTTGATTGTAGAAGTCGATGTGAACTGTGTCCATCTGGTTTTTGTTTGGGAAGTGTAGAACATCAATGTCTCTCTAAGTGATTTCAGCCAATTGTGGAATGACTGTAAATAAACGTAGGATGTTTGATCTGTTCATGTTTAGGACTTCAGTAGGATTTGGGGTAGTTGCAGTCAATGATAGGCGAAAGATATTATTTACTTTCCTTGGATCCACAAAGATAGGTTGAATTAATGGGCATTCACCTTGGTCCATAGTCATTTCTACACTTTTGTAGGAATTTTCAGTTTCGACTGAAGTCCAGCTTTCCTCATTTGATACTATAGAGTATGTGAAAGAGATATTAGTGGATGTAGTGATCGAAATTGAATTAGGAGTTGAGGTCTCATAACATTTGTCTAGGATTATTAGTGGCTCATCTTGAGGATCGGTTAAAGTGGCATCCAGATCTGTTAGAATACTTAGGCTTTTTGGTTTGTCATGACGACTCCTCGTCAAATCGATAATTGTGTTTTGGTCATTCACAGCTAATAGTGCGTCGAGTGGTTCGTCTTCTCCTTGTATTGATGTTTCTCGCTTTTGTTCTGAGCCAGTCGTTGCTTCTTTAGAATCTGATCTTGGTGTCGCAAGGGCTTTCATCATGTCTGGTTGATCTTGTTTCTTCCTATTTTCCAGATTTTTTTGGGTTGTTATTATAGGTGTAGTTTGTTGTTTTTCAACCACCTGGAGTTTTCTTAGGAACGCTCGAGAACCTGTCTGGTGTTTGTTTGCAGTTTTTTTCTTTGGCTGAGGTTGATTTCCTATAAGGCCTCTTTTGGTTAGGTCAAAGATGTCAAATGGAGTACATGACGAAGGTTCGGTATTAGCAATACTTGTAAGTGGTTTTACGGGATCAGCTTGAGTTTCGTATTGAGTAGTTTGGTTTGTTGTAGGTTTGGGATCAGATGCGACTTTTTCACCTTGAGGTTGCATTGAAAAATGATCTGGTTTGTTGTCTGTTCCAAGGTATTTTTTTGATTTGTCGTTCAACATTTTCTTTGTTATTGTTGTCAGGGTATCTGTTAGGTTTTGTTTGTCAACCCGATAAATTCTATCAATTTCTGCCAGGCGGCTTTGCCAGGTCTTGGTAGCTTCTGCGTCATAGTTGAGACGTTCTTGTATCGTACCCATGAAGACTTCAATATTAGTTTGCTTTGTTAGAATAGCCAACAGGGTTGCCTGGTCTTTTGTAGAATCTACCATTGCTTCTTGGATTTTAAGGAAGGGTACCATAGCTAATGAGAGAACAGCCACTAACGTGTTCTGGAGATCCAGCATTGTTGTTGGAATTCTTTCTGGTATCTCAGCGGGAATGTTCGTTGTAATCTCCTCTATTGCTGGTTGATTGTTGTCAACTGGAGTGGATTTTAATGCAGAGGCATGAGGTGGAGAGGTTTTAATATGCATGAGTTTAGTTTTGTTGACGATTGGCGTGGATGTAATATTTGTTGCCATTGTTTTGGTATTCTTTGGTCCTCCAAAGATTTCTTTTCTTCTTTCTTGTGAGTCCATAATTGCATCTATTTTCGTGATGTCAAGAGATAGGTGGGCCACACGGTTTTCCAGTTGTTTATTTGTATTTTGTTGTGGAGAGTCTAACAGATAATATGATGTTTGCCATTGCTGTTTTGCTGTTCGAGCTCTTTGCTGCAAAGATGGAGTACAGGGTGCGTCTGTGCATTTCTTTGAATGAATTTTTGAAGTTTGTATGGATGAGATATTTTGTGAAGGAGAGTCAGTATTTTGAATGGGTAAAGTGGTTTCTTTGTTTTTTTTTCTCTCTAAGTTCAATACTGTTTTCGAAATCAGATTGTTCGTTATTTCCTAATGAGTTGTGTCTGGGTGCTGTAATTAATTGATCTTCTTTCTTTGGCTCAACAGGGGGCGGTTGGTCAATCTTGTTTGTTATTTTAGCTGGAGTGCTAAGTTGATCTCGACTAGGGCTTGCAACTGGATATATAGGTGTAGTGATTTTAGGCACATTAGCTAATGTCTCTTCCAGTTTTTCCTGTTATCGGGTGCGGGGTTTGGTGGGATCCATTGTCTCTATCTTGAAATTAATTCTCTACTATACTGCCGTCTAACAGGTGAAACAGAAGGACTTACCACGTCACCAGCCATAAACAGCAGCAAACAGTGTCTGAAAATCGCCCTTGCAGTCGGGTCTCCTTTTTGTTCGTGCTTCTGGGGGGCGTGGCTTGTTGCTACCACGTGACTCGCTTCAGTTGCTAGCCACGCTCACTTCAAACTGCTACGGCTCCAGCTGCAGTCTAACGCGATTCAGAGCGTGGCAGGCGGTCGATTCAGGTGTTCAGGGGCACAGGGAGAAGGAAGCTCAACAGGGGCAACAATAGCAACAGGACCAGCAAACAGCGTCTGAAAATCACCCTTGACTCCGACGGGCTTAACGTACTTACTAATTACGTACCTGCCACCTGTGCCAGGTTCCAGTGCATACATATTCGGTCCGTCTTGGATTTAAGGTGCACTGCCCCAGTGGCAAAGTATACCAGAAAAAGAACTGAGACCCTTCTCTCAGTCACGTTAGAGTATAGGTTGGTTTGTGTGGTAGATGTTGTATATCTTGTGGTAGTTTGCAGCTTCTAAGGGGTTTAGGAATGCAGGGTGGGTTTGAGTGGTTACAAAGGCAAATGGGAAGCCAATCCTCCGCCAGAGTACTGAATAATTATTTATTTACCAATTTAAATGACCTTGCTCCCAGGTAACCCCATGAACGCTATTTAATTATTCATTAACCAAATGTGAATGGCCTTGCTCCCAGGTGACCCAATGAATACTATTTAATTATTTATATACCAACTGCAAAGGACCTTGCTCCCAAGTAACCCAATCAATGTTATTTAATTATTTGAATACCGGTGAAAATGGAAGGATGACATTCAAGTATTTTTAGTTCTGGTACTAACTGAGAGCGCCTCAGCTAGGAGTCCAGGGGATAATATTGCTTGTGTATACCGAGGATTGGTTTTGCAAAGGCAGTTATATAAAAAGGCTGTTTCAGCTTCTCAAACGAAATACCATCAGGGCTGGCCTGCCATAGGGAAGGGCCCATTCTCCCCATTGTCCCCCTGGGCAGCCTGCAAATACAGAAGCCGGCCAATGGGCTACAAAAAAAGGGTCCATCAATCATCCCCCTGGATTTTCATATACACATGTATGTAGTAAGGTGTACTTTATCCCCATACTCAGGTATCTGCCGATTGTGGCGGGCAGTGGATATTAATAATTGCAGTATTGCATCGGCGGGTGGTGGAATATTCATAATTGCCAGTACTTTTGTTTAAAGTTTCCAGGGCTCCATCGGCCTGGGGGAGCCCTGGAAACCTTTTTTAAAAGTACTGGCAATTAATAATGTTCCGCTGCATCATAAATATTCATAATTGCAGTGACTCCAAATAATTGACTGGTGCCTTACCTCCCAGTGCCACCGGTTCATTACGAGTCCGATGGCCGGGAAGTAGGGCGTCAGTATATTTGTTCATCCCCATACCCATAGATTCCTATTGAACTCTATGGTAGTGAGGACAAGGGAGCACTGGCATTGTTAGCAACGGTGCCAGTGCTCCCGTGAAGAGTCTGCCTATCGTGGCCACTGCGCCCGGAAGGGTCAGACCAGTCGGACACAGTGGCCGTGGCAGGCAGACTTGGAGTTTGCTGGTCCGGAAACAAGGGTGCTGGTGAGCTTGCCAGCACTCTTGTTTCCAGACCGGAAAACTCATAATGAGTCTCTATGTGTGCATTTTATAACTATTATGATCTCCTCTCATGACTGCCATTCCTACAGCTAAATTGCACATGCACATATTGATTGCCTGCTTCACCTGAGTATGTACAAATGTGTTGCCTCTACACAAAGTAACCTAAATGTAACACTTACTCTATTTACCATAAACATTGTAATATTTGTAGCAATTTGCGAAAGTAAGAGAAATGACGATGATGACATGTCCACTCCCCAGTCAGTGGTATGGCGAGCCAAGTTCAGACTTTTGCATTTTCCCAACATTCCCCTCTTTAGTTAATCCATTTACTAACAAACCAATTTCCAAATCATCAATCTCACTATTTTTATGGAATAAATCTTCACAACCGTTTTTCTCATAATCCTCTGCTAGACATCCCCAATTTGACTCATCATTAGTTTGGCGATCTACCAATTGTTCTACACATTCACTCCATCACGGGTAAGGACGGAACCCCTGTTGAATCATTCCTAAATCAATTTGAGTGCCCATGTGAAGAGAATTGGTCCTATACCTAGCCTTAGACTGGTTTACAAGAAACATGGCAGTACTCCTAGGCATCTGAGTCGAGTAGCATCGAAGACATAACTGACAAGAACAAAAAAGTGCTAGAGAAAAAATCAAAACAGGTGAAAGTACTTTTAAGATTATGTTCATCCACAACGGCATTCAAGAGAAAAGAGAGTCCAAACAAGTATGGTCAGTAATTCCTGCCTCCCTCTCCATAGCCCTCTTCAGATTTTGCAGTTTAGTCATTGTTGGAGCCAAAGTTCTGTTATCCGAGTCATTAGGAGGCACATATGTGCAACAAGTTTTGCCCAACTTATGGCACACCCCACCCCCCATAGCTGTTAGTGGGTCCAGAATATAGCGATTCTGCAGGGCTACAAGATGCCAAGCCCTAAATTCTTCTTTGATGGCACTGAACGCTAACACAGAGGAATTGACAAATAATAGTAACTCGTAGCCATTTTGCATTAACAGAGGATTGCACGGCTGGGGCCAATAGAGAGGATCAAAAGGTTTCAGTGTGGCTAAACATTCAAAATGACCAGGAATGTTCCTTAGAGCCCCGGAAGATGCTGCTGACACATATTTAGATTTTTTTGATCTCCTCAAAAAGTCTCTTTCTCCGGAGTCCTGCAAAGTTCGTAGATTGTCCATGTTCCATGACACAAGGGATTCATGGGGCAAGGGGGACAAAGGGGGCACACATGTGTAGTCAGGCAGCATCAGGTGGCTCTGCAAAACCACGAGGATGGGCACATGCAAAGTGGTGATGCTGCATACACCTCTCCAGGCCTGAGGTGATTGTTTGTACGAAAAGGGCCCACATGACCATAATAAATCATTAATCGCTGCCATACCTCCAGTCAAATCAGGAATATGCAGAGTAGTGCCACAGTTTTGATTTATGCCCACTGGCACTGTGCCATCACCCTTAAAACAGAGAAAAATGTGTAAGTAACCAGATCTTAACAGCTTTCTCAGGCTCCTTGAGCCATGTCAAGAAGTTCACATATTTTCTGCAAACTTTTCCACATGCCAAATTAGTGTGTGCCACCACTTCTTCAGAGTCCCACCCTCCCTCCAGCCTTGCAACTCATTACCCCTTGCTCCCATCTGTTTTCACGAGTATCAGACCCTCAAGGTTAAGCTGCACTCTTTGCGTACAATGAACATCTTTGCAATCTTCCCCAGTTGAATTTGAACATTCTTCATTGATCAGAAGGTCAAAATCTGCTACAGAGTGCCCCTGAAATTGCCCCTGAACCCTGCATAGGGCTAGGTGCAGCAGACAACGTGCATCTGCCACTTCTACCTCATCAGGAATAAATACTCTAGGAACACCAGAGGCATGGGGAATGAGGGAGCAAATGTAACATTACTCAGTCACTCCCTCCCTCCCCACTGTCTTCATGTGCTGGTACCATATATTATCAGCTGCAAAACTGTGTGCGTCATTTACAATTTCTGAAGTCCCATCAGAATCCTCAGATGCAAAATCAATTTAGAAAAATGTCCCAATGTTTCCTCCCTCTGTACACATTTCTATCCCAACACACATGACCCAAAAAGAAAAGAACTCTATAAATTGCTCAACAGATTGTTCTTCTACAACCAATTCCTACAAAAACAATTCTAAATTTTAAGACAATTTATTAAAACAATTCCTATGTTTTGTACACTCTCCTCCCCCCGTCTGCTGGAACAAACCGTAATTCCTTAGATTCCACTTAACTTAATTACTAGTTGACTCATGATCCTCAGGCGTCAGTGGTGGCGTGCTGGTGTCCTTCGGAACATCTTGGAGATGTACCCATGCTTTAATGCCTTCCACTCTCACAGCTGTAGAATGGAGATGATGACCTTATGGGGTCTGTGGAATCGACAGTCGTTCCAGTGGCGTACAAAAGAGCAAACAAAGACCCTCTCCCCGGGAGTAACAATGGATGCTGATGCTTGTTTGGTCCCACGCCACCTTCGATCTTGTTTTGCTGATGAGATACCGTAACCTGTGAGGACAAAATTCAGACACTCTTGGGTAAAGCCTTAAGATAGTCCCCAAATTCATTTCCCAGAATATCTGCTGACTTATGTGCATCAGTACCTATGCGTGCGGGAGAGAGAGGTGTGAACATTCTATGACCTGTCACCACCTCATGGGGACTAAGGTGGTGATCTTTTCCAGGCTTATTCCACAAACAAAACAGTGCCAATGGAAGGTAGTATAACCATGACCTATGCAAATCAAAACACATTTTTGACAATTGAGTTTTCAACAAGCCATTGAGATGCTCCACAATCATATTGGCCCGAGGGTGGTACACTGAGCACAACCTGTGCTGTGTCCCCAAAAGTGACGTCATTTCAGTGAACAAAGAATTAAAGAAGTCCCATTATCCGACCTTAACACTTTACAAATACCCACTGTGAAAATACCTCCCTCGCCAATTACCTGGTGACTGAATTTAGCATCAGGGTGCACGCAGGGTTCAGCCTCAAGCCATCGGGGAAAATGGACACACAACAACAATTAAATAACAATAGGTGCCGCACCTTTGTACCATATCCATGAAATCAACATTAAATTCCTTAAAGGGACTTGAAGTTCGGGGGATATAACCCCTTTTACTACCCTCATAGTATTTCCTAGTTTGCATTCCTTACATAGTGTGCAATCACCAATATACCTGCTCACCTGCTCAGAGAAATTGGGCACAAACCAATCCTGCTGAAGTTCCGCTGCAATTTGTTGCGAGGAGTATATGCTGGGAAATGCAGTTGCTCCAAAGCCACAAAAAATCAACTTTACGGGCATCACAACCTTCCCGGTCAGGTCCTGCCTCCACAGCAAATCTGTTGGCAAGAGCGTACACCCCCTCTTCGTGCAAAGCTCCTTTTCCTCCTGTAGTGCTTTTCCCTGCAGTTCAACAATTTGTAACAAGGGGGCTGCAGTATACAGGACTGGCATCTGTGCCTGTTGGGACATCATTTGGATTTTTGGGATATCTGGGAGTGGCAAATAAGCTGCAGCCTTTGCCGATCGGCCCACAGCATACTTACCAAGTGCTACAAAATCAGTTTTGCTAGTATGCGAAGCACATCTGCCGACCCGTACATCCACAGGCAATGTTAACGCGTCAATTAATCATGAAAGCAGCGCAACATGCTGGAAGGGGTCCCATCAGATCTTCTAAACCCTCTTCTCTGCCATCTAGATAACCCAAAAAGAGTCGGAGTAGATAGTGACTGCCTTCCCCTTACTCATTTCCAGCACCTCAATAAGCACTACCAATTCGGCTGCTTGCGCAGAGTAATGTGACAGCAATCGCTTCTCAACCTCCACCCAGTACTCACCACCCACAAGGCTTACAGCTGCTGCTCCTGTATGTCTCTCACCAGCGCCTTGATCAATCATTCATGATCCATCAACAAAAAAGTGTTCCTCCTGTCTCCAAAGCATCTTCTTTTACACTTTTTAAATTTTTTCCCTCATCTCCCTCATAGGTCACACAATCATGAACATCATCACTAGGATGCACTGGTCAGCCGAAAAAGTCACTGGGTTTACTATGTGACACATCACTAGTCGTACGGAAACATTTGACAAAATAACCTTGTACCCAGAAACTCTCTGAGAGTCAAAGTTGATTTTCACTTCTCCAAAACTGCAAAATCTGCATGCTCCACGTACAGTGTCATTGGGCAACTCATAGTAATGGCTGAGGACTTTTGTATTGCAAAGTCCGCTGCCGCAAGAGACTGCTCACACGGAAACTGACCCTGTATAACTGAGTCTAACAACCCACTATAATAGGCTAAATGTTTGTGACCTAAAGATGTTTTCTGTGTTAGGACCGCTGTCATTACCTTCCAATCTGTATATGAAAAAAGAAAACATGGCTATTGGTAATCTGGAGTCGCCAAAACTGGAGCATTACTGATCGCAGTCTTGAGCTCATAAAAACAAGTTCTCATTTCATCTGACCACTCAATCAGACTCTTCTCTTTCTGTGCTTCCTTGAGAGCTTGCAGCAGGGGCCTCGTGAAACTGGAGTAGTCGAAAATCCAAGACCTACAATAGTTACAGAGCCCCAAAAACTGTTGCATCTGTTTTACCGTAGTTGGTTGAAGCGTGTTCTGAACTGTGGTGGCTCTCTCAGGCATTACCCTTCTCCCTGCAGATGATAGTACCTGTCCCAAATACACTACTTCTGTTTGACAATATTGCAGTTTTTCTTTGTCCACTTTGTACCCCTTCTCCGCGAGCAGGGTGAGGAGCCTGACTGAGTCTCCTTAACACTGTTCCTTTGAAGCACTACAAACAAGTAAATCGTCCATGTACTGAATTACAGTGCTGGACATTTGTAAGTTCCCCAAATCCATCTGAGTAACTCTGTTAAAAACACTTGGAGATTCACAGTACCCCTGGGGCAACCTTGTGTGTTCAAATATCTGTCCACGATAAGTAAATGCTGTGATGTACTGGGAATCGGGTTGCAAAGGAAGCGAGAAAAAGGCATTTTTCAAATCAATAACTGTGAAGTGGGTCGACCCAGTAAGGATGTTCCAGAGAACGGTAGCAGGACTTGGTACCAACGGAAATTCTGCTTCAACAATGTTGTTCAGAGGACGCAAATCCTGGACCATCCTCCAACTAGACCCCTTTGCCTTCTTCACGGGATAAATGGGCATGTTATAAGGGGACACATAAGGGTGTATATTGCCTCGCTTCAACAACGCCATAATGGTCTCAAAAATCCCTTTATCTGCCTCTTTAGACATGGGTATTGCCTAACCCTTGGTAAAATTGCTCCTTGTTTTAATTTTATTTGCACTGCAGCTACACTTTTCAATAACCCCACCTCATGGGGATTGCTGGTCTATAAGTGGTCCAGCACTTTCTCCAAATCCTCCTTCCAGTATGGCGATATTTTTATCACAATGAGTATAGCTTGTGGTATCTCCCTTTGCTCCACCATTACCTGACAAGGCACCCCAACCTCAAAAACCATTTCACCTGCGTCTTCCGCATCCTCAAACAATTGCTCATCGGACACGTCTCTTAACGCTAAGGTCGGATCAATACACAACACTGTGCACCAATCGTCTCCATCCTCATCGGTGCCTGAAAGAACCACCCTGTCCTTCTTCACAACCACAGCTTCTAAAAGAATGGTAATGATAGTCCCTGGCGTTATCTCCTGTGACTCGGCAGACCAGAACAAAAATTCTAGGGGTATCTGCCATGTCCGATCTCTTATTCCAGGTACCCAACTTAACACTATCATTACCCCATACAAGAATAATGCAGAATGTACTGGCACCCCCCTAATCGCGCTGTTGCTGCAATACACGGGGAAAGCGCTGCTTCTCTTAATGGATGCAATCATGGAGTTGAGCATACTATGCTGTCCTTTGAAAACATGATTGACATATTAAGCTTGCTCAGGAGGTCCCTTCCCAAAAGGTTTGCCGGAGTATCTTTGCAGTATAACAAGGGAGCAAATAAAGTTTGATTACCTAGCTTGATATGCACATCTTCAGTGTATGGGACCGAAAGGCCGGCACAAGAAAATCCCTGCGTGTCCATTGCTTTGCCTTTCAGGGAAAATCCACCTTCTTTAATGCATGATTTCGTGGCTCCTGTGTTGACCATGAAAGAGATTGTCTGTTTACCTACCTTTACACCCATCTGGGGTTCCTCTTCCGAACCTGTAGTAACCAATAGAATTGGACACATCAGAGATACCTGTGGGCTGGCCTATTCCTGATACATTTGAACACAAGGATGCAAAAAAGGGTTTCCTCCGAATACACTTTCTCCAGTGTAATGGGTAACTGTCCCATTCGGTAGAGGATTCTTCTCCCAGCCTGTACTAGTGCCTGGTCTGACATAATCAAGCGTGAGTCTGTGTCATTCCAGTTCCCAGATTCAAATCAACCTGGACTTGCTGTACTGGCACAGAGTTTCGGGTACAGGGCGATATTTGGGTATTCGTCTGGATGGGACCTGCGTTAAAATAATGTGGTCGACTTCGACAATCCCGTGACACATGCCGCATTCTTCCACACACCCAAGACTGCACTCCATACATTCCTGAATAACCTCCTCCCATAGGCCCATTGAAAGGGGGCCGCATTCCTCCAAATCTGCTGAATGACCTGACGCCTCGATAAAATTCTCCCCTACCCCGTGGAAATCCTCTCATCGGTCTTGTTCCAGGTACATACCCGTCCATCCATGCTTGTCCCATTCCAGAGTCTATTTTTCCCTGTTGTCCCAACTGTCCCTGCTGTCCCTCTATGGGGCTGGTTATCATTGCCCCCTCTAAACAAATCTTCGCTAGTTTTTTCTGGACCACCTTGGCCTCAGCCTTTTGTGCTTGACGTACTCTCCTTTTCCTTTTCCTGTCACCTCTTACAAAAATGTGTAATGTGCTACTGTATCTCCTGCCAACTCTTCACCTCCACCCCTACAACCTTGTCTAGGTCATACTGTACTTCTGTAGGAAGTCCCTTTTTCAACATGTGATAAAAAAATAGCCACACTTTTTGTCCCATGCTTCTCCCGCCTCTGCTCTCCACATCTCCTGAATCGACTGAATGTGGGCAGTGGGATCCTTGTCTAACGTCAATGTTTTTGCCAAAATGGAATTTATGTCTGGCGTATCAGAATACATTATCCTCAGTGCTCCCCAAAATTGTGCCCTATAATTATTGAAAGCAGCTCCATCATGGGTATTTGTGTCTAATTGAATTCCCAGATACCCCGCTTTCTTCCACAACTTGTCTGCCCGTTCCCCCATCAAGGCGGTGAAAAGGGTTTTCATGTCCCCAATCGCCAACATGACACTGGCACTTTTGTTTTTCTAGAGCATTAATCCACTTGCCGCCCCCGCAGTGAGTGAAGGAAGCGTCTTCATTAAGTTATTCCGGTCCATGTGTGACCACGGGACATAATATGCCCTCCCATGACCCTTCTGGAGTAGTGGGCATTGAGTCTTTCTTTTACTAGGGCTTCCGCTATCTGTCCTCTCCCTCTCCCTATGGCCACGCCGGCTCCACGGCGTGTCCGAAGACCCTAAGCATACTTTGCAGAGTCCTAACTAGATTGGGAGGTGTAACCTCTACTTCCTGTCCTCCTTGCTCGTTGTCTGTCTCCCAGTCATCCTCCTCTTCCTCCTCTGTCCCTTCTATCACATCCCCTGATCCTTTTGTGGGGACAATCACACCCTCAGGGCTGCCGTAGCAGGCTAGCAGCCCGTCTCTCTTCCCCTTCATTCTAACTCTGCATCTATAGCAGTGCTTTCCTTTTCCATGTCCACACTTACTCTCTGTATGACAGATTTATCAAGCCGTACGAAAATCTGACCATGTCTCCATTTTCCTTCATCCACTTCCTGTGTTTCCCTGTTCTCATATTCCTGCTTTTTACTTCTATCCTGTTGCACTCATGCCACTTCGCTCTTTACTAACCTTGCTGCTTCTTCCCAATTCTGCTGCTCTTGCCTTTCCACTACTCTCAGTAATCTATCCTCTATACTGGAACCGGGGGGTAATTCTCCCCTCGCTGACTCTTCTCCATGCCTGCTCCTTACAATCCTCTCTCGCTCTGGCTCTTCTGGTCCCAAGGTTAACGCTGATTTATCCTTAAGGTAGACTTTTCTTCTTTCCTCTTCCCTTCGGGGCCTTCCAACAACATTTCCTAAAGAAGGTGTTAACCTTCTGCTTCCCTCATATTCCTGTCTCTCAAAAATTGGTGCAGATGAAGGTGTTACCCCTCACCGTCTCGTAACCACCAGAGTAGTCACTGGAGGTGCAAACTCTGGATTTGTATACCCTTTTGCAGGCGACAAAGGATAGCACCCACATGGGGGGGGGGTGGTACAGAAGAAAATCCTACGCCTTCCTTCCTCGTCCCTTCTTCCATAGTCACGACCTCCTGGGCCTTCCCACCCTTTTAATATAATCTCCATAGCTCCAAGATATTCAGTGTATTGTCCAATTCCGACCCCTTATGTTTGGTCCCTAAGAAAGTAAACAGATTTTCCAATATATCCTTATCATAGGACCCCTCACCAGGCCATGATTTAGACATCTTGCCCTTCGTTTCCCTCAACCATTCCTGATGATATTTCAAATGTTTTATTTTATGTCCGGGGAGCACTTGACATAAATGATTCAATGGAGTTTCCATGTTTTCAACAAAAATCCTGATATTATTAAAGAAAACCCCAACGTGTCAATACAAAAATCACTACCCAAAATGTCCTTTTCTGGCCCTTCCAAGATTTTCCCCACACTCACTCTCCGCACTCGCTGCTTTATCATAACCGCCTCAATAACTATGTATTCCTCAACAGTGCACAAAAGACATCTTATTAAAACATGCCGGCCCAAATTCTTTCCATCCCTTTGAGATTTCACCTTCACTCGAGCACAGAAGGAGCGCATTATTTTCCACTACAACACTGATGTATCTCTTCCTCTTTTTACTAGTATGGCCCTTTCTACTACAGAGCCATTTTCCCCGAAACTATCAGAGGGGACCCACACTACGTTAGACTAACTCAGAAACTCGAGGTTCTGGGTCTCTCTGCGCAATTAGTACAGGTAAGGCCTTAGCAAGATATGCAAAGGTTTCTACAGGTGGTGTTACCATAAGATGCCACCTCACTCTAAAGTGAGGGCTCCAGCCAACCAGACAAGCAACCTGAAGGGTATCGAGCCTATCTCCTCGGGTAACACATTGCACTGAAAGACTACACCTCTAAAATAACAAACTAGATAAAAAAAAGTACTAATTTTTTTTAACAACATAAAACGATTCATACACTTCCTAAACAAATTCACTCTTCAACCTGCTTAGTCCCTTCTAATCCCACAAACACATTTCTTGCCCTACCTAAAAACTCTGTTTCCTTTTTCTCCTATTACACCCCAATTGGTTTACCTGACAAAGATGCACTTAAGTGGATGTCGAAATCTCGAAGCGTTCCAAACTGGTGCTCCCCCAATCGCTTCTGCTTCACAGCTGGGCTGCGGAACTTCTGCCTCAGAGACCAGACACGACTCTTGGTGGCTGAAAACCGCTTCTTTTTCGTGTGCGAGCTGGTCCCTGCAGTGAAGGACCACAGTTGAGCTGGATGAACAAGAGACCCCCAATATTTTTGGAGAGCCTAAGGCTCCTACCTGGCTCACCAAATTGTAGGCATGGACCGTTAGCTCTGCCTCATTACCCAAATTAGACCCACCTCTAAAATTAGTAAGTGGGCCTTTTTCCATAAAGCATTATTGTACAACGGCCGGTAGGGGGCTTAGATGACATCTAACAGTCAAACTAACCCTGGTTTCCCTGAACCACAGATATAACACATATAATATACAGTTTGCAACAGTTAATACACTCTCCCAGATACCGTTACGAAGGCATCTCCCCAAAACATGATTGGTTGAGTGGATGCCCTGTACTGAGAAATCTAAAACCCACACATTTCATTGGACACAAACATTATAACACAATCCCCTAAAACATATAATTACAAAGTTTTTCATTTTAAACACACCCCTTCCCAAAAACCTCTCCATATTTGGTGGCCACCTTGACTCTTAGTTACAAAATAACAGAATTCCTGTTAATGACGCACACAGACCTGGCCAAAAAACCCCTAAGCACATGAAGATGAGAGAAAGACACGTAGATTCCCTTTGATCTATTCGTGTTTGCTAACCGCATTTCCCACACCTGTCCCGTGTCCGATTTTTATGACCATTGACCCTTTCTATTCATGAGTTCTCCCACACTCTGACAACACATCGCACTCCTGAAATGTATTACTATTGATCTGCGTAAGTGTCCTCGGTCAAGCCGTCAGTTCAAACAACCCAGCGGGTTTCATAAATGCCTATCCCTTACAACAATGAACTCTCCTGTTTGCCAGAGATCATATCTTCCCTTCGCCCTCTAGCACTTGAGCCATCTGCAAACTGACTGCAACCACCCTGTTGGCCAGTTTATGAAAACTGTTCCCTGACTGCTGATGGGCCTCTGCCATGATTGCGAAAACACCCCTCGACACATAGAGCAACCACACCTCATATATTTAATATCTTTTGCTTAATTCAAAAAATACTTCCCATAAATGTGTACCATTATGTGTACATTTTTAACTATTATGATCTCCTTTCATGACCGCCATTCACACAGCTAAATTCCACATGCACATATTGATCGCTTGCTTCACCTGAGTGTGGATGTGTCTTCCATATGACGATGTTTCATCGTTATGCAAATAGACAAATGTATCACCTCTACACAAAATAACACAAAGTATCCTATTTACTTCAGGAAATAAAGCAGATGATCCCTGCTCTAAATTCATCAATGAGATGTAACATAAGGGTTTGTGCCTTTCAGACGCTCAGGCCCCAGTTGGCCTTATCTTTCTGCGCTCTGATGTTCATCTCCCTATGTCCCTCTGTCACTCTCCCTTTCCTGCGCACACTCTCCTCCCTCCTACTCCACCCACTGTTTCTCCTCACTCTGCCTCACACTTCCTCCTCTATCCCTCTGCTATTCCTCTCTCTACTTTCTACCTCCACACTCCAATCTCAATTCCTGCTACTCTCTTTCCCCTCTGCTACCGCTACTCTCCCCACAACTACTGTTCTTCCCTTCCCACAATGCTAGCTTCCCCGAGACTACTGTTCTCCCCTCGCCAAACCACTACTACTCTCCCCTCTCCACTACTTTCCACACGACTACTCTACTCTCCCCACACCACTACTCTACCCTCTATACACTACTTTCCCCTTTCCACACTACCACTATTATCCCTTCTCCACACTACCACTCTCACTCTACCTATACCTTCTCCCAGCCACTCCCTTTTCTCTTCCCCAGTCACCTTTTCGTTCACTCTAATCCCTCTATAGTACTTTCTCTCACTCACCTTACACTAGCACTCAAACCTAAGTATTACTCTCTCCCAGTTATCAGCATCTTACCTTGCACACTCTTTCAGCAATTCTATTCCACTCCTCTATTCTGTCCTTCCTCCACCAGCATTGTGCTGGTTGCTGACTCTGAGCATGTGAATTAAGCTGGGGTGCCATGCTCTCTGGCTTGTGCTGTCGTTGTACTGGTGCGGGACGCTTAGCAGCTTGGTTTGCTGCTGTGCATCTCATCGTCTCGGGAGGATAGCTCAGCAGCAAAGTGCTCGCATTGGAAACAAGAAGACACAGAGCAACACAGGTTCGATCCCCAGGTCCGCGCTTAGAAACCTCTGGGTATTAAGTGCATTATAAATAACCTATCATATCATATCATATCCACTCTGCTCTCTCTGTGGGCTTGGTTGCTTGCTGTTGGTCCCAGCGTTAAGGCTGCTGACATTGGAAATCCTATGGGACAACGAGAAAGAAACTGGCGAGAATTGTGCTGTACAGGCAAGTGGAGACTGATAGTGGTACTTTTCTCAAGCATGCAGACACAGGGAAAAGGCCAGGGACTGAGGCAGTCCCAACACCCATAACTCACTGGTGTAAACCCTGGCAGGCCTCCCCATCCCCTCTTGACAGGGACAGATCACTGGCCCTGTCACGCACCAGCACCAGTAATTTTTTCCTGAGGCCCATCCACCCATCAGCCTTATTTCGCACCTCTGCCTCCCCATTAGCAATATGCTCTTCTGTCACAAACAAGCCTCTCCCATCCTCCATGTTCCCTAGAATGCACATATTTCTTCATAACTGAATCGTACCTTAATACCTTCAATGTCGGATGCCACCCAGCTCTCCTTTGAAAGTCTGGTCCTCACTTTGTCATTTACAATCACCCCAATCATTTTGCTGCTTCGCCGCCCCCCCCCCATCCCCAAAGTCAATTCCCTGGGAGCCAACAACTGGAGACCATTTTTATGTTATTTCTCACACCACCTTCACACTCCTCCACTTCCCCTTGGCTCCAGCTAGCTCTTTGTCGCTCTTTATGCTCACCCAGGCCATATAGCTCTAGCTGTTGGGAGGGTCCAGCCTTTATTTGGTTACCTTTCATTCCTATCATTTTTGAAGGCAACCTTACACCTAACCTTTCCCTTGCACACTGCACATGTTGCAAATAAACATTTAAGTATTATCCACCCTCTCCTGATGTGCATTTGCCCCTCACAGTGTGCCTCCATTGCTTTCCCATGGCCTTAGCCCCCATCCCATAGTGACTGCATCAGACCCTATGGCATACCTGCCTAACCTCCAGGTTTATCCCGGAGACTCAGGGTTCTCACGCTCTTCTCCGGGTCTGCGGGGAAGAGCTTGGAGTCTCCGGGTTTTCGCAGCAGGCACCGAGTTACTGCTGCTCTGAGGTTAGGAAGGGCTGGAGCAGTCAACATTGAAGCGGCTATTGCAGCACTTGCCACATCTGCATCCCCGAAAAGGGTGTTTTTTAAATTGACTGTGATTTTCTAATTAAGGGTTACTTTTATTTGTTCCTGCCAGAGAAGCACTGATCAAGGGTGTAGAGATGTCGCGAGAGCTCTGCTCTCGCGAGATCTCGCCCGCGACCACAGCTCCGCCCCCGCGCTACGCGCGCATTACGGGACGAGCTGAGGACGCGGACAGCTGCATCTTCCCGGCTCCTCCGAGCACGGGACTCAATCAGCACGAAAGCTGAGATATTATATCTGCTGCAGCCCGGCCCCATCTGGCCACGTTGGCCCACGCTTACCCGGGCACTGTCTGTATAAGAAATGTTCCGGAGCAACCAGGAGAAATAAAGCACTGGTAAAACCCCTGCCTGACTCCTGTCTTCATTCAGGGAAAATTATACTACATAAATTGGCGACGAGGATCATCACCAGAAACCGCGCAGAAGCATGCAGGGAGCCACACCGCCGCCACCCTTTTTACAAACGCCAGGTAGGCCTGCTATTCCTTGGCCACAATGGCAGCCCCTGTTCACGACATACGTGGAGGCCATGGGCGGAGCAGGATTTTCAGCGGCAAGACGCAGGGCCATGTTACTCAATGCCTTAGGGGTGGAAGGGCTAGAATATTCGAGGGCCTTACCCCGATTCCAGTAGAGGATGACAATGATGATGTGTTCAAGGAAGCGGTTAGAAGAATCATTAAGAGGTTCGCCAGTAAAGAGAACACAGTACTCCATAGGATACGGTTTTACACTCGAAAACAAGAACAATCCGAACCCGTCGATGACTACGTCACGGAATTAAGAGAACTAGCAGCCTTGTGTAACTTCGGCACCAATGCTGAGAACCGTATATGCGACATGCTAGTTGTCCACACCAACAGTCGGAAAGTTCAAGATAAGTTCATCCTTGAAAAAGAGCTACAGTTAGAGAAAGCCGTTGAGATCGCCAGGGCAGTGGAAGAAACGGCGGGAAGAAGGAAAGAGTTTACAGGGGCCCAAGGTCCCACTGAAATACAAGCTGTGGGGTTCCATTCAAGAAAAGAAAGGTTGGCACCAGACACGAAAGAAGTGAGAAGCAACAAGAAAGAACCCCTCAAGTGTCATAGGTGCACCAGTACCAAACACTTGGCCTTTGACAGAGAGTGCCCAGCCAGAGACAAGGAGTGCTCCGTCTGCAAACGCATTGGACATTTCTCGATAGTGTGTCGATGGAGAAACAAGAAAGTCACCAGCCTCAACACAGATCGCACAAGGGAAAGAGAATCCTCCTCAGATGAGGAAGGAAGACCCACAGTTATCATGGTGAACAGCACACGAGCCAGGAGAGAGAAGCCCCACTGTGTGATCAAAATCGATGGAAGAGAGACAAGGGTCATGGCAGACTCCGGTTCAGACCTCACCATCTTACCCCTACAGACATACAAAGAAATGGTGGGTAAAGAGAAAGTGAAAGTACTCACCACGCGACACAAGCCCACGGTGTTCGGGGGGGCCTCAGTCGAACTGCTAGGGTATATCAACGGCAAAGTCGAATTCAAAGGAAGAGAAACCATCACCAGGGTCTACTTCAGCCACGAAGGGCCTGCAGTGTTGGGCTGGGACTATCAAGACAAATTAAAAATCAGACTAGATCCCAGCACAGAAGATCAAGTTCTATCAGTCAATGCGAGGAGCGGATCCGTTGTCAAGAGCGACTACCCAACACTTTTCTCAGAGGAGCCGGGGCACATTAAAAGTTTTCTTCACAAAATTGTGCTCAAAAGAAATGCTGTCCCCGTCAAGCACCGGGTGAGACCGGTACCGGCCACAGCAAGGGACGCCCTTAGACAACAGCTAGACAAAATGAAGAAGGAAGGAGTGATAGAAGAAATTGAAGCGTCCGAATGGCTGAGCCCAGTCGTCCTCATAAAGAAACCCCAATCACAAGAATTAAGGGTGTGCATAGATCTGCGCAGCCTAAACTTAGAAGTCATCACGGACAATTACCCGCTCCCAAGCATAAACGAACTCATTTTACTAATGAGAGAGGCCAAACTATTCTCTAAACTAGACATGAGAAATGCGTACCACCAAATACAGCTGCACGAAGAATCGAAACCCCTTACGGCATTTATCACTCCATTTGGCACGTTTCAATTCACCAAAATGCCTTTCGGGTTGTCATCAGCCGCAGCAGCCTTTCAACGTATGATGGACGTCCTTCTACGGAAAGTTAAAAATGTGGTATACTTTCAGGATGACATATTGGTCTACGCAGGGGATAAACGGACGCACGATGCCACGCTCGAATTGGTTCTCAACAAGCTACAAGAAGCGGGAGTGCGATTACGCCATGAGAAATGTTCTTTTGGGGTAAAAGAAGTCGAATATCTGGGGTACAAGATTTCGGAAAAGGGCATCAGTCCAAAACAGAATCTCATGCAAGCCATCACCAAAGCTCCAGAACCCACCACCAAAGAAGAGGTGAGGTCATTTCTAGGATTGGCTGAGTACTATGCGAAATTCATACCCAAGTTTTCAGAAACCACTTCACCCCTACGCGATCTACTCAAAAAAGGGACAGAATTCTCGTGGAAAGAACCCCAGAAGTTGGTGATAGACACCATAAAGCGACATATCATGAAAGCTCCATGTCTTCAACCATTTAACCCAGAGTGGGATACAGTCATCACCACTGACGCCAGTGCGTACGGACTAGGAGCTGTGCTAACGCAGAGGAGAGGTGACACCGAACATGTGGTGGCCTTTGCGTCAAAGGCACTATCAGAGGCGGAACAGAACTATTCCACCATTGAAAAAGAAATGCTAGCATGCGCATGGGCAGTCGAACATTTCAGAACATACGTGTGGGGCACAAAGTTCAAGCTGGTGACAGATCACAAGCCGCTCATCCACATGCTCAGTCCGGGAGGCACCAAAGCATCAACGCCCAGACTAGCTCGCATTGCAGCGAAACTGCAGGAATACACATTTGTAATCCATCACATCTCAGGCTGGAATAACTCGCAAGCCGACTGCATGTCGAGACTGCCAGAGAACAAGAAGAGGGCTACCACATTCCTACACGGAGAATGCATCGTTGCATCCATCTCAGACATAAGGGCACCAGATTACCTGGAACTCAGTGAGAGACACTGGGAAGAAAAAGATGAGAACGACCCAACCATGGCTAAGATTCGCAAATGGATCAGAGAAGGGTGGCCAAATGAAAAAATGCTGCCCGAAGGCATGAGACCATATTGGAAGGTGCAAGATGAGTTGTCGGAAACAGAGGGGATAATCATGAGAATGGATCAAATCATCCCCCCCACAGGAATGAGACGCACAATTCTCTGCAGGGCCCACGCGGGACACCTCGGGAACACGATGACCCGCCGCAGGGTGAGAGAAGCTTACTGGTGGCCGTCTATGGATCAAGAAATACGCTCCATGATAGAGCGCTGCCACGAATGCCTAAATAGCGACAAAAGACTGAAGGTTCGCCAAGCACCTCTCATACCCACGGAGATACCAGAAGCAGTATGGTCCAAAGTGGGCATAGACTTCATAGGGCCCCTGGAGGCGATGGCGACGGAACACAGATACGGCATAGTGCTGGTCAACTATCTATCCAAGTGGGTGGAAGCAGAGTTTGTCCCAAACATCACCACTGAGACAGTCATAGAAGTACTCACTGAAATCTTTCAAAGGGAAGGCCTCCCCAAAGAAGTCGTCACAGACAATGGAGTACAACTAGTTTCCAAAGACATGGAAGAATTTTTAAAAAGGAACCACATCAAACAAAAGAAGGCGGCCCTATATCACCCCCAAGCAAATGGACTTGTGGAGAGGGCGAACAGGTTCATAAAGGGGGCCATCCAACTGGCAACAGCGTCGGGCATGGACCCCCTCAAAACCACCAAAGAAGCAATTGCGGCCCACAGGCTCACGCCAAACGGAATTACTCAAATATCCCCGTTCAAAATGTTGAGAGGGAGGAGTGCGGCATCTACGCTCATCCCACCATGGCTGTCGAAAGTAAGGGAAGATGAAGCAGTAGACAGGACAGAAGTGGTATGGCGCATTTAAAGAAACAAGACACGCATGAAATCGTGGAGTGACGAAAGAAGGAGGACGAAACAAGCGCCCAACATAGAAAAAGGGGACTGGATCAAAATCAAACTACCAAGAAAAGATCAAGCCACAGGATCCCGGTATAGTCAGCCCATAAGAGTAACTCACAAAGAAACCAATCACGTCCGCACAGAAGACGGGCGCACGTGGAACTTTGAAAGAGTAGCATTATACCAGCGAAGGCAAGAAAAAGCGAGGACCCCAGAGACACCACGCATAGAAACCGAAAGGGACGACGAGAGAAACGAGGAACGAGAACCCGAAGGAAACGACCGAGAAAGAGAAGAAACCGATACAGAACAGGAAGAACCGAATGTAAGCCCAGAACCGGTTCAGCAGGGACTGTGCCCTGGAACCAGTGAGAGGCCCAGAAGGGAGCACAGAAGACCGGTGAGATACAATGACTATGTGTTACAGTGAACCCGTTCCGCATTGAAAAAGGGAGGTGTGTAGAGATGTCGCGAGAGCTCCGCTCTGGCGAGATCTCGCCCGCGACCACAGCTCCGCCCCCGCGCGCTACGCGCGCATTACGGGACGAGCTGAGGACGCGGACAGCTGCGTCTTCCCGGCTCCTCCGAGCACGGGACTCAATCAGCACGAAAGCTGAGATATTATATCTGCTGCAGCCCGGCCCCATCTGGCCACGTTGGCCCACGCTTACCCGGGCACTGTCTGTATAAGAAATGTTCCGGAGCAACCAGGAGAAATAAAGCACTGGTAAAACCCCTGCCTGACTCCTGTCTTCATTCAGGGAAAATTATACTACAAAGGGCTTGCTAAAATGTTAAAAAGATGTATCAGCAGGACTATACAGGTTGCAGGCATTTTCCCTTAATTTTCTTTGTTTCTAACCCACTTGGCACGTCTTATTGCAGGCATTAGAAGACAAGTGTGTGGGAAAGGTCCATTTCTCTATCAAGCCACAGTTCACTGGGATGGGCTGCTTAGCATTTAAAAGCCCCATAATCTGCATCTATGCTAAAGTAAATACCAGACTAACAATGCATCCTAGTCTGTGCCATGTCTGCTTGATTGACATGAAAACAATGTTTTTACCCTTTATGAGGCATTGTACATTTTATTTACGTCTTGCATAGTGTTGGGGGAGAGGTGGTCTTTTACGCCCCCTTCACCATTCCTGTGTAGACCTGTTTTGCTTGTACGAAAGGGGGGAGACGGACCCCCTCCCACTCAAACGTAATCTGTACTAATCACCTCCTGTTTACTCATCAGGAAAATGCCATCTTTTACTAGGCCTGAAAATGATCTCTAAAAGCCTGTCCCTCCCTCTGCCTGTGCCTCACACTGCCAGCCCAGCCCTCACCTCACTGCCTCCTGCCAGCTTCGCACAAACCCTGTTCTTACAGAAGTTCAGCCATTCATTGTTGCAATCTTTAGTGTCGTCCCAGAACAGATGAGCTCACTGCGCCGTGCGAGATCGGAGCATGCCCCCACCTGAATGCCCATTCATCTCCACTAACCTGCCTATGCCCCCTTGACCCAAGCCACAGCCCAACGGGGCCCATGCCCCTCGGCTCCTTTGATAAAGGTACCTGTGGAGCAGGAGCTCCCCATCTCTGCCGAAGCAGTGCAGCGCAGCCCCGAGCCGTGAGGATGTCAACTTAAGCCATCGGACTGCTCCCCATGCCAGCTGCCCAGTTTTTTCCTTTATCCGAACGGATTGTGCCATAATTTCAATCCCCACTGCACTATTAGCTATAAGCTACTTTTGTGCCAACCAACTGAATATTCGTTTGTTGCCAGCACGGAGCAACAAGCATCCGCCATCACGCCCCACAAGGACACTCCGTCCAAAGATGGCCACCACGGATTCATGTTGTTCACTGGAATCCTAACAAGACCCATCCCACCTCACCTTCACTTTGGATTGGCTGGCCAGTTGCATAACTGGGCCAATCAATAGCCAGCAGGCGTAGCCGGACCGTCGCCTCAAGGACCTCGCACCTGTCCCGTGCCTGTTACGAGCCAAACAGAGCCCAGGGCCAGACACTATGACCAATTTATACCAGAGTGGGAACTACACCTTTATCCCAATCGCCCACAAAGTGATCTGGTAAGACTTTAAGATCTCTACATTCTGAACAACTAGTGCCAACACTTCTTGTCACTGTACTTACCATCGCCAGCTTGTATACCTCATTATCTGTGCGAACTCCCATGCATACAGCGTTTACTAACCAGTCATAAGCATCACCCTGTGCAACCTATGCTATTGTGTAAGCATGTATGTAATCACTCCCAAAATGTGCTACATATATTAATGTATGAACGTCCATTGTTTACTTTCGCTATATTGCAACTACCCTGTCTATGCCCATGCTACTGCTTCTCATGCATGTACCCCCATCTGTGGAATCAAACTGTAGTATCACAATATGTCCACAAGCATACCTCAGCCAGACACCACTAATCCGCGCCGTAATTTGCGCTTAAGTACAACTAGCAGCTGAACTCTTAATGCAGCACCCACCCTTTAGAGCCATTACATCAGACGTGCACGCCCTCTCGCCCCGAGTTCGCTATAGATCATAGCACCTACCTTAATGCACCTAACTTTCAGGTCTTTAATGCACTTAAGCCTACTGTAGCCTACCGTGCCTATTCTGATTTTAGCCCATTGTATGCCCATTGTGCCTATTTGAATTTAGCCTACTGTAGCCAAATGTGCCTATTCTGATTTTAGCCCATTGTATGCCCATTGTGCCTATTTGAATTTAGCCTACTGTAGCCTAATGTGCCTATTCTGATTTTAGCCCAGTGTGCCTATTTGAATTTGGCCTACTGTAGCCTAATATGCCTATTCTGATTTTAGCCCATTGTATGCCCATTGTGCCCATTTGATGTTAGCCTACTGCAGCCTACGGTGCCTATTCTGATTTTAGCCCATTGTATGCCCATTGTGCATATTTGAATTTAGCCTACTGCAGCCTACCGTGCCTAATCTGATTTTAGCCCATTGTAAACCCACTGTGCCTATCAGAATTTAGCCTACTTCAGCCCACTGTGTCTATTTTACTCCAGCCTAACTGAGTACTTATATGCCACCACCTAGAGGGTACCTCAATTTAGAACGCGCTACCTCTTACACAATTCCACAACATGAGCATCACAGCCTATAGCCTGTTAACCTACACGTCTTCTGATCATTACCCACCAGGCACCTGGCAATACCCCCCCCCCATAGCGTTCAAGAGAGCTCTTCATAACTCCACCAACATATCCCTAGCCACCCCTACCATTATGGAACGCCCTGATGCGAATCCTTCAAGCGGGTTTCAAAGCATTCCTTGTATTCTACTCCTCAGAAACTCTAGACTCCGAGCAAGACTCACAAGACTACATGAGCCCTTGACCAGATCCTTACCTTCAACCAACAAAAGATCGAAGAACCAGAAGGTAAACATCACTCCCTTCAATATCCTGAGGCCTCCAACTATTCCTACTAAAATAAAACCCACCCATTCTACTGCAGCGCGCCCCCCCCCTTAAAGGAGGATTCATAAATGCCAGATCCCTGACTGCACATGCCACGGATATCTGCGACTTGATATCGGCCGATAATCTGGACTTTCTCGCTATCACAGAGTCTTGGTTGCACGACACAGCAGGACCCCTACTTTCCCTAGCAATCCCGGATGGTTATACTATTCTGAGACAGGACAGGACCAACACGCGCGGCGGAGGCATTGCTATCATCGCTAAGACCAGCCTAGGCATGAGAACTAAGCCCACCATATCTTCTGACCCATGCGAAGCGCTTACCATCAAACGTCCTCTAGTTAATTCGCAGACAATGACTATCCACCTCATCTATAGACCTCCTGGACCCATAGGGACATTCAAAAATGATTTTTACAATCTACTCTCTAATAACCTCAACGTTTCCTCACAACTACTTGTCCTAGGGTACTTTCATTTGGGCTATAATGACCCTCTAGACAAAAACGCCACCACCATTGCCAACATTCTTTCTGATCTGGGCATAATTCAAAAAACTTTCAAACCCACTCATGTCAAAGGGAGAATCCTCAACTGGCTAGCAGATTACAACTGCACCGCCAACATCAAATCCATCAACCCACAACCATGGACAGACCACTTCTTCTTGTCCTTCAAATTATCCACCTCTAAACCACTTTCACCAGTACCCACCATGGCCCTGCCATGTCCAACAAGAAATAAAAAGATTATCACCAAGGATAAAGTGATTCCTGCGATCCTTCTCACTCTTAAACAATTAGCAGACCAATTAGACACTGAAACACTCGTCAATGAGTACAACAAAATCATGTTAACCACCCTCGAAAACATCGCCCCTCTGATATTTAGACCGAGTAAACCCAAAACCCATTTAAATAAATGGTTCACCCCGGACTAAAGGATCTACGACGACTCAAGTGGGGATGCGAAACTGCATGGAGGCTAATCCCTTCAGAAGACCACAAAAATAAACTCGAGTATGAAGGAACTGTTCACCATCCTCAAGGAACTAGAGTCACCTATCCCTATCCCGGACACATGTCCCAAAGATAAAACATGGTGCTCTGATATTCGACAAGCACTTTCAAATAAAATAACTACGCTCCAAAAGAAAATAGCTAAAAAAAAGCCTCTCTCACTCAACCTTCCCAGACTAACAATCTGAACACAGACCCCTTTTCAAAGGAACAGGACCCAGCTGTACGATTCATTTTCTCTAAAACCTCTATACTTGAGGTGGAGAAAGTCATCCTCTCTCTCAAGCCATCTAACTGCCAGGGTGACCTCTGCCCTGCCCACCTTATAAAAGATGCTGCCAGTGATCTCTCCCCATTTATATCAAAACTTGTCAACACCTCATTCGCGTCCGGCACTGTGCCGACCAATTTGAAACAATCTTGGCTACTGCCTCTGCTCAAAAAGCAAACCCTAGACCCACTTATACCCACTAACTACCGTCCCACCACGGCAGTACCTTTCTTGCTTAAAATCCTGGACAAGATTGCTTATAAACAAATTCAAAAATTCTTGGAACAACATAAGCTCCTAGGAGAACATCAATCAGGATTCCGAACCCCAACACGGCACTGAGACTGCCCTCATTGATTTGAAGGCACAAATAGATGAATTACGAGATAAAGGTAAAATGGCTTTTCTCTTGCTGTTGGATCTCTCGGCTGCATTTGACTTTGTGGACCATAGGGTCCTCTGCAGCCACCTAGACTCAGCCGCACACTTTTCGAAAGAGGCCATAACCTGGATTGAGTCTTTCCTCAGCAACAGGACTATGAGGGTGTTCTCCCCTTCAGCAGCGGCTGACCCGATTCCAATCTTATGCAAAGTTCCTCAGGGATCTTGCGTCTCCCCTACCCTATACAGCATATTCACTAAGCCCCTTTTTGATGATCTGGATCTTCTTCGTATCACCTACACTAACTATGCAAATGATACCCAGATTCTCCTCCCACTTTCCGGGGATTACAACAAGGATTTGGTCTTGGTAAATAGGGTGTATATCATCATCCAGGCATGGATGCAACCCATGGTCTATGCCTGAATGATGATAAAACTGAGCTTATCATCCTGCGGACTCACTCTAACATCAAAAAGCTAGGCCAAGACTACACCTCATTTGTGATTGATGGTAACATTATCAAGGTGTCCAAGGAAGTGAAAACACTTGTCTTTTATCTGGACTCCATCCTTTCCTTCGATAAACAGGTGAAGTCTATGGCATCTGCCTCAGTTTACACTTGTAAGCTCATTAGAGCAGGCAACCACTTTCTCTCAGATAACAACTGCATTATCTTAGCTAGAGCCTCAATTCTATCTAGGCTCGACTGTTGCAATGCCCTCTACATTGGTGCTAACAAATCTATCAAACATAGAATCCAAAACCTACAGAATAATGCCTTGCAAGCAGCTCTTGGTGTGTCCAAAAGATCACATATATCCAAGATCAGGCGCCAAAACAACTGGCTGTCCACCCAAAACTAAATCTATTTTAAAACTGCATTCCTTGTTCACAAAGCTCTGAACAATGCTGCACCGAGCTATCGTACGGATAAATTCCTAAAAGAAGTTCCACCCGTCCAGCAAGAACCCCCAATGCCAATAGCCTCATCATACCTAGATTCACGCTGACTAAGGCTGGGGGTGGCAGTTTCCAGGTCCAAGCGGCCCAATTATGGAATTCACTGCCTCACCCCCTACGTGAGGAGCAGCCTTTTTTGAAATTCAGATCCAATTACATCAATCTGTTGAAGGCTGCCGATGACTAGCTCACTAGCTCTTACTTCACTCCCGTGACTTCTCAGTGTAGCTATGTTATATACCCTCCTATTTGCTGCCCATGTGCACATATTCCCCCCCCTGAACAGTGATTCGATGTCCTGCCAGTGCTTGCCTATAGTCTGTTCTCCTGTAACCTGTTATTGACCTTTTATGGCCTGTATATATTTTGCCTGTATGTAATTTGCAATGACTGTCTGTATACACTTTGCTTTGCTTGTAATATGTAACTTTGTAACTTAAGCCTCGCAAATTCTGTACTGCTGCGCCCGGCTACCTTCGGGTTTGGTGCGCATTATAAGTGAATAAAACAAACAAACATCTGACCCCTCGTAGTGACCAGATAAGGACACCCACCAGAGCCCTGACACCCATATATTATTCCTGACATTTCTCTATTCGTAGCATGAGGCATCAGGTAGATCAAAACCCCTGAGATGGACACCTGGGTCGGGACACAGGGTTTATGGGTATATCCGTGCAGAGCGTAGAATGCGCACCTATAACATGTTAGTGAACTCTGAGAAGCACCCTCATTCCTGCCAAACTTTTATGATTGTCATTTGTCTCATGCTCTCAGATCCTGTTATTGTAGATTAGCCAGTCACGGAGTGTATAACTTTACTAGCAGAACCTTCACCCCACGGAGATGAGCCCAGCTGACCCACGTGCTGTGGGAGTGTCACCCAAGCAACAACCAATCCAATGTGGTCATCGCCTAAACATCTATAATATATTAATGAACTGAACAAATTGTATTGTACTGTGCAGGAGGGCGGAGTGACCTCTGACGGGCCCATAGGATCAGAGCTCACCCTCGAGTACTTTAAGACGAGATAGCTGCACCTTGAGGTGGATGGGGTGCAGGATTCTCTTACTCCAACACCAGTCAATAAGGACAAAAAGGGAAGTCCGTTTAATGACAAGTACAAAAAACAGGGAAACATGGAAATCAACAGTGATGTGATCGCCTGTCTCGCTTCAACTCCCAACAATCTTCATTCAACAGCAATAGGTATAGCAAAAATTCTTGATGTGTAACACTCATACGTTTGTCATGCAATTCTATTGGTTGGAAAAGGTAACTTAAGTTTAGGTGCTATATCTGTATATGGTAACTGAGTGTGAGGATTGGATAACTCTTATCGGGTAGGCGTCTACGCCCCTTCCCTCTATGTTACTCATGCAAACGTCACTAGAGGTACAACGACTTATTGGTTCTACTATCTATAGGACGTTAGATTATTTGGCCCACTGTGATTGGGCTGGCTACAACCCTAAGCATAAATCTCCACTTTAATTAGCAGTATGCAGAATGGTCACCCAGATGCGGCATGCCCCAAGATTCACCCAGCCTCCCTTCCATCAATCAGTACTTTAAGGCTATGTGTCAATTAGTTGGCTGATGTTGGCCTCGAAACTGTAGCTTCTTGTCAGGAAAAGTTATGGTATCTCCTGCTTTGGGTGACATCAGACGTTGGTACCTCTTTGCGCTTGGCTGGTCATGTGTTAGCACACCGTGAATCTGCTTCTTTTGCCTTCTATTTGTGCATTTAATTCTTTTTTCGGCCCGATACCTGCCTGGGCCCCCCTTATCTCGACCTTCACAGGGCTGGCTTCTCTGCTCTTAAGTTTCGATTCTCTGAAGTTGCCATCTGCCTCCCTCTCTTGGGTTGGCCTAGATTTCCTAGACACGGCCTGCTCCTTGCTGAGTTTTGATTCCGCCGTCTCTCTTCTTGCTTTGCGCTGGCATACGAATCTTGGCCTGTTTGATCCTTAGTGACCTGGGTTAATTCTGCTTTTGTATAAAGTGGATTTGCACTTATATAATGTGCTTCGTTGAGGTAGATATATAGTTGGCGCTTGCCTCTATATTCTTCTACTAAGCATAGCAAGCTGCACTGTTTTCTGAGCTTCTTGTGTTACAAGCCTATGTACAGGTGTTAGCTGGTTGAATACTTTCATTCTGCTTTACAGTTACGTTTCTTTATATTTCAACATCGTCTCTTCTTCTATGTCTGTGATATCCTTATCCATGGTGTTTCGTCTTAGTGTGTCATCTTTTGGTTGTCGTTCGTTTATCTGTACGTCTGTCTGGGCCCTCGTGACGTCATCATTCGTCTTCCATTAAGGTCTTTTGAGTTTCTTCTGGGACAGTGTTTAAACCATCTTCATTTCGTGTCATTTGCTGGTATGGTTGTCTCAATGGATATCTTACTGTCCATGGTTGCCTAGTTATTGGCATTTCAATAGGTATTGCTCTTCTAATTGGCACTGGACAGAGCCCTAGTGCGGCTATCTGCTGGTTTATTTTCTCATCGTATGTCACATATCTTGGCGTGTACGTTCCTGGTACTTCAGAATGGGTGGCTGGAGTGCCGGCCATATCTGGGACCTCCTTTACACTCCCCCTCTGGTCGGTTCATCAACCACTTCTGCCTCCTTCTTTGGATTCATCTTACTTAGTTCTTCTGTATCCAATTCTTCGCCTTCTGGGTTTGTACATGATGGTGTGAAGGAAAGTCTCTTCAGAGTCCATATTTTTATCATGCCTTTCAGGCTTCCTGCTGTTTTCACATGTTCGTCTTTATTCAAGGTCATTAGCAGACATTGGGCCTCATTACACGGATGGCGGAGAACCATGGCGCTATTAGCGCCATGGTTCATGCCGGTAAAATACCGGCACCGCCTTGGCGGAAAGGGGAATTACCGCCCCATTCCAAGGGTGGCAGGGCGGTAATTCCCCCTTCCACCATTGCCCTTCCCCATTCCCATTTTTGCCCCATAGGGCATAATGGGAATGGGGAAGGCGCTAATTATGGTACCACAAATTGCAGTACCGTAATTAGCTCCCTGGGTCCCTTTGCGGGTTGGTTTTTAACGCCTGCAAAAAGCAGGCGTTAAATTCCCCAACCCGCAAAGGGACCTCGTAGTAAGGCGGTAAGGATTTACCGGTACCGGTAAAATACCGGTACCGGTAAACCCTTACCGCCATCCGTGTAATGAGGCCCATTGTCCATTTGGGCTGCAATAGATCCATTTTCCTTCATAATTGCTGCGTTTCCTGGGATACAGGAACTTTGTTCCTTCTGGCGCATATTCACTGGCCTTCACAAAGTCTCTTATTTCTTTGTCAGTTAGGTCTCTGTGCTTCCATCCTGGCTTGACATCGATCATAATCTTCATCCATATGGCTTTTTTCACAGTTTTCTGGCATTGTGAGATTATTATCTTAATGACACAAAATCCTAGCAATATCATCACAAGCAGGGCTCCTAGGAACTTGAATATGTATTGTCGGACCCATGCGAATAGTGATCCAAACCAGCTGTCATCATCCACTTCGTCAGTTTCGTTGATCATCTGGTTCTGCAGGTTTGTTAGCATACCTATAGCTTCTGTTAAAGTTCCATTTTCTTCATCATGAGAAGGTATAAATGTGCAACATGATTCTCCGATTTTTGCACAAACACCGCCATCCATCGCTGTGATCATGTCAAGTACATATCTGTTCTGGAGAGTCATCAATCGGAATGCTCATAACTCTTCCTTGATCGCATTGAATCCTTTTATGGTCGTGTTGATGGTCTGTAATAACTCCCATCTGGTTATTTGCAACCATTTGGTGTTGGCTCCAACCTGGAATCTTGGCATGAGGATTGTTGTGAACACTGATGAGGTGAGGCTGAACAGCCTGTGTTCATATGGGATTGCATGGAATGCTTCTTATGATTTGGCAGAGAAGTAATTCTCTCTCTTCCTTCGGGATACCAGTTCCACAGATCTCCTTTTCCTCAGGTGAGCATCTGCTTTCAGGAAACTGTCAATATTCAGGTCACTTTTTCGGGATCACCTGTGCTGAAACGTGGACGTTCACTATTGTGCATATACCTCCCCAGTTTTTTGGTAGTCTTATGTATGCTCAATAATGATCCATAATTACTACAGTTCTGTGAGTCATTCCCAGAGCTTCAAAAATTAGTCTGCAGTTCTGATTTTTTCCCCTCTTCCTTATGCCATTGTTCCTGAAGCACGATTTTGGGTTTTCCAGTGGCACTATCTGCAAGGGCCCTCCTCTGTCTTCAACCCATGTCAGTAATTTTGTGAGTTTTGGCCATAGGGGTTTGCGCAACCTCTGTGAATTTTCTATTGCTTCTTTGCAGGCTCCAAGGACCATCCATGCTCGGCAGATCACCACTCCTTCTTCCCATCCGTCTGGTGAAAGCACTGTTCCCCAAATCTGCATTTGGCCTCTGTTATTCCAATTTTGAGCCTCTTCTGGGGTTTTTCCTTGGACGTTCAGTATCGGGTTTATTTCTCATCTTATTCCTTCTCCTTTAACTTCAGGCTTTTCATACTTGATCACGTGATTCCTAGTATGAGCTCTATTTCCCGCCTTAATGTCTTGAACATAATCATCTTCATTGGGGTAATCCGTTTCAGTTGCCCATATCAATGAGGCATCCCTCCCCATGAACTGGCCTCTGGTGTTGCACATTGCTACGTGTGACAGACAGTGTGCTGTCGGGACATCAATTTCTACAGCCATGAAGATCTTGGATTTCCCAATGTTGTATGGTAGAAGTGCACAAACTAAGCATCCTCCTTCTGAAGTTCGTCTTCCAACTTCTTTCATGTGCTGGTACCAAATGTTGTTTCCTAGATGCGCTGTGCTATCCAGGTAATCGTTCAGTTCATTGTTATCTTCATGTGGGCTTCTCTTGATTCTTAGTGTCTTCCTGTAGTCTGCTATAACTGCATCCTTAAAAGCGTCTGTATGGCTTTTCCTTGCTGGAGGACTCTCGGGCATTCTGGTCCGAGGTGCAGGACTCTTTATCTGCATCGATGGGGTAGATGGAGGTTTTGCAGTTTTCTCCTTCTCTTCTTGCATTCTTTTTATGCCCTCTATAAGTGCCTTTATCAACCACCAGCCTGTCACTGGCCCAGTGTATGGTTGCATCGTAGGCCTGGTACTTGTCCCTCGTGTCGGAACTTGTGTGCTTGTCAATACATTCGCTGTGGTCTTATTTTTTTGTTCCTTATGCAGTTTCCTCGCTTTAGATATGTACAGGAATAAAAGATCTATTAACATTTGTGTCTTTGCATTGAGTTTTTCAGCAGCTGATTCTGTCTTCTAAAGGGCTTCTGATACGACTGCTTTTGTTGGTCTTTCTCTTGATTTTGGATGCTCTTGATTTTTCTCGGTTTCTCTGATTATTTTCTGGGATTGGTTGTTCGGTAGGCAGTCCCGTCTTCTCTGTTGCTTTTGTTTGCGGTTCTGCGGTTATTGATACTAGGCCCATCTCGTGTGCATTCTGTATGTATGTGCGTGTATGCGTCAGTGCTATGTTTTTATTCATCTTGTGCTGACCCTGTCTCCAGTTTTTCTCTTCATTCATTACATCAAGTGTGTGTGTATCACTGCTAATTACATTCATCTTCATTTCATTTACTTTACCATCAGATTTTTTCGGGACTGGAATGACAATATAAGGTCTGGGTGCTTTTGTGGGTTTCACGCGTATATCAGCAGGTGGGTGCTCTGAAATTGGAACGCTTCGTGCACCAATAAAAAATGCAGTTCTGACAGCAAAATTATGATAAATACAATGCATAAATACATAATAGTACGGTAAGTAAGGCAACAGCATTTTCTTCCAGAGAAGCGAGAGTGCCCCTATACTTGTGGGAGGACCAGGTTGCTGTTCTGGGCCCCCATCTCGATCATTTACCAAACGTTAATGTTATTGTTTTCTCTTACTCAATGTTGTTCCTTGAACAGCTTGTTCATAAAGTGTGAAGTGTTTCACAAGGGCACCCCTCTTGCAGAAGGTATTTGTCTTTTAATATAGGATACAGTTCCTTTGCTAAACTATGGAGAAAATAGATTAGGATACTACTCTCGATAAGTCACCTTTACTGTGCATGTTCAAAGTAGGTGAGTTCCCAGTCCACCCCCCGAATCTGCTTCAGTCCTGAGGACATGCTGGACACTGATCAATGTGAAGAAATGGGGAAAATATCAAGAAATACAACAAACAAAGGTTTTGATTCTGCTTCCTCGATCTGTCCCTCGGCAGAAAGTTTCATCAGAATCTCCTCAGATACTGGGCCTCATTACGACCCTGGCATTAAGGGTTTAACAGCGCCGTAAAAGGTGTCGGCGCCGTTAAACCCTTAACGCCTGATTACGAGGTCCCTTTGCGGGACCCGACCTTAACGGCTGGTTTTACCAGCCGTTAAAGTAGGGTGCCGCAAAGGGACCTTGGTGCTAAGTACGGTGCCGCAATTTGCAGCACCGTACTTAGCGCCTTCCCCATTCCCATTGAGCCCTATGGGGCAAAAATGGGAATGTGGAAGGGCCCATGGTGAATGGGGAATTACCGCCCCGCCAACCTTGGAATGGGGCAGTAATTCCGCCATTCACCATGGCGGACGCCGGCATGGACCATGGTGCTAATAGCACCATGGTTTAGGGCCGGTGTTGTAATGAGGCCAACTCTCTCTGAAAGTTAGAAAGCTCCACTTGTAACATTATGACATGGAGGAGCATTCCCATCTGTGCGACATTAGCTGGATCTCTGATGAAGGTGAGGACGTAAACCTCGATAGGTCGCCCCACCATCTCTGGAAAGTCAGTGACTAGGCGAAAAAGGACACTGTGTGCCAGTCTGCTGTCTTCGGGTGACAGTGACATTTGCCCTGCCTTGCAGGTTTCAGGATTATAGGCTCTTCTCTTGCTGGGAACAATGCTTCCACTGTCCGGCTGCGTGGAGTGCGTCTAGATAACTCATTTTGTTCAGCAATTGGCTCAAACGTTCAGTGTTTGCTGGATCTAGAATAAAGGTCAGCGTGTCTGTTGTTCTCCCGACAATAGAGGGACAGTCTTCGGTTACAGGAAAGAAAAGCGTATTGATGAGTTCATCTAGAATCGTCTGCGGTGGAAGCATTTGTGTCCTTTTCACTGTACTCCGGGAGTAAAATGAAGGCTTCCGCAATGAAAGTAAGCAGGTGCCAGATTACCTTCTCGTTGGAAGGATCTTGTAGAAAGTCTGTGACACTGGTGACCCTTCCCACCAGCGACGGATACGATGCCAATACTAAGTGAAAGTAGGTGAGTATGTCCTTTCTTCAACAAGGCTTATGTGTAATTTGGTTCAAATGTTTGGGTCATCAACGTGTTGTGGCTTACATGCGCAATTATCTTCTTCGCCCTGCAACTAGGATGCACAGAGTGTCCGTTTTTATGTCCTTGTCCTCTTTTTGCTTAAAGGAAATGTCCAATTTAAGCCACAATTTGCAAAAGGGGTCTTTGTCTTGCTTTACTGCTCATGCGTTCTTCTTCCTCGTCATGGATCTCGTCTGCATGTGCTGTGGTTCTTCCCCCTTTGTCTGTGGTCTCTTCGTGGTGGGGTGCAGGCAGGGGGCTTTCTCCGATATAGGGCTTAATGTCATTGAGAAAAATCCATGCTCTCCTGCCCAGTAGTTTCACAGCTGACGGAGTGCAGTCCTCCACGATGAAAGGACCATTGAATAATGGCTCGGCCCACCTTTTCCTCGTATGGTTCTTCACCAGCACATCATCTCCAGGGAAGACGAGTGGAACACGTAGACCTTGAGCTGGGTCTGTTGCAGCGTCCCCCTCTGTGTTTTGTGTTGTGCTGCACCCTTTTCGTGGTTGCTTCAGCTGGTCTGAAATTACAGTAAGAATGGATGTCATGCAGTTCAGGTACTCTTGCATTTCGGATCCAAGGACCTATCGGGTTGGCTGGGCATCACATCTAGCTCTAACTGGGGGGATAAGGGGAGTCTTCATCCTCCTCCCTGTGACTATCTTGTGTGGCGTAAGATGATGGTCGGAACCTGGTTGGTTTTCAAAGAGCATACAATGCCAATGGAAGGCAGTTCAACCATCCCCTCTTTAGAGTGAGCTTCAACTTGGCTATCCTTTCCTTTAACAAGCCGTTGAGCCTCTCACAAATCCCATTACCTTCTGGATGATACGCTGACGAGAACTTATGCTTTATACCAAGCAACAAGCTAATCTGTTCAAAGACTGTATTTACAAAATGAGCCCCATTATCTGATCTCATCACTTCACACACCCCCCACCTAGGGAACATTTCCCTCACTAGGAATTTGGCGGCACAGGTAGAGTCTGGGTGTGTACATGGACCTGCTTCTATCCACCTAGAGAATGGACACACCACAACAATTAAGTATCTGTACCCGTTGCATACTTGAATCATGTCGACGTAATCGACATGCAGATGTTGAAAGGGCCCATTTGGCCTGGGGATAACTCCTCTCATTACTTTTAATGTGTGCCCACTGGTGAATTGCTGACAGATAATGCAGTTCACCATAAAGAATGCAACATGCTCAGCTAAATTCGGTATGAACCAGTATTCTGCGAGCGTTGCTGCTAGATTCTCTTTTGACACATGTCAACTGTAACTGGTAGGGTAACTGTTCCAACGCTATTTTTAGTAAGACTACAGGCATTACTGGTTTACCAGTGCTGTCCTGCCGCCACAATCCATCAGAAGGGTTTAAGGAACACCCTCAACGTTTCCACAGGTTCTTCTCATCCTGTGGTGCCTCCCCTTGAAGCTCCATTAGTTGTGTCTGCCCCAGATTGCTATAGGCTTCAGGTGTGGTCCGTGCCACCATCATTCTCTCATGGTTGCATGCCACTTCCACTTCCATAACTATCTAATTTTTTGATGCCGTATGCTTGGCTTCCGTGTCTGCTGCGTGGTTTCCGCGTGATACAAAATCTGTCCCTTTTGTATGGGCGGTGCATTTCACGACCGCTATGCCCACTGGGAGTTGTAGTGCCTTAATCAGCCTGTCCAATAAGGCTGCATGCTGCACTGGTGTGCCGTCTGCTCGGAGGTAGCCCTTCCTTTTCCAGTGCGATAAACCTGCATGCACTGTCGACGTCACATAGGCGGAGTCGCTGTACACCTTTACTTCCTGGTCTGCGTGATTCTCAATGGCGAGTATCAACGCCAATAATTCTGCAGCCTGTGCTGAGTAATGAGATGGTATTCGTGCACTGACAAGTACTCAAAATTCTCTGTTTGCTATGTGTTTCATCACAGCAACGGCTGTATATCTTTGTCCGTCACTTTGTTCGATTCTCGAAGACCCGTCAATAAAGATGATCTCTCCACCTGCCAAGGCATTTTCTTTCACCCTGGGGATTTCGTCATAGAATTCTTCATAGTTTGCACAGTCATGTATCGGTTCTCCTTCAGTGACTGGCTCTGCTATGAACGTGGCTGGGTTCACTGTTCTACATCTGATTATTTTCATTGATGGCTTTGATATGATCACTTCATAAGCAGAAGCTCTCTGAGATGTCAGTGTGCCTTTTGGTTTCCCGAAAATGCAAATAATGAATGCTCGACATATAACGTCATGGAACATCCCATTACAATGGTTGTCGCCTTCTCTATGGCGAACGGTGCGGCAGCTAAACTTTGGTCGCATGGGAATTGACCTCTCATAACTGGGTCTAGGTTCCCACTGTAATATGCCAGGGGCTTGTACCCCAACGAGGTTCTTTGAGCGAGCACTGCCGTCATAGCGCTGCCATCTGTGTGCGAGAACAGGTAGAATTCCTCTGCGTAATTAGGAATTCTGAGAACTGGAGCAGTACAAATCGCTCTCTTAAATTCTGCAAACCCTTTTTCCATCGCCTCAGACCATTCAATCTTTTCCTTTGTCACCTGGGCCTTCTTTAGGGCCTGAAGTAAGGATTTAGTATACGAGCTGTAATCGAAGATCCATATTCTAACATAGTTGCACAGGCCTAGAAAGCTCTGCATTTGCTTTATCGTGTGTGGCTTCGCCGTGTTCAATATTGCTTCGTCCCTCTCTCGAGTCACCTTCTTTCCTTCGTGGAGATCAGCTGGCCTATGTACAGCACTTCCTGTTGACAATATTGTAACTTTTCTTTGTCAACCTTATAGCCTTTCTCAGCCAGTATGGTCAGTAGCTGAACAGAATCGAATCTGCATTGCTCTTCCGTGGTACTGCAGATTAGGATGTCATCCACATATTGCAAGACGACACTTCCTAATGCAATATTGCTTAGGTCCATCTGTAGGGTTCTATTGAAAATGGGCGGGGACTCACAGTACCCCTGTGGCAGCCTCTGGCTTTTCAGATGCTTCTGTCTGAACGTAAATGACGTCAGATCTTGTGAGTCACGGTGCAACGGGATTGAGAAAAAAGCATTTTTCAAGTCAATCACTGTGAAATATTTTCCCTCGACGGGTATATTACATAGAATTGTAGATGGATTAGGGACTAAAGGGAACTCGGCTTCAACAATATTGTTTAATGCACTTAAATCCTGGATTAAATGCGAAGACCCTCCCTTTGATTTCTTGACAGGATAAACTGCTGTGTTACATGGTGACTCTGACGTCACTAAGATGCCCTGGTCCACCATGGCGGAAATTGTCTTTGCGATCCCTTCATCCGCCTCTCTGGACATGGGGTATTGTCAGGCTCTCGGTAACATTGCTCCAGTTTTCAGTTTAATTTTCCCTTCTCCCATCCCCTTCAGGAAGCCTATGTCATAGGGTTCGGTGGTCCACACTAAGACAGCTACTTTAGCTATATCCTCATCAAAATATTCCGGGTGCTTCAGCGCCAACATCATTCTCTGAGGCACTTCTCTCCCGATCATTTTTACCCAAAATACAAGGTTCACTTCCACCATTGTCTCTTCTGAGTCTGGTTGTTCTTCAAACAGATCGTCATCGGTGATGTCAGTTACTCGATACCCTTCTTCAATGGCGATAATCGCGCACCATTGTCTGCCTTCATCATCTTAGCCTTCGACCAATGCTACTTTCCCTCGCACTACTGCAGCATGTATCATCAAGGGAAATACTTGTCCCTCCTCTTCATGCATAGGTATTCTTGGTTTGAATAAAAACTCGTCAGGGGTTCTCATAGTTCTATCTGCGAGGCCTGGCAATCCCACCATAAGCACACGCACGCCTTATGCGAAGACCTCTGGCTCTAATGGTACAGCTCTCATGGCTATGTGTCCTGAATATGCTCTGATCATTTCACATACATTTTAGTAATGCATCCCCGGAGTGGAGCATATTATGCCCTCCTCCATAAACGAAATCGTCATGTTCAATTTTGTCATAAAGTCTCGACCCAAAATGTTTACTGGGGTCTGACGTGAATACAACAAAAGTACATTCATTTTGCACTCTCCCACAGAGACTGGGAGTGCATCTGTAAAGGGAACTCGACTGTGAGCTCCTGTGAAACTCTGAGTATCTATGGCCTCGCCGGACAAGGAAAACTTGCCTTCTCGTATGCACGAGCGTGTTGCACCCATGTCAACTAGGAAGGAATATTCTTTACCCCCGATAACTATATTCACCCCAGGTTCCCTATGAGGGTCTGGTGTCACTGATAGGATAGAGCAAATCAGGGTTCCCAGCTAGCTGTCCTGGTTCATATATAAGTTTGGCCCACTATACACTTGCGGATTTTCTCCATTCCCAGTGTTGCCTCCCCTTCAAGAGTTTATGCTTTGAGAAGGTTGCAGTGGTGCCTGTTGGGATTGTCCTTATGGCAAATTTCCAATGTTTGGTGGTTGACCCCTTGTTGCGCACCTTGCTGCACTCCTGGCGCTTGCTGCTGCACCGTGTGATTCTGTGCACCGCCCTGTTGTGAGACTGCAGGGTGACTCGCTGTGCCTGCCCCCATTCCTTGGCTATTCTGCAACATGCCTATACTTCTGCACGTGTGCGCCAAATGCCCTGTCATTCCACACAACCAACATACTGGTGGTGGTCGGGTTATATGTCCATTCGACATGTCTGGACTACCATTCTGCACATTTTGAAAACCTCCTTAATTATTTTGGAAACCTCCCTGATTGCTCTGCCATCCTCTTCCTCTAAATCCTCTTCCCCTTGGGTACAGTCCTACGTTACCCTAGTTGTTCTGCTGTGGATTAGCTGCTTGCTGCATGTTTTGTTCAGCTGGGTTAGTTAGCATGGCTCCTTCGAGAGCGTACTTTGATAATTTATTTTCCACCAGCTTCGCTTCCCCACCCTTTCTAGTTGCCTCCTTTTTTCGATTCTTTTCTTGTAACAATCTACAGTAATATGCGATAGTTAACTGTATTTCAGCCCAAGGTTTAGCCTCAACTCCTACCAATTTCTCGAGCTGTTTCTGCACTGGTTCTGGCAACCCTTGGCACAATATGTGGTAGAACACCGGTATAGATATCCAAGCGTCTTGAAAATTCTGGATATAAATTAACAGATCTTCTGACTCCTTCATTGTTCGAGTCATTATACCTCCCATATCGGAAGTGTCTGGGTAAAGCACTCTTAGCGCTTTCCATGCTGCAGCTCTGCAATTGTTAAATGGTGCTCCATCGTGCACAGTGTTAATTGTGGTTACACCAGGGTACCCTGCTCGTGTCCACACATCGTCTGCTCTCTCACCAACTATGGTGATCAGGAGACCTTTAATGTCCCCTATAACCACCGTGACTCCCCCTGTCATTTTTTCTAACTCATGTATCCACTTCCCGGCTCCCGATGTCAGCATTGAAAGCTTATTTTTCAGATTTTCACAATCCATGTGTGGCCATGGAATATATTGCGGTCTTGCTCCCCCCTTTTCTAGTAGCGGAAATTGGACTGTGCAGCCTTCTTTTTCTTCTCTTATAGCTCTCCTGTCTATCGCAGGGGTAATATTCCCACCTCGCCGTCTACCTGGCAATGTCCTCAATCTGTATACATAGGCTGGTGACGACACCCCCCCTAACCATGGGGTGTTCCTTTATGCCGCTTGGACTGTGCGTCAGACTCTGACGTCCTCGAGGTGGATGCGCTAGCGTCTGACCATCATACCCCTTTGTCCCTTGGGAGCCGCCTTTCGCACCGTCTCCCTTCCTCATTTGCCTCGCGCTCCATCTCCTCTCCGGAGTCGGACATTGATTGTTCCCAATTCACGCATCTCCTTGTGTCATCATCGTTTTTACTGATTTCTAATCTGTCCAGGGACAGCTTCCTGCTCCCGCTACTTGGGATGATATCCTCTGTGTCATATAACTGAATGCTTTCCAAGCGCTCGTCTTCCCCCTCTCCTTCGGATATTTGTTCTAGCCCCATTTCATCATATATATTACCGATCGTTTCCCCGATGCTTCTGGTGTCGAAGTCATCTTCAATATTTGCCTTAGACGTGCCTGGTACTGAGTCGTACGCAGGAAAGAATTCTTCAATGTCCTCCCAGTCTACCACTGGATCGGGTTTTTTAACTTCCCTCTCCAAATATTCGAGATCGAGTGCCCTCTGTCTACGCTTACATTCAATATCATCATCAAATTCTTTCTGTTTCCTCGCCTCTTCTCTGACCTTACCTTCTTCCCTTCTCCTTTCATTTCTAAGTTCATCTGCCCTTCGAACTTCCTCATCCCTTCGTCTCCTTATCTTCTTTTCACGTACCCTTTGCTCTTATTCTAACCTTTGCTGTTTCTGCCTGTCGTGGTCATAGGCTGCTCTCTGTTTGCGACCAAGCCTTTTTTCTTGCTCTTCGCGATATAGCTGTTCTCGCCTCAGCCTATCGTTCCTTCTTATCCTTTCATCCCTTAACTAATTTTCTTTCTCCTTTGTCTGTGCCTCATTTAACCTCTCTTTAAGTCTCACATCATCACTTCCTTTCCCATCAAATTTCAATAAGATGTGTCCTCCCATCCATTCATCTTTTGCAAATGCTATCTCATCAGTTCTGTCTTCACTTCCTTTCCATTTCCTTCCCTCTCTCTCCTTATCGAGAGATGCACTAGTCTGTGCCTGATCCTTCCTTTCATTATTGCGTCTCTCTTTGTCCCTCGGGACTGCGGAGGTAAGATTCTGGTCCTGATCCTTCCCTCGATTTTCGTCACTACTGTAAGTAGGTGACTCATAGGCAGGGGTGCTATACCCTGTGGCTGCTTTGAGCTCTCTCAATGGGTAAAGTCCCTCAGGCTTATTTCCCTCGGATTCTGTTTCAGGCGGGGCAGGTGGCGCGGTTCCTCCTTCGACTGTTCGAACATTTTCCAGAGTTCTAGGACAGCAAGGCGTTTCTCTAGCTTCTTGCCTTTATAAGAGGCATGCAAGTAAGTCGTCATATGCTGTAAAACGGCTTTAGATAAAGACCCCTTTCGCGGCCACAGCATAAACATCTTATAGGCACTACCCTTAACCCACTCAGTGTTATATTTCTTAAGCTTGGGTGCGTGTTTCGGCAGTTGCTTACATAAGTGTGCTAATGGAGTAATGTCTTCCATGCTTAAATCTTTTTCTGTTCCTCTTATACAACACGTTTTAATGCTTTAATGCAACTTTAACACTGCCAACAATATGAGCGAGCACCAAACACCGCAAGCTCCAATCCAATTTTTTCAGACAAAATCTTTATATCAACAATTTACTCAAAAAACATCAATCCGTGTACGATTCCGTCTCAACTATCGAATCGCACAAATCTTAATCAGCTCTCACACAAAAGACTTCCTTCACACGTGTTGGCACAACAGAACATGTAAGACAGAAACTTAACAGACTAGACAGACACCAGCTGGGCACAACTATCTCTGCCTCTAATTATTACCCCTACAAGGAGTTTAAACGAACCCCTTTTACGACGTCTTTAAACATGGTAGTAGCCTAGTCGTCCCCTATTATGTGGGGCTCTGAGTTCACGTTTCTTCTGACCGCTATATTAAAGCGCAGGAATAAGGCAAATCCTCTCTCTTCTCAGGTGTCCACCCTGGTATCCTCTAACTTCTCAGGTGTCTACCCTGGTATTCTCTAACTTCTCGGGTGTCTGTACTGGTATTCTGTAACTTCTCAGGTGTCCACCCTGGTATCCTTTAACTTCTCAATTATTCTCGAGTCATTATCCGCTTATTTATATACAGTCTTCTCTACTTCTGACTATTTTGTTTTTTCCACCTCCCTCCGTTACCTTTTCCCTTTACTTGTTCTAAAGCCTATGAGATTTGCCAAAGCATTCAATTTTTTCTTCACTCACCGTTCGCATCATTCCTCTCTGGATCCTCAGGATCACCGCCTCCGTTACCGCCTCCTTCAGTTTTTTGCCTGATCAGCTGCCCGTAGGAATGGGAAGGGTCATGTTTTTTTTTTTTAAATGGGTCCCTTCAGGCCCCACTGCAGTTTTGGAACAATTATACTACCATTGTCCACGGGAAGCTTCACATTCTACTCAGCCAAATGGAGAAGGACTCGTGATATTGTCGAAGGCCTAGAGTTACTTCATGTCGACGGTCAATAGGTGTCTTATTTTAATCAATCAATAATCAATAATCAATGGTTTCCAACCATCCTCTGCTACCAAGTGTACAGGAGGGAGGAGTGACCTCTGACGGGCCCATTGGATCAGAGCTCACCCTCGAGTACTTTAAGATGAGATAGCTGCACCTGGAGGTGGATGGGGTGCGAGATTCTCTTACTCCAACACCAGTCAATAAGGACAACTCAATGGTTTGGTAAAGGGAAGTCTGTTTAATGACAAGTACAAAAAACGGGGAAACATGGAAATCAACAGTGATGCAATCGCCCGTCTCTCTTCAACTCCCAACAATCTTCATTCAACAGCAATAGTTATAGCAAAAATTTGTCATCATTGACGTGTAACACTCATAAGTTTGTCATGCAATTCCATTGGTTGGAAAAGGTCACTTATGTTTAGGTGCTATGTCTGTATATGGTAACTGAGTGTGAGGATTGGATAACTCTTATTGGGTAGGCGTCTACGCCCTTCCCTCTACATTACTCGTGCAAACGTCACTAGAGGTACGACGTCTCATTGGTTCTACTATCTATAGGACCTTAGATTATTTGGCCCACTGTGATTGGGCTAGCTACAACCGTAAGTATACATCTCCACTTTAATTAGCAGTATGCAGAATGGTCACCCAGATGCGGCATGCCCCAAGATTCACCCAGCCTCCCTTCCATCAATCAGTACTTTATGGCTATGTGTCAATTAGTTGGCTGAGGTTGGCCTTGAAACTGTAGCTTCTTGTTAGGAAAAGTTATGGTATCTCCTGCTTTTGGTGACATCAGACGTTGGTACCTCTTCGCGCTTGGCTGGTCACGTGTTAGCACACCGTGAATCTGCTTCTTTTCCCTTCTATTTCTGCATTTAATTCTTTTTTAGGCCCGCCACCTGCCTTGGCTCCCCTTATCTCAACCTTCACGGGGCAGGCTTCTGTGCTCTTAAGTTTCGATTCTTTGAAGTTGCCATCCGCCTCCCTCTCTTGGGTTGGCCTTGATTTCCTAGACATGGCCTGCTCCTTGCTGAGTTTTGATTCCGCCGTCTCTCTTCTTGCTTTGCGCTGGCATACAAATCTTGGTCTGTTCGATCCTTAGTAACCTGGGTTAATTCTGCTTTTGTATAAAGTGGATGTGCACTTATATAATGTGCTTTGTTGAGGTAGATATATAGTTGGCGCTTGCCGCTCTATTCTTCTACTAAGCATAGCAAGCCGCACTGTTTTCTTAGCTTCTTGCATTACAAGCCTATGTACAGGCGTTATCTGGTTGAATACTTTCATTCTGCTTTATAGTTACGTTTTTTTATATTTCAACATCGTCTCTTCTTCTATGTCTGTGATATCCTTATCCATGGTGTTTCGTCTTAGTGTGTCATCTTTTGGTTGTCGTTCGTTCATCTGTACCTCTGTCCGGGCCCTCGTGATATCATCATTCGTCTTCCATTAAGGCCTTTTGAGTTTCTTCTGGGACAGTGTTTAAACCATCTTCATTTCGTGTCATTTGCTGGTATGGTTCTCTCAATGGATATCTTACTGTCCATGGTTGCCTGGTTATTGGCATTTCAATAGGCACTGCTCTTCTGATTGGCACTGGACAGAGCCCTAGTGTGGCTTTCTACTGGTTTATTTGCTCATTGTACATCACATATCTTGGCGTGTACGTTCCTGGTACTTCAAAATGGGTGGCTGGAGTGCAGGCCATATCTGGGACCTCCTCTACAGAAGAATGTTGTACTTATAACGTGGCATCATCAAGGACTTTTTTTGATCTTATAATGTACTGCCCTTGTAATGTTTGGCAGAGCACTCTCTGGGCAGCAGAGTTCTCTGCGTGCACAATTTATCTTATATAAAACTTTGTTCTACTTGCAATCTATTTCCTGGTTTCATTCCCTTCTGGTGTGTGTCCATTATTCTGAGTTTTGGATATTGTGTCGGGGAATGAGCATCTTCATATGGTGACCATCCGACCTGATATTCCCCTACGTTCCCAATACTGCGGCGAGATCCATGGCTTCCCCGGAAGGGCCAACCCCCACCTACGGCTGATCAGTCTCAAACAAAAACGCATACACAGCGAAGAAGGTTTTGTGGGTCCCGGCTTTGCGAATACCCAACTGCTCGCCGGAGCCGGGCAAGGCCACGACAGGGAGGCCCCCACTTGTGGATAGACCATGAACGGAGGCTCTCAGAATACCACAGACACGTGATTATTGGTTGCAAGGGGAAGTAAAGGAGGGAAGAAGTGGGGAGGTATGGGACAGATTAATTAAAGGGAACAGGCAGGGGTTGGGTTGAATGTGACTGGATAGAGTGATTGTTGAAGAAGAAGAGCTTTTTCCTTTTCATGGGCATTAGGTTTTTTATATAAAGGAGTACAGTGAGAAAATATGAGGAGATACGGGAACCTAGCTCAAAAAGGGGGTGGAAGGCTGCACCGTAAAGCACCAGTGCAGGAAATAAATGAGGATAAGGAACAAAGTAGGAGCCTCCTATATTTAGTAGGCTCGGAAAATAGTAGTATTTACTCTCTTTAGCATTCAATAACTTTGTGGAGGTAGGCCCGGGGGGGCAGAGGTGATGTGAGTGTGGGGTATGAAAGAAGGGAAAAAACGTGTGTTAAATGAAAAAGGGGTTAATGGCATAAGGGGGTACTCTAAGGTTTTAATGTTTCATGTTTTGTGTTGTCAGTATATTTGTTGGTCTGTTCTGTTGAAATGTTCAACGACTCAAGTGTCTACCATGACAATGTATATGTAATGTTTTGAAGAAAGATAATTGAAAGAATTGTGATTGATACGCTAAAGGTTGAAGTGTCATGGTAGAGAGGGCATAGGATAGGAAGGAAAGAGCCCTTGATATATATGGGTTTAGACACACCACTCTCCCACATTTATAAGCACCTCCACTTGTACAGTGACCGAATAAAGGAGTATCTTGGGGAGTGGGTATCTGAAATAAAGGGGGAGGGGTCACCCTATATCTGGCCAGAAGAAGGGTCTATTGACAAAAGGATATTGGATCATGTAGCAACTTACTTAATGGCAAAATACAAAGGGAAACAGCTCCAAAATAGACCAGAAGTGTTAGATTTGTGGAGGATGTTTGAGGAAACACCACCTACAAATAAACAGGAAAAGGGAGTAAAGCCCACAGCTGTGCCAAATAACGAAGGGGGAGGTAAGTAAAAAGGGAAGGTAGAAGCAAAAACAATATACCCATTGCTTACCAGACCCGCTGAGGGGTACGCAGACCCAGTATACGTGCCAGGAGCAAGTACGCCCACAACACCAGTGACCGCTCCACCACCTCCCAATGTTTTATCGAACATCACTCCCGCCCCTAGAGGGAGCACCACTCGAGATCTAGAAATAGTGTTAACATCCACACAAACAGAGCTTGCCCGATTACGAACGCTGTGTGAAACAACGCTGCCCTTGTCCGGGGTGGACAACCACTATTACAACGGGTACCTATGCATTACCAGAAGATGAATGGAAATCCGGGGATTTCCTTTATAGAATAGACAGCACACCAAATAAAACAGTGCAAGTGGGACGAGAAGGTGAGGTAGGAAGCATGGGATATGACACAGTAGCTTCAGAAAGAGACAAGGAATGTTGGAGTGATTTTGAAGAGGCTGATGAAAGGGCGGTGGAAGGGGTGCAGTAAATAAAATGGGCTGCTCCCCAAATAATCGGCAACAGAAGAAGGATGGGTGGGAAGGCTTCGAAACCGGTTAGGGAGAATAGCACTGGCAAAGAAAAAAGGAATAAAGATAAGTAAGGGAAGGTGAGATCAAAACTGCAGATGCCCCTTATCCACAAGGGAGGAACCCATTATGTGCCTTGGTCACTGATGGACAAGAACAATCTCCTCAAGGGAAAATGGATATATGCATTTGAAAAGAATACAGGAGGGGTGCCATTAGCAATCAGAGACATTAAAAGCCTTTTAATATCTGCAGTGGGAGTTCAAGCAGACGCAGTATGGGTGAAGGCGGGATTTCCAGGAGTGACCATGGGAAATGATATGCATGATGGGGCATCCTTCAACAATGTGAGGGCACAAGTATGGGATGCACTGCAGCGAAACTTCCCCGACACCCCAGATTTACACTCTGTAATGCAATGTACCATGGGGACGAGGAAGATGCTGAGCAATTCATTCTTTGGGTGCAGGAGCTGTGGCGGGCGGAGACGGGTACGGCCTGGGGCCAGTCCACCTCTCTATTCTAAAAGGGTGGCCACAGATACAAAGAATCATAGTACACCATTGCAGGAGGATCAAAGAAAGGGAAAAAGAAATAGCTTAGAGATTAGCGGATGAAGCAAAGCTTGTGCAGAGTAAGTTAGTGAAGGTCGCAGCAGTAACTGCAGCGCCTCCCTTGGAATGGCAGGGAGAAGAAGGGGAGGGGCCACTAGTACTACAAGCCAGGATGGCAGCTGCATGGGCAGATAATGGCCAGGAGCAATGGGGTGTAGAGGAACGGTATACGGGACCCCAAAGGCAAGAAAGACCGGCAAGAAGAAGAGGTGGGTATCGAGAGCAGCGAGTAGGAGGGGGAGGATATGCATATGGATGGCAAGGACCAAGGGGGGGTTGACCTGGACCATGTTAGTTGTGAGGGAGGTGGGGACACTTTGCCAGGGAATGTCGTATCCAACCTGTGGCCAATTACCAGAATGCCCAGAGGTATGGAAGTGAACAGCAGTATGGGCACCCGCACCCTGGTAGCCCGTATGGACTACCTACAGGACCGTACAATCCAGATGGGCAACCTGACAGCAGCCCAATACCGGGGTATAATACACTAAGACACACCCTGCATTACTTATGGGCACGTCCAACTCAGCAGAATCACATCACAAACACACATGCAAACCCATTCAACACTACAGCTAATGACGCACCAGCACCTTATCAGGGAACGTGTGGTAAGTGAAAATGTTTTCTCCTACCCAAGAACAAACACCCACCCAGACTACGACAGCCCACAGAGAGCACTTGCGTGTCCAGTCGTATCCACTACATTACGTCCAGACGAGGAACCAATAGTGGGGGCAGAGATAGGAAGCAAACAGTTCATCTTTATGGTGGACTCAGGGTTAGAGAAATCATGACTATGTGAAGGTGATTTCCCATTATCTGGCAAAAGTCTCGAGACGCAAGGATTCTCTGGGGCTGTGGTCACGGTTCCTTACACAGAAGATCTAGATGTCAAGATAAGAGGAAGAACAGTACCAGCACCCCTATTCTATCATGAGAACTCACCTGTGAATTTACTGGGACGAGATTTACTCAGTAGGCTAAACATGACCATCACATTTACAGACAGAGGGATAATATGCTCCACCTCAGGCATGTGCTCCATGCAAGCAATGCTTCTCATACAAACAATAGCAAATGAGATAGGCATACGAGGGGTACCAACCAACGTAGACATGTTCATTTATGGCATACAGGTGTTAGCAAGGGTGGTATCAGAGATTACACGTAAGGTTTGGAGAGTGCCCTCTGACTTTATTTTCTGCCCAGTAGCGACCCCCGAGATATTGACTGGCACCATTTTGTCTCTTGATCTGCCGGGGGTACAGGTTTCAGCAAAACCTATTGTAGCGATTGTCCTAGAAATGCATGGCTGTGAGTGGAGTACAGTACTGTATATTGACCCAAACATACCACTGCACAAATTTACTGATGCAGAGCTGTTCACTGACAATGACACTAATGGGGAAATAATAATGGAAATATGTATGCCTTGTGACATAATGATAAAAAACAGAAGAGTAACAAACCCCCTCATGGCCATTGTCAGGGCACTGCCATCTTTTTGTGATATGGATTTTCAGCCCACCAAATTTGTGGACCACAAACCCCCATGATGTAGGGTTATTGAAAGAATTGACCCCAATATAAATAAAATAAAGCCAGGGGCAGTGTTGCCCAGCGTGAGACAGTACCCCCTGTTAAGAGAAGCAGAGGAGTGAATAAAGGACACCATATATGCACTATTACAACATGGCATTATTGTCCCCTCAAATTCCCCATGCAATAGTGCAATGCATCCTGTTAAGAAAGCGAAGGGGGGGTTGTGGCGTATGGTACAGGACCATCGCCCGCTAAATGACATTGTTCAAAAAGAATTCCCTCTGGTTCCAAATCCAGCATCCATTTTATGCAGTATTTCGAAGCAAGCCACACGCTTCACGGTGATGAACTTGAAAAATGCCTTTTTTCTCAGTACCACTTGACCCAGACTCCCAATACCTGAACGCCTGCAGCCAGCAACAGCATGCTCATTCCGGACTTGGCGTCGGAGCCCTGATCCATCTCCCACGGCCCCTTTCGAATCACCGCTCGCCTAAGGAGATCATCTGCTGGGAAGCTGGACGGCAGCATTCAGAACCATCGACTTAACTAATATTTACAGGCACAGGCGTCCCTCGGCACAACTTTCCTATGACCAGATGCTACATACTTACTGGTCTATTCCGGTCAGGCGAGCACCGTTAGACGTTCCAGTGTGCCTCCATTCATTGGACAAAACAAGGCTAGCCTGCTTTAACAAACCCAGAGTCTGCCACCCCTGTGCGCTTCACGCATGGTCAGGCACGGGCATACTTCCATTCACTGGAACACCAGTCCAGTTTTACTGGCCAGACCCACCGGGGAGCCTGTCCCACTGTGAGATTCTTTTTCAGAGCTGAGTGGGATTCTGCTTATTCGCCCTGATGAAGGTGGCTACCGCACTATGAACACACATCCCTCTGATGTATTTCTGAGATGGATGTCCATTGCCGCCGAAACGTATTCTGAATGCAAAGGGAATGAATGAACCCATTTGTTCAGGGTTCTAGTGTCATATACTAGTAATACTATTTTGACAATCTTGATGAACCAATTCACCCCCTGCTACGTTGGCACCAGATATTTTACAAATCTGGACTCCTGCTTTAGGCATTTGAAATATATGATGTATTTGGTATACTAGATATTTAATTAATGTGTACACTCGTTGTAGGACCTAGACTATTTCAAGTCCAGAATAGCATTGAGCTATTGACACATATGATTTTCATATGTTTTTCTCACGAGTTATGTGATGCACTTGAAGTTAACAATGCATTGAAGATTATTTTAAGCTTTGATTTCACCATATGTCTCTGTTTATGATGTTTATGATGTTGAATTTTGCTGTATGTAAGTCTCCATAAATGTTTCTTTGTGTGTTTTTCCAATACAAATAATGTATATTCACAGCCCCTGATATGTGTTCGTTTCTTTTTCCTTTCTGGATTATTTGTATGGGCGAATTACTCAAGGATTCAGTCCACTAGTACCACTTCCAATGGTTTCCCAATACAATTCATATGTGTTGTTTCATTCAATGACAACAGTTGGTGCGAACCTTTAGAGTAGCAGATCTACCTTCCTTTTTTGGTTTTCCAGACTCCCAATACCTGACAGCGTTCACTCTAGGGGGGGAAAAGGTATGAGCACTGCTGACTGCCCCAGGGGTACTGCAAAAGCCCAAGCATCTTTAACAGAATATTGCACGAAGACCTTAGCAATATTGATGTTCAAAGCACCATCATTCAATACGTTGATGATCTCCTGATGTGCAGTGAAGTGGAGGAAGCATGCAGGAGAGACTCTGTCACTTTGCTAACATTACTGGCCCACAAGGGGTACAAGGTAGATAAAAACAAACTTCAATACTGTCTGCCAGAAGTGTTGTATCTAAGACAATTAATATCAAAAGATGATAAAAGAATAATTCCCGACAGAGCAGCAGCTGTGCGGGCGACAGCCAGATCTCACACAGTGAAAGACATGCAAAAGTTCCTCTGCATTTGTAATTATTGCAGGGCATGGATATTAGATTATGCCGCTTACACACAACCCCTATTATAAGGATTAAAAGAAGCACAAAAAGAGAACACAGCAATAACATGGACAGCCAGATCTCACACAGTGAAAGACATGCAAAAGTTCCTCTGCATTTGTAATTATTGCAGGGCATGGATATTAGATTATGCCGCTTACACACAACCCCTATTATAAGGATTAAAAGAAGCACAAAAAGAGAACACAGCAATAACATGGACACCTGAAATGCATACTGCTTTCACATTAAAAGAACTAATATGCACAGATACTGTCCTTCCCACACCTGATTAGGAACACTGATGACCGCAGTACTGACAGCAAAGACATCCGTGGGCCACTAGCCTACTATAGTGGTACCCTCAATTCAGTAATGCAGGGCCATTTTGCTTGCAAACAAGCTCTTGCAGTGGCTGTCTTCGCAATTGGGAAATGTTCCACAGTTGTGATGGGATGCTCCGTCAGATTATTTCTTGAGCATTCTTTGTTTGCCATACTTGAATGATCTAAATCCACTCTCACAACACAGACGGCCACTGCCTATGAAATTATCATCTCAAGCCCAAATGTTCATGTGATATGTTGTAAAACCATCAACCCAGCCACATTCCTCACAGAGCCATGTACATTAGAGGATATGCAAACGCATGATTGTGCCACCTATGAGGGAGAAGGAGACGACATTCCCAAATCAAGTGAAATTCCATTGAGTGAAGGAGAGGTATATTTTGTAGACGGGCCAGCATCTTTTTCTCTGGAGACTGGTGAAAAGCATGTCGGTGCAGCAGTAGTAAAGTTGGAGGAAGGGGAGTACGAAGGGCTGGTACAGAAGAGGTTGCCCATGTATTATTCAGCGCAAGCAGCAGAATTGGTAGCACTAATTGAAGCGCTCCATGTGGCCAAAGGGTGTGCAGTGACGATATACACTGATTCAGCATATGTAACCACCACAGTACATGCTGGATTATCTAGATGGAGGAGAAGAGGTTTCAGAAGGACAGACGAGTCCCCGGTGCAACATGCAGGATTACTAAATAAATTGATTGTGGCACTTGCAGAGGTGTCAATAGTAGCACTGGTAAAATGCCAAGCCCACACTAATAACAGAGACAAAATATTACTAGGGAACGCTACGGCAGGCACCGCTGCAAAACAAGTAGCATACTTCCAGAAAGAATTAGCAACAGAATGCGTATTAAAGGAAAGAGTAGAAGAGCCCTAAGAAAGTAGATATAATGCACTCCCAACAGCACAAAAAATAGAGCTCCAAAAGAAAGCACCCCAGTCAGAACAAGAACTATGGGCAAAACGAGGATGCACACAGTCACCCACAGACCTCATATGGAGACAGGACACAACAGGGAAGGTAGTGATGCCAGTGGAATTATTGCAAATAGCGCTCCAACAGTTGCACTTTCCCACCCACACCTCGAAACAGCACATAGCGGCAGACATCCAGGAGGATTGGTTCATCCCAAACCTCCAAGAATACCTTAATAAATTTGCAAGTGAATGCATAACATGCCAAACATTCAATTCAGGAATGACTCTCAGGACACTACGGGGAACACTGCTCTGCCCCATTGGACCTTTCCGTGATCTGCACATTGATTATGCAGACATGGGAGAAAGGTGCAATGGGGCCAGACACTTGATAGTAGTGGTTTGTCCCTTTTCTCGCTGGGTGGAGGCTGGACCCTACGCCCACCCAGACGCAAAGTGTGCAGCAAGGTTTTTAGTGAGAGAAGTGTTCCCACAGTGGGACATATGCGATGTCATATGCTCTGACAATGGGACACATTTTGTGAATGACCTTTTCAAAGAAGTGACTATATAACTGGGAATAAAGCATAAAATGTGTTCAATTTACGACCTGCAAGCGAATGGAGTGGTCGAAAAAATCAACGGCATCCTCAAGAGTAGGTTGTCTAAACTATGCCACACCCTCAAAAAGAATTGGGTGTACTGTCTGCCACTGGCCCTATTCCAACTGCGCAGACAACCAAGTAAGGACCACCATTTGTCCCCCCACAAAATAGTAACTGGTAGACGTATGCAAACACCATTGACCGCAGTAAGAAGAATGTCCGACGCTCATAAAAGTGCCACAGCGTTAGGAGAAAAATTTAAGGAATACCTCACACAGCTCACAAGGGCAGTAAGAGTAATTTCAAAACAAACAGCCCCGCCATTCACTAGAGAAAATGAAACTGATACTACAACACCCTCAGCAGATTGTCCGATAAAACCTTTAATGCCTGGGGTACTGGTATATGTCCACAGCTTTGTAAGAAGGTGGAACTCTCCAAGATTTCATGGCCCTTATGAGGTAATATATTGTACACCTTCAGCAGTAAAGGTGAAGGGCCTGAAGTACTGGATCCACCTGTCAGATGTTAGAAAATCACATGACAGTGTAGTACCAGAAACACTACAGCCAGATGAATGTGAGGCAGCAACTCCTCACAAAGTACTGGATAAGGCGGTATAGTGACATAGAGATAACAGAGCAACAGCAGTATGATGATTAAGAGAAATATATGGATATATACATATTTATTGAAGAAACATATATATTTCAAATGTACTATGTGAAACATAATGCATTCTGTATTACACTTCCCTCCTACCTCGCCTGCCTCTCTGTCTTTCTTTCGTTCTTCCATTCTTTCTTTCACTTTCTCCCTCTCTCGCTTTCTCTCTCTCTCTCTCTCTCTCTCTCAAATAAGTATTTTCACAAAATTGTACCTGTCCTTTTAATGTTTGTAACTACTGATCAACTGAAAGCGTGTTTAACCCCTTATATCCCACTCTGTAGGTGCTATAATGGCGGAAACAAGGCCACTGGCTGCTACTAGAACTCAGTTAGATAGCAGTAGGAATGATATAAGCGCCACTAAGGCCTATACATATGATTGTGGCCTTTATTTCGCAGCCATTGTGTTTTCTATTATACTGTTGTGTTTGGGAATGTACTGGAGTATTTATTTTATTGTTGGAGACATAAAAGAAGGGGGGGAACTAAAAAAAAAAAGGGAGCAAACTAATATGGGATGGTGTGAAACTAATATGGGATCATAATACCGCCTTAAACCTTACTACATTATACAAAAATCGCACAATGGTGTCACCACAGCATGGGTTGCTTGTAATGAACGACAGTGAAAAACGTCATTTATGTACATGATGATTATTTATCTACCCCAGTAATGTTTACAGTACGACCAAGTGACTCACAGACAACCAGATACCCTACCTCAAATGTTTAAAATGTGCATACTCTGTCTCCTACTGACATGTCAGACGCACTCCCGAACCTTCAATACTGGCAGCTTAGTAATGGTATCAATGTAAAATCAGATGTGGGTCTCTTTCCGATTTATCGCTTACATGCTCTCAGTACACACGAAACGCTGAGTGTTGATGGTCAACGGCACAAAAGTTCACTAATAGTAGAAATAAATTGATACACAGACGAAAGCGACAAATAAAGCAATACAAATACGATGCATATCACAGGTTTGGGTTGGATAAGGTAGAGGATCTTCGTCACCCGGATCATTCTAACAAGTGGTACTCTGACATGAGCGCCACGGGGAGACAGGCCACAAACGGTAGCCGTTATGTGTGTTCACTGATAGCTCATGCGTCAAGGCTGCCTAAGGTTTTGGTGCCACAAGAACCCCCCTAGTGGAAGCCCAGTGTCTCGTTCATCTCACACTGTGTAGGATAAGAAGCATCTTCCAGGCACATACAGTAAAACTACAGATACTTCCTCCTGATGAGAAGATATGCAAAAAGAAATCTGAAGGTGCAACATGTTTCAAAGAGTCGTTCTTTGCAATAAAAGGACAATGTTTGCTGAAAACAAATGGCAAGATGCAACAGTAATGTGCAAGGCAGAAGCACTATGTGGCCTATCGGACAAAAGACTGCAATGGATGGAGGACACGTGTGCCCACGTATGGTCTCAACACATCACAAAACTAACATGGGTCACAGCTCTCAAAAAAACAATCAAGATCCAGCATGAATAAAAATACGAACAGTGCTTCCAGGGGGAAAGAAGAGTACCCATGGCCTAAAACACATGCTGCAACAGAACTCTCGTAATACCTGACATGCGAAAAGGAACTGCAGCTTTAATGGACCATTACTGGGTCTGTGGTAAACAGGTATACTTGCACCTCCCGTCATCATGGAGGGGCTACTGTGCTCTGGCAACACTGCACTCTGCACTACTGGTGATACCGGAGAAGCACATCAAGGGGGAAGGGGTGCCCAATCCACAGCAACTGGAACCCAAACCTGCAAATGAAGAGCTCTCGATTGTCATGGCCACTAGGATAGGGCCCAGTGCTTCACTTCATGCAGGGGCCCAATGGACCCAGTCTTGGCGCCTATGGCACCAAGCTCATTTCAAAGTGTGCATGGCACACAGAACATCGAAGGCACGTGCAGAGAGGCCGGGCGGGGCCCTATTATCACAGGGAAGGCACGTGCAGAAGACCAAAGGAGGAGCAAGATGGGGGCACAGAGCAGGGCCTAAGGGGAGTGGCTGGGGCCAGGCTATATAAGCTGGCCCCACCCGCATACTGGCGCTTTGCGTTAGTTTGCTTAATGCAGCGTAACGCTTACTGCCGGTCAGAAAACTCTTACCCGATTCAGCACGTGCGCCTCAGTCTCCGGAACCCACCAGCACCTACCTGGCTCAACACGTGCATCTGCAGTCTCCGGATACCTCGACCATCTTACCAGGAATTAGCCACACCATTGCAGGAAACACTGCCGTCTGCTCCACACTCTGCAGTCGCTGCGTACGCCTTACCTGAAGCCACACCATCGCCGGGAGCACCGCCATCAGCTCCCACTCTGCAGTCGCTGCGCACGTCTTACCTGAGGCCACACTATCGCTGGAAGTGCTGTCAACTGCTCCCGACTTCGCCGCAGCTGCCTTCATCTTACCTGTCTTCCGGAATCCTCTGCAGGTACCGCCCAGCATCCTTACCTGTTCCGAATTCCACCAACATGAGGCCTTCATCAGATGCAGCCTCCACGTGGATCTTCATCTCCGGCAGCCAGTAGGAGTCTGACACTGCTCAGTGGCCATCGCCGACCTGCCGCACCTGCAAGATAACAAGAGACACACGGTGAGTGGATATATAGGCTTTAACTCGCTAAAGCGGCACTACTTAGGAACTTGGTGCAGCTTCTGCAACTGCCTACTTACCAGTGGTGGAGGCATCCAGAGCAGACTCTTTTCTCCATCAGGCGCTCCTGGGTCATCTTCATCACTACAGGGGAGAGAGAACGATATACCGTTACGAACAATATTCCTTGGTACAGTATTGTTACAAGAATACGAAAAACAATCATAATCATAAAAGACTTACCGTCAAGACGGAATGGTTGCAGCCGGTCTGGACCTCCGCAATTTGGACCAGTGATGCAACTAGGTCCATCCGTAGTGCCCCTGCTGAAGAAAAGCAGGACGGAGAGCTCATCCTTACATACAAACAGGTGAGCTTGCATGGGTAAACTTCTACGTACTACATTTTGGCACGAAAGGGCAGAGGAGAACTACGATTCCACCACGCTTTCCTCACTGCCTCTCATCTTATCACAGGAACAGGTCCAGCCTTCCAGACCCACGGAAAGACTGCAGTTGGGGGAGAGAAGCGACCTGAGGGAGCCAACTCTGGGGAGGGCTCCAACTGTGCCCCAATGCCCCCGCAGAGACCAGGTGAGCGTAACACTGATCTATGATGTGTTATCAGAAGACAAGCTGCAAGATCAAGTGTCGCCCAGAAAGAGAGCATACAACTACCTCTCTAAAGACACTTCAGACCTCTTGGCACAGATCTCTGATCACTACAAACTTTTCAACTCAGCAGAGAAATATTTTGCATCACTGATCCGCAGTATCCAAGCAGGAACAAACGCCAAATGGTTGCAAATAATCTGCTGGGAGCTGATCCAACTAGCAAATGACACAGAAGGAGGATTTAATGTCATCAAGGTAGAACTAAGAGCACTTAGATTAATGACAATGCAGAACAGGTACGTGCTCGACCTGCTCACGGCTATGGAAGGTGGTGCTTGCGGAAAAGTTGGGAGTGCATGTTGCACATTCGTACCTTCTTCAGATGCTGAAAATGGGACGCTTTCGCATGTAATATCAGCAGTGCATGAACTCTGAGTACGGATGAAAAAAGAAGGTGGTGTTCAATCCAGTGATTGGTTCAGTGCGGCCTTCGATGGGTACCATCATGGCTCGGGACTGCAATGAAGCTACTGGACCCCATTATTGTCTTCCTTCTGCTGATCTTCTGTGTGTGCCAGTTGGGAGAATGATGTTGTGCAGAGGCAATTCCTACTAGTGCGATGATGATGGTGACTGTGAGCAATCCAAATAGAAATGGGAAGATGCCCAATCCAAATAGAAATTGGAAGATGCCTCATGATACTAGGGAAGCCCAAGTACAAACAGGTGAAAGTGATGAACCCAGATATTGTATGGTGGTCATTTATAACACAGGGGATATAAGGCATAATTCAGGGCACACAACCGTCCAACAACCCCAAGATCTAGAAAACTATAAGGAGGTGTGGGTTGACCTGGCCGTGGGTTGCATTTATATGACATGTACTCCTGAAGAATATGCACGGCGTAGGGCAAGTTTAAGAAGTGTGTGTCGCGCCTGGATGCCAATAAAGGGTACCCCCGCATGGGATGAAGCAGTAAAAAGGGCAGAGGAACCTAGAGGTACTGGGGGAGGATATGTGTTACTTTAGGAGTAACAATAGGGGGGAGTGTTAGGGGAGAGGTGGTCTTTTATGCCCCTTCACCATTCCCGTGTAGATAGGTTTCGCTTGTACGAAAGTGGGGAGAAGTCCCCCCTCCGGCTCAAATGTAATCTGTACTAATCACCTCCCATTTACTAATCAGGAAAACATGTAACCAAGCCTTATCGAAGCTCGAAGACTCCATTTTTGTAACACATCAGATGCCATCTTTTACTAGGCCTGAAAATGATCTCTAAAAGTCTGTCCCTCCCTCTGCCTGTGCCTCACACCGCCAGCCGAGGCCCCCACCCCACTGCCTCCTGCCAGCTTCGCACAAACCCTGTTCTCACGTAAGTTCAGCCATTCATTGTTGTAATCTTTAGTGTCGGCCCAAAACAGATGAGCTCACTGCGCCATGTGAGACCGGAGCAGGCCCCCGTCTGAATGCCCATTCATCTCTACTAACCTGCCTGCACCCCCTTTACCCCCACCCTGCCAAGCCACAGCCCACAGGGCCCATGCCTCTCTGCTCCTTTGATAGATACACATCTGACCCCTCGTAGTGACTAGATAAGCACCCCCCACCAGAGCCCTGACCCCAGACCCCCATATATTCTTCCTAAACCTAACACTTGTCTAGTCGTATCATGAGGCATCAGATAGATCAAAACCCCTGAGATGGACACCTGGGTCAGGGACACTGGGTTTATGGGTACCGGGGTGCAGAGGGTAGAATGTGCACCTATAACTTGTTAGTGAACTCTGAGAAGCACCTTCATTCCTGCCAGACTTTATAATTGTCATTTGTCTCATGCTCTCATATCCTGTTATTGTAGATTAGCCAGTCACAGAGTGTATAACTTTACTAGCACAACCTTCACCCACGGAGATGAACCCAGCTGACCCACGTGCTGCGGGAGTGACACCCAAGCAACAACCAATCCAACGTGGTCATTGCCTAAACATCTATAATATACTAATTAACTGAACCAATTGTATTGTAGAATTGTGTACTTAGAATGTGGCATCATCAATGATGTTTTTTGACCTTACAGTGTGCTGCCCTTGTAGTCTCTGGGCAGCAGAGTTCTCTGCGTGCACAATTTATCTTATTTAAAACTTTGTTCTACTTGCAATCTATCTCCTGGTCTCATTCCCTACTGGGGTGTAGACATTATTCTGAGTTTTGGATATTGTGTTGGGGAATGGGCACCTTCAATAACAAGATGAATGCTAGTGTGAAATGACTGAACTGCATTCTGGGACTCGTAGTCTTGTAGTTATAACAGGGAAACCAGGGGTATATACCCAGAATCAACTTAAAGAGGCTGGAAGGGCGATTCCGAATGGAATGGTGTGTGTGTGCGCATTTCAAAATTATGTTTGGAGGTCCCCTTGCCTGCAGCTGAGAAGACCTGCCTGCACATGTTAGCAAAAATGCTTTTATCTGGGTAGTGTAATGCTTACAAATGCAAAACGGCCCTGTAAAAATTGTAAATGCGTTTTTTGAGGGCAGTTAAATTTGATGCAGTTTTCAATCTTACATTCAATATAGTTTACCTTTTTGACATGTGGGCAGGGCCTTGTGTAACTGGGCTGAGTCTTTTATGGCTATGGGCGGTGCATAATTCTCTGGGTTTTTGATTTTCAAATGTAGGCAGTGTTACGTAGCGTATCATGGTTTATACATATGCGCGAGCCTTGTTCCGGCTCGTGCATGCGGGGTACAATAAACGAGGACCGGAAGGCTTAATTCCCCGACGGGACCCCAAACAGAGCAGACGTGTCTGTGCCTCATTCAGTATGGTGCGTATGTGATGTGAGGGGTGGCCTGCGGCACACTTACCTGGCAACATTGGCGACGAGGAAAGTGCAGCGTGAGAGTGAGTGGAATCCTCAAGGGGTTTCTCAACGTCGGACGAGGTGTTGCGACACGCTCCGCTGCACCGAACCCTATGCAGCAAGTTGGCCACCATCTTGGCATATTGTACGTGACGGTTGAGGCCCGAAAGGGTGCTCGTGCGATGTTCATGCTACTTAATTGGACAATTTTTGGAACCTTCATGGCCTTCACTTTCACGATGGCCATGATTTATTAATCCTACATGAGGTTTGGAGACCTCAGCCTACCATACTCTTGCAATCAAGTGGAGAGAAGCTGTGTGTGCTGGTCCTGCGAAGGAGAAGTACCCCAAAAGGAAGGGCTGCAGAGGTCCTGCCATTACAGTTCTACAACTGCGAGGATAATTGTGTCACAGGCCCATCCTACCGGCGAGAAGAACACCAGCAGAAGGCGCCATTCAAGTGAGTGCGGAGTGCATCCTCTGTGGTAGGGGACAGGCTTGCGGCCTCAAACAGGACGTTGGGGTGCTTGTGCGGTCTGTATGCTTGTGCGGTCTGTAAGCATGCGAGTGCGGGTTGGTGCCGCCATTGCTCCAGCGCAAGTGCCACGCAGACAACAAGGTACTTTGGCGCCCATGCCGGAGTTTGACTTTTCGGAGCCCCCTTCTAAGTTTGTGCCCAAATGGTTGGCATGGGTGAAGAAGATGGAAATGTTCTTTAGAGCCACGGGAGAGACAGAGGATGATGCAAAAGTGGCAACAATGCTTTATTCGGCTGGCTCAGAGGTGCACAGGATTTTTGACTCGTTGAACTCCTAGGAAACCACTTATGCAGCCGTCAAATTGGCCCTACAAAATCATTTCCTACCTCTAGAAAACATGGATTATGACAGATTTGTCATGTGCGCAGAGAAGCAGTTGGGAGACGAATCACTGGACCAGTTCTGCGGAAGGTTAAGACATTTGGCCAACACATGTAGGTGGGAGAATGAAGAAGGCATGGATCGCAACCAATTGATTCAAAGGTGCAGCTCGGGAAAGCAGAGAAGACAGATCCTCTGAGAGCCTGGCCTCACGTTAGCGCAAATTCTGGACATTTGACGTGCATATGAGTTAGCAGAGAGCAGGGGTGCTCGGATGGACGCAGCTGTCCGCCCGGGGAAGAGTGAAGAAGCATTCGCCATTGTCCGGTCAACTCCTACGAAGACACGGTGGGGCCAGAAAAAACCTGATCGTCTTCCAAACTCCAATAACCTGCATTGATGCCAATACTGTGGGTATGATCTATCTCATGTGGGCGAATGCCCGGCAAAGACAATAGTATGTGGCAGGTGTAGCACACCCGAACATTATGCAAGGGTGTGCAGGGCTGCAACACCGGTGGCCACCTCTAGGGGACCAGCGAGAGTCGGCAGTGGCGGCCCTAGAAAATTTAAGAACATAGCGACAGTTGAACAGGGCGTACAGGATCTGGACACAGCAGAGGAGGAGGAGGATGATGATGAGGAAGTGTTCTTCATTTCCAACATTGCGACGGGTGCAAAGAAAAGGAGGCAACCTACTTGCCTGGTCAACATAGGAGACACCCCAACGGCTGTATTGATTGACACAGGGGCATCTGTCTGCGTTCTGGCGGCAGAGCATAATGAGGCCCTCCCTGGTTTCCCGAGGCTTAAGGTCACCAAAGCAAGGATATACACCTTTGGGGCAGACACGCCTTTACCCATATAAGGGGTTTTCGTGGAACCCGTCACCCATGGACAGAATACGATAAAGGCCAGATTTTTCGTCACTGATGTGAGCCCTCATTCGTTACTGAGCTGTGCTGCCTCAGAGGGGCTAGACATTGTACACTTTACCATGACAGTGTACCAAACAGACATTGATCGCCTCCTGGTACGATACAAAGACATCTTCCGTGGGGTGGGTAAGCTGAAAGGGGACCCGATTAGGCTCCACATAGACGAGCCAGTGCGGCCAACGGCGCTGAAGCATAGGAGAATACCGTTTCACCTCATGACGCAGGTCGAGAAGGAATTACAGACATTGATGGATATGGACATCATCGAAAAGGTAGAAGGCCCTACCCCATGGGTGTCCCCAATTGTGGTGGTGCCAAAACCGAAACAGCCCGGAGCCGTACGCATGTGCGTCGACATGCGACGATTAAACGGGAAAGACACCTTATGCCAACGCTGGACGATATAATAGGCGAGCTGCAAGAGGCGAGAGTGTTCTCCAAATTAGAACTCCAGTCTGGGTATAATCAATTGGAACTACACCCAGATTCCTGCTACATTACGACTTTCACTACCCACAAAGGTTTATACCAATTTAAAAGGTTGAGTTTTGGCGTATCGTCAGCGGCAGAAGTCTTTCAAAATGTTGTTTGTGGTGCCCTGGCATGACTAAAAGGAGTCATCAACCTGAGCTATGACATCTTGGTTGTTGCCTCCTCAGAAGCTGACCATATGATAAGACTGGAAAAGACTCTAGACAGAATCAAAAGCCTTGGTCTCACGCTACACAAGGAAAAATGTGAATTCCTTAAGGACCGCATTGAATTCTTCGGGTTTGTATTCCACGCAGGGGGCATATCCCCAGACCCAGAGAACGTGCGATACATACAAGAAGCGGCCTCCCCAGAGACACCCTCGGAAGTCAGAAGCTTCTTAGGTATGGTAAACTACTGTGATTCATTCGGGACCTAGTTTCTCTGTCCGAGCCGTTGAGGGCACTGACCAAGAACAATGTGATCTGGGCATGGACCTCCAAAGAACAGAAAGCATTCGCGGACATTAAAATGGCACTAACAGGCAAGGAAACTATGGCGTACTTTAATCCAGAAAGGGAATCCGAGATTGTAGTAGATGCCAGCCCTGTAGGCATGGGCGCAGTGCTTCTACAAGCCGATGCACAGGGGCAAATGCACCCCATTGTTAATGCAAGCAAAGCTTTGTCGGATACAGAAAGGAGATATTCGCAAATTGAGAGAGAGGCGCTGGCCATATTGTGGGGGTGTAAACACTTCAGGCTATACATCCTGGGGAAACCGGTAGTAGTTTTCACAGACCACAAGCCACTAATACCCATCATGGCAGGTGGTTTCTCGAAACCACCCCGCGAATTGTTCAGTGGATGTTTTCCCTGATTGAATATGGGGTAAAACTGCAGTACCGGCCAGGCACCAACAACCCTGCGGACTACTCGTCTCGCCACCTAGGGGCTGGCCGCACGCAAGAAAACCCAGAGGTGGTTGACTGCATTGAAGTGATTCGCAATGTCGTAGAAGCCGCCATGCCTGTGGCACTTTCACTTCAAGAGATAGATGCGTCGGAAACAGATGAGGTATTCCACAGCGGGGAGTGGAAAGACGTGTTAGCCAACGGCACCAGACGAGAGACGGGGGCACAACAAGACCTGCAAGCACTGTGGAAGGCCCGAAACAAACTATCTATGTCAGAGGAAGGGCTGATATTGAGGTGACGGCAAATTGTCATCCCTTGCTCCCTGGTGGCAAAGGTGTTAGAGCTAGCCCACAAAGGGCACCAAGGAGCGGCGAAAACTAAGACAAGGCTGAGAGCCAAGGTATGGTTTACGGATCCGGAGAAGCGTATAGACGAGTTTGTGCGCATATGCTGATACTCTGATCCTCCCCCGCCCTTCCCTCCCCACCCGTCTTTTATCCTCCTCCTTATGTCTCTCTATCCCTTCCTTGTCTCCTCTTTATCCCCTCTTTCCACCCTCTTTCGCCTTCACCTTATCTCACTTCCTGTTCCCCACTCCATTCAACCTCTACACCCTTTTTTTCCCTCATTTATCTCTACTGGCAAATTGTTCTAGTTGATGTATTGGTGGTTTGACTCATATTTGTAATTGCTTCTACTGCTTCTACTGTTATTGTATTGTTGTTATAATGTACAGCGCTTTGGCGTAAATCGCTATATAAATAAAATAAACATAAACATATGCATTCCATGCCAAGCTGCCAGTCCAGTCCAGTCGAGACAATACAATACAATCCATGGAAAGAAGTGAGCAACCATAGGGGACTGTGCACGCAGACTTTGGGTCCACGGGAAGGGGGATGTACTTTCTAGCAGTGGTGGATCAGTGATCCAGATACCCAGAGATCAAGTTGATGGAGTCAACGGCATGCGACCATACCATACTGGCGCTGGAGAAAATGTTTGTCACATGGGTTCCCATACGAACTCTGCTCAGACAATGGCCCACCATTCCAGGGGCAGCAATTTGCAAAGACTGTGGTATTGGGCATCGGAGAGTGACTCAGCTATGGCCTAGAGCAAATGGGGAAGCAGAAAGGTTCATGCGGACATTGAACAAAATGTTCCATATTTCACTAAATGGTGGAGGGGAACGATGCAAGAACTTGTTCGAGTTCCTGAGGGAGTATAGGGCAACCCCGCACCAGTCCATGGGAGTGGCACCGGCGGAAGCACTGTTTAGGCGCTGTCCCAGAGGTCTGATACCCGAGGTGGAGGGAACAGAACCTGGGGTGATCGATAATGATCGTTTACGACAGGAGCGACAGGCCAAGAATGAGCGAGAAAGCAGTCGGAGAAATCTACAAGACAGGAACATTACCGCAGGGCACACTGTGCTGATAAGAAACAGATGCCCGGTAGGGAAAATGTCCCTCACGTATGAACCTCAGCCCTTGGGGGTGACACATGTGAAAGGCTCAATGATAACTGCTGCTAACGAGAGAGGAACGGTGACCCGGAACATGTCCTATTTCAAAAAGATCAACCCGCCGGAAGGAACTCAAGAGGCGCTCGAGCCTGAGAACCGTAAGGCCACCCCGACGACTGAAGAACAGGAGGCGAGCAGAGACTCCCCATCAAGGGAACCGCCACCTCCGGCCCCTGATGACAGCCGGAGATACCCGAGCCGAGAAGCGCGGCGGCGTCCAGATCGATTCAAGGACTATATCATGGAAACTGATGCCTAGACAGCTGTTGTGGTAACCCGAGTTAACTCATGTTGAGTTGTTGCACTGTTAATGTGTTGTTGTTCTTTTGTTTAAAGAAAATGAGGGATGTTACGTAGCATATCATGGTTTATACGCATGCGTGAGTCTCGTGAGGACCAGAAGGCTTCATTCAGTATGCTGCATATGTGATGTGAGGGGCGGCCTGGGGCACACTTACCTGGCAACAGGCAGGTATGCTGTATGGTTTTGTGCATCTCTCACATCCTCTGAACTTGTACCATTGAAAACGTTTCTGCCCGCACACTTTCTAGCTCCCTGAACTCAAAATAAAATGTGCCACAAAAAAAACATTTTGTGCCACAGAGTTTAGTTTTATGACACAAAATGTACCTACCCATATAACATCAAAAGATGTCCGAGATTTTGTCTGGAAAAATCTGGTCGCAACTAAGAAACAACACACAAGTGACGTTGCACAAGAAGAGACTAACATAGGTGAATTGAGACGATTGAGCTTGAAGACTGCGGGCGCGGCTATAAAGGAAAGAGGGGGCGGAAACACGGGTGAGGCTGATGACCTGTGGAAAGTGGCGCGTAGAAGAAAAGGGCGGGAATGTAAGGCGCCAAGCGGGATGGAATCCAACACGAACACAGTATGGAAAGAAAAGACGGGAAGCAGTGGCGACACCATGAGGAGAGGTGCGCAGCCAGTAACGCGAAGCAAAGGGGCGGGAAAAATAAGCAAGAACGAGCGCTAAGCAAGCGCGCGGTCTCAGAAAAAGAGGCGGGAATGGAAGGCAGGGGAGGGGCTATGTGCCGCCGACTCGAGCAAAGGTGGGCGGAGTTACGGCTCTGGGGCCAGGGACGTCATCCAGAGCAAGGGCAGTTAAGAGGCGTGGCCTTGTTTTTTAAGCGAATCCGACTGGCAAGGGTGCATTCGATGGGCGGGATTGGGCCGTTGTAGGACGTGACTTTGTCGTTGAAGAGGAACAAAACGCCCCCGTGCGCCGCTACTGGAAGCTGCAATGGCGTGTTACGCAGTTTCTTAAATTGCCTGACGAGCCAACAATGGGCGCGGGAGCATCGTTCGCCTTACTCGTGGCTTACACGGTCGAATAGGTGCTCTCTGGGAGCGGTTGGCTGCTTTGTTAGCTGGCCGTTTAGAGCGGTGGCGCGTTAGAAAGTAATAAACCATATGGAAAACATGACCGCATGAGATGAAGGGGCCGTTTGATGTGACAGCCTTTCAAACTGCCAGAGCCCTCCTGCTCCCAGCTTCCTGTTGCCGAGCAAGAGATCCTGATCCACACAACAACTTCAGTATTGTAGAACGTAATAATGGAGAGCTTCAGAGATCCGTCATGTGAAATAAGAAACGGGTCATCTTATTTGCTCCGTGTTCGGTATCGTCATTAACGCCGTAGGCAGATAATATGGAGCAAAGAATAACCTTTCTGTTCCGTTACGGAATGAGACTTATACATGGAGCTCAGAATCCGGCCCTTAGTCACTCGCCTCCTCAATTGTGAGGACATTCATTTTCACCTAAGGAGAAAATGCAGTGCTATCTCCTACAGTGAGATTCTCTATGTTTCTATTTTGATCGATATATATATATATATGTATACATAATATATATACTGGGTGTTTTATCCTTTGAATTGCTATATTTGCAGAAATGGAATTTGAGAGCTGGAGTTAAAAAGGGTGGGTGTTTTGTGAGGGTTTCAAAATTACACTGTATTTTCTGGAAGTCACTTGTTAACATTCTTTGGGCGGCTGAGTGCACAGATGTAACGCAAAGAGGAAAAGGAAGCTGATGTTCAGTTTTGGTTATTGCATTGAGTTCCTAGCACCCAAATATAGAAGCCAAGGGACGGTGGGAAGTGTCCAGGAGTGAGTCGGTAGGTGTGACTCTTCTGTTCCACAATCCCAATGTTTTCGCTTGTGCACATTGCGCTGAGCTCCGGGCCTCATTCTCACTTTCCTATGTGATGTGGAAGTAGGGAGTTCAGTCACATCAGTCTGCTTTTTAGGTGATGAGTACTGTTCACTTATTACCCATTTCATTTAATGGTCCTGGAGTCTGCTGGGTATCAGTCTTGACCCCATCAGGGATTGGCATACAGGGAATATCAACCCGGTCTTCTTCTTCTTCGTGACCTTATTTCAACAATTCACACCTGTCAATGGCCATTCCAGAACTGTCAAGGTCTTTGGCACCTGGATTGTTTTAATACTTACAGATCTTTGAGTTTTACGTGATTCTTTGAAGATGGTGTTTCAAAATGTTTTCTGTGACTTTCTATTGCTTGTGGTTGTCTGCTATACAAAGCCACTCTTTCCATGTTAGATACCCCATTGTCACCAGTGAATATCTAACTAGACTGTCTTTATTGCTTGTATGAGGAAAATGTATTTAAGCATGGTATCTTTTCCTGAGCCATGTTTCCTCATCAAAGGAATGTCCATGAGATTGGCGCTTTGTTGGACCATGGGATCCCGGAGGATACAGTTGCCTCAAAAAAGCTAGATGGATTACATGCTCTGGTGAATTCCCTATCGGTCAGGTTGTTCACCACTCTTTCTAAGTTGTTATTCAAGGAAACTCCACCCCACCACCCTGTCTGAATTTCACTACTCTGTTTTTGCCATTATTCAATCTCAGATCAGAGAGATGTCCCAAAGCCGACCCCAGTGTTCTGTGGGTAAAAATGCCTCAACGCATATCATGATCACTGCTTCCCCTTCCTATAACCCGGAAATCTTCACACCTTTCAAACACATCTTCAGAAAAAAATGGATAATCAATGGTTGATGCTGATGCCCTGCGCATTCCCTTTGGCCATGACGATTCGAATCAGACAGAAAAGCCAACCATGTACCATCATTTACAGTAGGCTTTCTAGATGTTGTTATCGACCCCACCACACACAATATTATACACTGCAAGTTAACATCTCCTGACAATATTATGCCTGCTGAACCATATTTGTTCTTTATTTTCAACAGCAGGTCGTATAGTGACTGCAAAAACACTGCTCGATTCTGAGAAGCATGGTTCTAGTAAATATTGATCACCACAATTTCCTCCATGGACGTGCAACCCCTTAATTTTACTACGGCAGCTAGTATACCATGAAGGGAAGTTGGTATCAATTGAAGGCTAGTGTCTATTGAAAGCCTGAATGACAATCATGAGGCCTCTAGCCGGCTGGCCATTCTTCCCCTGGATCGCTAATTGCTCTACTATGAGGAAGCCATCTATATTAAAATGATGGATAAGCCAGGTTTCCTGAAATAAGATTGGGTTGTAGCATCCAAAAATACCCTTGCTCATTGCTTTGATTTTGAAGGAACTAGAACCCCGCCTGTTCCAACCCAACATTGGGAGGTCCTGCTTCACAAGAGGTTATCCTCGATTACACCTAGTTTCTGAAAAATGTGTCTCAGAATGTCCGGCAACAAAGACCACACCTCTTAGTATCATGCGAAAAGCTCTGCTCTCCAGAGGCTGGTGTTGCTAGCCTAGTGTTTAGTCTAGTTCTAGAGAGGGACCTCCCTGGTTTGTTACTCGACCAACTTCTATCAGCTCATTCCTATGATTAGAGACCAGCACGTTATTGGGAATTATTTCTGATATATCGAGCCCTAGATTTCTGAGCTCTACACTAGCCATCAGTAACGCATCTGCGCCTAGTCTAGCCTTCAAACCCAATTCAGCTATAAATGTGCAGTTCTCATGCGTAAACCAAACATATTCAAAGTCATCAGATAAGAAGAGATCGAGAGCAGGAACCTTCTTTAGATCCAACAAAATGGTGCCGCGATTTAGAGCCTTAGTGTCCTTTCCTCCTTTGGCGTGCTTCATCCACACCCTGGGAATGGCAAATGATTGAATATCCGAAGAGAAGCGGTCAGTTTGATCTAACACTGGCTCTTCCCGAACCTGTACATCCGCTTTGGCAGGTGACCATGCCTCCTGCCTCGAACAAAAGCATAGACAGACTTCTCATTCACCAGAAGTGCTCAGTGGGATCAGGGGTTCCTGGAGGTGCTGTTGCACAAAATACTGTGCCACACACAGCACTGCGCTGTGCGTTGATAGTTGTGTGCTTGTGAAAAAAGCTCCTCCTACTCGGACAAAAGCATAGACCGGCTTCTCATTCACCAGAAGTGCTCTGTGGGCTCAGGGGTTCCTACAGATACTGCTGTACAAAAGACACTGTGCCATTCACACAGTTCTTTCAGTGACTCCCAGTGTCTGTGGGCTGTTTTGACAACAGTGGGTCTGGTCGTGGAGGGCAGAATAGCTTCATAGTCACAGTACCCAACATGAGTAATTCTGGAGCAATGTGCCTGAATGGTTATAGAGCCGACGACAACAGTCTTCATCTGGCCAGTGATTGGTGATAAATTGATTGAATTTGACCAAGGTGCCCTTGCTTCCATGGCCGGTCTCTACGCCTCTTCACTGATGACATGCATACTTTCTCCACAGAAGTTGGTGTGGGTGGCCAGTACACGCCCACCTTGTTAGAATGCACTTGGCGGCTTGTTTGTTTTCTAACCATGCCAATGTATTCGAAAAGTGCATTCCTGTAATTTGGCAGCTGCCATGGCTAATCTTTGTGTCACCCGAACTGAGCCAGTGCACAGGTGGACTTGGTCTGTTATTGATTTGAAACTTGTTTTTTCATATGCATGTTGTGAAATGTCTGTGTCCTAAGCAAATGCCTGTATCTCCTTTTCGATTGCTGAGTAGTTCGTTTTGGCTTGCAAAAGTGCCACGGACGTGACAGCCACTATGTGCTCCACGTTCTGTTTCCTTTCTGGAGTGTACCCCCTAGGCTATAAGCGCTGGAGTACACCCAGATGTAAGTCTCCAGCTTTGGATCAACGGTTTTAGGCACAATTCATTTAGTATACATATATTTGACTTCTCAAATGCTTTCTATTGGGGGTTCTGCAACTGTAAATTTCGCTTCTCTTGAGTAGAAAGTCGAGGGGTTCTGTCTTTTTGTCACCATTGTTTGAAATACTGAAGCTGCAGATAACAGCCTGAATGACATCCTGGTGTATCTGAATGTACCAAAAGGTGTTATGAAAGTTGTGAGAGAGTTGGGCTGTTTTCGAAGTTTTATTTGATGGCATGCATCTTGCACGTCACCATTCGTGAATACCTTGACATCGTGGTGGATGAGTACCAATTCTAAAATACTTTGTGTGGGTAGTTGTCAAGTGACAATCTCCTGGTTGAGACAAAGGTTCTATTGATTCAACGTTATGGTCCTCTTCTAGGTTCTGTAACAACTCCTATGAACCTTGGCTAGCAGTGAACAGTACTCTCCTTAAGCATTTTGGTTTAGGAACGTAGTTTATTGCGCAGCCTAGTTTTCTGGAAAGCAGAATTTTGTGCTGTTGTATTACGTAGTCCAGTTGGTGAAGTCTACACAGAGAACTTTCACTACAGGGCCAGGTTTTAGGGTTATGTAATTTGTCTTCTTTGTGCCACTCCAGTACTGAAGTACAGGTTTGTGTTCTGCAAGGTATACATTTGCCGTTGCAAACTTTGATTTCCAAATGTATTCTTGTACCCAAAGAAATCCATGTAACCTGCGGTTTTGGAGATCACTTTCTTGACCGTGACATGTTTTCTCCCATCATTTCCTTGTGCAAATGGGGTATGGCAGTGAGGTCCTAAACCTGCCTTAAGATCCACAGCATTGCCATCTACATGAACGGTGTAATGGGACTGCCTTCTCTTTTGGTGGTGAGTGACTAAGGCCAACACAGTGAGTTTGTCATCAATAGAGCCGTTTCCGTTAGGTCCATCTTCTTCAACCACTATAGCAATCATCTTCTTACATTTTAGGGGGCAAACGCTTGCGAAATGGCCAATTCATCCGCACACGGCTCATTTTCTGTTCTTTGCTGGCACATGCATTCATTGGCCAGGTGGTTTTTATTTCCACACCTTTTGCATAAAGATCACAGGACATTTTGTTTTTTAGGCACTTCTTCAGGGTTTGAAATGAAGACGCATTAATCAGGAGCAAAAACCAGCTCCTGGGTTGGCGAGATGGCACCATTGTGTCTTTTCTTCTGATTAGGCTCTCTTACAGGGACCTCGCAATTTGAATCACTTTGTCAAAGCGTGTACTACCTGTGAGCATTTCTCTTATCTGTGATCGACCAGGTTTTTGAAGGTCGGTATGCAGCTAGCTAACTCTTTTAAAGATGACTCATGTATTTTCCATGTCGCAATCCTATCGGAACAATGTTGTTTTGGTTCTTAAATTCAGGTTTTTAGTATCCCGTTGAAATTGGCATACATTGGTACCGCCAAACTCGGATTTCAAGCTGCCTATTTTAAATTTGAAGTACTTCTTTTTTAGAAAAGCAAAAATATATGTTCATTCTAAGCAGGCAGCATTTAGCGTTCCATATTTCTTTGCACCCTGTAATTCATGTAGATTAAAATATGATTTTTACCTTTAATGTTTCCTTTAAGATCAGGCAGTAAGAATATTCCAGCACCTTCCTGGATGTGCTTCCTGAATTGCGCAACCAACGTTTTGCAGGTGACAAGTGTGAAAACAGTGATCGCACAAACCCGGAAGCAAAAGGCGGCGGCAGGAGGAGAGGTAAATTGGAAGTAGGGAGCGGCAGGTGAGTGTGGGGGGAATGGACTGGATCCCGGAGGAAGGAGGTTGGTGAGGGAAAGGATACAGGGGAAGGAGTGGAGTGGAGTGGAGTGGCGTGGGGGTTCTGGGCATGTCCCCTGGATAATCATCAAGCAGAACCCTGGGGACGGGGGGGACGGGGCGATTTGGGGCTTTCCCTGGAGTGGGAAGGGAAGTTACGAGCGGGCGGCAGAGAGAGGGAGCGACTAAGAGGTCCATTACCGAACTCCCTTTGCAGAAAGAATAGTACGCAAAAGGAGTTTCAAAATGGATATTTTCAAAAAGGGCACATTTAACCTCTTCCTGTGGCAATACCCTTCTGGTACCACTAATCTGAACTTATCTCTGGCGCTCTGTGGTTGGAAGCAGAGGGCAGGGCCTTACCTGCCACTTGTTTCTTATTTTTTTGTTGGGAGTATTTTTACTCTCTATTAAAAAAAATGTTTATTGCCAGTGTGTGCCTGTTTCTAGAGGGTATATGGGGATGGTACACTGCTTATTATTAGACCCCAAGGCAATCCTGCCTCTTGGGGCCCCTCTTCTGAGAAAGTTCTCAGGTGAGGGAGATCTGTACCAACCTCATTTGAAGAGAAGTAGGAAAGCATCACATCTTTCCGCAGGTTTTACTGTGTAGGCTTCCAGTGACTCGGGGTTCCTCCGAACTAGAGGCACTTTTCGTATTCAAGTTGGTCCTTACAGCTTCAAGACAACATTCAGGAGGCCTTTATCATCTAGGTTAGGACTGTTATGGTACTTGACATTAAAGTGCATTGTGTCATCATAAACTTTGTCATGAATGCACTTGCCATCAAAGCATTAATCTTCGTGGCCCTCCCCATCAAGCATTCAGCTTCAAGGCTCTTGGGATGTAGATAAATGTTTTGGGTAAAGATCATTTTCTTATGTCTTTTATTCTATTTTAGAATGAAACTTTGCAACATTGTGATATTGCTGCCTCTTTACTAACTGTCTCCTCTTTTAGCTGACTTATTTGCATAGTGTACATTTAAGAATCTGGCTTTGACAAGGTTTGTGTGGCTTTCCTTACTTGACATGGCTGGAGTAGAACTCAAAAACTGCTGTCTGGCACTTTCCCGTGCCAAGGACGTTTGTCAGCACGTGACTCAAGGAACAAGTACGATGTAAAATGCACAAAGATACAGTGTGTAGGAATGCCAAGATGAGTCATGTGAGGAAGGGTTGATGAGCCCTTTTGGCTGGAGCAGACAGAAGAACTTTGTGTGATATGTCCAATGGTCACTTGCGCCAATGACTGATTGTTACAGATGCGTTTCTAATGTAGGCTATGCGGCAGGAGGCCGTCTTCGCGTCGGTTAGGCTTAGATTGAGGATTATGGAAGGTTCCTCTTGGGTTTCACATTACTGCCTCACATTGACCCATAGAAGAAGAGATCTGCAAGTCTGGTCAGGCTGTTGCGGTCCGATCTAGTGGGTTGAACTTGTTTCTGGTCTTTTGTCTGGCAAGACAAACAAAGCTGTTTCTGTGTCCGTTCGTTACACAAAACTGATGTGCAAGGTTTGTTTCTCGACAATGTTGAAGTGCTCTTTAATATTTATATACGCTTCAGTGTCCTAGCATTCATCAAAGTCACAGTGCCCAGCAAACATGAGCTATTCATCAATGTCAAGACAATGTTTTATTTCAAGACCATCCCCAAAGCCACATCCTCTATTTCATTATGCTCACAGAGTATTATAGAGATGTAGGTGGCCAAAGAATGGACAAAGTGTGGTTTTTTTTCTGGCAAGTGGGTCCTATAAGAATGTGTCCCAGCCAATCATTCGACTGCAGACTGTAACACCTGTGGGACTCTTTGTGACTATCAGACAACACTCAGACAGCAAGCAGTACTTCATAAAAACCCAGAAAGTAATTAGACCCTGTGAATTCCATGCAAGAAAAGTTCACAATTGTATTGGGGAAGCTTTGATTTCCTCAGCCCAAATGAAGAACTTTCCTAACTTCAGAATGAGCTTGGAGCCTCGCGGGGCATCTGCCATCATGAACTGCCTGTGCCATGCATTCTAAGCAGACCGATGCCCTTGCCTTCCTTAAAATACACAGCACTAATCACTGAGGTGGTTGGAGCTAGCCAGACTGCTGTAAAATACAATATGCAGGACTAAAAAGAAATCAATAGCAAAACTACGGAGGATGTAGAAGGACTGGTTAGGGCTCATATGTGGCTTCCACAGAGATAGGCTCAAAGCTGGACTACTGAAAGGTACTCTTTGCTGGCACCTCCTCTAGTAACCTTAAACTGCAAACCATCAAAACAATGCTCTATGAGCAGCCCTGAACACCCCTAGAAGAGAACACACCTCGAAAGCAAGAAAGGAGGCCCATTTGCTTCCCATCCAAGCATGTATCACCTTAAAAACTCTCTCAATCACCCACAAATGCCCTTCCGCCACAGACCCCATGTATCTCTCCCAGAAACTTGTCAAAGCACACTCAAGACCTACTAGAACACCTTACACTGACCTTCTAGTCCTATCCAAGGTTAAACGCATCAAAGAAGTCCGGAGCTAGCTTTCCCTACCTAGCAGCCACAAAATGGAACGCCCTTCCCCATGCACTCAGAGCAGACAAATCTTACTGGGTATTCAGAAAAGCACTCAAAACGCAGTTGTTCTCCTAATCACTAACAACTGCCAATATCCAGAAGGGCCTGTGCACCCTTATAGACTGTACCTGTAACCTAATGATACCAATTAGCTTGTATTTATCGTAAATGACATGTACTTGTAACAGCGCCACAATGCCTCTGGGCTGTTTGTGCGCTATACAATTGAAAGAAAGAAATAAACAAGTCCTACTCAGTGGCACCAGAAATAAAGTTTTGCCTTCCCTGCTTGAATTTAAAATGTCTGCACAACCTGGGACCGTATCCATGCCAATATTTGGGTGCAAACGCTACTGCCAGCCAGTCTTGTTGTTATCAACGTGTTGCTTTTAAAGGAGTTTTTTTTCTTCTTTTTTTTGTTTTTGCAAAAGGAACAATGGGAAAAGTATCGGAGAGGAAAAGGTCATCATATCGCAGAAAGCTCTGGAATCCCTCCAAGGGTTCCACCAGAAATAGACTCCGGAGGAGACTTTCTGGGAATGAACACCATAACCATGGTCCCCAACAGGAAACGCTTTGCTCATAAACGTGTTGCAACTCGGAGCAGTCTCTTTGAAACTCAAAACATGAATTCCGATGTTCCGCAAGAAACAGTCATGACCATGATTTATTTTCTTGGGACGGTGAGGGTCAAAATAGAAACCTCACTTAATGAAAGTCCACACCCTGTTGGTCATTAAGCACGTAGTCACATTGTCAGCACTTTAATTGCCAGGAATTATTTAAAAGGCCTCCATTGACACCGTAAGTAGGATCCCATGGGACGAACATGAACTGGAAGTAACTTTGCAGGCACTTCCAGACATTTTGCGGGATTGCGGAGACTGGAGGTGGCGCTTTCCCCAAGAACAAAAAAATCAAAATGTCCACGTTTTGCATCTAGGTTGTGTAAACAAGGGCCGCCGGAATGGACCCTTTTGAGACCCTGGTTTTGGAATATATATGAATGTAGGATAGCACAGAGTCAACATGCTTGTCTTGGAAGCAAGACCACACAGAGCAACAGAGGTTCGAATCCCGGATGCTTAGAAACCAAACTCGTATCGGTCTTAAGCACGTTTAGAAGAAAAAAAAAACAATAAATACATTTTCAAATAAATGTTTCCTGCCATACGTCCCGTCCCCACGTGTGATCCAGAAATAAAAGACCTCCACAGCTAGAATGTTCCTAAATGCTCTAAGAGGGCCTTGCTGATGGTGGTTTCAAACCTTCATCACTTGCCTCAATTATTATTCCAAGCCACCTGCTACTACACAGTGCTTCCTCCGGCTCCTTCCTCCTCCTAGTCTGATCCCTGCAGGAGGGCGTCTCTCTCGGCGTGCTGCTGCTGTCTGCCTGCTGCGGTGCGTCTGCTTGTTCTGCCCTTTCCTCCTTGGGCTCACGGGAGTGGTGTGGCATTCCCGCTTTACCCTGGGATGGCAGATGTCTCCCTCTGCTTACTCCAGCCTACTCCAGCTGCCTGCCTGCTACGACGATTCCTCCTACTGATCTGAGGGTTTGGGTTCCGTTCGTTTCTGCTGCTGCCCCCTCCATCGGCTAGACTCTACACTGCGGACAGGGCGCCTTTCTCAGCATTCTGCTGCCATCAGCCTACTACAGAGCATCCACCTGTTGGCCTGCCAATCCTATTGTGCTCCGTTCCTGTCTGCTGCTGCCCCCCTCCTTTGACTGCCCTGGACCTTGCTCACTGCCTAGATACTACCTTTGTGCTCCGTTCCTGTCTGCTGCTGCCCCTCCATTGACTGCCCTGGACCTTGCTCTCTGCCTCCTGCTGCCATCAGCCTGTTACAACGCTTCTACTTGCGGACCGGCCACTGAAGGCCACTTCCTGTCTTCCTCTGCTGCGGTGTTGGCTCCTGTCTGGGCTCCGACCGTGAACCACCGGCGAAGGGACCCCCAAGCCTCCTCCTCCTCCTCATTGGTGCGACATTGACTGCTCCTGGCCCTATTTCTACCTCCTGAACCTACAAAACTCCTGCCCGTTTTCTCTAGGTGTGTACTTTCCACCTCGCTGTTGGCTCCTTCCACCTGAGCCTTTAGCCTGGGATTACTTGACTCTACCCCCCACCTCATCTCTGTTTCTCCCTCTCTATCTCTCTTGATCACTCCTTTGCTATACTCTCCTCATCCCTCTCTTCTCTCCCCCTCTTTACTTTCTGTCCTTCTCCTATCTCATTTCTCTTCCTCCTTGACACTCCTTATCTTTACACTCTCCTCCTCCTTCTCTAATCTCCTTCCTTCTCCTCATCCCTCCCCTACCGTGTCATGCACATTGCTAAATTTCTCCTTTCTCACCTACCCTACTCCCCGCCTCCTCCTCCCCACTCCCCCACTTCCCTCCTCCCTCTCCTCTTCATCCCTTCCCTTATCCTCATGGCCATTCCCTTGCTCAACCCCCTTCCCCGCCCTCCTCCTTCCTTTTCTTCCCCTCCTTGTCGCCTTAACCTCATCTACCCTCCAATCCAACCTTCCAGCCTTATCAACATTGCTCTTTGGAATGCCAGATCCCTTTGCAATAAAACTGCTGCTCTTTTAGACATGTTCTTTCGGCTCAACCTCCACTTCCTCTGTCTAACTGAAACTTGGATCCCTCCTCACAACTCTACTGTTCCTGCCTCTCTCTCCACCTCTTCCTCCTTCTTTTCTCATGTTTCTCGTCCCTCTGGTCATGGCGGAGGTGTTGGTCTTCTCTTCCATCTTAAATACCTCTCATCTACCTCCTCTTTGTCCCTTCCTACCTTCTCTTCCTTTGAATACCTGTATAAATCCTTTTCATTTCCTCACCCCATTTCCTTCCTAATTATCTATAGACCTCCTGGCCCCCTCTCTTCCTTCTATGATGACCTTGACCACCTCCTCTCTCTCATCTCCCCCTTCCCCTCTCCCCTTACTGTCCGTGGAAATTTTAATCTTCACCTTCCCACTCCACCCCATCCCTCTCCTCTTGTCTCAATTCTCGACTCCTACCTTCTCTCTCCTCTCCCCTCTTCTCCTACCCACTCCTCAGGCTCCACACTTTTTTTTTGATAACCCATGTTATTGGTTCTCTTACACAAACAAACAAATACAAGCATACAAGTGGAAGGTCATTGTCTGTTTTCCTTCAATCACATGCGAATTGTCGAAGGTGGGTCTATATGATTTATAAAGTTATACTCCCGTACCCCGATATGAATGCGGAAAAAAACTACCACGATGCATCCTGACAAAACAACCTGCTCAATTACTGCGAACTGTCTTTTAATGGGCATGTTCCCATCTTTGCCATATTTTTTGCGCTTTTGCAGGGCATCCTCTGGCTGTATACACCCTGCGCTACATTGCAATACAAATGTCTACATCCGTCACCCATTGATCATAGCTCGGCAAAACCCCAGATCCCCATAGACGTGCAATGTTCCTTTTTATCAGTGCGGTGTTGGTAAACAAACAGTTTTTCATATCTTGACAATTCAGTCTCACCCTCCACCCCCAGCAACAGTAGTTTTGGGTCTCTGGGGATTGTTTTGCCCATGACTGTCGATAGTTCATTGCAACATGCCTCCCAGAATTGTTGTATGAGGTTACAGTCCCATAGGATATGGAAGAAGGTGCCCTCTTCAGTTCTGCACCGCAAGCAGGCTGGATCATTTATTCTTCCCCATTTATAGAGCGCTACTCTGGGGTAGTATATCCTATGTAGTATCTTTAATTGAATCAGCCTGAGTCTTGATGATATAGCCACTTCCCTGGGGAACATCAGCGCAGAGATCCAATCCTCCGGTAATATAGTACCCATATCTGTTTCCAATTTGGCCTGTAGTCCTGATAGCTCTGTTGTGGCAAAGGAGGTTATGGCTCTGTATAAAACCAATGTTATTTTGTGCTTAATTTGTTCAGGGAATAGGTTTCGTTCTATTGGGATCTATTCCGGCAGGGTGTTCATGTCAGGGAGGCGGGTCTGTAGAGCATGATGCAGCTGGGTGTAGTGGTATTGCTCAGTTTGCGGGAGATTGAAGTGGAGTGCTAGATCTGTAAATGGAATTATATTGCCTTCTTTCACGACATCACCTATTGTCAGTACTCCTTGCAGCGACTAGTTCGGCCATCTTGGAAGCTTGTACACTTCCACAAGGTTTTTGTTGTTCCAAAGTGGCTGTGCCTGGGACAGATTGTTTTCCCATCCCACAAATTTGTGTGTGTCTGCCCAGATTCGGGTCATATGTGACTGCATTGTTGGGGTGGTCATCCGAGTCTTCCCCTTATAGAGATATTTCATGATGGGTTTTTCAGGGGTGCGTGTCTCTAGTGATCTGTTATGTGGCTCTGAGGTATCTCCGTGCACTTTATCGTTCACGACTGCCATCTGGCTAGCCCAGTAGTACGTCTGCAGTCGGGGAAGCCTGATTCCACCCTCCCATATGGACCTCTGGAGAGTGGCGAGTGCCAGGCGTGGGTGGCCGCTGTTCCATAGGAGCTTCCGGAGTGTTTGGTCTATTTTGTGAAATTTGTTTTGTGGGATATGTAATGGAGCATTTTGTAATATGTATAGGAAGCGGGCTAGGGTCATCATTTTGAAGAGTGCCGCTCTGCCTAATGGTGTTAATGGAAGGGTTGACCAGTGTCGGGCGTCTTCCGTGAATTTTGTCATTACCGGGTGTAAATTCTTAGGTATGTAATCATTCAGATTGTTCGTGATTTGTATGCCCAGGTATCTGAATTTTTCCCTCTCTATTTGATAGGGGCAGTGGGTTGGTACTGTTCCCTCTTCCCGTCCTATTGGAAACAGAATGGATTTGGTCCAGTTAACTCGTAAATCGCGGAACCAGCCATACCTCTCCACCAGAGGTGTCACTATGGGGCAGGATGTAGCTGGATCTTTTAGATATATAAGCAGATCATCTGCGTATAGGGACACTTTGTCTTCCCATTCATCCGACCAACAGAAGTCGTTCCATGTCCCTGTGTCTCTTAGTATTATCGAAAGGGGTTCGATCGCTATTGCAAAAATCATAGCTGATAGGGGGCATCCCTGTCTCATCCCCTTTCCTAATTCAAAGGGGTTGGATACATATCCGTTCACTTTTGTCACTGCCACCGGTGATTTGTAAAGTAGTTTAACCCAGTTCATAAATTGTGGGCCGAAGCCCATTCTCGGCATTATTTCCCAAATTGCTTCCCAGTTGACTGAGTCAAACGCTTTTTCAAAGTCCACTGCAAGCAAAGCTAATGCGCCCTGAATAGTGGTCGCTTTCTCCAATGCTTTGTGTAGCCGGTGTATATTCATACGCACGGATCTTTGCGGCATGAATCTGCATTGATCTGGATGAATTAAGGAGGGTACGACTCGGTTGGCTAGTGTCTTTGCTAGGATTTTGGTTTCGGTATTGATCAATGAGATAGGTCTGTAAGAAGCACATCTGTCTGGAGGTTTGTCTGCTTTGGGCAATACTACTATAGTGGCTTTCCTAAGATCCTGAGACAAGCATCCCTTATCACGCAAGGATTCATACATTTTCAGCAGGTGTGGTGTTATCACGTTTGGTCCTATTTTCTTCCACACCTCTATGGGGAGGCCATTTGGTCCCGGGGTTTTCCTGGATTGGAGATCCGCTATGGCTGTGGATAGCTCGTCCTCTGTGATGTATTTTTCTAATAGTCATCTGGTCCGGTTTAAGAGTGGGGAGGGTAATCCCTGATCAGATTGAGGTTTCAATGGGGGAGGTTGGTGTTTTGTAGAGCTCGGCATAATGGGTTGCAAAGCCTTCCGCTATGTCCTGGTGTGCCGTTATTGGTATCTCATCTGCTCTGATTGCCCTGACATGGTTGAGACCCTCGTCCCTTCGTTCCAGCCATGCCAGCTTTTTGCCTGTTTTGTCTCCAGTCTCGTATACCATGGCGCGCATCGCTATGTGCGCTTGTTTGGCATTGTCCATGGCAATGACTGTTTTTGTGCCAGCTGTAGCGCGCAATGCGACTCTGGCTGGTTAAGGGTTAGGTGTGCTGCTTCTGCTTTTTGTACTTGTTTACTGGCTTCCCTGAGCAATCTGGATTGTTTTTTCCTGTGGGCAGTGGTCGAGGAGATGATTTCACCGTTTTGTATGCCTCCCACAGTACTATCGGGCATTCGACCGAGGTCGTGTTTAGTTCAAAGTAGGACTCTGTGGCTTTCTGGATATGTTCCACTAATTCTGGGAAGCCCAGGTAATAATTTGTTAGCCGCCAACTGGGCGGGGGGGCCGGTCTATTGGTGGTGAGTTCAAACATGAGAGGGGAATGGTCTGAAATGCCTCTGGGTAATAGTTGTGCCTCATTAGCCAGGTGTAGCTCCATTGTCGGGAGGAGGAAGTAGTCCAACCTCGATAGGGAGGCATGCCCCCCAGAGTGAAATGAGTATTCTCTTGCATCAAGGTGTAGGTGTCTCCACACATCTTTAATGCCCAACGTCAGTAAGTGTAGCTGATTTAGTACGTATGGAGGGGTTCCTGGAGTGGATATGTGTGCAATCTAGTTCTGCATTCATAACCTCATTGAAATTTAAATCTCCCCCCATTATCAGCAGATTTGAGGGGTCGCCAGTGATTGCGGGTGTTATGTCATTAATTAAGGAGGTCAGGAGGGTTGGTGGTGCCTAGATAGCTAGCATGGATGTGGGGCGTTCCCAGAGGGTTCCGGTTATATGGATGTGTGACCGATAAGCCTTCTCAACCCTGGCTCTCCCCTCACCTCATAGCCATGCAGCGTCTCCTCCATCGTCTTGACCGCTCCTGGTGCAAATCCCCTACTGTCCCATACCAAACTTCTACTTTTCTTATCACTCGCTATACGATTCCTGCCTTAATTCTGCTAAACGCTCCTACTTTTCTAACCTTTTTCACTCCCGAGCCTCTCATCCTCGTCGTATCTTCCAAACCCTCTCTCGCCTCCTCTCTCCGCCCTCTCCTGACCTCTCTTCTACATCTTTCTCCCCCTGACTTTGCTAACTGCTTCTCAGAAAAAATGTGTTCTCTTCGTCAAAAGATTATCTGCTCTCCTTCTTACTCCCATTCCCTTCCCCCCTTGCACACCCCCTCAGCTTGCATGTCTGAATTTTCTCCTATCACTCCATCTGACATTTCTCTCCTCCTATCTAAATCCCACCCTACTGCCACCCCTTCTGATCCCATCCCTAACATTCTTATTCCCAAGATTTATCCCCTATCTAACCTCCTTCTTCAATACTTGTCTCTCTTCGGCCACCTTCCCTACTGCCTTCAAGCATGCCACTATTATCAGTATCCTCAAGAAGCCCTCTGCCAATCCCCTTTTTGCGTCTAACTTTCGCCCAATCTCACTTTTACCTTTCTTCTCTAAACTACTCTCAACTTTTGACCTTTCTCTTTAACCTCTCTCTCCTTCCCAACTCTCAATCTGGCTTCCGCCCCAAACACTCCACTGAATCTGCCCTCACCTATGTCCTTAACTCTCTCCTTACCGCTCACTATGCTAAGCAAGCCTCAATCCTTGTCCTCCTTGACCTCTCCACTGCTTTTGATACTGTCGATCACCCCTTCTCAATACTCTTTCCTCCTTTGGCTTCAAAGACTCAGTCTGGCTCTCCTCTTACCTATCCAACCGCTCATTGGCCATCTCTTGGGGCAGTCAGACCTCCTCCACCTTCCCTCTGAACTACGGCGTTCCCCCGTTCCCCAAGGCTCCGTCCTCGGACCCTTCTTATTCTCTCTCTATACCTCACTTCTCGCTCCTCTCATCTCCTCTTTTGGAATTTCCCACCATTTCTATGCTGATGACACTCAGCTGTTCCTCTCCTTCTCTTCCTTCACCCCGACCTTCATCTAAAACTCTCCTCCTGTCTCACTGCCAGGATGTCATCTCATTTTCTCTAAGTCCTTTTCTTCCCTTCCAACACACTTCCTCCCTCCCCTTCCTTCCATTCATTTCCCACCATCTGATCTTCCTATTTCCGCTCATGCCCGGAATCAAGTAATCTACTTTGACTCTTCCCTTTCCTTTACTTACCACATTTGTCTTACTACTCGCTCATGTCGCTATCACCTCTTTAATATCCGTAAAGTCTGTTCCACTCTCACTTTCCATGCTACCAAACTCTTAATCTCTTCCCTCATCTTTTCTCGCCTTTTCTACTGTTCTTCTCTCTTTTTCGGTGTCCCCTCTTCCCATCTCGCCCCACCCTTAAATCCCTCTACCACTCTGCCATCCGTACCCTCTGTCTTCTCTCGCCCCATGATTCCATCTCCAATTCACTTTCCAACCTAGACTGGCTTCCCTTCCACTCTCAACTTAAATTCCACTTACTTTGTCTCGTTTTCAAATCTTTTCATGACCTTGCCCCTCCTTGCCTCTCCTCTCTTCTCTCCTTCTATGCCCCCTCTCGCTCCCTACGCTCTGCTGATCTCTTTTTACTCTGTTCCCCCACCTCCTTGTGCCTCTTCTCATTCCGCTCCTTCCAGCTCCTTGCCCCCCTACATTGGAATTCCCTTCCTTTCACTATCTGCTCCATGTCCACCTATTCCTCCTTCAGTTCCTCCTTAAAATCACTCCTTCTTCACCCCCTCCCTGACTCCTCTTCTTTCTCCTCCCCACTTCATCTTCCTGTTCCTTTATCTTTCCCTCTCTCCCCTATGATCTCCTCCCTCCCTGCTACTCTCTACTCCCGTTTCCCTTTCCCTTTTCTCCTTCCCATACCTCTCCTCTTCTCTTCCTTCCCAAATGCAAATTGTTGCACATGCTGTTTTTCTGGTTTGATTCATGTATATTTTATTGCTTCTATGTTCCATGTTTGATGTTTTTCTTGTTAAACTGTAAAGCGCTTTGGAGTAAAGCACTATATAAACAATAAAATACCAATACAAAATACACCACCCACTTATGATTTACGGTTCGTCTTAGACCGTTATCATTTCACCGCATATCTTGGGAGCCTGGCCACTAAAGTCCTAAACTGCAGGCTACCCGACCATTCCCTAACGCTGCATAGTAATTATAAAATAAACTGTATCTTACGTTTCAATTGGAAAAAAGGCTTTGTTTTACACAATGTTTAAAGCGTGTGATGACCCTCTTTCTTGCAAGGAAGAAGTGGTCCTGGTCCTATCATATGTACTGTATTTTTACTAGCTCGTGATTTCAGCATCCTCTCACTTGCCATCTCATACATACGTGTTTAAGGTTACTTACTTTTCTGTCTTTGTATTGAAATATGAGTTTGCTAGTCTGGCACAGAGGCACTCAATGAATACAGTAAGTAAACACCATAAGCCTTTTCTAAATGGACATGCTCACTTTCTTAGGCTGTACACAAAGCCAAGTTGAAGGTTTGGTCCCTGAATGTTGCTTTCGTGTCAACCATTTTTTTTGGTAGGTGAATTGCAGATAATTTGCGGAAACATTTCCACACAACCACCTCTCACACAGCAAGCCGCACGCACTTCACCACACCGCAAAAACAAACACATAAACCACACTAACAACACACAAGGCCTGACATCGATCCGACGCTTGCACCAAAGCTGAGCGCACGGTGTATACCGAACTGAAGCCGCCAACAGGACACCTCTTCTCTCACTATCCCTCTCCCTCTTCACCTTACCAACACACTCCACCTTCTCGTTTACAGATCCGCCAGAGCGCCTGGGGACCAACTCTGTTGGTGACAGTGCGCTATACAAATACCTTTAACATTTAGCATAATGCTTTACCTGGAAAAGCTTGTTCTGAGCAGACAGCCTTCTTTTTGCCCTAGGTGGTTTTAGAATTTCATATTAAAGAAACTGTCTCAATACCAATGTGTTCTGTTAACTTGCCAGCCCCTGCTGAGCTAGACTGCAAAAGTGCATTAAGATCGTAAGGACCTCATTTTGCAGACCCGAGAGACCAGGTCTCCTCTCCCCTGGAGCCAGACGCTGCCTGATTTCAATAGCGGGCTGCCAATGGTGGCTCGCAGGGTATCTAGTCTTTTTTGCTGAAGAATATTCAGAGCAGATATATATATATATATATATATATAACATTTTTTTTACAGCACTTTTTTTTCCTTTTCACTATGTCCGTGGTGACTCTTCAAATTCAGACTTGCCATCTCTCCAGGACTGTTTTTTTCCCTGCCACACACGGGTACTATAGCTCAGTGGTAACGCGCTCATTCTGGAAGCAATACGACAAAGCAACACAGTTTGAATCCCGGGTCCGCGCTTCTTCAGCATTAAGCACGTTATAAAAAACCAATTATATGTGTGAATCTCATTTGTACACTGGAGCCGAATGAGTCTGGGTTCTGAATGGTGAAATGGCTGAAAATGACATTAATTGTTTGTTCAGCAAGCTGGTACAAACATTAGGTGTCATTACCAATGCATAGGTGCCCTCCCTGCCTCCCCCCTCCATCAGAGGTGTAGACAGGGTGGGGCTTGAGAGGGCCAGCCCCCCCCCCCCAAAATCGGTAAATGCCCAATCAGCATAGCTGTGTGGGCATTTACAGATATCAATGTCACTGTGGTGAGCCCAACTACATTAGCTTCAGGCCCCGCTTGTTAGACAATCCTGGCAACGCCTCTACCCCCTATACGTTTTTTTGTTGACCTATGTGTGTCCCCCTCCAAGGAGAGGTTACTTTATGAAAGCTGAAAAAATCTTTCTCTGTCATTGCATCAGACGTGTTTGCAGGGCCACCTTCCAGTTTAACAACAGGTTTTGCCAGCAGTTGAGCCTGCCAAAGCTCAGTACTAACTTTACCGATCCACTCGCTCAGTCTTCAGTGGTTGTAGAGAATGGCTTCCTTGAACAGAATGTTTGCTATGAAAATGAAAGCCACACAGTTTCTGAAATGGTGGTGCTAGAGAGAGAATACCCTTTGGAGAGACCCCTTGCAGAGGCAACTCACCCAACAGACCATTGTGAAAGATGCATCGATGGAAGGCTAAGGAGACATTGGGGCACCTTTTTAAAGCTGTTTTTTAAAAAAAATGTTCCATGAATTACTTCTATTGCATCATGATAACATAATACCAAGTCATAGAAGGTATAATTTATCATTATTACCTGGCGCGCTCTGTACACCGGGAATACTATGTGTGGATTGGCTCTTTTCCGAGCCATACCACACAGTATTCCCGTGTACATTCGTGCAGCCCGCGCGTGCCGGGTACTCTGTTCCCGGCAAGGGGTGTGGCAGCCCCTTAGCCAATGCAGAGGCTTGAAACGGGGCAATCCCCGCTCCAAGCCTCCCCATGGCTGGAGGCTGCCTTCGTCCCCCGCAGGACACTCAGGTAAGTTTTTATTTTTTTATTTTTTTTCCCAACCCCACTTACCTTCTTTTTTCTTTTCTTGGGAGCGAACGCGCTGGAAAGACTTCTGTTCCCAGCACGTGCGCTCACGATGGCCGCCATGGAAAGGGAAAAGGGAAAAGGGACTCCGTTTTCCCTTTCCCGGTGGGCATGTAAAAACTTTTTTTTTTGTTTGTTCTGCAGCAGCGTTACGAAACAGAATAAAATGCCATTAGTACCCCGGTCCAACGGGCCGGGGTACTAATAGCTATAAAACCCTCGGCGGCGGGCCAATACCGCCCACGGTAATGCCCCCTGGGCTTCTTTAACTACAGCCCTGGGGGCATTACCTGGGGCGGTATTGTATTTTGTATTTTATTACATTTATATAGCGCTTTAATCCAAAGTGCTTTACAAGAAGAACAATAAAAGTACAACAAGCATTAAATAACAATTGAATCACAACCAGGGAACAGTGCAAAGAACAATCTACAATATTGCTGAGGTGAGGCGACAGTAGGGAGGGACCGAGGTGTGAAAGGGAGTAGGAGGTAAGAGTGGAGGTAGAAGCAGAGGTAAGAGAGGAGGCAAGAAGGTGTAAGAGAGAAGAATGGAAGAGATAAGATTAGAGAAGTGCAGGAGGACCCACCGTCTCGGGTCTTATTGCCACAATAAAAACTCAGTCCACCCCCAGAAAGCCCAGTTCCCGCACTCTCCTTCAGTTCGTAGCTCTTTATTTGCTCCACCCATATCTCGCATGCAACATTCATCAGATTTAATTATTCAAACTTAAGTGCTTACTGATTACAGTGATCACAGCGGACTGCTTTGTCCGTCATCCAATGTTTGCAGCTAAATTGGGTAAGATCTAAAATTTCAAATATCTCTTGGTTTGTTTTAATTAATTAAATGAATCTTTTATAACACACTTAATACCAGAGACCAGTCTCTAAGCATGGCACCAGTATTCGAACCTGTGTTGTTCTGGGCCGTTTTGCTTCCAAGCCAAACGCGTTGCCCCTGAGCTATCCTCGCAGCCCCTGGAATTAAACATTATCCAATGATAATGTCACCATGAGGCAATGGGCCCAATTCATGCAATATTGGACGACTCTGCATATTCATGCAATTGTGCAAAGTAACCATATGCTCAAGTCGCGCTGGAACGCCCCAACACACCCCCACGTAAAGCAAAAACACTCAGAAACGGCTACCTTTTGTGTGCTCCTGGGCACGAATACATGCTGCCTGAAACAGTGTGTGGGGACCCTGCGCAGCATCCCCCCGTAGTGGTTACCGGAACCCTGACAACACACGTATGATACATGCGTGCGATTTATCGTAACTTGGGTAAAACTCTATCTGGTGCGAACCCTCGTAAACCGTTCCTGCACTCCACTACACTGCGTACGCGCACACCTAAGTTAGATCGGAACCCCGGCTGCGTGCATGCATCCCTAAATCCGACACCCGATCTTACCTCTGCGCGGCGAATCGTATGCGCAAGTGTCTGTATGCCTGCCTTCGGGTGGCGGATAGTATGAGGACTTTGCATAGCCATTTCCCTGCCAGGAGATTGCGCGGTCGGATCCCTGAATACATATTGTTCTGCGCAATAGTGGGAGTGCGATGGACTGCCTGCGGGTCGTCCCTCGTAACGCCCACATTTTCCCTTGCTCTTCCTCATTTTCTGAGTTCCGCATACTTCCATGCCCTCTGCGCAAGCCACGCTCTGCCTGGTGTCTCGCGCAAGGCACTCAGACACTCGCAGAGACGTGCTGAGCCTGCGCAAAGTCACCGCAAGTTAAGAAAAAGCACCACACAATCGATTCCATGAATCGACAAAGAGGGTTTTGCATGCAGAGCGGCACGCAAATCCCAGTTTTTTCACGCAAATAATTCTATGAATCGGGCACAGTGTTTCTTCAGATTTGCACTCTGACTAAAATCAACACTTTCAACAAATATTCTAGGACTGGAGTTTAGAATAGTACTTCAATATGTCGGACAGTTTTTTAGTATCCAGGAAAAAAACATTGCCTCACTGGTGACATTTTCACATAAAACCGATTAAACATACTACAACAATCAGGTCCAGTTTCATTAAAGTAGATATGGTCCAGAGACCGTACTTTCTATTTAGTCATTTTCTGCGTCCAAATTTTGGCCACCCTTATTTACCCAGTACCAATGGGCTCCTAATAAACTTTGTATATGTACAGGGTTTTTTATACTGCGCCACTCGCCATCAAAGTGGTATGCCGGCGCAGAGGCTTGCCCAAAGAGTGGGTTATTGTGTCGCCACCACGGCTATCGAAGCCTTCCAGAAATATTGGTAAATATCCCACTGGCGAGCGGGCTACCACATGGCTAATGATTTGAGAAGTGACATGCATTGCACCATCCCACATCTTGACCACCCCCAGGCACTACCAAGGTAGATGAGGAAAAACCTTACTGGCCGCCACCCAGATCCCGGACAGGTATCCGGTACAGGTATCTATTACCTGCAGTCTAACGGAGGTAAAATATAACCTCACACCACATGCAGAAATATGTTAAACGCAGCCGGAACTAAGAAAAATGTTCCTGAATAGAGCACAAATACGGTTTCACTCTGCATCATAGAATTCTATACCCAGATGTGACCTGATGCACAGAGCTTGAGGGCCCGATTCATGGAATTATTTGGGCATCAAATAGGGTAAATCTGTCTTTGCTGATTCATGGAATGGAATGCGCGTTACTTTTCCTTGACTTGCGTGGAGTTTGCGCTGGCTCAGCTCGCTATGCTAGCCATAGAAGGCCTTGCACGAGACTCCATGCAGAGTGTGGGGGTAGCTTGCGCAGAGGTCTGGAAATGGGGCGGAACACCAAAAATGGGGAAGAACATGTGAAAAAGTGGATGTTCCGAGAGACGGCCTGCAGGCAGTCCATCACACGCCCACAATTGCGCGGCACGAGACTTATATATGGATTAGATCGCGCAACCTCTCGGCCCGGAAATGGCCATGCAAGTCCTTCATACAATCCGCCACCTGAAGGCAGGCATAAGTACACTTGCGCATAGGATTTGCACCGCAGAGGTGGGGTTGCATGTCGGATTTCAGGGTGCATGTACTCAATTGGGGTTCTGATGTAACTTAGGGGTGCGCATAAGCAGTGTAGCAGAGCGCAGGAACGGTTTACAGGATTTGCATGCAGATTTTCCGAGTTTAGACAGAGTTACGATTTTTCGTACGCAGGTTGTCGGGGTGCCGGGAACAGTTACGGGGGACCTGGCGCAGGGTCCCAGAGATGCAGGTCTGCTTGCGCGGGATACCACATGGTTTTTGAAGGGTGCGTGTATTCGCACCCGGGGGAGTGCGTAAAGGTAGCTGATCTGGCTGTTTATGCTTTGCGTGTGGGCGTGTCAGGGGCGTTCTGGCCGGGACTTGTGAATACATTTCTTTGCGTGAGCAATTGCATGAATAAGCGGGTGTGCATTTTGTATTCTGCGCTCAGGCTCGCACAGTGTCCTTCTCAGCGTGCGCCCCTTGCAGGATTTCTGCGCACATTTCCATGAGACACTAGCTGGCCGGTCCTGAAATTGTGCACTTTGCCTAGCGGTCATATTAGTCTTATGCTGTGACTACTGTGTGAATTAACCAGCGGATTTGGCAAATCAGTAAAATGTATTACTGCATATCAATCCAGAAAAAAACATTTTCAGCCTTCTGATTCATGGAACTATTTGAGTGTAAAACAGGGATTTGCGTCCCATTCTGACCCCAAATCGCTGTTCGTCAAACAGGGATTTGTGGGCAGAATGGCACACAAATCCCTGTTTTACACTCGAATAATTCCATGAATCAGGGCCCCAGTGTGTTCTGTCGTTAGGACCAGGGTGTTGCACGTAGACTCAAGACCACTTGAAAGTCTGATCAGGATGCCTATGAAATCCTTGTTAGATTGCACTCTGAAGGCAATATTTAAATACATTTTTTTTTCACTTTGAAAAGATGTGCACCTTTTATACCTTGCAAGTAGCTTTATAGGAAAGGCTCCTCTGTTGGGTTATTTTCCAGGTGTTCATCATTATTCAGCTCCTACACGCCTCCGCCCCGCCTCGCCTCCCACACTAAAACCGGCCCAATTGCCGGTGGGATCACACAGTAAAAAAAAAAAAATTCCCAGGATTGAATTGGATTTGACAGTGCTGTAGCATAACATTTGAAGGATTCCCTACTTGAGCCATTAGTGTTTTCTTCGAGAGGGCACAACTTCAAAAAGTTAGTCTACCCACAATTCCAAACCCATGCCCAGTGTGTGCACTCTACTGTGTCTGACTGGTTGGGTGCAGTGATCAGCGCCAAAGACTGAAGGGCTCCCACCTTCTTCATTTCCACTTGTGGCTAGTTGGTGACTTCTTTAGACCAATAGAGAACGAAATGGGTGTGTGCAACCAAATCGCCGTCCAGATCTGGCTCTGTCGGCTCCCCTGAGAAGGCCGCCTGCTGACATTTTTACATCCCATATCAGCTGGATCAGTGGTGTCAGCAACTTGACAAACGGCGTATTGGGAAAGGGTATAGGTATGTCTCTTGAACAACTAGAGCACTTTAGGTAGCACACTCTTCTTGACGATAGCTTCTCTTCCTACGCGAGATAGAGACATTTCACCCATTTCTGTACTTGTGTTTCAAGGTACACAATCACGGCCTCCACATTTCAACTGGATAGAGTATCCACATTAGCACACACTCTAAACATCATGTATTTCACTGTGTTTGGGCACCACTTAAATCCCATATGTTCTGGGTGATTTCTTATAGCAAGATTGGAAAACTATCAAGGCTTCTACCAGTTCATTTTAGGTCTCTCATAGTTCTGAAACTCAATGTCCTCTTGTAAACTAGGGATGCTTTGTATTTATTTGGAGTTTTGCAAGGTGCCAACTTACATTCCACTTCAGAGAACCCCTGGGAGAACATTACAAGTCTACAAGTCGTAGGTACAATATCAAGGTTTGATTTATATACCCGGATTAGACGGCATAGTATGGGGTTAAAAGCCCAAGTAGTGGTATCTGGGATCTGCATTTTTAGGGTGGATTTCACAACGCGGGTGGTGCTTTTGCTAAAGCATCTTGAGTTACAGGAGTCTGGTGTCTTTTGGGTTGTACACATTACAATAAATCATAAACGGGTAGACATCGATACAAGTCAGGTAGAGTTTTGTAGGAGCAAGGAAGGGGGCTTCTAAGTTAACGGGTAATTGATATGTGTGTTACTTGTTGCTCTCCAGGTTTTTTATTTTACCCACAGGTTATCCACAAAATGTGAGATCGTGTATTTTAGGGTTTTAAATTAAGATGTAATGAACGGGTGCTAAAACCTACTAGTGGGTGTTTGGCATCCCCTAGTAGACAGGAAATACCACTGGGGAACAAGGAGCGAGTACTCCGTGCACCGCACATCTAACTTGGGCATGAAATTCACACTTTAACTTTGTTCCCAATATGTATGATCCTGTATGTTTAAATGTCTAATAGGCATTTCCTAGTTCTTCGTAATTAACCTTCTCAAAAGCTCAAACTTGGTGTCACATATGCATGTTTGTAATTTACCAGTTGTCTCGGAAAACCAAAAGTAGCTCCTGGTTTCAAGCTACCCAGGCTAGAAGCAGGAGCTAAACAGCTCCCAGCAATTTCAAACACTGGGATGTATATTGTATCATCTGTATAGCAGGGGCAGGCATGCTGCCTATCCTATTCATTTTCACAGTGTCTCAATATTAAGGGTGAAAAATGGGTGGATGAGAGTGGGCACCACTGTGTCTACATCATTCCAATCAGATCTGGCAGATCACCGTATGCCAGCACACATGTTTTTGGGGTTAAAACCTAATTACCTTTCCTGGAAGGAATCTTCTCTGTGGCTATAACGTAGGCCAGAAGGATTATTACAACCCGGAGCGGGGAAGCAGCCAATCCAGTTCCTTGGGTCGCGGACTGAAACTGCTAATCTCGGTCTGCGTTCCATGGAACCTGAAGGCTGCTTCCCCCGCACCGCCATCTCCCCCCAGCCTCCATTATCTTTTATTTTTCTGTTCCCCTATCCCACTTAGCTCTTTTTTTTCGGCGGCAGCGGACCCTCCACTGCCACTGCTGCTCCGTGGCCACCATGGAAATGGAAGAGGGGCTACATATGGAGCACCACCTTCCATATCCATGGCAGCCATCTTGAGACAGTATTTCCATTCAATGTACGAGACGCTGCATGCGTCCCGTTCATTGAATGAACATAATATTTTCTTAGCAACCCGGGTTTCCGGATTGAAAACCAGGTGAGCTAATAGCGTTGCACCTGTTGCAAGGGTGGGAACGGGTGTTAACAGCCCGGTCCTTCCCTCAGGCCGTTACCCCAGTTCCAGCCCTTGGAACAGGTGCTTAATGCTATAGTGAGATACAGATTCTTTGTATTCAGAAGTCTTCCTTTGATAACAGTAGGTGTAACCCTTAGGACACATTCTTCTTTCCTTCCAAAAATAGTTTCCAACTTTCGGATTAATCGAACAGTTTCATTTTCATTGTGCTTTCCTAATCTATGTACACTAACAATCTTAGTTGTGTCCATTAACATACATATGCTCCTCTACGCTCAAGGCAACTTGTGGTCCAGAGATTTTGGGTGCAGGCCTTACTGGAACATGTTGGTGGTTAGAGTTGTCCTGTTGCACTGTAATTATTCAAATGCAGTGCTGGCTATGGCAGATATGGGGTAGACTGCACTTTCTCCTCTGTAGCTCTTCATTAGGGCCTCACGTAGGTCAATTTCTTCATCAGGGATGGTCCCCAAAAACACTGTTGCTTGCAGCCGACATGGCTATAGGGAACCTTCCTCGAGGAGGACTCTGCTCCTGCATCGTCTTCTAGCATCCTACTTTGAAGTGGGCCCAATGTGTTCAGTGCCGGCTATCCTAATGGAATGGGCAAGGATTCCAATGATAACTAAACATGGGGGATATAATGCAGGCTGCCTTGCCAAGATGGAGGATTACCCTGCACTGATCAGCGATAGGGGGCTAACCTCCCCTGCTTGGGGATCCGTGGACAATTTTCTGCAAACTAATGGACTTTCTTGTAGACTGTCCAAAATGCTGCAATTCATTATTAAAGCACCTGCCTTCTGATATGTTCCCATGGATAATGTTATTGCATTGTACATGTAATTTGTATAGTGCCAATGTTTCCATTATTATAGTCGCAATGTGCTGTTAGTGGGAACGCCCTCAGTGGACCGAACTCCAGAGTGTTGGAGGTCCTGGGGCACGATTATGATGCATGTGTGGATTTGGCAGAAAAAGGCTTAGCAGCGATGGTCAGGCTCCGGTAGAAAAGCAACCCATGTAGTCAGGTATGTGGATGGGTTTTGAGAAGAGTACGGATGGCGCCAGTGCTAGAGACTCGCTATGTGTTTGGCGTGCCCACATTAATCGTTGGGCTGTGTTGCATTCTGCTGTCAGAACTGTTGAGGCATAGTCTGTGTAAGTAGGCGGAGGATTTATGCAAACGGCACAACCACATTTTCTGTCATAGGGCCTCATTACGACCCAGGCGGTAAGTTACCGCCTGGGTCGTACCCTTACCACCATGGCGTAAACTACGTTCCAAGGTGAGTGGGGCGGTAAATCCCCATTTCCCATTTTATCCTTCCCCATTCCCATTTTTGCCCCATAGGGCATAATGGGAATGGGGAAAGGCACTAATTACGCCACCGTAAATTACGGTGGCGTAATTAGCACTAAGGTCCCTTTGCGGCATGGGTTTTAACGCCTGCAAAAAGCAGGCGTTAAAATCACCATCCCGCAAAGGGACCTTGGAATCAGGCGTTAAGGGTCGATGCCGTTTACGGCGCCGTAAACCCCTTAACGCCTGGGTCCTAATGAGGGCCATAGTCTTTGCTGTGGTTAGCCATGCCTGTGGCCAGTGGAGTAGTGTGTTATACGTACCTTGGAGGCGCTTTGATGTTAGGGCGCCCGCTCAGGTATTTGGCTTCTTCTGTTGGTTCTTGCGGCTGTGATAAAAAACGGTTAGCAGGCACAACAGTCTATGCTCCAACTAATTGCCACAGGAGGCGCCCGGGTTGTGCTTCCAGATTCTTTTAGGTGGGTTAGGTGTGTGATTGGGGTGGAGGTGCCATTGGTTCTATCACTCCATTGTGCTTCTACTACTCTAGTTGTCATTAGCCTGTTTTCTGTTGGTTTGCTTGGTGCAGTCATTCTTAAATCCTGTGACATTACATATGTGAGTGCAGTGAATCAGCTAGTGGCGCATGAGGGAAGGCAATGTCGTGACAGGTGTATGAAAAGTATGTGTTTTCTGCGCTGCCGCAAACGGAATCGGCACCATCAGATGTTTGGCGGAAAGATTGGAAACTCGATGAACGCAGCTTGCACCGCCTGGGGAGACTGTTCACATACTTGGGGCTTGCAGGATAATGCTGTAAAAAGCCACTTTTTTAGGGCTTTTTGTGAAGGAGAGGTAGTTTTCGGTGCATTGAATGTGCAGAGGAAGAGTGTTTCAGATGGTGGGTGCTAGGATAGAGCAAGCCGAGCCGCTAACTCGATGCGGTGGAATAGCCAGGAGGAGAGCTAAGCCCAATCAGCGGTTTCTGGGGGGCTTGTAGTGGATGATTTTATTCTTCAGGAACTCAGGTCCCGAATGATGGAGTGCTTGGTGTGTGATGCACATGACTTTAAAGGCTGCTCTTACGCTAACTGGGTGTCAGTGCCGAATTCTGAGTGCAGGGGCGATGTGTTCTTTGGGTGGGAGGGCGAGGAGCAGTCTGACTGCTGAGTTTTGGATACGTTGAAGTTTCCTTAGCTGGCGAGCTGGGACACCGAGATAGAGGGAGTTAGCAAAGTCCAGTTTGGAGATGATAATGGCCAGTATTGCAGAAACTCTTTGAAGGTAAGAGAGCTACGGAAAGATTTGTTTTAGGATGCCTTGGTGGAAGTGACAGGTTCAGGATACAGAGTTGATGTGCTTAAAGAGGGATAGGTCTGTGTCCATGGAGCATCCAAGATTTTGGACGGAGGTGGGGGGCGGCAGATGGGACTCCAAGGACAGGTGGCCATGGTAAACGTTGTGTGATCAGAGCAGCTTTGCCACACATTAGGATCTCTGATTTGCCCGGGGTTGAGGATTAGGTGGTTGATAGTCATCCAATGGTCAATCTCTAATAGGCGAGGTCGGGGGTGGCAAAGCTTTGATTTTGGGTTTTTTTAAAATGATCTGCATATCGTTGTGATTCCTACGGTGAGGAGTCGCTTCCTCCATATTGTGTGGCCGATTGTATCAAAGGCCACAGAAAGTTCCAGGAGGATGAGTGCGTGCACCCTTCTGAGTTGGCAGTTCTTTTTCGGTTGTCCCAGACGAGACGAGAGAGGATTCCGTTCCACGTAGGGGCTGGAACCTCGATTTGGCTGGGTTGAGGAGGCCATTGGCTCCTGTAAAAAGGCCATGTTGCTTTTATGCCACATCGTTTATATGTTTGGCAATAAAGTGGGTATTTGAGATTGGGCAGTAGTTTAAAGGAGAGAGAGGGTCAAGGCTGGGTTTTTGAGAAGCGGTTTTACATGGGAAGATTTGAAAGCCTCCAGGAAAGTGCCTAAAGCGAGCGAGTTACATACAGTGGAGCGGGCTATGCACAGGTGGCTGAGAAGATCTTTTTTAGAAGGGGTTGGGCAAAAGTCTCCTGGCGAGCCCAAGTGTCTGCTAAGCAAGAGGAGGTTGCTGAAATCGGCCTGGGAAAGGGGGGCAAAAGAAGAGAAAGTAGGTCGGGCAGGTGGGGAAAGGTTCAGGTAAGATCTAATTTCGGACTTTAAACCACGTTTATCTCCTGCTATTCTTTTTAGGGAGGAGTTACTTTTTAAATATATTTGTTTTTGCTGACAACTTTACGTTATCAGATGTGCGTAGCTGTGGGGGTGTACGTTTGATTAATATAATTGTGCTTTGACGCAAACCTTTTTATTGCGAAGGACCATTATCAATATGCATTCCATTGAAGTTCACATGAAAGCAAGGTCTATCCCGAAAGGCCTGTTCTTTTAGAATAGGCCTTTGTATAGCATTTGAAATATATTTTCACTCGACACTGGCAGGAGAGATCGAGACCCATTATGTTTCGTACTTGTTAGCGGACAATCCATAAGTGAGCTAGGGCCCACCTCATGAAAGACTCACAAGCCACTTACTTTCCGAGTTCTTTTATTATTATTATTATAATATATTGAGCGCAGACCTGGCTTCGTGAAGCAATGGAGAGCTCTGCTGGTCTTCTCTGCAGACTGGGTATAAAGGAGTGGGATGGAGGCTAAATGGATCCCAGACTGGACATCCAGGCAAAACATAATGGCAGAGACCGTGATGGGGCGCTCTCAAATAACCACTTCCCATCCCCTGCGAAGGAAGAGGAAAGAAAGTCCCCTCCCCCCTGAACTTGCCAGGTGGATTACTGCATTAGGAGACCCAGTTCACCATTGCTCACATGGCGTTCATACCTACACTATAAAGGCAGCCAGTCTCTACTTGTGTTGTGCAGCAAAAAACAGTGTCGCTGAGAGCTAGTGGGAGAGAAGAGCTTGGGAGAGTTTGTAGAGATGTGAAAGCAGTAAGAGGAGGTGGAGGAGGAGGGCAGGAGCTGGAGTGTAAAACCAAAGTGGGTCATCCCAGAGCAGGGACAAGGAGGGCCACTAGGTTCACCTGCATGGGTCCACCCTGTTGAAATAACCGTATCGGAAGTCTAGAACATGGCACGAGACCTGCGGAGGACCAGGAGACAGCAGTTGGCCGGGACCAGTCAGAAATCCCAGGAAGAAACACAGCCAAGATGCAGATATCCAGGAGCAAGAAGGGTCCTGGAGGACCCGACGCCAAACAGGACAACAAAGGGCCATGGACACTAAAACTCCCCCGAAACTGTCAGTGACTTTGTTGAACCGTATTCTGAGGATCTTGAGTTTTGCAATCCTTCTAGAAGAGAGAATACACTGTTGGTTAATGGTGATGTCTGGCGGAATTACCACTACAATATGAGTGGGCGGGTGCATGCACCAACCATAGACTGTAACAGTAATTCTGTCCAGTAATTACCACCCAAAGTAAAACCTCACATAACCGTAATTTCTCCTATTTTAGCAGAATTACTATTACTGCCGGAAAATTGGAGGAATTTCCATCGAAGGAGTTAGTACAGAGCGGAAAAGAGTCATGCCGCCGATGGGAAGTTCACCGGCGGACATCTTTAAAAACACAATCCATCCTGAATTGCCCATTTCTTTTTGCCATCCAAGCACAGAAGGGGTGGAGACCATGTCTGCAGAGGAAGGCAATGAAACAGTGCCTGAAGTGCAGCTGAGAAAGCCCACATTTTGTGAGGTGGAGCTGCAGGTGCTTGCAGATGCAGTAGTCAGCCATTTGGAGGAATGGTGCTGTCCCGGACTCCCCACACCCACTGCAGGACACCCCCAGACCGCACACCAATGGACCTCCAATTGGGTCAGGTAATAGAAGGACCTGATGCGAAGCTACAGGCAAGCCTTGTGGACAAGGCTAGCTCCAAAACGAAAGCACGAGAGGCCAGAACCCGTTTCTTCTGAAATCCAGATCAGGAAGTCACGGGGCCATTTTACCGGGTGAGGCTATATAAGCCACACCCACCTCTCAGCCTGTGTTTAGCATTCTACCAAATAAGACCACGCTGGCTGTAGCTTCCTGTTCCCTTCCACCTCTTCCTGTGACCTTACCTACTCTTGCTCCTGCTCTGGACACTCTTGGCTCCACCTGCTCTTGCTCCGGACACTCCTGGCTCCACTGGAAGGTTAAGGAAAGAGGCATTGGGGAAAGCATGGAACCAGGTATGTAGCGCAAGGATTCAAGACACAATTTGAGATGTTGGAAACGGCACAGAACAGACACAAGGACCGTTACTAACCTGACCTGGTCAAGCACATCCGGGTATTTGCATTGATCATTGCGATCCCTGCCCTGCGAGGAAATAAGAAGAAAGGCATGAGAAGAAACAGCTGTCAGACTGAATCTCGTGAATCGTGCAGAATGTACGCACTGGCGAGACAGGAAGGAGCAGGCACCGTGATCTAAAGTGCTACACTGAAACCCCTACTTCTAGTCCCGTCGAGGTACATTCTCAGCAACCTTCTGCACCGTACTAGGAAAGCTGCCAAGTCAGTCTTCTTAATTCGAAGAACTAAGGAAAGGAGACACACAGGGAAAGCATAAGACAGTAGGCAGTGAAAAACAACCCCCCTCGTCCCTTATTAATATCTTCCCAAAACAGAGCGCCTGCAATGGATGATCAGTCCTCCTTGAGTAATGAATCACCAGGACTCAGTTAACTCTCAGGGGCTGGTATTTCCACAAGTCTTAATGTTAACAATCCAAAGGACTCAGTTGAATCACTGTGTCCTGTTCTTTCCTCCAAAGTAATGTCAGTGACGAACAGTCAATGGGCCTCATTACGAGGTTGGAGGTAGCCATGGCGCTATTAGTGCCATGGCTGCCTCCAAAACCCTTCCGACTCCGCCCTGGTGAATGGAGCAATTACCGGTCCATTCCAAGGTTGGCGGGACCGGTAATTCCCCATTCACCAGGGATCTTCGCCATTCCCATTTCAGCCCCCATAGGGCTCAGTGGGAATGGGGAAGGCGCTAATAACGGTAACGCAAATTGCGGTACCGTTATTAGCTCCAGAGTCCCTTTGCGGGTCCCGTCCTTACCGCCTGGAAAAACCAGGCGTTAAGGGATGACCCGCAAAGGGAACTCATAGTAGGGCGGTAATGGATTACCGGCACCGGTGCCTTTACCGGTGCCGGTAAAACCCTTACCGCCCACCTCGTAATGAGGCCCAATGACTTTGAAAAAAAACCAGGAAAAGCAAGAAAACAAACATCATTACCTAGCATAGCAAAAACAGGATCCGTAGTCGCCATGAAAAAAGCTGCATCTCGGAACTTCATCGGATTGTAAGACGCACTGCACTGTCCGCGTCGTCGTCATATAATAAGACGTATACATGCTGACATCTTAGTGAAAAGAGGAGTGTGTCCACCATTTTCAGAAAATCTCCCTCCTGGTTGACGTAGTCCATGGGGAGATAGCACTATTAGTTTCACGGCATATAACACAGCGTCCATAAGGGTTTCCACAAACATCCCGGCAACAAATTACTTAGAAGCTGTTTAGCCCTGATGTCAGGGAGGCAGTTCCTGCCAACAGCAGGCCATCGTGGCTCGGCACTAAAGACATTCCCAAAATACATAAGGTGAGACTACAACAAAGGAAGACTTATCCAATCCTGTGCCATATGAAGCTGACGCAAGCAGGACTGCGTCGTTGGACCCACTGAAGCAACTGGTGCAAGCCAGCTTCGAGGTCGCCATCAGTTTCCATCAAGGTATTTCTACATCTCACATTACACCCTACAGACGGGTTTGGGGGAACTAGGGAACACATTGATGAGGGGCTCCACAGGACATTCACTCACCCCCTGTCTTGCCTTGAAGAAACCCAGACTGAACCACAGGAATTGAGGAAGAATAGCCCGGCAAAACCCTACACCCTCATGCAGATCCCTCTTGCGCCTTTACAGTTGCCCAACTAGGATCTATGTGGGAGTGGTGGGGACTTCCAAGATGCCCCTGAAAGAACCGGAGCACATGGGTGTTACATGTTGGCACTGTACCGTGTGACAATGAGGATTGCAGGAAATGGTGGAATGACCTCAAGGCCAGGGTCTGCGGGCTACTGTCCATCCAACGGCAGGAGACATCTGTCACAGTAGGTGGCACAGTGGAGCCACTCGGTCTCAAGGAAAAGTGTGGAGGAAATGGATAGCAGTATCCTCCACACAGAAGGCATTGGAGGAGCTGAAGTTGGAACATACAGTCAAGTTGAGGCTGGTCAGTAGGAATGCCACTTCCATAATGTGGATGCATGGCCTAACTCCCTAGCCTAAACGTATGGCTGGCAGCATAGTCGGCCACGATAGTTATACCAGCGGCCTGCCAAAGGGCAATGTGACCCATGCCAGAGCAACGACATGCATGTGCACTTCATGGTGGGAAGATATGTCCACATGACTGTGAAAATAGAAATGTACTGCTGCATACATGGACATGTGACCCCAAGCAACCTGCAAATGCATCTAACAAGGCAGGTCATGGCCATGGGCAAAATGAAGCTCCTTCTGCCCACATTCATCGCTGAAACTCCTAAATGCCAATCAAATCCCACAGGAAACACCAATGACTGGCATGACGCATGTAAATGTCATGAGATCAAACCATCTGTCAATGAGGGCCTGCATACATGGTGGCGGTGGCAAGTTCCCCATGTCTCCTCACCCTAGTCCAACCTTGTAGGTGCTGTCTGTGGTACCTAACAAACTACCTTGTCTTTGTCCCATGCTGACCCCACAGAGCAATCCACAAGAAAGACTTCACATGTATCAGTATGCCACAGGAAAATCAACCCCCATATTCGGCAAGGGGTGTGCGCCTTAGGGGCATTGTGTCGCAATAGTTTGGTAGACATCCAATGCATATTAAGCCACTGTTAGGAAAGATTTATCTTTTGGGCAACCTTTTCCTCCATATTCTACGCCCCCGACCCCCAATGTTTTGCTTTAGTTGTTTTGCCCAGTCCTGACTTTTTACAGGGAAGTGAAGTCTTCTGCTTCACTCCCCTGACCTTTTTGCTTATTTTGTCATAGGGTAACTGATCAGTCCTTCAGTCTTTCAGTAATAGGAAACTATATTTCTGGTTTGTCTTTTACTTGTTATCAGTTTGGGTTACTTGTATAACAGTGCACACAGCATATTACAATGCAGTTCATGCGGATACTTTTGTATCACCCTAGACTTTTTATTATGGGATTTCTGGTACTTTTAAATGTACCTAAATACAAGCTGGTCACAGCAGATAAAGTTTTAAAATGTGTGCTATATTTTTAATTGGCACAATCATGTTTGGCTACTAACCGTGGTTAGTGTCCTAGGTTGGCCATGCCACAAGGTTTTTTGCTTGTTCTTTGGCCTTTGTGATTTCTGGCCTTAATCCTACCTTCCCAGCTCAGGAAATTCCTAATATGATCATGCATTTGGCCGGGATGGCTGCTGTTTTCGCGGGCTATTGCAAGTCTTGTCTGTGGACCCATGAGGTGGGTTGGGACTGCCTGGTCCCAATTCACGAACTTGTGCTAGTAAGTCTGGTATGCATGCATGAGTGGACCACTGCTGGCTGAGTGAGTGTCGGGTCCAATATAGAATCTTCCTGCGAGAGTGATGCTGGCCCACCAGACCCCCTAAGCCTGCCTGTCTCTCAGCAGTTATAACAACCAAGCCCGCAAGCCCAAGGGGAAAGGGGAATGAAGAAAATAAAAAAATGCAGATCTTCACTGGCTCTCACTGACGCCCTCAGGAACTGGATTGGATGCCTCAGTGTCTGTGATTTATCTAGAAGACAACAATTTGTAGATTACTATCTGTTCAGCCTTACTCTAATTACTACTTATGATTTGCCACCCTCCCCCTTAGTACCTGCTGCCTATGATCAGTTGCTGATAGGCTTCCCTTATTTGTTGCAGTTTAATTTCACTAACTCCTTTTTGTTCTTTAGTCTCTTTCTATCACAGGATTATTACTGCAAACTCTCTTCCATGAACTCCTTGCTCAAACCTGTGTCTAAGATTACTCACTCCATTACTTGTCTGTTGAAAAATACAATATTTTCTTCTGTTGTCTGTTCTTTCTCAACCTTTAACTAAACGTCTTTGTATTGTCATTTCTCTTCAGCACTTAAACTACTTTTAGCAATAAGACTGACCAGTTTAATTCTTTCTGATTTACTTGCTGGGAAAACTGATATACAGCCTGATGTACTGCCTGCAATTTTAACTTCTTTTTTTTCTCGTGGACTCACTCTGGACAATTGATCCGCAGACTGGATTTCTTCCGCGCAACTCAAATAAATATTCAACGTTACCAACAGCCACCGGCACGAAAACACCGTTCGGTTGAGTTCAGATTCATATGCCTTTTAGGAATAAATACGATGCTCGCACGGCACATAAACTACGTGCGAGGGTCCTTTCCTCGAATGTTGCCCGAACGAGGAATGCGCGAGACGAAAGAATACGCTCGCGACAATCGGATTATTAAAAAATATTAATTGAGTTAGTATGAATTGAAATTGAATTTAACACGATCGATCACAGCCACGCGCCTGCTTATTAATTACTCACGCGCTTGTTAATGTGTTTACTCGCGCATCTGTTAATTCATTTACACGCGCACTCAGTGCTAAGAGTTCAGTTCCTTATAAGCACGTGCACGCTTGCTAATTCCCAAATTGATCACACAGAACTTCTCAGTTACTGGATCTTGAACTCAAAGTCTTTTTCATTAGGACATTTCTCTCTTAAGAGTACAGAACTATATTACAATTTAAGAGTAGTACTTTAAAAGTTCAGCTAAAGGAAACTTAGCTTGCTTCATCTGTAATCTTTCTTCAGCTTCAAAATATGACGCAAGTGTCACTGGAATCTTCAGGAGATTGGCTTTTCATTTGGGTTTCCTCTGGTTCTAAGATTACTGGATTACTTTTATGAATTTATTTTTATAACTATTGTAACTGCAACCTGCCTCTTGGGAAACGTGAATGAAAGGCAGTTTAGAACTACTGTTAGAATTCCAAACTACCTCACAATCAATCTCCTCCAATCACTGCTTCTGAATGGAAACTCCATCTTGCTTTGGGTAAGCAAATGCCTCCTGCAAGTTTCATTAAGGAAAATGTACATAGTCTCAATCCAATCCATAACATAAACCAAACACCACCTTGCTAAAACCTACATTTAAAGTGTTTAAATGGTGAACCTAAAAATGAATATCTACATGAATCTTTTAAGTGAGTGCTTTATGTAAGTATGTGCTTTTGGAACTATTTAAATGTACTATGGGATCCTGACAGTGAGTGGTGCAGATACTCGCTATTGGAGGGCTGAGTTTGGTCACTCGCCTGAATTTAGGCTAAGAAGAGGAGTCCCACAGATATTTAGAAGATAAGCAACAGAGTCAAGTATCCAGTGTAGCTGTGCAGCCAACTGAAGACACGTGGATGACTTCTGAAGAGGCCTGGCGACCTTTCCTGCAACTGTCCTGGTGAAGCCCTGCTTGGCTACCTGATATGAGAAGGTCCTCATCGTTGACGTCTTCTCGCGTTCTTGCAGCTTTGAGCCTTTGAAATCATCCAGGGATCACCCAGTGGACCGACCAGCTCTGAATTGGGCTACCACGCCAGAAGCATCGCTGTTCCGTGTTTTCATCCATAACTTCCATGGTCGCCAGCCCGTCCTAGAAGTCTCCTTCCTGCCAAGTTCCAGCTTCCCTTCTTCAAGGTATCCTGTCCTGGAAGCCCGTCTTCATATGCGACTGGAGAGACGCCTGCTGTCACCCGTGTGCAGTGACTATCGCCTCCATCTGGTAGAGTGTCCTGAAGAGGCCTGCATTGGTGCCTGCTGTATTGCTTCTTCAGAAAGGTTTGCACTCAGCTCCTGAACTCGACCAGAATCTTCCTTGCACCCACAGCTCCTGGGCATCTTCTACTGGATGTAATGGCGGGAAAACCTACCTCCTGCGAGTCCTCCCACCCAGTCGACCTGCCGAGTCACTTGGGAAAATGAGCGTACGGACAGTGAGTAATCAGAATACTTACAGAAGTCCCTTTCTCCCCCATAATAAACTTTGTGACTAACTCTGATTTAGTCCGTTACCTCGCTTTTCAAATGTTTAGTTTAAAAGCTGTTCTTAGAAGGTGCGGACCTGTAGAATTAGCACCATTGTTATTTCTGCCAGCTTTTTGCGGTAATTCAGGCAGAGCTATATCCATTGGTATAATTAGCACCCATTTTCACCAACTCTTAATTTGGCGGCGTGGTGAATCCTGGATCCTGATCAGAGCTGTATGTGGTGTTTGCCCATAATGACGGTTCAATGTTGGCTGGTCAAAATTCTCTTGATGGAGCATCTGTTGTTTCTCCAATCTTTCTCACAGCCCTACAGCTGCTGATGATTCCGAATTAGCTGTAAAAATGTACCAAATAGAATTTTCCAAGGTCTTGATGAAATTGATCCATTAACATTAATTCAAGTTAAATCTCACAAGAACCTCCCAAATTCGGTATGCAAATGAACTCTGTCAGTTTACATTAAAATTAATGGCACTCTGAAGCATACTGTATGCATGTTGCTTGATATTAAACGCCAAGTAAATGAAAAGACAAACTGTGTGTAAGTGGAGAACTAAATATAGCTGTGCTCTTTTTAGTACACCAAATTCTATGCAAGCTCAGAGTAAAAGCTAATTTCTGCTCCCATATTGTCTATGCTGCCTGCATTTATTCAGCTGAAGATAACACTAAAGAACGTTTTGGGATCTTTTGGGATCTAAACACACATACTCTAGTCCTAGATTCTGACACCAAGTTGGACATCTTTTCCAAATCGGCTGAAACCCCTTTAAATACAAGGTTTAATAAAGTAAAAGGTTAAGTGTTTAATAGCCTGTTCAATGTGTACTAATCACCAGGCTCTCATACAGACCCTTGCTAGGTCCATTAATAGCACATGTCCTTAAAGTATTGTTAATTCATCAGAGTTGGCTTGTACAATTGAGCAGAATCTGAAACCTGAGAACAAGAGTTCATTTAATTACCAGTTGCCGATTGGGGCCATGCTTCATCTGGTGATGTTTTCCACGGTCCTAACCCAACCCAGACAGCCACATGGGAGCACTGAAGGGAGTGGAAGGAATTCCAAAATGGCAGTCAGGTCTCATATAATTTTGGCCAACACCCTCTGTGCCTCAATCTGGCCCAGGTCTGACCAAATGCAGCTCTTCCCCAATTCCCCCTCACATATGCAGGCCCTCAGGATAAGGCCTATCCAGGGGGAGAAAGAAGAATGATAGAACAGCCAGCAGCCCCAGTTGCTGGGTGTAGGTTGCAGAATCCATTGTCTCTCATTTAGAGGAGGTTGGAAGACTGGAAGAAGAGTGGCTGTAGAAATACAGGAAGCTGGTGAGGTGGGGCAGTGGAGGGAAAGAGGCAGTGGTGAGAATTGAGTGACAAGCAGGAGTTATAACATGTGCATGCAAGAGACGAAAAGCTGGTGGACAGAGGGGTGCTTTAACATTTGGAGTCAAGAGCAGGGCTAAGTGGTGGGGGCAGTGGTGGCATCAAAGTAAGTTAAATAATAGAAGGGAGGTGTCAGCAAGAGGAGGTGGGAGTATGAACCAGACAATTGCTAGCAGGATGTAATGGGGTGGAAGAACTCGAAGTAGGAGCTGGGAAAAGGGTAAGGGGAGACCAGGTGGAAACACTCTGGAAATCTTCCCCCACCCCTGAAAATAAACTAATCTTGCCACTATCACTGCCACCTACAACAATACGATAATCCATACCAAAAAAGAAACCTTCAATGACAGAATAAGCCAAGCAAGCTCCAGTACTAAAGAATTATTTAACATCCTAAGAGAACTAGAGAACCCGAATCCCCCAGCAGATACGTGCACTAGGGATAAACCCTGGTACCAGCATACAAAACGCCCTATCCAACAAAATTAATGGGCTCCAGACCAAAATAGCTGACAAAAGGTTACAACTTACAACTAATACTCCAACACAACCCTCTACCTTATACATTAATTCAGGCTTCAAATTTAATAAGGTCTGCATACCTGAAGTTCAAAAAATGATTGCATCTCTTAAACCCTCTAATTGTAAAGGTGACAGTTGCCCTGCTCAGATTATAAAAGATGCAGCTAGAGATCTAGCCCCATTCGTCACAAAACCCGTAAACTCCTCCTTTGCCAGTAATTCCGTCCCAAGCAATTTGAAACAGTTCTGCGTTCTCCCACTACTGAAGAAACAGACTCTAGACCCGGCTATACCCACCAATTATAGACCGATTACGACAGTCCCCTTCTTATCAAAAATCTTGGATAGAATTGCTTACCTTCAAATTCAAGACTATCTAGAATCTAACAAATTACTCGGAACCCGCCAATCTGGCTTCAGGCCTCAGCACGGAACAGAAACTGCCCTGTTTGATCTCAAAAGCCAGATCGGCGAATTGAAAGACAAGGGCAAAGTGGCCATCTTACTCCTCCTGGACCTATCAGCTGCTTGTGATCTGGTAGACCATAAAATACTTTGTGATCACCTATCATCAGCAGCTCATGTCTCCAGCTCTGCAGTCACTTGGATCGAATCTTTCCTTGAGAATAGAACTATGCGCGTGTTCTGACCCTCAGCGGCTGCTGATCCTTTCCCCATCACCTGCAAAGTCCCTCAAGGATCCTGCGTCTCGCCCACTTTGTACAATATTTTTACAAAGCCACTATTCGACAAATTGGACCGTCTGGGTGTCACCTACACTAATTATACAGATGACACCCAGATACTCTTACCACTATCAAGAACTTATGATACAGATGTTGCTTGGATTTACGAAGTCTACACCATCATTCAGGCATGGATGGCCACACACCGTCTCTGCCTGAATGTTGATAAGACTGAGTTACTTCTAGTCGGCTCACCTAACAACTTGCTTGAACTGAGTCCTAACTACACAAGTATCCTCATTGATGGGAACAATATACTTGTAGCCAAAAATGTAAAAACATTAGGTTTTTACCTTGATGCCCAGTCTAATCTAATCAAACAGGTAAACATGACCTCCTCTGCCACTGCCTATAGCGACAAGCTGATCAGGGCCTCTAGACCTTTATTATCACCTACCAGTTGCCTCACATTGTCTAGAGCACTCATACAATCCAAATTGGATTACTGCAACAGCCTTTACCTAGGTGCCAATAAATCCATTACAAATAAATTGCAGATTATGCCAAACAGTGCGCTTAGAGTGGCATTAAACATTTCCAGAAGAGAACACATCTCAGTAACTCGAAATCAACACAAGTGGCTCTCTATTCAAGAACAAATTGACCTAAAAACTATCTGCCTTGCTCACAAGGCGCTCAACCGTCAAGCCCCTCCTTATCTCACAGACAAATTCACTTGGAAATTGCCCAATAGAATCACTAGATCTTCCAACACAACATGTCTGGTGGTGCCAAGATATAACTTAAAAAGAGCTGGTGGCGCCAGTTTCCCAGTACTAGCCGCTCAGCTCTGGAACACTCTCCCACAGAACATCAAAACTATTGAAGCATTTGACAAATTCAGAAACCACGTTATCACGTGGATACTCAACAAAACCTAAACGTTACAGTCATTGCTCCTACTGTTATATCCTACTGCTTTGACCTATTTTTCTTGTATACTGACCAATCTAAATATTCATGCATGTAATCATATCCTGACTATATAAACTGCATTTCTCCTGTATAAAATGTATATACTCTGCCATGTAAGTGCAGCCTGACTGTAGGATTGCACTTCTCTTGTATAAAAAATGTATATACTGTGCTATGTAACCATTACCTTTCATAGAAGCACCCAGATACCCTTTGGTCAGGTGCGTGTTGTAAATAAAACAAACAAACAAGGTCAGAAGGAACATGATTCTGGAGGTTGATGAGATACCAATAAGATTGAAAAGTAGGGAGGGGCGTGACCGGCCGAAGACCCATGGAGATGTGTCTCTGGTGAGCTCCAGGCTACGCCGACTGTCTCTCCCCCTCCCCACATACCCGATGGGAGTACTTGCGCATATAGCTGCCCAGCTGAAGTGGTGGCCTCCGCCATGGCCCGGTGGGTCCAATAATTAAGATCTGCAGCGCGACCCCCCTAGCAGACAAGATGGGGGTCGGAGATGCAGCAAAGCGGCCTGGTGGGGGCAGAGAACATGGCAATTGCCGTTAAAGGGGGAATGCGGTTCAGGAGATGCGGGCAGCCGAGAATAGCGCCAGACCCATACCTGGCTGGTGATCGGGACCTGTCAGCGGGGAAACAGACATGCTGCGGGGCGAAGACTTGCAACCACCTGCAGCACACGTGAGGCAGCACTGTGATTTAGTGGTGAGTGCCGGCGGGGAGCATGCTGGGCTGACCTTCCCCAGAGGCGGGGGTGAGTCTTGCCCAGTGAGTGGAGGAACTCGGAGAGACAGGCTCCTCAGTGTGCATTGGTGGAAAGCCTGCTCTTGCCTGGATAACCGAGTAGTCACCCTCAAAATATTTTCTGAAGCAGCAACAGGGGGTAAAGACTCCAGCAGCCATAGGAGGAATGCCTGTGAGTGCCCCTGTGTGACAAAGAGCACTATATCAGCCCAATACAACAGACCGCTGAGGGGAAGAGTATATTGCCTGCCATTATGGACAAGCAGGCAGCCAAAACCAAGGGGCTGCCCACTGGTGAAAAGCACTACTGCAGGGACAGGAGGGTCCAAAGACAAACCAAGTGGTGGCGGCAGCCCAAATTCACTCACCAACTTCCCCACTTACCTCACAGCTTGACCTGGAGGATCCGCCCACGAGAAGATCTGATCTTCAGGTGATGCTGTCTGAAATTGAAAAAGAACTTGAAGACAGTGTGGTGATGCTGTTTAAGACAATTGCAGATCTGAGCAACACTTGGTGACTGTGCAAAAGATTGGACGAGGTGGAATCTACTCTGTGGGAACAGTGGTTTGAGCAGGAGAGATCTCGAAACGCACGGGGACAACAACTGGAATTTGTAATGCATAAGAAAGTGGACACAGAAAACCAATCCAGACATAATAACATTCGGCTACGGGGATTCCCAAGTCAGTGACGGATGCAGACCTGGAGGCTTACGTTTGTGCCTTGTTCAGACACATCCTAAATGCTCCGGCCGAGGAGAAGACCTTATTGGACTGCATGCACTGAGTGTACACCGCATATCAGCAAAACAAAGATGTGCTCCCGGATGTGCTGACCAGGGCTCACTTGTTTCAAACAAAGAAAAGAATGATTGGGGCCACTAGGAATCAGAAGGTGATCCAGTTTAGAGATACCTCCATCAAGATCTTCCACGATCTGGCCCAAATGACACTGCAGAGGCAGAAAAGCCTAAGTCTGTTGACTGGTTGGCTACCTGAGAAGGGTGTGCATTACCGTTGGACCTTTTCCTTTGGGTTACGCTTTGAGTACGGCACAAAAACCTATAAAATCACGAAGGAGGAGGAGGTATTGGAGCTGATGAGCGGGGAGGAGATTAGCCAACGAGTGTTCAGACATTGGTGTTCCGGTTAGGGGGTTTCATTGAGGGTCAGGTGGTGGTGGGTGAAGACTTCAATTGTGTAATGGACCCCCACATAGACAAAACGTTGGCTCCAACGGCTAACGATAATAGGCATAAGCAAGAGTTGGCAAGGTTTTTAAAGAAGTTGGGTCTGATAGAGATAGAGACTTGGAGATTTTTTCAGCTGGAAAAAAGGGAGAAGACACATTTTTCGGCAGTCCATAGAGTTTTTTTTAAAGAATTGAAAGAAATGGTCTCTGCTACATCCGAGGGTGGACTCTGCGGCGATCGGCCTACGGTATCTCTCTGACCATTGCCCAGTTGTGTTGTATGTGGAGTTGGGGAGGGCAGCACCGAGAGTTCGGAAACCATGAAGACTGAATGTGTTAGTCTTGCAGGATTTGGCAATCAGGTGCACATGGAGGAGGTTTTACAGAACTACTTCTGGGAGAACGGTACAGAAGGGATGGATTGGCGGGTGGTGTGGGATGCTGTTAAAGCAGTGATCAGAGGGGAATATAAGTATACTGGAGGCGTATTACAAGCAGTTAGTGAAGACAGAGAATCTGAATACCACCAGCCAAAATGCTTTGCTACAGCGTGCAGGACTACGACTATCAGAGAAGGATAGTGCAGTGCTGGAAAGCCTGATTACAATGGAGGAAGGGCTATTGACGCACTACCAATTAACAAGATGCCAGGCCCTGATGGGTTCGGTAATGAGTTTTATAAGGCGTTTAAGCCGTGGCTGACGTCACCATTGACTAAGATGTTCTATATAATCTGGGAGAAAGGAGTGATCTCCCTAGACATGGTTATCTCCACCATAGTTCTGATCCTCAAGTCAAATAAGGACCCTATGGAATGCGGTAGCTACCGCCCAATATCCCCACTTAATAACGATGCAAAACAAAATCTAAAATCTTGGCCTGGTGACTAATGGGGATACTTCCTAAACATATTCACCCTGACCAGGCGGGGCTTATATCGGGTCACCACACTCAGGACAGTACTAGGAGGGCAGTGAATGTGATTGATTCTGGCACAAAAACGTGACAGAAGTTTTCGTTGGTGGCTCTAGACGCTACGCAGACTTTTGACTGCATGGATTGGGGCTACTTGCAAAAGGCCCTGTAGGCTTTTGGTTTTGGTCTGGCCTTTGTCCGAATGGTGCTAGTGAATTTCCAGGTCCCGTTGATGTAGCTGGTGTTTATCGACTGCAATCAATATTAGGAGGGGCATGTGTCAAGGTTGCCCCCTCTCCCTGCTGATCTTTGCTATGGCAATAGAGCCATTGGTGGCAGTGATAAAGGGGGATGGGGAGTGCAGTGGGCTGGGTGCTCGCACAAAAATGCCATATACGCGAACGATATGTTATTTTCTTTTTTTTATGTGCCACATCTCACTCTCTGCCAAAGCTACTGCGGGTCCTGGAGGACTTTGCAGGGGCATCGGGATTCGGGATGAATTACGCAAAATCTAAGGCACTTAACATATCTGAGGATCCAGGGGAGCTGGAGAGGTGGTGCAAGGTAGTTTCTGCTCAAATGGGTGAAGCCAGAGATGAAGTACCTGGAAATCAAACTGACGGCGGAGTATTCTGGGTTATATAGGGCCAACATAACCCTGCTGTCGACAGGACTAATAGAGGCCCTTCAGAGATGGAATAAACAGGATTTTACATGGTTTGCCCGTATTCCAGCTCTTAAAATGACATTGCTACCCAAGCTGCTGTACGTGGTGGGTTCTCTGGGTCGTGATACCAGCCCCAATGGGATGGGCACTGCAGAAAGAGATTTTCTCCTTTGTATGGCAAAGAAAAAGCCTAGGGTCCCCAGGAGAATTCTTGTGGCGGCAATGTCTGTGGGTGGTTTGCGCATGCCTGATATTGACAGATATGTTGTGGTGGTGCAAATAGGCCCCATACTGGAATGGGCCCAGGAGGGGATAGCATGAAAGGGTGGCGCAGTTTGGAACAGGGTGCTACATCTATACCACTGAGGGTTTTAATGTTTCTGGGGAACTTGGTGCGGGAGGCAGAGGGATTTCCCTTAGAGGTGACCAAATGTGCCTTGGATACTGGAATCAGGCAGTGAGGCAAAAGGGCTCAATTCCTGGACTGTGTCCCTATACGCTGGTGCGTTATAACCAGGAGTTTGGCTTGAGCTGTGCGGGCACGTTCTGGGAAGGCTGGAGGGGGTCCTCTACATTTACATTGTCGGACCAATATAAGGAGGGTTCCCCCTATCTTTCGAGGACATGAAAGTGAGGTTCCAATTGGGCAAGAGGGAGCGCTTTCAATACGTACAACTCAAGCATTGGATCTCAAACAGAGGGGTCAGAGCGGCCGGTACCAGATGGCCAGTGGGTTTGGAAGTGTCGATGAGGGATATGATCCCCCAAAAGAGAGTTGCAAAGCTTTACAGATTGCTAGAAAAAGCAGTCCCAGAAGATAGGCTCCCATATATGGGAAAATAGGAAAGGGATATGTGCATCACAATTTCCCCAGAGGTGTGGGAACAAATTTGGGAAAGGACCCAAAAGACGTTGGTGTTCCTCAATCAGAGATACAGCATACATATTATGCATCAGATGGTATCTCACACTGCGCGGCTCCACAAGATGCATAATCAATATCCGCCACTATGCTGGAGAAACTGCAGGGAGATAGGTGATCTATATCATATGCGGTCGTCCTGCCCTAAAGCGAACCTTCTGGAAGGAGATTCTGGGGCACATTACGGATATCGTGGGGGTGCAATTGTCTTTTATCTCCGATTACAATGTTCCTGGGAGCAGTGGAGGAGGGAGCGTATGCAGCAAGCGGACCACAAGCAACCCCGATTACACGCGTTAACTGCTGCTAGAATGGTCGTGGTGCATCAGTGGAAAAATGCAGAGGGGCCGGGGGTGTCGCTATGGCGGGTGAGACTATAGTGGGGTGTTGGCAGCGGAGAAAGCGCGCGCTTTAGCAAAATGGCTCCTATCAGACATTTCTGACGATCCGGCTCCCTTTCCATGAATGGGTGAAGGAGAGAGAGCACCATTACTATAGGCCATCTCTGTTGAAGCCCTTCAAATTATTATTATAATACTAATACTATAAGGGTATCGTTTTAGAAGAGGTGCAACGTCCAGGCCACAGTGATTGTTACTTGTTCAAGGTTCATACATTATTGTTTATAATAAATATGATGATGGTTCCGATCTGTAAGATCCTCATTACATTGAGGAGAATGGTTCCCGTACAATCGAAATGCCAACAGACATGTTTGTTATGCTATGTCGGAACATTGCCAATAGAGAAAGTTCACTCACAAAAAAAGATTGAAGGTAGGGAGGAGGCGGCGAGAGAGGATTCACTAGGAACCAGAGGTAGGAACCCGGGCCAGGAGAAAGTGCAGGCATCAAGTCCCGGTGACACCAGAGGATGAAAGTGATGGGATGGAGAGAAGAAGACGAGTGGGAAAGGCCAAGGCCTAGTTAGCAAGTATAGGAGGGTTCCAGCAAACAGGTCAGCTCTAGGCAGGAGCAGACAGGAGGAGGAATGAGGTGGGGTCACAGAGGTTACTGTAAATTCAGGGAGGCAAAGGCCAGAGGAGGTCCATAGTACTCTTTGCATTTAAGTGGTGTCTGTCTACCTAGAACTTCCTGTCTCTGAGGAACAACGCCGCAAACATCCAGAAGACTTGTTTCCCGAGTTAGCCTGCACCAAGGCGAGCCAAAGGAGAGGGTTTGGGAAACCTGTTCGCACACAGCATCTGAGGAGAGGAGGTGAGCAACCTTCAACAGACTTGGAATCCGATACATTGGCTCCAGATGCTGACGGCTTTACTACCCCCATCCAGCGGGACAGACATTTTGCGGAGGAAGAGGCCATCCTGAATAACCTTATTATTTCACATGGGAATATCCCAATTTTCAGTTGGCCTTTACATTATCCTAGTTTTCAAATAAACAGAGTGATAATATCTTCAATTGTCTTGTTGTGATTGTTGATCTCACATGCCCTATATGACAGTTATCGTTTATATGTTGAAGAGAAAAAGCTGGAGCATTTGGCTACATGTTGGGTTGCGAGGGCATGATCTGAAATGGGTCAGGACTATTGTTTCTATTCTCTCTGAATTGCGGTGATCCAGCATAGGACGATTTCCTTTATCCCACTGTCCTCTAATCTCTGTAATGGGATCTTGTGACCAATGGTGTCAAATGCGGCTGGAATGTCCAGTAAGATGACTGCACTGAGTGACCATATTTCTTCAACATGTCCTATATCGAGCAACGTATAGAAAGTGTGGGTTCTGTTCCTCTCATTGATGGTGATCTCGAAGTATTCCTGCAGCTGTTGGTAGAGGAATTGTTCCGCTGTGTTTTTTTAAAGAACGGTTGTAAAGAAGGCTCTTTTGGAGCAAGCAGCAGGACAGTCTCTCCTATTCCATGGCGGTAGTGATAAAACATAGCATAGTTATCGTTCTGTAGATCTGTAGTTGTGGTTTTCTGTAGATGTGGGGGGGGCGCAGGTTATCTGGAGAGCCTGCAGCGTTGCCGGAAGTGACCCTGGACAACATGTCCAAGGAGGTGAGGAGAAGCGTAAGGTGCGGTTTGGTCCTTTTCCATCCAGGTAGTCTAGGATTTGTTTACTTTTGTTGCTGAAGTGTCTCACGATGGAGTTTCAGAGCTCTTGCGTAGGTGTTGGGGTCAAGTTGTAGGCTGCATGGTTCTAGATTTCTAGTATTGTGCTGATTTGGTACGATGTGAGTAGTATGTGTTTTTATGTTTTGCTTTGATAGTTTTTGCTCTGTGGTACCATAGTTGCAGATGTGGGCTTGTTTCTTTCAGTAGTTTGCTTCATCTCCACAGTTTCTCGAGGGTCCTTTTTTTCTTTTTTGTTTTGATTCAATTTAGGCATGAAACATTTGGCTACTTGTTCTTCAGAATTCTCAAACTTTATTTCGACATTTAGCGTTGAAAGCGACACAGAATACAAACCAATGTCTACATGTTTCTTTAGTGAGGTTGTGAATGGTTTTTGAGCTCTACGGCCAACAGTAATGTTATGGAAACTTAGAGCACAAGTTCACCAGGACATCTTTTGCCACTGGGTCCAAGTGAGAGAGAGAGAGAGAGACAGAGTGACAGAGAGAGGGAAAGAAAGAGGGGGGGAAATACTAGGAAGCACCAAAGAGATGGATTTTTAGATGGCCAAAAAAACGAGCATAAGAAATGGAACGCGTTTTAATGGAAGTTTGTTTGATTTTTAGGAAACGGGCACAGTAAAATAATGTCTGCCAGTTCGAGAGCGGCAGAATTTAAGCATCTGAAGAAGCAGAAGCTGACGGGAGTGGAGGGACCAGGGTGGGATGTAATTTACTTTTAAAGGGATGTCAAGAAACAGCGACTGCTTTAACCGAACCATTTACAAAAGAAATTGAAAATTATTCTCAAGTGGATCAGGAGCCAGTTGAGGGAGCAAAGAATTGGTGTGATCTGATTGTTAGGAAAGATTTCATAATTGTATGTAATTTTCCCTCCATGTGTCAACCCCCAAACATTTTGCTGCTGTTTAGACACCATTGACTGACTTTGTCAGAGAAGCACAGCCTTCAGCTGCACTCCTCTGGGCTTTTGCTCACTTTTTATGGAGAAACTGAAATGCCCTTAAGACAGTCAGTACTGGGAGACTTTGTTTCCCTTAGTCCTTTCCTCATGTTGCAACTTTTGTGCAACATGTAACAAGTGTGCAATGTATCTTACCATACAGCCCACTTGGGTCTATAGTCAATTTCAAAGGCCCTAGATACTCTCACTGGACTTGTTATGAACTGTGCAGATGTGTCATGGACAGGACTGCTGACAGCAATCTTTTCGCATTCTCTTTAACCCTTTCCTGCCATGTTAACCTTGTTAACTGCGTTTGGCACGAATATGTGGCTTGGCTCCAAAATGGCCATGCCACATGGCTCTTTGTCCTGTCCTTTGGCCATCTTGCCCCTTCACCATCCGCAGGTCGGGTCAACCCGGGTCAGTCCTTATTTGGTCATGCACTTTCCTGCGAACCCCAATGCTTTCGCGGGCTTCTGCATGCCTTGTGTGTGTGCTTCCAGGATGTGGGCTGCAACTTCTGGTTCCAATACACATCCTGGGAGTCTGGAGTTCCATGAATTACTGTGTCGGGGGGAAATTCTGCCGGGGTCGGCCGGGCCGTCCGCAGACCTCCGGGCAGGGAGGCCCCAACTCCTCCCGTATATCCCAGATGAGATAGAGTATGAGACACACGCAAGAAGCAAGGTGACTCTGCTGTTTATTAGACAAAAACGGCAGGGATGGGTCAAGGATCGTACGCGTCCGTCCTGACACACACACAATCGTAGGGCTCGCAGGCCCTTTTTACCTTAGTATGACGCGTTACTTGCGTCACTTTGGAAAGTTAACAAAAAACCTATCGCCACTCTTAATTGGTTGCTCGAGTGGTAGAGTTAGTATAGCATACGTATAGAGAACAATATTAGTGGACAAGGGTTAGTCAGGTGATATATCTGGGTTGTCCCTACAATTAGATACATGAGAATTGTTACATGAAGACCCCTGATGATTGGTTAATGTTAATGGCGTCAGTGATAGGAGCCCCATGTTCTGATTGGTGCGCCCGCGAGCTTCCCAGCCTGGGACCATCGCTGTTCCCAGCTCTCGGTGTACCTGTCATTTGCAACAATGTTTCACTATGGGTACGTGCAGACAATGTGAGGACTTATTCATAGCTGGAAGACCGACTACTCCCACTGTCGCAGATGTCCATTGAGCCTTTTAATTGTATCTGCCTATGTCTTGTAACGAGGGATCCAGACGCCTTCTTCCTCCTGGGCTTGGCATCCTGTCAGGTTCGGCTTGGGACCGTGTTTGAAGCAGAATTCTGCACAATTAATATTGTTTTTCCACTGTGTGCCTGGTTTAATTTGCAGGTGTGACTTTAACGTTGGTGTGCGGCGTGCGAAATTGCAACATCGTGCCCTTGATGGTCTGCTTTCGGAATGTGGGTTTGCAACATTGCGACCTTGGCTGTTTGCTTTCGCCGGGCTCATTCTGCAGGATCAGCAACCTTGACTCTTGTTCTTTTAACGTCCATGGAAGCTCTTGCTTGCGGCCTACTTAGGCCTGGGGTATAGGTGGAACCGTTTGGTGCACAGGCGCTTTAGGTTACAGTACCATATTGTCTTATGACCAGTATCGTGTCTTCATTATATTTCTCATTGTGGCACCGAGGTTTAGGAGAAGCGTAAGCAAGCTCTTTTAGATGAGTTCATGATGCGTCTTGCGTTTCTGCATTTTGAAAGCCTATGTGGAAAATAATAAAGATGCACGTCCGTGAGTATGTCTGTCGCCTACGTCATAGCACTGAGTATATTTTTCGTGTAGATTGGTGCGGGAGTGTCCAGTGTGTATATTTGTACAGGTGTGCTGACCATTGGCTAGGTCGTCATGGCATCTCTAACGACGTGTAGGTTTTAGTCTAGTTGATCCGCGCCGCAGGTGTCGGCATGGCCAGGGCGGGCTGCTGGGCAGGCAGATGGACACATCCGTATGTTCCTCTACCAGGGTATTTGGTCGTCTGGTAGATGGGCAAACTCTTCTCGTGGCGGGTGTCTGGGTCGTGACCCTTTAGGCCAAGTGCGAGAGGTGAAGGACGGGAGCCTGGTCTTCCATTCTCCCACTTCAGTCCCCCCTCTGGTTGACTTGTCGACCACAAACATATCCTTTTCATTATCTCCTCTTACTCTCCATATCTTAGTTATTCCTCCTAAATGTCCATAGTGGTTCACATGATCTTCAAATGACCAATACATATATTCACAGGGTTACTCCAGGAGTACAGTATACCCATTTCCCTATGTAGCTCCTGGGGTTTCTTGGGTTCTCGATCTTCACCGATGGTGGGTCCAGATGGTTGGTGATGATCTGGTTGCGCAACTTCTCTCTCTCTTGTATTATTATGCCTGTGTGTTGGCCGTCATCTGCTGGCATCAAGGGGTGCATACCGACCATTTCAAGCAACTCGTCAGTGGTGCGTGCCTTCCGGGCCTTCCAAAATCTTATTATGATCAGTGTAGCTCCAGCCAAAATAGTACAACCAACTATAATTTTCAGTCCATCTGACAGCCAAGATGGCATCCATGACCATAATAGTGAAAACCAGCTCTCATCCTTGTTCACACCGTTACTTTCATCCATCATTTTGGAGTGCATCTGGGCCAATTGTGAAACTGCTTCTGTCAGTATACCATTGTCAGCATCGTTGGCAGGAATGAACGTGCAGCATGATTGTCCTATCTTTGCGCAAACTCCTCCTTCCATGGCTGTGAGGAGGTCCAATACATATCTGTTCTGGAGTGCTACCATCCTTATAGCTCGCAGCTCCTCTTTTATTGCGTTAAATCCATTTACTGTAGAATTGATGGTCATCATTAGTTCCCATCTAGTTATCTGGAGCCATTTTGCGTTTGCGTAGGCCTGCAGTCCCGGATGGATTATTGAGGAGAAGAACATTGCTGCTCTGCTGAATAGTCTGTGTTCTGGCGGGATTGAAGTGAGTGCCGTTTCCGACCTTCCCCACAGGTAATTTCCTGTCAGAGGTTCTCCTTGTCTTTTCCTTCTGTTTAGGACAGTATCATTGCTGTTGGTCCTGTTCCCTTGCTCCTCCTGAGGTGGTGCAGATCTCTTTTTTCTCTTGTCCCCTTCATCCATTTTGGGAAAGTTCGCCACATTCACATGCTTCTGGGGTACCACTAGTGATGGTACATTGACGTGCACCATTGTGCACACACCATTCCACAGGGGAGGCAGTGTATGGTATGCCTTTTCTCCACAGGCCCAATAATGGTCCATTATTACTGCTGTTCCTGCTCCCCCCTCAGGTAACTCCATCACGCTTGCACAGTTGGTGTTGTATCCTACGTCCACCTCTCCTTTATGTTGGTAGCATACCTTAGGCGCAGTCAGCGGCAGTATTGTTATTGGGTCTTCATCCGTCTCTATCCACGTGAGCATGGGTACGTACTTGATCCACGTCGTCCAACATCTGTGGTTGTGTGCCTCGATAGTTGAGATAGTTTCTTTTGTTACCATGTTGCTGCCAATCACTCCTATCTCCCAATTGTTGTCCAGGTACACCTTCCCTGTTATCGTCACCAGTGGCCTCTCCCAACATCCTGGTTTACCAGGAACTTCAGTGGCGTACCAATCACATGGTAAATACTGCAGTGTTACTTTCTTTGTTTCCCCTTTTGCAGGACCACTTGTTATGTATTTGAATGCTTCAGCATGTAGACTACTCTTGTGGTAACTCAAATAGGTCTTGAGGAAGTTGTTTTCATATGGGTATGAGTCTCGTGTTTTCCACACCATATGCACCACTGTCCCTTGGAATCTTCCTTTCGTTTGGAACAGTGCCAAGTATATTATGCATCGTGCTGTCTTTTCATCTATTTCTGTGGCAACAAATGTTCGAGAAGCGCTAATGGCGTATGGTATTAATGAGCAAACGTAGCAGCTGTCCTCTGTTGTCTGCTTACCAATGCGGGTCATGTGTTGGTACCATATGTTGTTTGAGACGTGTGCTGAATCTTGTATATAATTATCAATACCTTTATTATCTGAGTATGTGCTGCGTTGAACTCTATTTTGCTTGTGTGCAATTTTACTAGTATCACCTGACGTAACACCTGTTGCAGCTGGGGATGGGGGTGTATTAGGTTTGGGTGCAGAAATAAGATGGATAGCATAGCTGTACTGCCATACAGAGGCAGCCAAGAACCCGGTGATCATCAAAATCCCTATTATTTTTATTACATATGCTAATTTCACCGGCATTTTGCTCTTACCTTGCTGCAGTCCTGGCAGCGTATTCTTGCGATGTTAAAGTTGCCCGCCTGAAAATTCTCAATATGCTGGTTATTAAATGTTAGTTGTTGTTTTTTCATTAAGCTCTCCCTATCAAATAGTCATTCAGTGCCCAGGCGAAGAGCTGTTCCCACGCTACTCTAAGCGATCTATCTCTTAGGACAGGCAAGTATGGGTGGAGGTGGGGCATTGAATATTCTATGGCCAAGAGGAATGCTGTGTAGTAGACACGTACCCTTCTCCTTTTCAGGTACGTTGGCCTTTTTATTTCATATAGAAATTGGTGTGACAATTCTTCCGGGTAGTTATCGTCTGAGGGTACCATCTACTCCAGGGCAGTGAATTTGTTAGTTATCTATTTTCTTAGCAATACAATAATACGCAGTTCCTGCATGTGCGAGAGAAAAGAAAAGAGAGCATTCACGTGTTTACATGTGTACGTGTATAAGGCGATGTTCTTCAGTTCAATTATTACTGTAGTGGGGGTAGGGGTCAATGGGCAGGGGGTTTGGGCTCAGCTGGCGGAAGTATTTTTACTCTTTGAGCGTGTGACCATGGGGTGGGCAGTATGGGGATCACCCCTTTCTTCTTCAGTTATTGTCTCTGGGGAATCTGGGGAGTGACAGGGTATGGGAACACTTTGGTCGTTGGCTGTGGTAGAACTCTCTTCCTTCGTTGGTGATGTTGTTGTTGTTCTCCCAATGGACCTGTCGGTGGCGCTGGGGCGGGTCTGGAGTTTGTAGATCTTTACATCGTGTAGGTGGTTCCAGGCACGCTTGTCCTGTAGCTTTACTGCTCTTGTTGATACTTCCTCTACCAGATGGGGGCCAGTAAATCGTGGACTATTCCATTTCCTGTTGAAATTGCAAAGTAGTACGTGGTCACCTTTAGCGATTTTACACAGTCTTTCCTTTTCCAATTCTTTATCCGCGTCTTCTTGTTGATTGCCGTTAGACCCGCCCCGTGTGCGCTCGAGCTGTTGAGACACAAACACTACACTAGTAATCAAAGAAGACACATATTGGTACATTTCATCACCAAGAACACTCGCTGCGCTTTCGTGGTCGGTAAATGCTCTTGATGTTGGCGTTAGGGGAAGGCGCATTTGACGTCCGGTAACCACCTCGTGTGGGGTGAGGTGGTGGTCGGACCCTGGTCTATTTCTTAGCTCAAATAGGGCTAATGGAAGGCAATATAACCAACTCTTCTTTGTTGTTTGCTGTATTTTTGCAATTGCCTCCTTTAATAGGCCATTCAGGCGTTCACTTACACCGTTGGCCTGTGGGTGGTATGCACATGCAAATGTATGCTTTATGTTCAGCAAGGATGTGATGTGCTGGAACATTTCGTTTGCGAAATGTGGGCCATTGTCTGACCTTAACACCTCGCACACTCCCCACCTGGGGAAGACCTCCCTCACTAGGAATTTAGCTGCTCTAAATGCATCTGGGTGTGAACAGGGCCCTGCTTCAATCCACCTAGAGAATGGGCATACTACTACAATCATATACCTATTTCCTTGACATATGTTGATCATATCAACATAGTCAATATGGAGATGCCGGAAAGGTCCCTCTGGCCGGGGTATAGTACCTCTTATCACCTTTAGGGTATGGCCGGCAGTAAACTGTTGACATGTGAGACAATTGCTGATAAAATTTGACACATGAGAATTTAACTCGGGGCAGAACCAATCTTCTCTAATTCGTGCTGCAATTACTTCCTTGCCTGTGTGGGCTGGATGATGTAGTTGGCTCAGGGCAGTGTTCAAAAGTGCCAATGGTATTACAACCTTTCCAGTGCCACCCTGGCGCCATAGTGCGTCGGTTGGTGACATTGTGCATCCTCTTTTTACCCATATTTCTTTTTCGGCCATTGGTGCAGCCGCTTGTAGCTCCATAATCTGCGTGGCTGGGAGATGGGTGTACCCTTCTCTTATCAACATCTCCTTAGCCATTCCCCTCCCTCTCCCTCTCTGTGACTCTGGGGGGTTCCATATCTCACCAAAGTATGCAGCATACTTCGCATGTGCGTCTGCTGCTGCATTCCCCTTTGAGACGTGGTCTTCACCATTGGTGTGTGCGGTGCATTTTACTAGGGCTAATTCTTGGGGGTCATTTATTACTTCAATTAGTTCCGCCAATAAGAGGGCATGTTGCACTGGAGTGCCATCAACTCTCCTAAACCCTCTTCTTCTCCATTTCGACAGCCCTGAGTGGACAGTGGATGTAACATATGCGCTGTCGGAGTATATGGTCACTCGTTTGTCAAAGCTTTTCTTCAACGCCAAGATCAGTGCAACTAATTCCGCTGCTTGAGCGGAGTAATGCTGTGGTAATTGTACACATTTCATAGCCACACACACCAGTACCTCCATCATTTTTACCACTGCTGCCCCAGTTCTCCTTATCCCATCCCTTTGATCGATAGTTGATGACCCATCAATAAACAAAAGCTCACCTCCCTCTAGTGCGTTTTCTTCAACCTTTCTAGTACATGAGTACATTTCAGTTATTTGCGTACATTCATGGGCATAATCTCCCTCCTCAATTACTTCTGCTAGGAACCTTGCAAGGTTGACCGTGCTACATCTAACAATTGATAGTTCAGCTCTGGATAAAATGATCTCATAACCTGATGCCCTCTGCGTGGTTAGGGTGGACTTAGGTTTATTCAATATGGCAAATAGTGCATGTTCCACAAACAGTGTAGTTGGACACCCGATGGTTATTGCTGATGCTTTTTCCACCGCAAAAGCAGCTGCAGCGAGACCTTGTTCGCAAGGGAAGTGACCTAACATCACAGGATCCAAGTGACCGCTGTAAAATGCTACTGGTTTGTAGCCCATGCTTGTTTTTTGAGCCAACACTGCTTTCATTACTGCTGAGTCGCAATGTGAAAATATAAAAAATTGTCGCTCATAGTCTGGGGATGCCAGTACTGGAGCAGTTGATATCGCATCTCTCAATTCATCAAAAGCCTCTTTCATTTCCATCGTCCACCCCAGCTTTTTCTCCCCTTTATTAGCTTCCCTTAACGCCTCAAGCAGGGGTCCTATGTATGAACTGTAATCAAATACCCATGCTCTACAGTAGTTGCACAGCCCCAGGAATTGCTTCAGTTCCCTCACAGTTTGTGGCATTGGAGTGCTTGAAATGGCCTGTGCTCTTTTTGGTGCAATCTTTCTTCCATGTTGGGATATAAGTTGACCAATGTAAAGTACCTGTTCTTGACAGTACTGTATCTTTTCCATGTCTACCTTGTAACCTTTTTCAGCCAATATTGTCAACATCTTTAAGGAGTCCTCTGCATTTTCTTTCGTTTGTACTGCAAATTATTATGTCATCCACATACTGCAACACTGTGCTTTCCACTTCAATGTTACCCAAATCCATCTGTATTACTCTATTGAAAATTGAGGGTGATTCACAATACCCTTGTGGCAATCTGGTATGCTTCCACTTTGTGTTTCTGTAAGTGAAGCTCGTCAGATCTTGTGAGTCTGGGTGCAATGGTATTGAGAAAAAAACATTTTTAAGGTCGATCACTGTAAATCGTGATGCTTCTGCTGGAATGCCACACAATATTGTGGCCGGGTTTGCTGCTACGGGATATTCTGCTTCTACTATGTTGATCAAGGGCCTGAGATCCTGTATGAAGCGCCAAGACCCCCCTTTAGCCTTGCGCACTGGGTACACAGCCGTGTTACATGGTGATTCTGAGGGGACCAATATGCCATTATTTATAAGGGCCGTTATGGTTTCATATATGCACTCATCTGCCTCTTTTGATAGTGGGTACTGTTTTACTCTGGGGAGTATTGCACCTTTTTTCAATTTTATCCTTACTCCCCCTATGCTTTTTATGCACCCCACGTCATAGGGGCTAGTAGTCCACAATGATTTGGGTACCTTTGACATATCCTCCTTAAAGAAGGGGACTGGGGTGCATGCGGGTGCCTCAAGTGCCATTGCAATTTTATGTGCTACTTGTTTGTAAGCCACTCTTAGCCATATTTCTACACTCATCATGAACACCATTTCACCTTCCTCCTTTTCTTCTGAGAACAGCTCCTCATCTGACACCTGGGTCAGCCTACATCCTTCTGCTAGTGCTATCACTGCCCTCCATGCTCTTCCTTCTCTGTCTTGGGCATGTACAGCAATGTAATCAGCTGTTGCAATAATGCTCTCAATGTCCATTAGAACCACCTTTCCTTCTGGTTCATTAACAGGTGTTTCTGGTCTGAACAGATAGGCTGCTGGCCTCCTCCATATTTTCCCTTCTATCCATGGCATCCATGCAAATGCCATATCTGTTCCATACTGGAATAGTTCGCCATCTACTGGCTCCGCCCTAATCGCTGTCTGTCCGCAGTATGCTTGCATAATCTGTCGTGCTGTGAGCATGTTAATCCCTGGAGTAGAGCAAATTATGCCGTCCTCAGTAAAGGAGATCGTCATATTCAACCTGTTCATTATGTCTCTCCCCAGTATATTTACTGGTGAGGCACTATAATATAGAAGTGGAACTGACAGATCATAATCTCCAATAGATAAGGGAATGTTATCAGTAAAGGGAACCAACCCTCTAGCCCCAGAGAATCCTTGGGTGTTCATGGCTTCGCCTGACATCTTAAATTTACCTTCCCTTATGCAAGACCGGGTCGCCCCGGTGTCAACAAGGAATGATAATTTTTTGTCACCTATCGTTACCTCTATGCGTGGCTCCTCCGCACTATTAGGTGTTACTGACAGGATGGGACACACCAAGGCCGTCTGTGGGCTGTCCTATTGAGGGTACAATGATTGGCCATTTCCTGTGTAAGGGTTGTGTCCCAAGACCGTCACCCTACCCAGTTGTGTTTGTTGTGCTTGGGGTTGTTGTGTCATCGCTACCTGTTGTTGTGGCAGTGAATATGTCTGTGGCTGTTGTTGTGTTATTTGTTGTTGTTGTTCATTTCCCTGTTGCAACGTCTGCTGTTGCTGTAGGCCCTGCTGTTCCTGTGAGGGCCTTGGTTGTCCCTGTTCACTCCATGATGGTGTCCCTGGTCTAACTCTACACGTGCGTGACATGTGCCCTAAAAGTCCACAACTCCAACACACCGGTGGTTCCCTACTCTGCCATGGGAAGCTCCCTGTGTTGTCCTGGTACACTGGTTGCCCTGTGGGGTAGGAATTTCTAAGTCCTCCCACCTGCTGTTGGGTGTTATATCCGTATCCTCTCCCTCTCATAAATCCTCCTCTCCCCCTGTTATAATTATAATACCCAGCTCCTTGCATTGGGTGTCCTCCTCCCATGTTGGTTGTGTATGGTTGCAGTGGCGGCGCCTGTTGTGTTACAGTCTGTGAAGGTGGTATTTGGGCAGAATCTTGTGCAGCCACTACTTGTGTGGGGCTTTGGGTCATTGTTGTGGGCGTAGTTATTAGTGCCCCTTCCATTGTGTATTTAGTAAGTTTTTTCTGTACTAGTTTAGCCTCTTCCATTTTCCTGTCCTCTTCCTTTTGTTTTATTTTTCCTTGCCATGTCCTGCAATGATGCACTATAGTCAGTTGTATTTCTGGCCATGGTTTTGCTTCCATTCCCACTACTTTCTTTAGTTGTTTCTGAACTCCTTCTGGGAGCCCTTGTACTAGTATATGATAGAATATTGCTGGTGTTTTATCCCATTGCTCTCTAGTTTCCATGCGCCACTTCTCTTGGATCTCCTGGATATAATCAACAGGATCTTCATTCTCACGCATCTTGCGGGAGGTAATTGCTCCTATATCTGATGTGTCTGGGTACTGTACCCTCAGTGCCTGCCATAGTGCATGTCTGCAGTTTGCGAATGGTGCCCCATCATGCAATGTGTTTGTTATTGTTACCCCATGGAATCCCGCTCTCTTCCAAATGTCATCTGCTCTATCCCCTAATATTGATATTAAAAGGCCCTTTACATCTCCTACTGCCAGTTTCTGTCCTGCGGTGTGTTTTTCCATTTCATATATCCACTTACCCGCACCTCCACTTAATGATGGGAGCCTGCATTTTATATTTTCTTTATCTGTATGCTTCCAAGGGACATACTGTGGTCTAACCCCTCCTCTCTCCAAGAGTGGCATTAAGTTATGTCTCGTTTCACCCTTTATGTTCCATAATATCGAGTCCTCACACCCTTCCTCCTCTTCCCTTTCTTCTACATCTTCAATTTCTTCCTTATTACCCCTGCTCGTAACTCTTTCTTCTCCATCTTTTCCCCTTCTTCCATCATTTCCTGTATTTAATGTGGGCATGTGTATTCGTCTGTCCTGCCTGCGACTAGGGAGGTCTCTAAGCCGACATGCATAGGGTGTCAGTTCGTCTGTGAAGGGCGCGAGTTTTATTTTGCGTAACGAGCGTGAGGTGGTTGAGCATGTAGGGTGCGATGGGGGAGGGCGTGATGGGGATGGGGATGATGCGGCCTCATGTGTCTGTCTTTCCGCTATCCCTTGCTCTCCCTCCTCACTTCTCTCCAGCTCATCCTTTCTCCTACTGATCCATGGTGAGTCTATGTTGGTCCGGGTGAGGTATAGTTTATCTAAGCTTTCCCTTTCACTGTTTCTTCCTTCCTTCTCCACTCCTTCTTCTTCCTCACTACAAAAGTCAGCCATAAACGGCACCCCCCACTCTGTCTTTTTCCCCTTGATCGTTACTGTTTGTAAGTCTATTAGGTCCAGTTCTCCTTTTTCTCCTTCATCAACCGCTCCCCTTTGTGCTGATGTTGTTGCTACTTCTGTGTTTCTATATACATCCCCCCATGCTCCACTCTCCCTTCTCCTATCTTCTCTTTCTCCTTCATTTCTCTCCTCCATCTCCCTACTATTTTCCTCCCTTTTCCTTTTTAATTCCTCCATCACTTCACTACTCATCTGTTCCAATATTCTTTCATCCTCTTTCTTCCTTTCCCATTTCACCCTTTCTCTTTCTACTATACTCTCTATCACCCTCCCTTCTTCATATTTCTTAGTTGTTTCTGATAGTAACCTCCTCTTCCACATTGCCATTTCTTTTTCTTTTTCTTCTTCTTCCCTTTTCTTCTCTCGCAGCACTACTCCTGACACCCTTTCTGCTGCTGCTTTTACCCTTTCAGCTTCTCTCCTTTGCTCCTCATTCCGTTCCCTTATTTTTTCCAATTCGTTCTTGCCTTCTTTCCTTTTCCTCGCTCTCTCTCTCTCCTCCCTCTCGAGCTGTTTGATCAATTCATTCTGCTCATCCCTTAGCTTTGCTAGTCGTTCCTCCAAAATCTCTTCCTTTTGTCGTAATAGCTCTTCCCCCCTCATTTCACTCTCCCTGGCATTATCCTCGTCTGTTTTCTTTACTACCTCCTTCTCTTCTCCTGTTAATGAACCTCGTAACTTTAATAATATCTGTGCAGCTACCCACTCATCATTTCCTATTTCCACAGTCTGGTCTTCTCCAGTCCTCCCCTCGCCTGCTGCCATCTTCCTATGAGCCACATATGGTGGAGGGTTGTATGCCGGGTTCGAGTATCCCTCAGCCGCCCTTAACTGTCCTCTTTCTATTTCTCCTAATTCTCTTAAAGGGTACAACCCCCCTCCCTCTGTTTTCACTCCCTGTGTTATGGGTATCTCGTTGCTCGGTTCCTTTTTTATATCATCTGATTTATTATTCTTTTCTCCTCCCTCTCCTCCGTTCCCCGTATTCTTTGGGTCTTCACTCCCCTTTTTCCCATCCTCTCCTTCCTCCTTAATCTCTTTCTCTTCCGGTGTTTCCCCCATAGTGAACATTCCATTTGGTCCTGGTCGGGACCCTTGGAACATCCTCCATAAGTTAAACACCTCCACATGGGTTGCCAACTTCTTCCCCTTGTATGTATTGTGCAGATGGTTTAGTAGTGAATGTTGGGCATATGGATCGAAGCTACCATTAGGCGGCCACGGTGTTAGCATTTTGTTATCTGTCCCCTGGGTCCATTCTATGCTATACTTAATCAGTTTCTCCCTATGGGGTGGCAGTGTTGTGCATATGTGTTGTAGTGGGGTAGTGAGGGTGTTCCCCCACCCTCCCGTTCCTGTCCCGTATGACATAGTAGCGCTCCACTTGTTACCCTTCCCCTATCTGGTAGCAGTTTATCTCACTAGCAGTTTACAATATACAACCTTATATCGTTTACCTGGCCCCGTAAGTTTGGGGACTTACGATAATCCGCTAAGGAAAATTATAAAAAATATGGTATTTTACATTTGTATATTTTCTTCTGTCTTTCTTTCTTTATACAACACCCTTACGGCCCCCTGCGGCCGAGGCGCACGTAGCCCCCTGCGGCTGCGTACCCCTTATGACGCTCTTATACAGTCGTCCTATTTTCACGTGCTCCTCCCCCTTTTACACTTGCCGTGGCCGGCGTTCTCCGTGCGCAGCCACGTCCCCCTTTCTCCTTTTCCCGATCAACTCATTTACCGTTTATCTCCGTTTCCACTCCCTTACCACAGTTCTTTTCCCCACCACTCTCAAAATGAAGATGCCTTGTGCTCGCGATATCCTATGAAAGCCCTACTGGTGACGTCACCGATCTCTTCGAGCTACTGGTAAGTTCTTCATATATTCTTTAAGGTCAAAATACACTTGCAATCTACCCCCGTTAACCCTACAGCTGTCTTCCTGTCACTCCTGGAACAAGGTAATCAAATCAATAATATAATCGGACTGCGCACGCTGCATCGCCTCGCGTGTGATACGCCCCTCAACAGGAGGGCTTAACCAGCCAATTATCTTCCGTATTGGGCAACTAACTAGCTACCGCCTACAGGGAAACGTCATCTACCTATCGAGTTTCTTGCTCGAACAATAGGGATCCTCATCTACTCATTGATCAATAAATGCCAAATCGTAGGAAACCACACACACCCACCCTTACACGTAGTCGCGACCTAGGCCAATCAGTGTCTACGAGCGGCCGCACGTGATGTTTTCGTGTTCCGCCCCCCTCTCTCGCGTGACGTAGCCGACTGCTCTCGCACTCGTTCCACTACCATTCATTCCATTGCCAACACTAAATTGTCAAACCTTCGCCGCGCACCTGTGCAACACCTCCCACCTCCCTTATTTAATTCCTCCCCCCTCCCTCACAATTTCGCATTGCTTGTTGTGCGTGTCATGCTCACCAAGTTCTCTTGATGCGGGGCCGCTCGACTGCGTGCACCCCTCCAAGCGGCTCGTCACCTCCCCTCATCTGGACCACGTCTGGACACTCGCCAACCGCGGCGGGATACTTCTCAACCGGCTCCCGAGGGCCAATATCCGGATTGCACTGTCCGGTCTTCTCGCAGCTCCGCGATGGTCCTGTAGTCCTCAGAAGGGGGCAACGGCAGAGGGGGCCGCGCCACCGGGCCTCCTCGCAACGGGAGTGCCTGGAAAAAGTAAAAATAAAAAGGCGGATCTTAAACAGATCTCAGCAGTGCCTCCAACTTGTCGGGGGGAAATTCTGCCGGGGTCGGCCGGGCCGTCCGCAGACCTCCGGGCAGGGAGGCCCCAACTCCTCCCGTATATCCCAGATGAGATAGAGTATGAGACACACGCAAGAAGCAAGGTGACTCTGCTGTTTATTAGACAAAAACGGCAGGGATGGGTCAAGGATCGTACGCGTCCGTCCTGACACACACACAATCGTAGGGCTCGCAGGCCCTTTTTACCTTAGTATGACGCGTTACTTGCGTCACCTTGGAAAGTTAGCAAAAAACCTATCGCCACTCTTAATTGGTTGCTCGAGTGGTAGAGTTAGTATAGCATACGTATAGAGAACAATATTAGTGGACAAGGGTTAGTCAGGTGATATATCTGGGTTGTCCCTACAATTAGATACATGAGAATTGTTACATGAAGACCCCTGATGATTGGTTAATGTTAATGGCGTCAGTGATAGGAGCCCCATGTTCTGATTGGTGCGCCCGCGAGCTTCCCAGCCTGGGACCATCGCTGTTCCCAGCTCTCGGTGTACCTGTCATTTGCAACAATGTTTCACTATGGGTACGTGCAGACAATGTGAGGACTTATTCATAGCTGGAAGACCGACTACTCCCACTGTTGCAGATGTCCATTGAGCCTTTTAATTGTATCTGCCTATGTCTTGTAACGAGGGATCCAGACGCCTTCTTCCTCCTGGGCTTGGCATCCTGTCAGGTTCGGCTTGGTCACGTGAGGTGGGACCGTGTTTGAGGCAGAATTCTGCACAATTAATATTGTTTTTCCACTGTGTGCCTGGTTTAATTTGCAGGTGTGACTTTAACGTTGGTGTGCGGCGTGCGAGATTGCAACATCGTGCCCTTGATGGTCTGCTTTCGGAATGTGGGTTTGCAACTTTGCGACCTTGGCTGTTTGCTTTCGCCGGGCTCATTCTGCAGGATCAGCAACCTGACTCTTGTTCTTTTAACGTCCATGGAAGCTCTTGCTTGCGGCCTACTTAGGCCTGGGGTATAGGTGGAACCGTTTTGTGCACAGGCGCTTTAGGTTAAAGTACCATATTGTCTTGTGACCAGTATCGTGTCTTCATTATATTTCTCATTGTGGCACCGAGGTTTAGGAGAAGCGTAAGCAAGCTCTTTTAGATGAGTTCATGATGCGTCTTGCGTTTCTGCATTTTGAAAGCCTATGTGGAAAATAATAAAGATGCACGTCCGTGAGTATGTCTGTCGCCTACGTCATAGCACTGAGTATATTTTTCGTGTAGATTGGTGCGGGAGTGTCCAGTGTGTATATTTGTACAGGTGTGCTGACCGTTGGCTAGGTCGTCATGGCATCTCTAACGACGTGTAGGTTTTAGTCTAGTTGATCCGCGCCGCAGGTGTCGTCATGGCCAGGGCGGGCTGCTGGGCAGGCATATGGACACATCCGTATGTTCCTGTACCAGGGTATTTGGTCGTCTGGTAGATGGGCAAACTCTTCTCGTGGCGGGTGTCTGGGTCGTGACCCTTTAGGCCAAATGCGAGAGGTGAAGGACGGGAGCCTGGTCTTCCATTCTCCCACTTCAACTGGAACCACTGCGGTCCGTGATTGGGCCACATATGGAGTGTGTGTTTGTGTGCAGATCTCCCATTGGGACCTCTCCATTTTGGCATGAAGGGAACTTTGCATAAGAGGAGGCCGAAAACACCCATACCATGTCGATCTCCTGAGTTCTCACTGAACAAAGGATAGGATCCAAGTATCCTGCAACACAAAGCCGAGTCGAGGAACCGCTGGTGACCCGCTGGAAGGTGTGGCATGCTGAGCCCGCTGTCGTCCAGTGGGACCCCTCTCCATCTAGTCGTCCTAGAAGGTCTGCAAAGACGCTTCGACCCATTGGAATAGTGGGACCAACTATTCTCAGCACCTTCATCAAACCCTGCAAGTAAGCTTTCTCGGGAAGTATCCCTGGACCAACCAATGGACTGACCAGCTTACCCAGTTGCTCTGTCACCGCCGCCGTTTCGAGGAGGCCCTCGAACTTGGTATATGGCTAGCTCTGTGTCCCCAGCACCCTCACACTGAATTTCGTACACTTGCCATTCCCAGGTCTGAAGTGAGACGAGTGCGCCAGGACCGGAGTGTACGCGGTTACTGTGTTGCCCTGCCGCGGCAAGGTCCTTTGCAAGTCTGCTGCATTTGTGACCCCCTTCTCCCTGAAGCCTGCTGCAGTGAAACTGGGTCGATTATCCACCTGGAGCGGAGAAATCGCCACTGTCCCGTTTGGGAGTCATCGCTGTAACTCAGGAACTGAAAGGTGTTGAGACATCCTTTTTGCCGCATTCGAACCTGCAAGCAAAGTGGACTGAACTGGCAAAGTTTGTATACGCTTGCGTCAGGGACTGGCGAGTACTCCATACCCAAACCGGTGGCCCGTTGCTCAAGGGCCCATTTCTATGCATTAGTGGCCCCCGGGGGCCCCTCTCCTTTCCACTGCTATTTTGCGAAATAGCGACTCCATCCCGAACTCTCCAACTGCCTCTGCCTTCAAGTGGAGGTCCTTCTTGAATAGTGGGAACTTGTTTTGCATCGCCTCATTCACCTTCCCGAGCTGCTAGAGATCCCTGAAGAGACCCTATTTTGTCCATTGGAACAACCGTGTGTGCTTGCATTGCATGTACTATTGAGCACAAGGCTCCTCTCTTCTTAGGGCTTGGACTGCCTCTTAGTTAGGTGTATTGTCGATGTCGAACTGGGCCTAAAGACCATCTGCACTGCCTGTTTCCTTCCCCTCTAGGTTGTCAACATATTTCGTGCGTTTAACCCTTTAGATCCCAATGGTCTTGTATATACATTGTATTGATAGTTATGTGTTGGTTTACTGAGTGTTACTGTGATTCTTCTGCTATGGTCTGTTACAAAGGCCTTGTAATAAATGTGTCTATATTTTTGATATCACACCTGTCTGGAGTTATTTGTAAGTGTTCTTGCTCTGTGTGCACATTGAGGTCCTTCAGTCACCCTCACCCCTCCTGAGACTTAGTCTTGACCGCCTTCCATAGCTACCCTGATTGGTCTGGCTTGTCCAGAGGTTACCCTGTTCCAAGAAATTAGGCTGGCCTTCTGAACCTCTGCCCCCCCTCCATGTCAGAGTTCAGAAATCCATTTTAACACTGATCATGTTTACTGATATTGGCGATCAATCAGGTCTCCGGAATTCTGGGTTCGTTGCAGATGATGGATTTTGTAGGAGGGAAGGCTGAGATAAGGGGAGAGGCAATAATCTAACCATTAATGCATGAGTGTGGTGACAGTGTTTGTTTGTGTTGTTTGTGTAGGGGAAGTGAGGAAATGAAGGATCTCGGGAAGAAATCTGAGTTGATGAAGCAATGTTGATGACTTCTGGGGATAAGGAGAGTTGGTCATCAAATTTGCCTCATTGGTTTCTAATGGCAGACAGAGGTGGGGGGTACAGTACATCAAACGAGTCAGAGGCCACATGAGATGTGACTATAGTACGGGGAGCTTCCAAAAACCAGGTCGCCCATACCGTTTTGAAAGCAGATGACTGAAAACCTAGTGTCCTTGTTCATATGAACTAGTAGTTGAGTCATGTGCATAGCGAAAAAATCTAATGCCTTGAGATTTGACGATTAATGCAAGGGCTTCGTCATAGAGGTTGAATAGATGGAGAGGTAGGGGACCAAAGAGCAGTGGAATAGACCACAAGCGAGGTGGTAGAGAGAGGAAGTGAAGGAATCAATTGTGACAGCCTCAATGTAGTCTGACATACAATAATGGAACCAGCGAAGGGCTAAGCCTCTGATGCCTGCAGAATGGAGCCGGTTAACTAGAATCTGACACAGCAGAGCATAAAAGACAATAGTCGGTCTAGAAGGACTACGGCCATAGCCGCCCCATTATACATGGCTGTGCGCAGAGGGTTAACTTGCTGAAACCAGAAACTCAGTGCCTCAACCTGTGCGAAAGCCTGTCTGATGTAGGGGAAGGAGTTGGTACTCTTCGAGGAATGCATGAAACTGTGTGGTCACCTGAGCATCCAGAATTTTTGAAGGAGCAGGAAAAAGTAAGATAGGATGAACGGTAAATGGCACTGCTGGTTCGAGTGAAGGCTCTTTGAGGGATGGGGGACAACAGCAGATTTAGGGCCAGGGTACGAGCCCGAGATTAGAGATTTATTGTAAAAGTTGGGGGCGGGGGAGGAAATTGGGACAGAGTTACGGGAGTCTTATAGGGCAAGCATCATGAGGTGAAACAGATTTGATCTGCGGCACCTGGATAAGAAAAGACGGGAGGGACATAGAAACAAAGCTGTGGTGCTGGTAAGGCTGGGTGTTAGAAGGCGGAATGTAGCTTGTGTGTTTTCAATGGTAAGGGTTTGGAGAACTGGGAAGACTGATTGGTTTTAGAAAAATGATTTAAGAATTTAATGGAAAATTAAGCATCAAGCGTGGATGAGATGCAGTTGTCAATAGTAGTGGCTATAGAAGAGGGATTGATAAGTGGGGGCAATGTAACACAGGGGAAGGTAGGGCAATTGAGAAGTGAATTGTATAGTGGTCAGACCATCCTGTAGATAAGATTTGGTTGATGGTGTGAAGGTGTGATATCCCGAAAATACGATCCAAAATGTGACCTGCAGAATGTGTACGAGCAGGAACAATCTGGGTGAAACCCAGGATTTTGAGATTATTAATGGGGGAAAAAGGTGACCCGACTGAAGGGGCAGTAAGCTCAGACATTGAAGTCACCAGCCATCATAGCATTAGTGTGAATGAGAAAGAGTTCTCCGAAGGCATTGGCAAAGGGGTCAGCGAAAGAATAATGGAGGTGAGAGGGCAGCATACCAACATCATAAGCAGGGATTGAGTTAGGAAAAGAGAGGTGACATGCAAGGATCTTTCAGTAGTTAATGGGAGAAAGAAGTAAAGAGGTAAAGGCAAGTCAATCGCTGTAGATCAGGGCGACAACCACTCTAATGCATGTGGGGCGATTCGTGTGTTAGAGCAAGAAGCCTGAGGGCTAGCAGTCTCTCTGGTCGGGCCATCTTAGCGTGGTGTTTATCTAGCTCTGAATGACCTTGTGTTGGTCGTCTGGAGTTCTGGTCTGACTTTCATTTGTAAAATGAGGTTTGGTTACTGCAGGTTTTTCAGAAGGGTGGCCAGTTGGATCTCTTTCCATGGTCTGATTAATATTGGGTTTCCTTTGGATGGTTTTGCAAGTGCTGGCGGTTTGGTGAAAATGGTAATTAGGGTGCAAAGGAGGTCTCCCCAGGGTAAGCGGACTCGGGAGGACAAAGAGAAATTCTCATTGCAGAAGAAGTCATTCAATGTTGATCCTTGTCATTCCTCGGTTGATCCTTTGCAGAAAGAGACTTTGTAGCAATATCATCCTCTTGCTTAAGCCAGATGTTGATGTCTCGCAATATGGAGAGGCGTTGGCAGTCTACAAACAGATTTGCGACCATGTCAGCCAGGCTGTCTGCGTGGGAAGGGTTGCAGGATTCAAACTGTACATGAGAAGGAAGGCTAGTATTCTACGTGAGATCAAGCAAATTAAGATAAGCGATTTGCATTCTAGGATGTTCTTGAATATTGGAATTGTAACTTTAATTGAGTCTCTGTGACCAAGTGCAATTCATCTTCCTTCCTTGCCAGTTCAGTTGGAAAACCTGATTTTTGTAGCTGGCAGGATTGGTTTGCATATAGCTGCTGAGTGATCTCCCGAGAGCCAGGTTTCTATGATAAAAGATAGGTCTATTTTGTCTTTGCAGAGAATAGCAAAAATATCTGTTGAATACTTGTCAATAGAGAGAGAGTGTGCATTGATGAGGAGTCGTCTAGTGCAACCGTGCCTTTGTGGATGCTTTAAGTAGACAACAGTTGGTCGGCATGTATGTTCATTAATTGTGTCGAATTAAGCCACAGTCCCTTGGTTATAGACTGCATCCTCTAACAAGATAAGCAGATTCTTACTGGGATCATGTTGATCATCCTGTCTCCAGGACGGGATGCCTGTGAGGTGCTGTTTTACTATGCAAGGAGAGGCCTATGGTGTCTCTTGCAGTAACATGCTTCTGGTAATTTCTCTGGTGCATTGTGTATGTAGAGCAGTCCACGAGGAGGTTGTTTTGAAGGTTAGTGTGGTTTTGTCTTGTTATCTTTTGGTTCTCCACGCACAGTCACTTTGTGGATCTGAGAGCTGGTTGTTTGATGTTGATGTTGATGCTGGAATTCTTTGAGGTATCTGGATATCAGTGCCATCAGGGGAGAAGAATAGGGTTGCTTCCAATCTCTCTCCTTGATTGCTGTGTAGGCATTGGGAAAGTGGTTTCATTTGCTTTCTGTTTCTCTCCTTCTAACTTTCCATCTTCTAGGCTGGATGCAGTCTTGCTGTGTGAGCAGTACCTGTGAGATAGGTTCTTGCACCTACTTTTGAGCAATATATTAGGTGTAACACAAGAAAGCAGGGAGGAATGGCAATGTATCACTACTTTTGGGGAATGATGGTTGGGCTAATGGTGTAAGAGGTGCAGGAAACGGTGTAACAATATTTAATGGAGAAGTCTTGAGACTATTAATGGGCGATTGCGGGGGTGGGAGGGACTGATCTGGCCACAAATAGATCTGATTGCGTGTTAATTGGACATCTTTTTCAAAGCAACATAGGTCTGGATAAGAAACAAATTAATCTGGGCATGGAGTGGATAAATATAGCTTCTGCAAAACAAGTCTGACTATGTAAGGAACACAGAATGGCTGTCCAGCAGTCTGTTGGTTGTGTAAGGTTGAGTCTGGCTTTATGCTGATCAATCTGGCTGTGCTGCAATTAGCATTGGCTATGCAAGATATCAATCGCTCTACATCAATTACTCTAGCTAAGCAGCAAATACAGTGGACTCTTCAAGATTAGTCTGCCGTTTGTTAGGGTAAAGAAGGCGGAGACTGACACACAGGTGGCAAGTTTTTGGGCAAAGACCGCTTTTCTTTAAGAAAATAAAGAGAAAACCCTTTCTTTCCCTAACTCTAAGAGTGATGTCCCTGCCTTTACTAAAACACTAAGAAAAATGTCAGGAAATAAAGAGTCAACTGTCCAGTGCCAAAATCCTATTTCCATCCCTTACATTTGAAAACAAACTTAAGTGCTTTAGTGTGCTCCTGGTCCAGAATAACAACGCCCTTCTTCTGGACAAGTACAGTTCCATATAATTGGCAGTTCAACAGTAGAGGGAATGTCTCCCTTCGCCTGACCTTTCTCAGGCTTGTTTTCAAAGTTCCACAAAGAAGGGGGAATGTCTCCCTTCCCCTGGCCTTTCTCACAACCCTGATGAGCCCTTCCTGTTACTCAATTTAGTAGAACTGGTATTTGTCCTCAACAGGTACTGTGACAAAGAAGAAGGCTGTTGGAGGACATTTCCACATGCACGGTAGGCTCCTCAATCCTGTCTGGACTTAACTAGATTCTTTACAGTATCCCTGGTATAGGTATACTGTCTCTGATTTAGAGGGTCCTCGACCCTGTTGTCACGACTTTCTTATTCTCTTCAAATTGGCCTTTCTTCTTTGGGTCCCAGACCCCTCCTCTCGGGTCCTAGACCCCTTTACCTTGGTGTCTCTTTCTCGGGTCCCGGACCCCTGTGTATTTGTTTCTCTTTCTTGGGTTCCAGACCCCTTCACATGCATTTCTTTTTCTCTGGCCCCAGACCCCTTTACATTGGCTTCTCACACCTTTGCATTGATTTCATGAGGTCCCTGGGCCACCCCTGTACCTTCTGTATGGACTCCTGGTCTCTCACCTCACCAGCGTTATCCCATGATGTCCTCCCTGCATCCCAGAGAGGGAATCCCTCCCCATGAGATCCCCCTGCTGATTACCACCCCCAGGGGCACTAACGGGTAGCGGCCTCACCTCCCTGGCCTCATGGAAAGGGTCTCCCGCCTAATGGAGAAGGGACGAAATCACAGAATTTGTCACACTATAAAAAAGATTAATCTGTTAATGCAGCAGATAAAAGCTGGATAGAGAAGTGATCATGTTGGCTATGAACAGTTAAGTCTGACTCTGCAACATGTACTATGCATTGTAAAAATGAGGATCACTCATATACTGCGCCAATTGTACTGCAACAGCCAAAAATGTCGCTTTTCGACATTCCCATTTCACCCCATGTATATGTGGGTGGGTGGGGGGATACAGTAAATAATTAATGTGGGAAGGAGTAGGGATGAATGGGGGACCCTCCCTCCGCATATATATATGCAGTGAAAAGGGGGTACAAAATAAAATAAAGACATTTACATTTTCGGCTGGCGCAGTAAAGTTGGCGCAGTAATCACATAGATCTGAAAAAAAAGGCACTCGTTTTTTACTGGCAATATAAGGTTTAAGTTTGGCTAAGCAATAACTCCTCTGAAAGTGCATTTAAAAAATCTGGCTATTAAAAGTGAGAGTGGCTGAGCCGCAGCTAGCCTGATTGTATAACAAACACGTCATATGGATTTGCAGAAGGAGTTTGAATACCACAGTTAATCTGATTATCCAACAGACAGAAATGAGCTATGTGAGTGCGTCTGACTGTGCGTCAAATGACCAGGTGAAGTGAGCTAAATACATGTGGCACAGTGACAGTTTGGCTGAGAGAGACATGTTAATTCTGGTCGTGGAATAATTAATCTGATTACGCAGCACAAACTGGTAATGTTTAGTGGGTCCATCTAAGCAACATTTAAAGTGATTATGCAAAGAGAGACTGGCTATGCAACAATGAATCTGATTAAGTGAACAGACTGAGGCTGGCGCTGAAATGACAATTCTGGTTGTGCACCAGTTAATCTGATTTAAGCAACAGAAGCTGGACCTATGCAAGGTGAGTCTGGCTCTGTCTGATTTCAGCAACCAAGTAAGACTGCCTATGATCAGGGCCGAATTTAAATGGAAGGGAAAGTGTCTAGGACCATGAAGGGGGCATTCAGAGGGGCCGATGTGTGATGTAATGGGCCATCGCTCCAAGGGCTGCTTATATGTTTAACGCTCTGATGTTTATGCCATCCCATATATTCACCAAGACTTTTTTTTATAAAACAGATTTTCTTGATTTTCTTCACAAGTAAAATGTATACAATTTCAAAGCATTGCAAGCACAGGTAAGTTGTTACACGTTCAAACTCATATATCCTGTGCCCCCAATCCCGCTACTCCCTCATATTCACCAAGACCTCGCCACAGTCACTCGGGATGGCAGCTACAGATGCTAATCGGAATCGCTACTGATCGCTCCCTGCTCTAAATCTCTCTGATGTTATGCTCCTGTACACGACACGCATACTAGCTAAGCCACCCACACACGACATTGAATGCCCCTGCCCTCCTACATGCATGCAACGTTAGAATGCTACACCTGTCCAAGCAGTTTACATACCACAGTACATGCATCTTAGCACCAGGGACATTTAAGGGTCCTCCCCTGCTGTTAGATACCGGCTTAAGAGGTCTAGACACGGACCATCCAGAGACAAATGCTCACGCAGATCCCGGGCAAAGCTACCCACCATTTACCCTCTTTCCCAACTAACCAACCCCCTTCCTCTCTTTTCCAGCTCCTCCAGAGTGAGAAGTGACTGTGTAAAAGGATGAGGCTTCCTGTTGCACCGTGAGCCCCCGCTAACAGATGACCCCGGAGACTCTGCTTCCCATCCGGGCTCTAGGCATGCTCTGGAGAGCGCACGTGACGTGCCCCATTTATTCAAATCCTTACTCTGCCGCGTGTGCCTGTTAAGGGGACACCTCACGGAGCACAGTATAAATCTCAATAACAAACCATTACATTTAAAACACAACAGCAGATAAATACAAAATAGGAGTATTTATCAAGTGTGTTATGTAGGTTTGGCCATCTCATATCTCTTTGTGTTCCTGTGGCAGCTGTCGCACCTTGAATTTAGGCGGCTAACAATACCTCAGGAGCCCAGTGATCACTAGCAACAGAGGTCGAAGTGGGAGGGAACTAAATCGTACAACGTTTCTCAATTTTAGCTAAAATCAACCGTCGCTCAGGCGGCAGAGGGGACATTTTTTGGGAAAGAGGAAGGTGTCTGAAGCCTCAATCTTTGAGGGAGAATGACGGAAAGTAATGGTAGCCGTTTAAGGTGAATTCTCTTTCTGTCTTTGTAGTACATATCTAAAACATAGTAATGGGAGGTGGGGTGGGGTTCTGCCCCGTCCCCACCCTGTAAATGCTGCTTCTGCGTCTGCCGAATTGTGTTACCACGAGAAACCATTACTGATTTTATATAAACCCGGCTCCATGTCCCCTCCCCCACATACACCCCAGCTGCTGCTTACAAGGCTCAGTATTGTAATCACCTCCCTGTCTCTCTCTCTGGCGGCCAGCTAAGCTCCAGCAAGGACCTGCTGCTGGCTGATGAGGCTAGATATACCTGCTGCCCCCACTACCCCCCAGTAGCCAGGCCCCCTCCAGTTCGGCATGCAAGCTTCAGTCAGCTCCGGGGGCATAGCTTAGTTAATTCAGAGTTTTTCCCAACAAGCTTATCATGCAGTTTTCCCAACTAAAAAGGGGGAGCGTGGCAAGTTGGTAACCGACACTTCATTATGTAATTGTAATAGAAACAATAGCTTTATATATATTGCTGTGGCTGCTGTTTCTTCTAATCTCTCGTTGTATAGGCATACATCTGCAGGGTGTCTCAGTCACAATCACACGTCTTTGACTCGTACACAAACTTCTGATTTGCGCTCTCAAGCCACCACCCAGCCATCCTACACCCACAATACTAACATTATAGCATGAACTAAGACTATGGTTGTAGATGGCGAGACTCTAGGGAGGAGAGGGGGAGGGAGGTTGTTTTATGTACCATGTTAAGGTGCACTGTGTGTTGTTTGTTGTGGAATTAAAACATTTTGTTTTAAACAAAAACATTGTAGCATTCTTTTATTCACTTAATCTATGAGGAGGAGGAGAAGAGAGGAGCATGGCTTAAAATTGATGTCGCTCTTGCGGAGTAAAGAAGGTCGATCCTCCTTAAACCGAGGACGCCATTAAGAGAGGGGGTAGAAGGACTTGGCACGGGCTACGAGGGAGGAAGTGGAGGGGCTACTAGAGCCCATGACAGAAGGAATGTAGAGGGACATTAAAGAAGGTTTTACTTGCAGTTGGCCCTGCTTGTTTTATTGGGCACTCCACCCCAGAGCCGACAGGGAAGTGTTTGACCTGCCCCCTACCTGGTGGTCGCGACAGAGACCAGAACAGTCACTATGAGTGCGACCTCTCCCTGTATAACGTACTATATAAATGGTCAATATTATTCTACATAGCAGTCTGTTAAGCCATGTATGAGTGTAACTCTGCGTAGCACATACCTAAAAGAAGCTCTTCAGGGTAATAACAATTTTAAGGAAATTATAGCACCCAAGTGATTTGGCCAGGATCACATACTTTGGTCAAGTGGGCAAGCTGAGGTTTTAAGCTGGCTTCCCTGATTCTATTATTTGTAATTCAGGAAGAGCATGGAGTCATTACTAGCATGGTGTTGCAGTACGAAGTGGTGTTCTCTGAGTTGCTGCCAATTTTACCACCCCTCCATACTAAGAATTTGGGGGTAAAGTAGATGAAATTCGGCCATCACTTGACTGAAGATATTTTCTCCACTTTACCTCCAAAGAATTGAGGAATTAGGTAATTCTTCAAAGTCCCCAGTGTGAACGCGACTGTCCCCACTTTACCACCATTCATAATCAGGGAAATGTACTGCTGCTATCGCCTTACTCTTAATGACCCTCTCTGTCTCTTCTGCCATCCCGTTTTCGTTTTACATCAACGTTCAATGCTTTCTGCATAGTTGTCTTTTACAAGGATTGTGAGCAATTCGACTATCCGCAAGGTGGGTGTGCACTCACCTAGGCTTTTTTTGAAGTTTTATATGAAATTGAATGATGGTAGATCAACCTCTGGAAGATGTGTAGGGCTAATCCACACACATTTTCCTATGCTCACTGCACAACATACACATAGACATGTGTACTCTGGGTGGACACAGCCTACAGGTGCAGTCCTCGCTTTCATGTTTAGTTGCAATCTGACAGGTGGAGTGCACAGAGCATCTTTAGAAGGGGGAGGGCCAAACTTCCCCCCTGCCATGGCCAGACTAATTAACTATCAAAGCTCCATGGATCCACCCTGTCCGTTTGTTTACTCTCTGCAGATGGTGGCAGCAATTAACATAATTAACATGCTAATAGAGCATACTTCAAACAGGCCCACATGGGGCCTGGCAGCAGAAGTTTAACAAAGGAGATAGGAAACCCCAACAACCTTTGATATGCACCGTGTCAAACTGATGCTTGCTCCCACCTCTCAGTATCAAGGGCACTGACCTGTCATGTCTGGAACTGTGTATTTACACTAGTCATCCCCACAGGGGGACCCCATTCAGAAGGTACGAGTATGTGGTTTGGCGGAGACTAAAGGTCTCGTCCTGCCACAGCTTCAAGGGAGACCTGCCGCTTTACTCCGAAACACAGAAAGCTAAATTAACCAGAGAGACCTGTTGATCCACAACAAACGGGAAGATGGGTGGGACTTAGTATTACATGTTTTCACCCCTTCACCTTTTCTGTTGCAAAGCACTCTGGTTATGACCTCATGCTTACAGGAGATTGTTGTTGGTAGGGACCCACGATTGGTTCATTAAGCTAGGCTTAGCCTACACCAATCACTGTGGCCCATTTGGCATTAAAAGAGGGTCAAGCCCCTCTTTTGGCAGATCACCTGAAAACTTTGCAAGGAGTAACAAGAAGAACTCATTTGGACCCTGCCTGAAGGTAGAGTCTGCCTTACAGCTTCCGCCAGTGAAGGAAGGCCAGGATTTCCAAGAGGGACCAAAGATCCCTTCCCCAAACATCTCCCAGAGAACAGAGGGAGATACTGAATCCAGAGGTCCCTCCAGCTGCTCCAGAACCGGTACCCGGCCAGAACACAGCAGACCCCTCTAGGCTCTGCAAGCAAGCTTCCTAGGTGGGATGTGCCAGAGAGTCTCTGAACCAAACCAAGGACAAGGAGTGCAACACTCTCCTCAGCCTTGGGACTTGGTATACATTGGATTGTTTAGCCGGATAATGATAGTCTACAAGAAAAGATGAAAAGTAACTCCTAAGTAAGAACAGGCTAGTAATGTTTACAAACTAATGCCCACTTTTGTCATTTAACTTCATCCATTCATTTACTCAAATTTCCGAAAAAACATGCAGTACCAGAGCTACGGTGTTGTCCAATGGATGAGGCACGATTTTCTGTTCTTGTTTCATTTCTTTAGGTTGTGCCATTTTGCTCCCTAGCACAACCCTGAAGTTTAATTTTCCAACATAAATACTCTTTTACAAGAGGCAGATGTACAGAGTGAAGCAGGCCTGGGGGCCATGAATGGTGGGGTATGGTAATGCTTGATGCAGGGACAGACTGATATACATCATACCTTTAATGTACCTCTGTGTTGCAGGTATCACCCACTCCCACTCACAACAAGCCCCATTCTCCTCCATAGACATCAATGATCCCTTACCTGTCAAAAACAAAGTATTTCACCGGCCTTGCAGTCCCAATAGGTAAGATATGAGATCTACAGAGGGAGCTGCATTGCAACAAAGCTTTAAATTATGCTAAGTGGTCCCATAACATGTCTGCCACCTCCACCCAGAACTGGCTGAGCGGTTTGCATTCTCAGACTTCTAGTTGCTTCCCACCTCTACTTAATTAATCTATACCGCAGTTGTTAAGCAAATAAATCTATTCCTCCACACCATACATTGTTTCTTTGCATGATTGTACCAGTAACTCATGCTTTCCCCCTATAAATACAGAACTACAGGTACCAGAATGGATAGAGAACAGTAAATCTGGACTGGACTGCTCGCATGTGGCTTTGCATAGCTCCAGCTGTCTGCTGTATTTACATAACAAGGCGCCAAGCACAATTAGACTGATGGTGCGTGCAGCAGTTTGATTCATTTATTTTGATTTGAAAGGCGCTATATGTAACATTCTCTTTGGAGCACTTGCATATATCCAGCAATCCTTCATGTCGGGTGTCGGGTACTCCTAGCTTTGCTTTTCAATTACACATTTTTTTGTGTTTCTTGCCTAAGCAGCCCTAGCAGGCCTCTTTCCAACATCTCTCCAGCCCCCCAGGCCGTTTGCTGCCCGGTTGTTGTTCCCGCTCCCACCCCGCACCCTCTTCCATATTCTCTTCCCTCCCACCTCCCGACCTTCCCCCCCATCCCCCGCTCTGTTTGGTCCTCCAGACCGTGTTACCCAAGCCATTACCGACCTCCCAGGGCAGCCCTGCGATGAAGGGCCCAATACAAAGGGTGGCTCCAGAAAGTGCCAGCAGGTGTCCGCAAGGGAAGTCTAGGAAGCCAGCAGTCAGCAGACACCAACTGTGAGTGTGGCATGAGTGGGGTGTAGAGCAATTACTCTACTCCAGAAATCCCCTGCCACTCTACCATACATTCCATAGCATAGACTGCCCCAGACTTACATAATGCATACCTAGAGAGATTTGTGACCACTGTAAATGGACTGTAAATGTTGCCCTGCAATACATACTAACTTACTTGCCAATGTCAGCTAGTGCCACACCGGGAGGTAACTGTGAGGATTAGCATGCATCGCATCTAGACGGGATCATTTTATTAGCCTGAAGCCCCTCTTATGCTCCCTCTCCCACCCCACATCCTCTTCCTGATTCCCTCCCCTCCTGAAATTGCATTGTTAGACAGCAGTGTTTAGTCCTATACACAAATTGCATTTCTAGGTAGCTGTGTTTAGTCTTGTACACAAATTGCATTGCTAGGTAGCTGTGTTTAGTCTTGTACACAAATTGCATTGTTAGGGGTAGGCCTCTCTCCCACTATACAGGACTCTCAAATCTAGCTGTGTTTAGTCTTATACACACATTGCATTGCTAGGTATCTGCGTTTAGTCTTTTACACAAATTGCATTGCTAAGTAGCTGTGTTCACTCTTGTACACAACTTGCATTGCTAGGTAGCTCTGTTTAGTCTTGTACACAAATTGCATTGTCTGGGGTAGTCCTCTCTCCCACTATACAGGATTCTCAAATCTAGTTGCGTTTAGTCTTGTACACAAACTGCATTACTAGCTAGCTGTGTTTAGTCTTGGACACACATTGCATCGCTAGGTAGCTGTGTTTAGCCTTGTACACAAATTGCATTGTCAGGGGTAGGCCTCTTATGCTCCCTCTCCCAGCCCCCATCCTCTTCCTAATTCCCTCCCCTCCTGAAATTGCATTGTTAGACAGCAGTGTTTAGTCCTATACACAAATTGCATGTCTAGGTAGCTGCGTTTAGTCTTGTACACAAATTGCATTGCTAGGTAGCTGGGTTTAGTCTTGTACACAAATTGCATTGTTATGTGTAGGACTCTCTCCCACTATACAGGACTCTCAAATCTAGCTGTGTTTAGTCTTATACACACACTGCATTGCTAGGTATCTGTGTTTAGTCTTTTACACAAATTGCATTGCTAAGTAGCTGTGTTCACTCTTGTACACAACTTGCATTGCTAGGTAGCTCTGTTTAGTCTTGTACACAAATTGCATTGTCAGGGGTAAGCCTCTCTCCCACTATACAGGACTCTCAAATCTAGTTGTGTTTAGTCTTGTACACAAATTGCATTGCTAGGTATCTGTGTTTAGTCTTGGACAGAAATCGCACTGCTAGGCAGCTGTGTTTAGTCTTGTGCACAAATTGCATTGTCAGGGGTAGGCCCCTTTCCCATTATACAGGACTCTCAAATCTAGCTGTGTTTAGCCTTGTACACAAATTGCATTGTCAGGGGTAGTCCTCTCTCCCACTATACAGGATTCTCAAATCTAGTTGCGTTTAGTCTTGTACACAAACTGCATTACTAGCTAGCTGTGTTTAGTCTTGGACAGAAATTGCACTGCTAGGCAGCTGTGTTTAGTCTTGTGCACAAATTGCATTGTCAGGGGTAGGCCTCTCTCCCACTATGCAGGACTCTCAAATCTAGCTGTGTTTAGCCTCATACACATTGGGCCTCATTACGACCCTTGCGGAAATCGAAAAACGATGGCGGAAATGCAATACCGCCATCGAATAGCGCTCGGTGCGATCATGACCCGTCACCGCAAAGTACGATGCCATTAGCGACACCGTAGTGAACGCCAACGCTAACTGCACCAAGTACGCGTGCGCGCGCCATGCCAAACCGTAATTACCACCATGGCGCAACGGTACGCAAATTCTGACCCTAGCGGACATGCACCTAACGCCATCAAGCACGGCGGAAAGTACCATTCCGCCATGGTGAGAAGTACGGCATCGCGAACCAACCGTAAACGGCCCTACTGAGTGCCTGTACACCGCTCCCTGGCCACATTGTACAACCCCCCGTAGGTGCAATGAAGTCACACAATGCAACCAGTGAAATGTACTAGTCATCCATGCCTGCCAACGAACAAATGAATCTCAAGAGGGCCCAATGGGAGCTGCAGGGCACAGATGGCACGAATACAGAAGCTATACAAATGGACCTGACCTCAGTCTCCCACCAAGAAACGCACGCAAACACAGGCATCTGTGACCAGCAATATTCCGATAATCACATCATTCCACCAATCCAACTGGCTGACCGGCATCTGTTACACAAAAGCTAATCCCCCGCCCCTGAGCATGACATCATCAAAACAGTCATAATGGCAGCCCTCATCCCTGACCTCACTGGGCTTCGTAGGCAAACGCGCCCAGCACAGTACCACGCAACTATACCCCGAAGCTGGAACCCAATGCAGATCTCCTCACAATACATCGCTCCCCAAATAGTAATATGCCACATCACTTGCAAAGAAGAACGCTACACGGTTCATATCAGAATAGAAATTTAATGCACAACAAATTCTCCAAGCCCATACAGCCATTAGGCCATGAACTCCAAAATACATTTCACCATTGTGGGCTGCATCCGCAATAAATGACCAGCTACTTCTTGTGTGACGCCCTGTTCCTTCATGGTACACAGGGGCTACATTCTCGTACGAAAAGGCAACATGGAAGCGCCTAGAACCGCAGGGCCGTCCCAATAGGGAGGCACTAGTCCAGCTGAAAGGCCGAAATGTTGCTCCTAGCCACTAGTACTGCGTAAGGGCATGTGGCCCATTGGCGATCGTCCCATAAGATCGTAATGCTGCTCCACTGATTAACACGAAGCAGCAGGTGTCGGGAGTAAAATCCATCTGCAGGAGTGGCATACAGATGGCAGTGGCAAAAGGGGAGGAGATACCTGTCAACCAAATGAAATGAAAAAGAATAGTATGGCCATCAGAACTACATTCGAATTACTCACTTCAATGATCACACCAAATCCACAGCCATATGCATGCTAGCCCACTCCAAAGGATCATCACCACCCAAAAACCACTTGCGAATCATAACTATCTATATCGAGGTGAAAACACTATCACAAACGAGTGTACCTGTGCATGCGTCTGTTAAAACAGAATCCATCAGATGGGATTGGTAACGTGCATAGACACAAGTGTCTGAAGGCGCGTCGAGACAGGGAGGGCTCAACAAGGCCAGATAGACGATGGTCCCACTATGGCAGCCCTGCATCACATAGCGGAGGGGAGGCGGATAGATTCCAAGAAGCCCTGTACATGGCAAACTCTGTATCAAATCATCTGTCCATGCATCCATACATCATTCCCTCATCCCGTAATGAAAACGCCTGTTTCCATACTCACATAACATGTGAAATTTCCATGGAGTCTGTGCGTTATGCAGCCTGCAAAATCCACTGTGCCCCAGCCCGTAATTCCAGTGTTGTGAAGTAACATGTATTTGGGAACGTCCGGCCTCATCGCCCACGTCGCTATTGCGCATCCCAAACTATTCATATCAATCATTGCATCCTCGCCATGGCCCCTGTCCCAAGGACATTGAACAATAGTACGTTATATTTGCAGTCAGACCTGTGGGCATCTCCTCGCCGCTAGCTGAAACCCGAAAGCGCCGCCCTTCGAATTCCTCATTTGCAACATAACGTCGGAAAGGCATCTGTGGCCGCTTGAATTCACAAATTAATCCATCTAGTGCGGCTGTGTGTGAAAATGGCAACTGCCTTCACTCACAAATGGGACGCCCCGCCCGTCGGTGAACCTCGGTACAGTGTTGCATGAGGGTCCACCGTTACTCGAGTACTACGTTCCACTGACCCTTCACAAGTCTGTTCGCGACTGCAAAGATAGTATGTGAAACAATGGGACCATAGCCGAATGAACATATCAACCAATGTTACACTGCCATCGGGTACAAATACATGATTGTAATAGCAAGATGCCATTCGTCGAATTGCAGCGTTGTGTGCGGGACGTGCTCGCCCAAAGGGGAGAGCAGCTTGCACAGGTGGAATGAATCACCACAGGTGGAGGCCATACAGCCTGAAAACACATAAATTGCACACCCAGCCTCCTCCCACAACCACACCCACTCCGAAATGCTACCGGCAGGACTAGCTATGTTGGCCCTGGGGGACCTGATAGCACTGCAAGTACTCCAACTTCAAGAAGAAGACGAACACCAACTACAACCGGCCGCACGGCGGAGACGCAGGAGGAGGAGGAGGGCAAGGCAGGGCCAGCAAGGGCCGCCAGCACAGCCACTACCACCACGCAGGCAGCCCGCAATCCCACGCCTCCGAGCACATCCGTTCAACCTCACTGATGAGCAGATCCACACCCTCTACCGTTTGGACCGGGACACCATAACCGCCATTGTGGACATGACACAGGCTGACCTTGTCAGCATGATAGATAGCCCAACCGCCATCCCACCCCTACTGAAGGTGGTGTCTGTACGCCACTTCCTGGCCACAGGCACCTACCAGCACACAGTCGGACAGTTGCATGGCATATCACAGCCACTGTTCTCACGGACACTATTGCAAGTGCTCGATGCCCTCCTGAAGCACGCAGACGACTACATCTCTCTACCACGCTCGGAGCAGGAAATTACCAACACAAAAGTGGGATTCCATGCACTTGCCGGCATACCGGGTTGCATTGGTGCCATCGACTGCACCCATGTGGAATTGGTCGTCCCACATGCCATGGAGGCCCAGTACCGCAACCGAAAACAATTTCATTCTCTGAATGTACAAATGGTGTGTGACTCCAACAGGATCATTACACATTGTTGTGCCCGATTCCCTGGATCAACCCATGATTCTATGGTCTTGAGGAACTCTACAATACCACGCTACATGGAGCGACACGCAGGGAACAGATCCTGGCTACTCGGTGAGTCTCATTTCATGCATGATGATGTGGGGTATGTGATGCGGCAATGACCTGGCAGGAAGGGGGGGGGGGTGCGTACGTAGCAATGGCATTCCTCAAAATTCCTTTATTGTCCACATACAGGTGATGCCGGGTATCCACTGAAGAGATGGCTCCTCACACCAGTCCGGAACCCACGGGACCAGCATGAGGAGGACTACAACCATGCCCACTCACGTACCCGTGTAGTCATAGAACAGGCATTCGGCCTACTGAAGACTCGTTTCCGCTGCCTCAGCAGGTCTGGCGGGGCACTCCTGTACCGCCATGTGAAGGTTGCAAGGATGGTCATGGCATGTGTCATGCTCCACAACATGTGCGTACGTAGAAATGTGCCCATGCCCCCTGACGCAGAACTGCAAGCACCTGATGATGGTCATGATGAGGGTGGGGATGTGGCAGCACCTCAAGGAGTCTGCGAGGCACAGGAGGGCCGTGACATTCGTCAGCATCTCATAGATGCATGCTTCTAGCACTCACGCCTGGTGGCTGATACATGGACACGGGACTCGTGGCACTGTGTGTGTCTGGAACATGCACAATATGGACTGTACGCCTATGATGGCCTCGTACACAAAGATCAATGTCCACACATCTCATTGGATGATCGTGCATTGTTTATGGCATATGTGATATCATGTTAAACACCCTATCGACCCGCCACCCAAGTGAGCCCAACACACCCCCTCCACCCTCCTACCTGCCCCCCGAACACCAGTGTCCAAAGATGCTCATTGTCAGTGGGCAGTCGCTATTGCAAGCCCCCTCTGCGGGTATCAGGGGCACCCCTGCCTGTGGAGCGCAGGTTCCTCCCAGATCTACGTTGGGGGCTGCCCTGGACGGAACTTGCAACGGATGATGTCTCTGCCTGCTCACGTCCATGCATGTCCCTAAGGGTTTGTGAGAGCTCAGTGAGCACACGGCGCACTGCGGCAAGTTCGGCACATACGTCTTTGGACGTCGCATGCAGTTCCCCCCTCAGGCTCTCGGTGCTTCTCTCCATTTGTACTCTCAGGCTCTCGGTGCTTCTCTCCATTTGTACTCTCAGGCTCTCGGTGCTACTCTCCATTTGTGCCCTTAGTGTCTCTGTACTTCTCTCCATTTCTGCCCTAAGTGTCTCAGTTGATGTTTCTATGTCTGCCTTAGTGCCCCCACATTCATCGGCATGGTCCTTGAGGAGCGTGGCCAGTTGCTGCTGTTGCACGATTACCTGGTCGAGGGACTGTTGCCTCTGCTGGGCCATGGCCATTTGCGGCTGATCACCTCATGTTGCCTTGCCACAGGGCTTGTGGGGGATGGCCAGTCGTCGTCTTGTGGGTGCCCCTGCGTGGTATCCTCATGGTGTACGGGATGGAACAGACAGGGGGATTGAGACAGGTCATGGATGGATCTAACTTCGACATCCCCGTTTTCTGTGTCGGAGCATGCTGCCATTAATGCAGTGTCACCTATGGTGCTGCTGCCACCAGAAGCAGTGCCTACTGTGGCATCCATTGGGGGGACCTGTGGTGGTGGTGTTGTGGGCATGCTGGCTGCTGGGGTGCCTGTTGGAGTTCCCTCCTCTGTGCTGCCACTTGATTTGTGCTGCTGCCGTGTCTTGATGCATGCAGCTGAGGTGGAGGGTCTTTGGCCGTTGGTCTTGGCCCTCTTTGCAGGTGTGCTGGTAGGGGTGTCCTGGAGCTCGTCGTTTGGATCGGACCCTGTGGTGGAGTAAAGGAGGGCGAGCGTTATTAATGGGTCTGTGGGAATTGGAATGGCAATGTATCACATGCATTGGGGTGGTACCTGAGGGTGATTTGGGTCGGGGCCTTGGAGGTGGTTTCATTTGTGTGGGGAGTGAGGGTGCAGTTGTTTGGCAGCCTGCAGTTAGGGTGTGCCTGCTGCACGTGTAGAGGGTGTTTTTAGGATTTTTAATTATTTATGTATTTGATGTGAGTTTTAAAGTGTGCTATCAGGCCTATGTATGTGGACGTTCTCCTGGACATGTGTTACTGTTGCACTATGTGGGCACGTGGTACTTCACATGATTGGACATTGTGGTTTTGGCATTGTTTTATTTGGGACACCTACCTGAATCTTCGGATGTCTGCACTCCTTTCTCCATCCCTCCGACTCCCTCTATGCTCTCCATTCCAATGGTGGAGGCACAGATTTCTTCCCAGGGGGTCAACTTGATGGGTGATTCCGATCCTCCCCCGGTAGCTGTGGCAATGTTGCGGTTGGCAGAAAGTATGCTACGGACGCGTATCCGCAGGTCGTCCCATCGCTTTCTGCATTGCTGTGGGTTGCGGGGTGCGGTCCCCACCGCACTTACCCGCTGTGCCACCAGGGCCCATATGGCCTTCTTGTTCGCAAGTGACGTCCTGGTCATTTGCGTGGAGAAGACGGCGGCAGCATTCTCCTGGAGGGTCTCTGTGAGCACGGTGAGTTCCTCACGGGAGAAGTGGACCTGCCGCTTGCGGTCGCACGCTTTCTTCGCTACTTTTCCCATTTTTCTTGGTTTCACTAGGGTGGATGACGGGTTGGGATGTGTCTCAGGGTAGTATTTTTAATGGTTGTGTGGAATTTGTGGTTTTATAGGTGTACGGCGGGATGTTTCCCGTTCCGGGACCATGCTTTTACTTCCGTTTCCGTATATTTACGGTCACCGTACTTTCCGGTTGGCGCTCACTGCGGTGTCCGCTGAGATGGGTGGCGGTATTGCACCTAGGGCGCCGTACGGCGGCGGTGTGGGCCGTTTTAGGGTCATTTCCGCCATCGCGGTCTTTGCACTTCCGCCATGGCGTGGTGCTCGTGCCCGATGGGTCGGAATGAGCCGCACTTTGCTCCATCGTGCAATGGCGGAAACGCTATTTACGCTATGGCGGTCCGGTCGGTTGATTTCCGCAAGGGTCGTAATGAGGGCCATTGTGTCTTGCTACGAGTAGCCCTTCTCCCACTACTTAGTAATCACAAATTCTGGCTGTGCCTTGTTTGCGCACAAAAGTAGTCCTGTTCTCTCTTCCATGCAATTCAGCATCGTGAAACTCAGTCCTCAATCTATAACACAGTCAACGAGGCACCATGTCACTCGCTGGCCACAACCTTGCAGCTCACTTGCACACCACTTCCCAATTGAAACCCTCCGCATTCGCTCCCTATCCCCTCTACCACACAGTCCGCTCTCTTTCCACAGCACACATTCAACTGTTAATGCGCCACCCCCCTTTTGCCCCGACAACTTCCTTACCCTCCAGCCTCAAACTGTAACTCTCTCCTCTACCCGTAGAGCCCGATCTGCACAATTAAGAGCAACAAGATGGAGAGACGGATCAGATATATCACACCCATGGAGCACACAACCCCTGACACAGTCCACACACACCCCCCGCCTCCATCTACAGGTGCAGCCAAACTGCCACTTCCCCTCATTCAGTGCAGCAAAAGAAGCTCTAGCCAACTCCCCCCGCACCAGAGAACCACCCACTCTCTCCCACACCCAATGCGCCCCCTAGCATCTCCCATTCTCCGACACAGTACTCAACCACTGCCACCACAATACAGGAGCAAAACCTCACCGCCCACCCCTAACCCAGTCCTAACTCTCTTCCCCTCCCACCCAACCCAACTACCACAACATCCCCACACCACAGCCCTGTCCCCCGCCACAGCCCCCCAGTGCAGACCCCACTCCCCCCCATTTAACACCCACCCTCCAGTCACAATGGCATCCGTTCGGAACAGATCCCGTAGGGGAGGTGGGCTCGCAATATTACACAAAGACCAATTCAAGATACTGACCACGGACACCTCCACCAGCACCACCGACTACGAATCCCTCCTGGTAAAATTCCAACTCGCAACATCCACCTCACACAGCTTCCTACTCATCTATAGACCCCCAGGCTATAACAAAAACTTTGCAGACACATTTGGTGAAGCGCTGGCTGCCAACCTCATCCAAGACCCAGATCTCACCATCCTAGGAGATTTCAACATATGGTTTGACTCCCTTTTAAACCCCATGACCAGGTCACTCACAGATAGACTAGACCCACTCAATCTTAAACATCACACTTCCACTCCCACCCACACGAGAGGTCACACCCTTGATGCAACATTCAGCACCACAAACATAGCCACCAACCCCTCGTGCCCACTCTCATGGTCCGATCACTCAGCACTCAGTTTTACCATATCTCTTAACACAGTGGTTAGCGGCCATCACCCAATTCGTCCTCGGCAAACTGCCCCCTCTACCCTCCCATTATGGAACAAAGTGGTAATCGCCCCAGATCTTGAACTCTCGCTCCTCAACTCCCTCAACCCTCTCTTCCTAGTGGAAGGACCACCAGCAATTGACACCTTCGACCTCTGGCTTAGCAATGCCCTCAAACCCCTCACCCCTTCAAAAAGTTCAGTGGTTCTCTGCCAATCTCAAACTCCTCCAAACTCTCAAACACCGACTGGAACAGGCTTGGAGAGCCGACCCCTCAGCCCAAAACAAAACCACCTTAGCAAGGACAACCAGAGCCTACAGATCGGAAATCAGAAAAAAACAAGAAATCATTCTACAGGAATCGAATCCTAAATGCCTGCAACCCATGTAAGGAACTTCATAAAATCATAGCAGAATTCAAATCACCCTCATGTTCTCACCTGACCACCCCAAGCTCCCAAGCCCTATGCAACACTCTCTCGCTCCACTTCTACAACGCTGCCAATGAAAGACACAATACCATCACGGCCAGACTAAAAACCCTACCACCACCGCCAACCCGCCCGCAGCACACCGTACAACCCCCACCACAAACACTTTCTTCTTTTGACTACTTCTCTCCCATCACAAACCAAGAATTCCTGTCACTGGTAGCGGCCAGCCGCCCGTCAGGCTCTGCAGAAGACCCATGCCCACCCACATTGCTGAAGAAAATACTAACCGCCACATGTGCAGGCAATGTCACCCGTGCAGTCCTTAACCACTCACGCACCTCAGGATCCTTCCCGAATGCCCTAAAAACATCCTACACCAAACCCATCCTCAAAAAACCAACGCTTGACCCTCTTCTTCCCCAAAACTACCGACCCATCTCCAATACGCGTTTCATCGCCAAACTGATTGACCGTGCGGCCTACAAACAGCTCGGACAATTCGCTGAATCAAATAACAACAACCAGAAGCAGCACAATCAGGTTTCCGAGGAACAGAAGCCTTCCTAGTCTCCATCTGGGATGACCTAAAAAGAACAGCTGACGCAGATGGTTGCGCAGTTCTCATCCTGCTAGAGCTCTCTCCAGCTTTCGATACCATCGATCGCATGATTCTCTTAGACAGATTAAAAAGTCTTGGAATCACAAGCACAGCCCTCTCGGGTATCTCCTTCATCTCTAACCGGTCCCAAATCATGCACCTTGACCAATTCACATCCATATCACGACACCAGCCTATCCAGATATGTTTTTTTCACTTACGTATCCTCAAGAGGATTGTTCCCTACCGCCACCTATCCCCACCGCTTCTCGGCCATCAACTCCATCATCCTGCCTCTACCTAGGAGCCCCCGCATCCCAACTATGGAATCTCCAAAGAATCCAAAATGCAGCAGCACGCCTTCCCATCAACCTGCCCGCCAGCGAGCACATCAGCCCTACCCTTAGAGTCCTCCACTGGCTCCCTATTGCTCGGCGCACCACCTTTTAAAGCCATGTGCATAACCCATCGCGCAATCCACAACACAGGCCCTGAATTCCTGCGAGACGAAATCGTCCCTTACCGACCATCCAGGAACCTCAGATCTCTCAACGCACTTCGCCTAGTGATCCCACCGCACAACTCAACAAAACTTGGCGGCTGCTCCTTCTCTGTCCAAGCGCCAATCATATGGAATTCCATCCCCCTACACATTTGCAAGATCGAAAACCACCTGAAATTCAGGAAGGCCCTTAAAAGCTGGCTCTTCCCAGTACTCTCCTAAGCCACTACACCCTTGAATACACCATTAATTAATCAAATCCACCGCTTCGATCATACTTCAGGGGCCAGCAGCTCTCGCAGCAGCTTCACCTGACACACAACCACCTAACGCCCAGCAACACTGCCTGCTTACTAGAACTCCAGGTACACCACCAGCTAGGTACGTATATCTCACAACACTAGCATGGACATGGGCCGCAGGCACGGCCAAGCATCCATGCATGATAGTACACGCCTAGGGCTAAGCACATCCGGTCTAGTGCACACATAGGTGTCCAGACTGAAACATCTGATGTACCTCAACACCTCTGCCACTAGCATACGGCGACCACCACCCAAAAGGAATTTGGTACAGCCGGCCACACATACAGGGTCATTACAATGTTGGAGGTAACTATGCCACAATTTGCGGCATGGTTACCCCCTTACTGGGTCTGGGTTCCTTAAATGAGGAATTATCGGGCCATTCCAACCTTGGAGGACCCGGTAATTCCTCATTCGAGGAACCCGGACCCGGTACATCCCCATTCCCATTCGAGCCCCCATAGGGCTCAATGGGAATGGGGAGGGAGCTAACAACAGTCCCGTTAATCGTTGTTAGCTCCCTGGTCTGCTAGCGGGACCCGCTAAGGGTGCCTGGGTCCCGCGAGCAAACCTCGTAATGCGCCGGTAGGGGTTTAACGGGGCCGGCAGCTCTACCGGCCCTGTTAAACCCCTACCGCCAACCTCGTAATGACCCCCATAGACTCTCTCAACAATAGAAAACTATCTCTAACCCCCACCAGCACCCACCCATGTGTCTGTCCTCTCTTGGGCTGCTTAGTCGCGCCTTGCCAGCCACCCAAGTCATAGAACGGCAAAATGCACACACGCATCTACTAAACTAAACCCCCTCGAACTTTCGAAGCACACGGACTACGGTCACCAAGGGCGTTCAACCGAGGAAAAAAAGCGCATTGAGGCCACACAAGTGGGGAAAGAGCGCTATATAAATATACAATACAAATGAAAACCTGCAAGTGACAGAAAGCAGAAAGCAAGAAGGGGGCGGAGGCGATTGGATGTCCTAGTCACCTGAGACGCTGGGGACATTTGAGATGACAGCATAGTCTTCTGTGGGTTGGTCATATTACCTATTAAATGTATTCAATTGAACACTTTCTTTCACAAATTAACCAATCATGTACCACGGGCTGCTGTGGGACGTTGGTTTAAAAAAAATGTGTATGGCCGCTCACAGTTAACAGCACAGGTTTCCTATAGAATTCCAATTTCGCACCAAAGAGAGACTTTCCCCCAGGACCCACTTACCATTAATGCCTCCCACAGCCGCCAATCACGCTGCACGTAATCACAGCTCATAGCAATTAGGCCAGGCAGGAGGCCTATTCATGGCTGCTCTGATTGGACCCCGCACCTTCAGACCCGGCTGGACCAACTGAGTAAACCTCGAGGGCTGCCTCGCCCCTCCACACCGTTCCTGTTCACCTCAGCGCACAGTCACACAAGACGGAGATGCCAGTGGAACCGCATACCCAGCCCAGCACCTGGCTAGATTTTCATGATGTCTTCTTCCTGGTTTCAATCGCCCATCTCCCTTTTCATTGCTTAATTCTTCAATCCATTCATCTTCCCGTTTTCCTAACTCATGTCACCCTTCGATCGTCCTATTCGTTGATCTCCTAGTCTTCCCTACCTCTTTTCTTTTTCTTCCCAGCATCCCACTTCTCTCCCTTCATTACCTCCAAAATCCCTTTCCCCCAGACCTCGTCTCACTGTTTGACTTTTCTTTCTGCCTTGCTTCCTTGGTGTGTTGTCTTTACCCACTCTATTCACTTTATTTGGCACTAGTGTTTTCCTCCTCGCTTTTCCCCTCGCCCCCTCTGACTTGACAATTTCTTCGTATTTCATTACTTTTTGCTCTCCTTCATATTCCCATTCTGTCACCCCCGCCCACAAACGGTGGTGTGGCTTAGTGGTTAAGGAAATAGCCACCACGAGTCCGGAAACTTTTCTGATCGGGTCCCCACAATGGTTTTGTGAATGGAGGATAGCACAGGGGCAACGCGCTAGCCTTGGAAACAGGACCACACAGAGCGACAGAGGTTCGAATTCCCGACCTGCGCTTAGAAACCAAACTCGGCTATGTTATTAACCCGCTAACAGTTGTTGGCCATTAATGCATGACCTAACCAGAAGCTGCAGTAAATGCACCTGTTAAAGAACGTCATCATTTCTTAGAGACAGCTGCCAGGTTTTTAAATAAGAATATCCTGCATTTATTTACATTTTTATTTGGTAACTGGTGCCCCCCAATATGTATTTGGGTTTTATATAGTGCAAATCTAGCTAGGAAGCAACCGAGCACTGTACTTATCATTCAGGGTAATATATGAGGTGGGTTACATTACCCCCTCGCCCATCTTCCTTGTCACGGTCCTCACTAAATGGAGGAAAAGTTTCTCAGGACATACACCCCTTCCCTTCCAAACTACTCTTTCCCTGACCAACATGGAGGGTTTAACTGACCTTCAGCAAGTCTTTCCTCCATGTTGCTGATAGTTTGGGTTATTTCCACTGTACTCGACTACAAAGATCCCTCCAACCACCGGAGAAGCTTGGCCTATACAAACGTTGTGCCCCATGGGAGGGTGGGGGGCGATAAGGAAGGACTTTGAGGACGATCCAGACTTGGTGTAATGAAGATTACTGGTAAGTAATCAGGCTGATATGTGGCATGGCATGGCATGGGATGTGATGCGTGAGCGCAAGGAACCTAGGTGGCACCTGGATATTGACTGCACTGTGAGAGCATTGACAAGGACCAGAATGCCACCTGCAGAGTGTTCTGGTAGGCGGGCAAATGTCTGATTATGCCTGGTGAAAGGCCTGTCCCTGCCATAAGGCTGGACCAGCATGCCATTGTTGGCCACTTTTGTGGGTTAGTTTCATGACTTGTATTCACTGTTGAACTAGTAGTTTTGTCCAATATTACTTGTCCGCTGTGCTATAGCATGCACCAGTTAAAACAAATGATTCTAAGTATGCGACCAAGTACAAATCCGTTTTCATGAATGGTAGCAAGCGTTCCTCTCTAGAAAGAACATGGCATGATAACCTGCTCTGAGATGAGAGTTTGCAGCACATGCTTTTTGCTCACTGTACCTTTCACAGATGGGAAATATCCATTTGCATATCAGTCTTTGTCCCACCTACATGGGCAGTCCAGCACCAAAATGCTAGGCAATTCCTCTCTGAACAAGAGTACCAACAGCAACCCCAGACACGTGTTTCAGCCTTGTTGGGCCTCATTAGTGAGCTGGAGCTGTGCCTCTCTGAGCACAGTGAGCAGGGAGTCCACGTCTGGGTTCCCCCAGGTAACTCGGGGTGACCAACCCCAAGTTCCTTGCAAGCATTTTTCATAAATGGTAGCAGGCGCCCCTCTCCAGAAAGAACACAGCATGATAACCTGTTCAGTGTTTTTTTCCCACTACGAGAGTTCGCAGCCATCTGCTTTTTGCTCACTATACCTTTTACAGGTGGGAAATATCCATTTGCATATCAGGTTGGGTTTGGTCACAATAAGTTACCTGGGGGGCAACCAGACCCTCACTCGGCTACGTAGCAGATAGGCAGGGAACGCCCTACGCCCAAACGAAACGAATGAGACCAATAGTGTAGCAAAAATACTGTCTTATTAAACGGGGATAGTCATGGACATCTGGCGATCCCCAGTTCCTTCTCACCAGACTATGGTTTGCCACAGAGTTTTATCTGAAAATGACGTCACAAAAAAATGATACATTAAACACACCTATGGGGGATATGATTGGGTGAGTATTATGGTAGAGCATGGATCCTATATGGGATTAGTAATGTAATTGGTCCGGTGATACTGAGTAACTCCACCTAGGACCACCTACAAAAAGGATACATGGGGAACATGTCATTAGGGCATATTTTGAGTTGCTGGTGCAACACTGTTAAGGTGATCGTGAAAGGTGGATGGGGATTGGACTAGGACAGCTTCTGAGCCTTGGCAGGTTGCATAGTTACTAGCACATGGGCAACAATTGAATATGATAACAACGACCCCAAGGTGCTGCGTGTCCCACCAAAGTGACCATTTGCTAGTTCTGTAGGCCTCGAGCCAGGACATTTGGCTTTCAACTTTACACAGTTTTGTATCTTTCATCCCAAAGTGATGGGTGGGGATGAAGGTCTCTGTCTGCCCTTGTCTGACTCTAATGAATAGGCATTCTCTGTGGGCTTCAAGTCATGTGTCAGGGCCATACTTTTAGTTATCCTGTTCAGTAATTTAAATTAATTTTGTCTGATTTTACTACGGGTGTTGTTCCCTCCCTGGCCTCTGGAAACTTGTTCGAGCTACCTTCTCCTTAGTGTCAGGTGCGAGCTGGTGTGTACTTGACCTTCCCACAACATTTGTTTCCTTGTGATTTAGATAGAGCTGTGTTTGCCGTCTGGCATCTGCCCATTGTCTGTACTTTTCCAGTGCTGGTCCGAACTTGTCTTTCTTTGCTAACCTTGACAATCCGTGCACTTGCTATCTGTGCTGTTCAGGCTTGGCTTTTCTGCTTGTGCATCAAGACAGGGCCTCACCGCTGTCTTATTGCTTCTTAATGTCTCATTCACCTAACTTGACTGCGTCCTCCATCTTGATTTACATGGCTGCCCTTTTTTGTTGCGTTCTTCATTAAGCAAGCTTTTATGTGCATTTTCGTGCGTCTTGCGTCCCTTAAATCAGGAAACTATTTCATAAGACACATAACTGTTAACGATTTGTTTAGTCACTGTGTGTACATTGCCACCGTGCAGTCCTTTCCAAACATTGCTCCACACCACCTTGGTGAGCGCCAGGAGAGCACCTTTACTAGTTTACAGAGTGGCTTTTATACTGATTCAGACTGTTCAGGTTGCAACATTTTGTCAGGCCAAAATGAAGACCCAAGCAGCAGGCTTATAAAGAGGCCCAGCAATGCTGCCACTCTACCAGGCTGGACGCCCTTATTTGGCACCATTGCCACAACCCACACATAGGAAGAAACTAGGGTGGGGCTCGGCAACCAACAGTAACAGTCACACTGAGTGCCTATCCTTCTCCAGGCACAAGATGGGGCCTGGAAACTGGGATTGCCAACCAGCTACATGAAGAGCGACCCAAAGATGGTATGTGAGGGATGTCCCAGACTGCCCAAGATGTCTGCTAGAAACAGGAGAGATGGCCACCCAGCCTACCCATGGGTTAAACAAGAACCTTTGATTAAGTTGTTCCTGCTGGACGTCACCAGCGAATTCATTCACTCGTTCTTAGTTCCCGCCTAAACAGAATGTGTGTATGTGCGCAATACACTAGAGAGGTCAGTGAAACCGCCCTTAGCGGCAAGACAGGCACATCTGACTCCACGTTTCTATGTTTTTCCCCAGAGATATGGTACAGCATTTATAACGCGCCTATACACAAGTGTTTCAATGCGCGACGAGGCAAGGGAGGGGGCACAGAGGGAAGACAAAGACAACGATCTTACTAGGCCAGGTGACATTGAGATCACGCAAGTGCGGGGGAGGGGGAAATGTTTGAGGGGGAGGGGCAGTGTAGTATATAGAATACAGTACAGAGGCACCTGGTCCTGAATCCAGATTCAGAAACCGTGATCCAAATCCATTTCTAGAACACAGCAGCTGCTGCCAGGCCAGCTCCCCTTAAGGAGAAGCATAGCCATGCCTAGTGAAGGCTTCAGAGTGGTGCAGGCAGGAACAAACACAGTGAACATCTGCTGGGCTGGAGAGCCACATAGATGGCCAGGCACTTCCGCCTGATTCCAAGATGTCCAATAGCCACGTTATACCCTCAGTTTCTGCTCAGCAAAATCTAATTGAAACCAATTACGCAAGAAGAGGATTGGAGTGCAACCAGTTGGGGAAGCAAAGTGGGGAAGCCAAACACCTGCTAAAACGATTAGGGACTTGTGGAAACCCCATTCACAGGGTGGGAGGAGGAAATTCCAAGAACACCAATCAGAAGCCCTATTCGATTGTTTAACTAATCAATAGCCCATAGAACTCTTAAGCTGTAGTCAGGGAAGGCAGCAGCCCAGGTCCCCAACCTGAAGCCAGGAGAGGAGGCCAGACCCAGAGAGGGAACAATGAAAGCTCTAAGCCTGCTTAGAGCTAAATCTCAGACACTATCTGGTACCAGACGTTGGGCCTCATCATGAGTTGGGCGTCACAGTAAGAATGCAGCAGTAATAGTGTTACCGCTGCATTACTGCACCGCCCAATTACGAGTTTGCCTTGAGCTGGAGGTAAATCTGCCAACTTTCTGCCCATTTACAGTGCAACTATGGTGGCGCAATTACTGCTGCAGTAACTGCACTGAAAATGCCCCATGGAGTCCTTTGGACTAAAAGAAAATGGGAATTGCATCACCACCACCACTTGATGCGTAGAAAGGGTAGGGCCTGAGTGGGTAAGGCCCACCCAAAATCTGTATGTGCCCGCTCAGCAGCACTGTGTGGGCATTTACAGAGGTTGATGGCATTGCGGTGGGCCCAACTACATTGGCTTCAGGGCCCAATTGTTAGACAATCCTGGCTACACCTCTGAATACAGCCGGACCAAGTGGCGGTAACAGTAATTGCGTTGGGCAGTAGTCCAGCGGACTTACCACCGGGATACCGCCCCAACTCGTGATAAGGCCCAAAGAGTGATAAAGAAGATTCTTGAAAGCCTACCCAGGGTAACACGTCTGACCCTGGCAGGGGACAGCGACTATAAAAGAGAAGCTCAAGAGCCTATTAAAAGCCACCCTTAACCTAGGAGGGCAATGCGTGACTGGTGGATGAGAATATCACAGCCTGACAAAAACCCTAAGCAATAGGGAAGGAATACTTGCAGGTAGAGCTTTTGTTGTTGTGCTACGTAAGGTTGCTGCGACATATACAGTGCACCGCTGCGATATGCACGGTTACCGTTGCATAAAGGTTATCACCAATTAGCCAGGAGGTTGTTCCCTTACGCACGGCTATAAGGTAAGATCAGCCACGCCAAGCTTCTACCCGAAGAAAGGGTCCCTGAGACTGTGCCCCATATTATGGTAAATTGAAAGGACTGGTGGTCCATTTAGATAGACTGGCACTCTTTGCCATTGCTCTATCCTGGCAGCCTTTGCAATCGTTTTCTGTTTTGCGGAGATTGATTCCAAAGCTGGAGAATGACAGGGAATCCCTGCAATACTATTAGGTTACCTCCATGTAATGCTGAATCTATCCTGACACCTTTAGTATAGTTATAACCTTTAGGTTTTAATCAGAGCCCCCTTCCCTGTAGGAGCTCCTCCCATGAAACTGGTTAATTCGAAAGAAAGCTATTGTTCTTAATTTCTGACTTGTGTGTTCCCGTGAGCCTTCGTCACACCATGGAATAGGAAATGACTTGCAGGGCTAGGGATATCCACAATAAATGGTTCAGAACAACATTGTACATATAATGAGTGTCAATGGACATTATTTGTATATATGTTGATTTATTATGTAACTAGTGTGAAAGCCTGTGTACACAGCCAAAATATATTTCTAAGGCAACAGCTCCATCTAGCGCTGACAACAGGCAAAGCAGTCAGTCTCTACTGCGCAGGACTGCACCGGACAAACATACATCTGGCCTTTCATTATATTGTATGATGATTTGATGAGACCAGCCTCTAACGAAACCCTGTGCAGCAGTTTCATCTGGCCCACAATGTGCACAATATATGACAAGGTAAATGTCCACCGGGGAGTAAATGGTTATTTTCTTTGTGTAGTGGCCATCTGTCTAGCATGCTACCGGGGCCAATTCAACAAATGCGCTGTGTTTTGTTTTTAGAAGTTGCAAAGTAATTCAGGTGTTTTAACACAGCGGGTTTTATGCATCCTACCTCTCTGTCACTACCAAAAAGGAAGCTTAATAATGCTGTTGACTATTCCTATGAACTAGAGAACGAATGTCGCTCCGTTAGATCTAGGACCCAGTAGCACACTAAGAGAAGCGTATTTAACACTGAAAACAATATTTCACCCCATGGCGAGCCCTTATTGTGATATGTAACGACAGAGGATTGTGTAGGCCCCATTCCCATAAAGTCATGCAAGTGAGAAAAGTGCAGAGGATGATATGTTTTGTGCATCTTTAGGAAATGTTCAGATCACCTTATTCACAAAGGTGACATGCTCATTTCTGGGGGGTTGTGTGGTAGCGGAAAATAATGCACTGGCCATCCTCTTTGCATACATTTTAATATATAACAGGCGTCCAGGAGCCACTTGGGTGCAGACAGCATTTTTTACAGTGGCCGGTTCGGAAAAGGCAAAAAACATTACAAAATCACTTCTATCCCTGTTTGAGGCATAGAAATGCAAGTGGGACAGAAGCCGATAACATCGATGCTGTACCACTTCAAATAATAATGCACCTAAGAGTCAGAAATTACCGTCTCGTGCGTTGTGCATTCCCCCACGCCTGCTCACAAGAGCACAGGGAATTGCATCAGTTTCGGCGCATTAAGTGTGTCGCACTTGTAAATTCGGAAGGTACTTTAAAATGCCTAGAAACGGTCCCTTATTTGCGCACTCGCACAAAGGGAGTGAAACAGGGCATCTGAATGTTCACATCAGAGGTTTGCAAATTCAGATGCCCTTTGTGAACTGGATGCCAAGTGGGGCACTGATTTCTGCAGGGGTGGCATGAATTACAAGCGTGCGCGCGCGCACACACGTCTGAATAGCATTCATTCACTATTCATCTCCACTACCCATGTCTACTTTGATAACTAACATTATCGTCTTACATTCCTGTGTTTAAAGTTTATTGATCATAGTTTAGGATAAGGGGGTGGCACATGGGGTGGCCAATCAGATTCCAGGGGTAGCACTTGCCACCCCAGACCACTCACTGGACACGCCACTGCCAACACGTGCGAGGCCTATGCGCCTGTCCAAAGAGGCGCTTTTAAAGATCTTGCTTCTCAGACAGTACATAATATATGAACTCAATGCAGCTTTCCCTCCTTCCCTAGAACCTAAAAACCTTCCCCTGCTGCTGATTTCTAAACAAGCGATGAACCACCGTTCATATGGCTATCTTACAACCTCTTAGACCCTGCTCCCAACTACCTTCAACCGCAGCACATGGGGCATATTCCATAATGTGTATATATAATCGAGGGGGGCCTCACTTGGGGGCGTGGCTTTCAGGATGGGCGTGGCCTAAAAAGTACACAAATCATAGTAAGGTACACAAACACATATATAAATGTATGTAAACATTTATATATTTGTATGCGTAACTGACTATGGTTTGTGCAGTATGAAAGTAATCTTTTATAAACATAGAAATATGTTACATATTTTACAAAAGATGGCTTGAAAAGTATGCAAACCATATTAAGGTACGCACATAAATATATAAATGCTTACATTTATATATTTGTTTGCAAGCCTTACTATGGTTTGTGTACTTCAAGATGGCTTGAAAATACACAAACCATAGTAAGGAACGCACACAAATATATAGCATTTATACATTTGTGTGCGTACCTTATGGTTTGCAAACTTTTCAAACCATAATTTTTAAACATTGTATCTTTATAAAAGATGGCTTAAAACGTACACAATTCAATCCATCTTTTATAAAGCTTTGTAAAGCTTTGACGACGAACAAAGTCCGAGGCATCTTTGTCCGTCGGCAAAGCTGTATAAAAGATGGCTTGAATTGTGCACTTTTCAAGCCATCTTTTATAAACATAGAAATATGGCACTGAGTCCCCAGGTTCGCCGATGATCAAAGACGCCTCAGTGATCTAAGGATGGGGTGGGGAAACAAAGGACCGTAACTTTCTCTGGTGACCCCTCATGTGAGGAAGTTACATTGACTGACAGAAGTACCAGCCAGACACAACGACGCTGTGGCTGGCTGGCACTTTTGTAAGTTTGCCTGACTTAATGGCAGCCGCATCCCCGGGATGCGGCTGCCAGGGGATCCCCTGTCGCGACTGCGGCCGTGATGGGATAATGTGTCACACCGTGGTGTGGTGGGACCGGGGGCCCCGGCAGGGCCCCAGCTCAGCCCCACTTTTGGGAGACTGCCGGGGACTTGCCCTGGCTGGCCCCATCCCACCTAAAGCACTGTATACGTGACTTGGCCATTCAGCTGGTGCACTGTGCCATCTCTCACTTGCGCATCTGATGGCATTTAGCACTGCTCGATGTTCTAAACCGCAGTTTTCTTGCTGCGCTCTCTAAGCTACTCCATCTTGTAGCCAGGGATCCCGGGTTCACCAGGGTGATTGCTGCTTTGGGTGGATCATGCTGGCCCAGTTCTATTGCTTTCTGTATTCCCAAGCCGTGGTGTGTGGTGTAAGCAACACATGCAATAAAGGACATTGCCCACAGCAATGAAGCCCGAACACACCATGGGTTAGATGGTCTAAAAGAGAATAATGTGCTTATTATATGTTCTGTAATCTTATTGAGCTTTTACACTACGGCAAATCACCAAATGGTGGTCTCAGAGCACCAGGCTTGTCCGAGGGTTTACCTAAAGACGTGTTGGTCCTGTTACATTCAGGCCCTATGTAAATGATCATTGTATGGTGTTTTAAGTATCAACAATAAGAAAGCATGCAGTTTATTGGAACTATTCCCAAGTAAAAATGGTGCATTGGGAGTGTTTGGGTCCTGAGATCCTGAGATGTGTTCAAGCAGACCGTATAGCTTAGAAAGCTCAGTTCCCCTTTGCTAATCTTAAATGTTCCGGCCAACAAAACTCTTGAATCTTAATTTTGGGCCTGGCGACCCTGCGGAATATGAAGGTCTAGTTGAGTCAGAATGTGTCAAAACTAGAATGGCGGTGAGGGAAATGGAAGGTGGAGTAGAGATAATATTGTTTGCATAATCTGAAGATGGCTCAGGCGCCGCGTGCTATGTCAGTGACTGTGTGACAGCTGGACTGAATCTTTCGTGTGACTCAGCTGATTCCAATTGGGTGCCCTACTAAAGATGGAACAGGCTCTACTATAAATATTCTGTCAACACTGCAGACAACTTTGTACAGTTGTGGGCTCTGCATGCAGAATACCGGCACAATGAATAACATGCAATCACATGCACATTTTTCAGAGATGTGTGACGAATCCTCGGATGGTGCCCCTTCTCCCCTAGAGTGAGCCCTTTTCCATAAGGCCAAGGAGGTGCGGCTGCTACCTGATAGTCCCCCTGGGGATGGTGCTCAGCGGGTGGATCTCATGGGGAGGAATTCCCCCTCTGGGACACAGAGAGGACATCATGGGCCAGTGCAGTATTCCCACCACTCATCCACCTCTTTCACACCTCCCTCCTTACCTTCCTCTAATCTGACCGTCTCCACATGTACTTATGTCAACCCTTCTAAACCTGTAGTACTGGGACGAGGAAGAGCGGGGCTCACTATGTTGGATTTCCAGGACAAACTACTGTGACGAGGAAGAGGCGCAGACCCACCATGCAGCACTCAGAGAACTGGGTGGAGCATTCTAGTGGCCAAACCTCAAGAAGCTTAAAAGTGGAAGAGGGACTAACATTGCTTACTTTAGTGATTGTCGGGACGCATGTATAGTTTTCAATGTTTTGACAAGAAGACAATTTAATCAAATGAAGCAGCAAGAGCTTCCCTTATTTTGTGGCAGACCTTTCTTTTCATGTTGGTCTTTACTAGGGTGGTGTGCAGTATTGGCTTAGGTCATGTTGTGGATGAGTGATGGCCTTGAGGATGCTGATCAGGAGTATTGCCAGGTCTGGAAAAGATCTGGGGTTATGCTAATGCCAGGTCTGTTGGGACTCAGGGCTAGCTATAGCCTTTTGGTTGTAGCCCCTGAGCTTCTATCCGGGGCTTCAACCAAAAGATCTACCCGGGTCTATAGCCCTCCCAGCCCCACCCTAGTGACACCTCTGATGCTGACGCGTTCCTAGGTGTGGTGAGGGCAATTAACCAGATAACAATTTTGGATTCACTGTGTCTTACGCTTGGAATTCACAGAAGGGAATATACCCACACAAATGGCTTTAGTGGACGATACAATTTGGTCTTTCCACCATGCTTAAGAGATAGGCATCCACTAGGGATGGGCTCCTAGCATTGCAATGCCACGCCCGGTTCTACTCTATGTGCACACCATCGTCTTAATCTGACAGCCCCTTTCTTCACTTGGACTAGGCGAGACATGTTTAGCATATACTCTGCACTTCTCTTTGCTTTTGGCACTTTCTTCCCCTCCTGCATCTCCTATGCTGCCCCTTTTTCCACCTATTCTGTGGGATACATCTTTTACCAAGGACAAGCTTGGTCACTAGCTTTGTTCTAGGGCAGTTCAGCACAGACTTTGTTTAGATTGTCTTGGCCCAGCCAGACCTGTACCTTCCTCACCTCACCTACACATCACTGTGGTCTCACCTGAGGCAGTAGCCGGAAACGTTGTTGTCACTCCCTAAGGGATTTATCGACTTTGTCACCAGTAAGAAGAAAAGTCATGCAGGTAAATCTCTTTTCTGAAGCACCCCTATGCATCAATGTGTTTCCATGGGTGGCCAGCCCTTAGAGGGACTCTAATAATGGTCCTACATCCTGACATCTCATCGCTGTGAACCGTCGTCCTTCGGTGGCGTCTGTCATTAGCTGCACATGAGATTCATTCCAGAGACCTAATACCGGGGTCCTAGAACCCTGAATTGTCAACTTGGAACACCGCCTGGAGAGGGCAGTTGGATCCTCTGTATGTTTTTTCCTGTTGCACTGTGTCGACGACCTAAGGGCAATGCAGAGGGTGTTACGTCGAGCAACCACACCAAAGACTGAGTAGAGTTGGTCACCATGTCTATGTGACGACGTGACTTCTGCTCTGCAGGAGCATAGGGCTGAGTAGTGAATACATCAGCTACTCGGCTCTCACACTTCTAGAAAAGCAACAGTGAGCCCCAGCATCAAGGTAAAACAGGCACAGCTAAGAGATATACCCCCTTCACCTTTTGTGGTAACGTGTGCCAAGAGAAGTCTATGCTCTTAAGAAGGGTTTGAATGTGACTCAGTAGTGACCCAAACAGCAAAGTATCAAATCTAAAAAAGAAGGGACTGTCTAATCAAGATTCTATAAAAAAACATTTCTACTTTAATTAAACACACCATCTGCAAGAAAACTAAATAGTAAAACTCTACAAAAAAAACACCCCTGTGGAAAGAATGCAGAAAAGATAAAATGCAGCACTCTGGATGGGGACACAGGGGTGAAAAGGCAGTTTCAGCATTGTAAAAGGACATGTCTTGTAAAACGGTGCACCAGGTGGCCTAATAAGTCTCTAGAGGCCAAAATTGACCAAGGGGGTAGTTGGGGACCAAAAGTACATTCTTTGCATTTCAACCAAGGCGAATCCGGTGGTTCGAGGCGATTCATGAGCAGCGGTCGCACTGTTGTAGGCAGGCAGCAGTGTCAAATGGGGCTCGTTGCAGTTTGAAGTTGATGCTGGGAGATGAGCATATCATGAGGGCCACCAGAGTCAGTTTGACAGTTCAAAGAAGCCGGTGACTGGATGCTCTCGTATGGTGGCTCATGAGGGCCATTGGGGTCGGTTTGATGGTCCGGTAGATGGCGAAGACGCTGGCGATTAGATGTGCAGGTTCGGTTTCAGTGGTTTGATGTAGTGTTTTATGGTCGGAGTCTGGGGTCCACCACAGCCGGTTTGACTGGCGATTAGCAGCGAAGTTGCTGGTGGAGCAAGCAGTGGTTTGGTGGTGGCAGATGCAACAAAAGAGCTTGTAGTTCAAGACGAGGCAACAACACACTCAGCTAGTGTGGTAGGGCAGCGGTCAGGATGGACTGTGCAGTTTGAGTTTGAAAAGCTGGTGAGTGTCAAAGGCAGCTCCACAGGGTCCTGCTCTTTTGAGATGCTCTGAAACCGGTTTGACGCTGGTTCGACCAGTTTGATGTGAGGAAACAAAGGGCTCTTGGCTGTCTTGGCTCTGGGATGCTGTGTGTTTAAATCAGGGCTCTCAGGGACTAGTTTAGTACTCGTTCTCTTGCTCCCAGCAATGGAGACTTGTGCACACCTTCAGAGATCCTTCACCAAGTTTAGGTCCTGTGGTTTGCAGAGAGGCGGGTCTTCTTCCAGCACCAGGTTCACCCCAAATATGCCCAGGGGATGAGTATAGTCCTTCTTCAGAGGAACCCCACACAAAGATTCATGTTGATAGGTTGCTTTCAAAATGTATTCATCATTTCACCCCAGGATTAACCCCAGATTTCCACACCTGCCAGATATTTTTTGCCCACATTCTTTCCGAACCCTTCATCTGAGGGCATGAGACTTCTGCGTAATCTGGGTGGTTACAGACCTCTCAAGTTTTGTCGACTTCACACAGAGGATTCTTTTATTCCTTAATAATCCACTCCTGTCATGTGATCCAAGCATCTACTCCAACCTGCACCTCACTGAGATCAAACATGAGGGGCAAGGTAAGTCCTATACAGTTTCCTTGGTCTTATCTGCAAATATGTCACTGTTATAAGTGAATAAAGGGGGAGCCTGTACTTGGAATCATCTGTCTGTGTACCATGCACACTTCCACACAACAACTTCTCACTCGTCTGTTACCTTACTAACGCATCATTTTAAACCAGCAGTAGCTACAGTGTTACCCTCACAGTGTGTCATAACCCCAAACATAACTTCAGAATTTAGCCTATTGCCAAACTCACTGGACTTCCACTACCCCCCCCCCCACGTTAATGCTGTAGTTACTTTGTCATTATGTGGGTAATGTGTGCTTCAATGCCAGATTACATTCTATTAGAAACCCAGTAAGGCACAGTTGTTCAAATAGCGCTCCGCGCTACAAGGCCACACCCCTAGCAATTTAGCACTTCCCAAGAACTCAAATAACAGAACAACATGATTCGTTTCAACCAACGTCGGATGTTGCAGAACAAAGAGAGTTGAATGTTCTTAACGAATACCACTCTGATCACCTTAACGAATACCACTCTGATCACCTTAACGAATACCACTCTGATCACCTTAACGAATACCACTCTGATCACCTTAACGAATACCACTCTGATCACCTTGAAGAAGGATTGTGGCCTGAGGCACCCATATCGAGAAATATTGCGACCGCGTGTCTTTATGAGAAGCGACCATTGCAGAAGGTGGCTTATGCACATAGAGAGATGGGATGTCCCCTGAGGGAGGACTGATGAGGGTGGAGTTAGAGGAGCATAAATGGTGTCCCTGAAGGGAGGGCAAGGGAGGAGAAACGTGTGTATGTTTCCAGGAATATCAGGGCAGCGACCTGCGGAGTAAAGTATTTGGTGGTTCGGCAGTGGAGGTGGGAGGAGAGCGCGGTGCGGTGTAGGTGATGGTTGGAATGTGTGGAATTACGGGAAAGGGACTCCGTTGGCGGGTGTCCGATTCATTATTTTTAAAGACAGGTTAACAGTAGGGGCAGTCTGAGGGAAGGATCGAGCTGGGGTGGGAGTGAATGGTGGTGCTAGAGGATCTGGGAGGTGTTCCCTGGATGCGGGAAGGAAGACTCGAGAGCGCCCTTGCAATAGACTTGAGTTATGCTATCAAAGCTTGATATAGCGCGACTATTACCCGGAAGTATCCTGGCGTTGTTGCTGAACACTATTTGGGTAGATCAGAGAGAGTAACAAAGATAAAAAAGGGAACCGTGTTGATCAATGGGGGTCTAGAAAAATTTGTAGAGCCTTACGGAATTTGAAATAGATGTCGGTGAGGGTGTTCCAAAGCCGAGGCCCCACCACAACAAACGTCCGACCCCTAACAGTCCTTTTTTAAAAATCCGGGTTACACATAGGTGTCGATGATCAGCAGAGCGCAATGCCCTACCAGGGGCATAAGCCATATGCTTTTTTCGCAGGTACAAGGCCCTCTTACGGTGCAGTGCGTGATGAATGAGGAACAACGCCTTAAACTTCACTCTGATTCCATGGTTGCCAATGGAGTATATTCCGCATGGGGGCGGCCTGGGAACATTTTGGAAGCCCGCCAAGTGCAGGGTTGCCGTATTTTGAACGACCTGAAGCCTCTGGAGATGGTATTTGGGTGGGTCCAGCAGTGTGGCGTTGCAGTAGTCCAAAAGACCCAAAACTGCGCAGGCAACCGCTGTGCCCTTCATTTTGGCAGGGATTAGTGGCATCAGTTTTTTTTTAAAGTTCTCAGCATAAAAAAACGGAGTGAACTTTCACACATGTTGCAGGTAACAGCAACAAACGTGCTCATTATAAAATGACAGTGGGCCTCATTACGAGGTTGGAGGTAGCCTTGCAATGGGGATGCCTGTAGCACTGGCATGGTTCATTACTGTGCCAGTGCTACAGGCTTGTAGTGCTCGCGGGTGCCTTTTATTCTGCCAGGTCAGACCAGGTTGAATGAAAGGCACCCGCGAGCACAACTTGGAGTTGCCGGTCCGGATACAACGGTACCGGTACCGTTGTAGCCGGACGGGTAACCTTGTAATGAGGCCTAGTGTGTTGTAGTTTTTGCAAAAGGGGATTTGCCATGAGAATTGCATAGAGGAATTATCGCGCAAGCTTGACATCACACTGAGGCAGCATGGGCGGGCTCTGGTGGGATAATCTCCTCTAACCCTTCTGGGAATCCAGGGGTTTAATGGTCTAATTCCTGGAATGCCGGGCAGCTTCTCCAGTTCATTCTGCTAATGAGTGACGAGGGGTCTGAACAGGCTCCTTGGACTATAATTAGACACAAAGAACCTTGCTAGGGATGTATGTGACCCCTATTGAGAGGGGGCCCTAATGCTCGAATAGTGCATGTAAACGCATCGTCCATAGGCAGTAATTAAATGTAGGACCTGCTGAAACCTAAGAGTAGGTGGCATAACGCGAATGCCTTCTGTTCGTATATGGAAGAGATGAGCGAAATGTTTCCAGTAGTCTCCTCTGGAGATGTGCCTGAACCCAGCTAAAAGATTCAAGCAGTAGAGATCCCTTCCTGCTTCTTTTAGTTGATGTGGGTAACTGGTGCCCATAGATCCATGCAGATGGTACTGGAGAACCCACGGGCATCCTACAGATGGCACATGTCTTTCTATTTTAGTGTTAAAGTTGCCAATAGTAGTGATAGTTACTATAGCAGTATGTATTCTAGTCTTTTAAATTGGACTTCTCTCCTTAAATGAGAAGGACCTTTCCACATGAGTCCCAAAAGCTAGGGGGCCAAGAGCGGTTTCTTCCTATAAAGAGGCCACAATTCTGGCTGTGTCCTCATTCCGGGTGCTTTCTTTTGGAGTAGCAGGAAGTCAACATTAGCACAATTGAGCTACCTCAGTCTTCTCCTGTCTACATTTCAAATTATACATTTTTCAAAATATGTTTCTTTGGCTTTATTGTTGTTGTATTCACAATTTTCCATTATGATGTAATTGTTTTTGTACACCGCTTTATTGAGTGTATAGTTTAACTGTGTACTTGGATGGATTTCATGTGTTGTAGGGGTTAAATGAATTGAATTCTTGAATTAATAATTGCATTGTGCTATTGTTTGTATCTCCATGACATTTTAGAAATATAAATAAAAACAATTAATTTTCACTTAAAATTCAATAATTTAATTGTATTGTTAATGCATTGTTCCAGATCTCACTTTTTCAGATATTATAATTATTATTCCCAGAGTCTGAAAGACAGGGACTCCTTTCTGTTTACCTGTGTCTTCATTCCACCTGCCTAATGTCCCTGATTTTTTTAAATCGTTTGGCAGAGAGCACCTTTCTGAGCAAAAAAATAAGCAGCTTCCTCTCTAAACTCTGTATTTTGCACTCTGTTGCGACACAGAGTATTGAAAAGATATGGATAAAATGATTCCGTAAAATTTTGGAAGTAATACAAGGCCATCCTCATCAGGGGCCTGTTACTGGCCATTAGGGTTGTGTTGCTGAAGCCTAAGCAGACAGAACAGTTCCATGGCAAAAATCACACAGTCAAAAGTCCTTAAGACTTTGATGGCAGGTGTCACTTATGGTACTGGGGAGGGGCACAGGTAGCTGTAAAAAGAAATTGGATCATGGCCTCCCTTGGGTTGATCAGAAACAGTGGTCCAAGTGAGCGGGGATGGTTGAGTGCGGTGTTCCACTACTTTTATTTTTTACTGTTAACAGCTTCACTACTTTTTGCAACCATTTTCAACATTCTGGAACTGTCCTTTGTGAAGTTAAAGCACACTTCTCCACTTTACCACCCGATATCAGTTACAGCTGAACTGAAATCTATTTCCGCTCAATTGGCTGTCAACAAGCATGAGTGCAACCCTTGAAAATGTGTTGCGCGTTGCTCCCTTCCCTCATACTCTGTCCCCCCCGCCGGATTCACAGTTCCACACATTTTTTGGTACATTTAGATTTGCCATATGAACGCGAATCAGGATTTAAACAAATGCCCTCTTAGAGATGTCCCTAGCGTGTTAGTGCTGATAGAATGTCAAAATGGTGATGCTTCGACCAGTTCCTGCTCAGTACCCACTAGATTGAAGCATAATGTGCTTTATTTATTTTTATTTTATTGTGCATTTATAAGGTGCTTATACAACAAGTAAATTGTGTTTCAAAGCGCCCACAGGTCAACAGAGAGGGAATATAGGAATGAAAATCAAAAAACAATGAAAGATAGAGGCGGACCTACTAGGCCTTGTGAGCATTCAGGACGTGCAAGTGCAGAGAGAGAGAAGGCATGAGGGGTTGGGGGGATAAGTGCAGGTGTACCCGGAGGGGAGTGCTAGGGAGTGAGAAGCTTTAAGTGCCTAGGTGAGTGGTCAGCTGCTTATAAATAAATATGTGCAAGCCTGGGCTGGCATAGGACAGTGGGTGCCAAGGCAAGTGCGAGCAGAGGCTGAAGGACTTTAGGTGTTCGCTTGGGTCCTGGCCTTCCACACCCAAGCGGACACCTAAAGACCCTGATCACCAATCTCAGCAACTGTGGGGTTTAGCAAAGGAGGGAGGAAGGAAAGGAGGAGGTGAAAAGGAAAGTCTTGAGGAGCTTCCAGAATTTGAGGAGATCCGGCTCAAGATGAAGAGGAAGGGGGAAGCTGTTCCATAGGAGGGACCCTGCTGAGGAAAGAGATCGGCCACCAGCTTGCTGTTTAGCGAAGCGTTTGACACGCAGCGAGTTGGTGCCGGAGGAACATAAAGATCTGTAGGGAATGTATTTAGTGAGAGCCAGTTGTAGACAGCGTGGTCCACTGCCCCAGACAGCCTTATGGATAATGCAAAGGGATTTGAATTTGATCCTTGCATCAACCGGGGGCCAGTGAAAAGTATTTAGGGCTGGAGAGATGTGGCCCCTGGGCTTGAGGCCAAGGGTAAGTGTCGCAGCCCAATTCTGGATTAGTTGGAGGGGTCGTAGAGACGAAGCAGGTAGATTAAGAAAAAGGCTATTGCAGTAGTGTAGCCTAGAGAGAATCAGAGCTTTAGAGACATTGAGCTTCTGGGGGAAAATGATGAAAGGAATAAATCCTTTGAGGAGGTAGAGTTGAAAGTGGGCCTTCTTCACAAGGTCCAGAATGTGAGGGAGGAAGGAAAGGGAGGAGTCGAAAAAATGACTCCCAGGTTTCTGGCTTCAGATGAACGAGAAGGGGGAGAGCCCATAGAAGATGGCCAGAGTGAGGGGGAGAAAGAGTGAGCAGGAGTCCAAATAGGAAGGATCTCAGTCTTGCTGGCATTGAGGCAGAGATCACTGGAAGTGCACCAGGACTGGATGGCAGATAGGTAGTCAGGAATGATGGAGGAAGTAAGGAGAAGGTCAGAGGGAAGTTTGAAAAAGAGTTGTGTGTCATCTGCGTAACAATGGAAGTTAGAGGAGAAGGTGGAGATGGGGTGTGCAAGTGGGGCAAGATATGTGTTAAAGAGCCAGGTGGAGAAGTTGGAGTCCTGGGGGACACCACAGGCGGAGATAGAGATGGGGGAGGAGAAAGAGCACAGAATAACCTGGGACAGACGTTCATTGAGGAAGCAGGTCAGCCAATCCAGTGCCCACTCTGAGATACCTAAGGTGTCGTGGAGCCGTTTTATGAGGATGGAGTGGTTGACTGTATCAAATGCAGAGGAGAGATCAAGTAGAATGAGAGAACAGCTGGCGAGTTGGAGTCAAGAGATGCGAGCAGTTCCTCAAAGGTGTTCAGAAGGGAAATTTCGGTGCTTTTGGATGGCCGGAATCCAGAATGATGGTCTTTGAGGCAGCCAACAAGTTCAGTGTGCTGGGTGAATTGGGGGAAGACCAGCGGCTATTGGCAGTACTGGCTGTTTTAACACTTTCAACTAATAGACTGTGCAAAACAATTCAGCTAAACAGCCAAGATGTTTAATATATTTTGAAAACTGATTGTAGCGCACAAGTGATGACTTAAGAGGGCTAATGTTTTGTTTTTGGTCTTTATTAATTTATTTTCTTCATGTTGCATCAACATTTGTTTTCAGTGATTTGTTTCCACATATTCCTAAACACACGGACATTCTTACTTGGGGCAGAAAAAAAGTTAGGGGCAGCACTGACAGGCATTGAAATTCAGAGTGTTCAGTCCAGTGGTATGATAATGTTTTGTCATCTAGGCTCTGCTTTCCATATCAGGCTGTAATTCATTGTTTATTTACGCACTGCAGCATTGAGAATTAAAAGAAATCCATTGGGCTATGATTGGGGCAGAGAGGTATGAAGAAGTCCCCTGTGTGAAACTTGCTGTTGAATGCCTCAGATGCCAAGGTGAGCGGGTATCGACAAGCATGTTGATACTGGTCCTACACGTGGCATGGGATGGGTCCCCTGATAACCATGCCATGCATGAGACGCAGGGCCTTGTTATTGCCACCATAGACTTTCCTGTCCCTTTAAGAGGATCAAAGCGGTGCAGTGCGGTGGAGCCAGCACTGTGTGTATGCTCAGTTCCCTCAGATGCACAAGACATATCTATAGGTAGAAGCGAGCGAGAACTAAAACTCAGGCAATTAACCAGTCATCTCATAAGGTCCACACACATGCATACAGCTAAGACTGGTTATGCTAAGCGAGTCCTCCCTGAGGGCAAGGGCCAGAGTGTAACAAGCAAAGAGGTGGTCACCCATGGGAAGGCTCTAACTAAACCCAAGTCCAACATCAAGGTTGCATAGAATCCTGAGGAGCAGGGCCCATCAGCCAATACTCATACCAACTGTTTAGGCAGACACATGTGTGCGCTCAAATTATGAAGAGAGGTTGGATGGTGGGGTGAAGGTCTTATAAAAGGACGGGTCTGTGGTAGAAGGCTGTGGGAGTCAGGAGAAGGAGACCATTTGGAAACAGCTTGCAAAGAGAGCAGACAGAGCTGGAACATGACACTGGAGATAGAGGAGGAACCCAGCAGGTTGGAGAAAGAAGGAACCAGGAGACTGGGAAGAAGGTTGGAAGACAGACCTGGGGTAAAGGGGAGAGAAATGAGCAGGGAGCTCAGGGGAGATTGAATAAAGGAGACTGGGGAAAAGACACGGGGAGAAGAAAATCCAAGAGAGAGGGGAGGGGGAAGGGGAGCGGAGAGGAGAGAGGGGAGGGGAGCGGAGGGGCAGGGAGGGGAGCAGAGGGGCAGGGAGAGGAGCGGAGGCGCAGGGAGAGGAGAGAAGGGAGGGAGCAGAAGGTGCCTCCTTGTTAGACCAGATATAGAACATCTGCCTATACATAAGAAGCAAATGCATCTTGTGAACTGTTGACTTATTTGTTCTAGGCATTGTAAAGCAGGAAGCTCCGCCTTAAGCAAGATGGCGCCCAAGTAGCAACATGTGAATGGAGTTTCTAAGCCATCACTACTTTTCTGTGGATAGAAAGCATCAGCCTCCATGGGAGAGTGGTGGTCAAGGAAGTGAGGCAGATTCTGTAAAGGAAACATTGCCCGGGTGGTGCAGTATAAAGTCCGCCCAATCAGAGGCAGAAGACTGCCTGCTTGCCTGTTGGGAGAATATCGCTGTTAGTGGTCTTTCTCCTAGTTGGTATAGTTGATGATCACCGGACAAGGAGAGTGTTTGGCGGTGTGGGATTTCTGCGTATTAGCACCCTTCCCTCCCTCACGCCCTCTGAACACAGGAGCCTGATTAGCTATTACACTTTCCTTTGGCACATTAGATGTATCTTTCATCTCAATTCTGAGGATATTTAGTTTCATAAAGAGACGCTAATCATTGGAAGTGTAGGCTTCTAAAAGCTGAGCAGAGCAGTTAAGCCTTTGGCTACATTATAGGAGTATATTGATATCACTGGGCAGGTGTTTGGCCTCTGCTACTGTAAGATCGTCGGCGGCGGCTGCTGCCACGTTAGTGATCGTTAAAATGTAAATATTCTGCTCTCCCAGGTGACACATTTGACAGGCTCTTGCTGTAGCGCCCAGTGGTGGACTGGGATCCAAAAGAGGCCCTGGAATAATTTTCAAAGTGGCCCCATATTACACATTTTCAGCAAGCCCAACCCTTTTCCTATGAGAAGATTTGAAAATAAAATAGGTTACCACACAAAAGAGGCCCGCCACCCAGGGTGCATAGGTGCACTGGGAAATCTCCAGGGTTCCCCATAGGCCAGTGCACCCCTGGTGGCAGCTCTTTATCATCGGCACCCCGTGGCTAAAATCATGGCTGGTTTCTTCTGCCTGTAACCGCTTCAATGTGAAGCCAGGGTTGGCTACGCCACAGCATGCCATTGCACAGGCAACATGTCCCCATAGCATGTGTTTTATTTTAAAATGGCCGCTGCGAGGATCCGACACCAGAGCAGGCAGTGCCATTTCTGGGGCTTGGCAGTGCGGGCAGCAGGCAGGGCTTGTGTATTTACACTGCAGCGAGGTGAGGTCAGCGCCTGACACTGCACTGGCTAGGAACAGGGAGGCACCAGCTGCTCTGCGCTGCCTTTGATTCATGCAGAGTGGCTTAGTATGTGTGAGAGCCACACTAATGGAGGCAGTCAATGTTGCATGAGGCTCAGTTACAGAACACTCTGCTCTCACAGGGGAGGGCCTTTCTGGGACTTTTGCCCTTAAAGGGATAGACTAGCAATTTTAGCAAGAAACAGAATTGACCTTCTGCAAATTAAATGTTTTTTTCCGAGGTGTCACGGCAAAAGGGTGTGTCACCTGTCATAATACCGCTCACAAAAACACTGTCGATCGGAACAAAGTTATATTGCCTGACCCACCATCCAGCACTTTCCCCCAAATATTCTCATATTCAATTGAGATTGGTAAAGACAAGCCCCTGCTGGGATGCTACAAACCAAATGGCCTCATGCTGTCCCTGTGAAGGCGTGGGGTGGAGTGTGCCAAAAGCTGATGCCTTGCTTTCCCCTGCAAGCAGCGCTTAAAGGACACGCCCACCCTAATAATCATACCCACCCCACCCTAGCATCTTCCAGCACCCCACCTAAACACCTATCGTGCACCTCAGCACAGAACACCACCCACCCTGGTTTGCTCCAGCTCTACAACCCACACCCTCATGCTCACCTCAGCAATGAACTATCCAAGCACTCTTGCCACCCACCACAACCATAACTCACCGCAGCACAAAAGCTCACGCCACCCAACCGCCACACACCACCCACATAACCCACTCACGCTACCTCAGCCGGCTTCCACATCACCTCACCAACATCACCCCAGCCATCCTTAACCCACCATATTGCCCACACCATCCACTCACCAAAGCTAAACTCTTACCTCATCCCACACATCCTTACCACACCACTTTACCCAACATGCACAGACCCTAACTCACCACAGCCCACCACCCATTCACCTTACCTCACACAAACACACCCATGCCATGTCGTCCCAGCATGCTACCCACGCTGGTTTGGCTCAACACACCAACCTGCACACCCAACAAAACTTACCCCAGAACACCTCAAACGACCCATCCTACCTCATCCCCAGCACAGCATAGTCATTCCATCTCACTGCCTCCTACCGTAGCTTGACACAGCATACCTCCCAGCAACCCTCGATCACCCCAGCACAAAATTAACCATTATAGATCACCCCAGCAGCTCATCCTTCCACACTATATCACCCCAGCAGCTCATCCTTCCACACTAGATCACCCCAGTAGCCCAACCTCCAGTATACGCTCATCCTACCGCCCACCCTTTCATCCTACCTCACCGCAGCACTCCAAATGGCCGTGAAACCTAACAGCACCTCCTTTACTCACCCACCCTAGCATGCCCTGGCATGCCACTCATTAACCCAGCCGAGCCCCACTCAGAATCTCAAACGTTCACTAGCCCCTCAACTACCAACCAACCCTTGTTGACCCCCAGCTCACCTACTTCATCCTAGCACCCCATCGTAGATCGTCTCGTCACCCTACCTACTCCCGAAACACACCTAGCCTAGTTTACCTTAGCACTGAAACCCACTCACTCTAGATCACCCCAGTAGTGAATCCCAACCATCCAAGCACACCCCAGTCCTATGTTATGTTTTGTTACTTGGCATTTATATAGCGCTCTATATATCATTGATATGACCTCAACACATTGGTAGGTTGAACGCCCTTCGGAATTGTAGTTCTGGTCAACAACTTACCTGCCTCAGCTTTGCCCTTCCGCCATCCATGTACCCTAGCACATGCCAGCCTAAAGCTCACCACACCCCACCCCATTTCACTTCATCCAGCCAGCCTGTCCCACCTCACCCTAAACCCTCACCCAGAAATCTCAGACCGCCCATAATCACCCAACTAATACACCTAATTCCATCCAACCACCGCCTCTCCTCAACCAAATCATCCCCCTACTACCTCACATCACCCCATCTACAGCGCCCACCCAACCATGTCACCTGCTCACCCAACCTCATCACATTAGTGCACCTCATCCAACATTTCACCCCACCACCACTCTGACCCCAGGACCCCTCCCACCTAGGCTAACAATAGCACATATGCTTGAGGACCCTAGCTTACCCTAGCACAATACCAACCTACCCTAGCACATCTAGGCACAACAACTCATTTTTCATAACTAGCCCCAGAACACCATAGCTCACCCCAACACCCCACTCACACACGCTAGGTCACCTCAAAGTAACACACCACCCACCCAACCCAGCGTGCCCCAGCAACCCACCCAGAGCTCATCCCAGGAGTCCACCCACCCAAGCTCACCCAAGCATCTCAATAGCTCACCCACACTTGCTACCCCAGGATCACACCTAACCCTCTACCCACTCTTCCTAACCTAGAATTCCCCCTGCTGGTTGCAGCATCACACCAACACACACACCCTAACAACCCACCCAAGCTCACTCCCATACCCTAGCCCACCCCATACCCTATGACACCCTGATCACTTCCAGCCCGGCTACATCACTGCAACACATGCGGTTCACCCCAGCACCCCAACCACCCTTGCGCACGCTAGCAAACCCTAGCTCACCCCAGCAAACCTACCTCACCCCAGCACAACCTACCACACCCAGGAACCCTAGCTCACCCCAGCAAACCTACCTCACCCCAGCACAACCTACCACACCCAGGAACCCTAGCTCAGCCCAGCAAACCTACCTCACCCCAGCACAACCTACCACACCCAGGAACGCTAGCTCAGCCCCAGCAAACCTACCTCACCCCAGCAAAACCTACCACACCCAGGAACCCTAGCTCAGCCCCAGCAAACCTACCGCACCCCAGCACAACCTACCACACCCAGGAACCCTAGCTCAGCCCCAGCAAACCTACCTCACCCCAGCACAACCTACCACACCCAGGAACCCTAGCTCAGCCCCAGCAAACCTACCTCACCCCAACACAACCTACCACACCCAGGAACCCTAGCTCACCCCAGCACAACCTACCTCATCCCAGCACAACCTGCCACACCCAGGAACCCTAGCTCGGCCCCAGCAAACCTACCTCACCCCAGCACAACCTGCCACACCCAGGAACCCTAGCTCAGCCCCAGCAAACCTACCTCACCCCAGCACAACCTGCCACACCCAGAAACCCTAGCTCAGCCCCAGCAAACCTACCTCACCCCAGCACAACCTGCCACACCCAGGAACGTTCGCTCAGCCCCAGCAAACCTACCTCACCCCAGCACAACCTGCCACACCCAGGAACCCTAGCTCAGCCCCAGCAAACCTACCTCACCCCAGCACAACCTACCACACCCAGGCACCCTAGCTCACCCCAGCAAACCTACCTCACCCCAGCACAACCTACCACACCCAGGCACCCTAGCTCACCCCAGCAAACCTACCTCACCTCAGCACAACCTGCCACACCCAGGAACGTTCGCTCAGCCCCAGCAAACCTACCTCACCCCAGCACAACCTGCCACACCCAGGAACGTTCGCTCAGCCCCAGCAAACCTACCTCACCCCAGCACAACCTGCCACACCCAGGAACCCTAGCTCAGCCCCAGCAAACCTACCTCACCCCAGCACAACCTGCCACACCCAGGAACCCCGGCTCAGCCCCAGCAAACCTACCTCACACCAGCACAACCTGCCACACCCAGGAACGTTCGCTCAGCCCCAGCAAACCTACCTCACCACAGCACAACCTGCCACACCCAGGAACCCTAGCTCAGCCCCAGCAAACCTACCTCACCCCAGCACAACCTGCCACACCCAGGAACCCTAGCTCAGCCCAGCACAACCTACCTCACCCCAGCACAACCTACCACACCCAGGAACCCTAGCTCAGCCCAGCACAACCTACCTCACCCCAGCACAACCTACCTCACCCCAGCACAACCTACCTCACCCCAGCACAACCTACCACACCCAGGAACCTCAGCTCAGCCAAGCATTCACCCCCAATGCAAATGCAATAAAACCAAGCACAGCTCATTCAACATAGCTCATCCCAGCAGCCCACCTATCCATCCACCGCCAAACCCCCCCAGAAAACATGAGTTCACCCCAGCGCCCCATTCTCCCCAGTCACACAACATCCCTCACACCTCACCCGACCTCACACACCCCACCAAACTTCAACATCCTACACAAGCTTACCCAACAACGTCATCCCGCCCTAGCTCCCCAGCATAACACCGACCCACCGTAGCTCTCCTCAGCACGGCACCCATCTACCCTAACTAATCCCCGCACAATACATATCCACCCTAGCTCCCTCCAGTACATAAAGCTCCTGGCTTAGCTTGCCCTGGCACAATACTTATTGTAGCTCACCCAGGGCACCATAAGCTGCCTCAGCAAACCAATCCACACACCAATCCCAGCTTGCATCAGTACACTCCCGATCTTTCCTCTCTCCAGCTCTCCACCCACCCACCCTAGGTCACAACATAGCTCACCACAAAAAACATTCCACTCACCCTAACTCTTACTAGCATACAATCTACCTGCCCTAGCTGACCTGTGCTGTACAACCACCCTCCTCTAGCTCTTAGCAACACCCGCTGCACCCTAGATCACTCCAGCACAAGATCACTATAGCAGCCCATCTGTCAACTCAAGCTCACCAAAGCATCCATCATCCAAGCATCCTATCCACCATAAGCTCCCCCAACACTGCGCACATTTGAACTCATCTCAGCCCCTAGCCACTCACTCTAGCTCACCACAACACAGCACACACACACCTGGCTCATCAGGTACAACATCCACCGACCGTAGCTCACACCAACAAAACGCCCCAGCCTAGGATGACACAGACTAGCACGCCGATCCTAATTCACCCCAGCAAACCATCCATCCTAGCTCACCCTAGCCCCACACCCACCAGAGCTATTCCCACCAACCCCACCCTAATTCACCTCATCATCCCACTGGACTTAAGCTCATACCAGCACCCAGCCCACTTAACCTAGCCACCCAGCATCTGAACAAGCTTACATAGCTTATCACAGAACATCACCCACCCACCCACCCTAGGACACTAGAGCAAATAATGACGTCACTTTGGCTCATCCAAGCACCCCACCGTAACTCACCCCAGCACAGCACCCACCAACCCAGCCTAGCTCAACCCAGCAGTCCACCCACCCACATAAACTCACCCGAACTGTATAGCCAAGCACCCAATTACATCCCAGTACAGGCTCCTCTCAAGACATCACACACCACCCTAGATTGCATCTTCTTGATGCCCGGCCGCTGCATCAACCGAGCATCCACTAGCTCACACATGCATCCACTAGCTCACACATGCATCCCATAGCTCACACATGCATCCCATAGCTCACACATGCATCCCATAGCTCACACATTCATCCCATAGCTCACACATGCATCCCATAGCTCACACATGCATCCCCTAGCTCACACATGCATCCCATAGCTCACACAAGCATTCTATAGCTCACACAAGCATCCCATTGCTCGATCGAGCACAACACACACCCAGCTGAGCTAAAAGCAGCACACTTTAAGGGCCTCATTACACGTTCAGTGGCACGGCCAAAAGTGGTAATTCCATTACTACCACCTTTTTGGGCGGTAGCAGAATTACCGGCATTTTTCACAAACCACTGAATTATACCTTTGGATATAAAGTGGAGGATTTACCTCCAGCAACAAATCTGCCTGTGGTAAATCCACCACAAATCTCCATGGAGCCCTGTGCACTACACACACAGTGAATTACACCACATTACCACCACTTGTAATCCCATGGTGCACTCATGGGACCAAGTGGCGGTAATGGTAATGAAGAATAGGGGCCACTGAATGAACACCAAACATGTAATGAGGCCCTTTGCGCCCATATTAGCAGAGCCCAGCAGCCCACTCACCACAGCGCTGCACCCAAACCAGGTCACTGTAGGACCTCCTCCACCAACCCTAGCGCCTCCAAGCACTCCACCTTCCCACTCTAGCTTAGATCTGGCACCCAACATGCCCCAGATCAAGCCAGCACCTCAACCACCCCCAGCACAGTACTGACCCACCACAGCTCACTCGCTGCAATGCCCACTCACCTAAGTCACCCCAGCATAGCCTCCACCAATCCTGGCACAACCCAGCACAGCAATGACCCAACTTCTGTTTACTGCAATAGCTAGCTCCGGACCACAGATACCAGAATGCATTTGGTGGGGTACCCACATAAGGGAGTACATAAAACATTGCACAGCGGCGCCCGAACTGCAGGTCAAGCATATCTCAAACGCCTCGTGGTGAATGGTGTAGGTTGTCCAATGGTTAAGGCACAAGGTTAAGGAATTCAGGGCAGTACACAGAGGCAGGAGACTGATGTGTGAGCAATTTCAGCGTCAGTAGACAGGGCACAGCATAGATAGAACACGAACTCTGGGTGCAATGAAGCGTGATGTTAATTAAGAATTGTTGTGACAGGCACTGGGCATCGTAACAGTTGTAATAAATGTATCTGGAATTAATTAAGAAGAGTTGAACATTGTGCACCCTGACATGATGTGAATGCACAACCAGGTGGTTGCTAGCTGATCGCTTGTAGGGAGTGCATTAGCTCCAAGAGCTATCTTGCCCTGAAGAGGAAACTAAAAGTTATGCGCACATTGTTCATTATTTAACGTTCAAAGGGATTAGGTTATGATTCCGGCTCAAACACAAGCGAAGAACACAAAAGTATGCCAGTCAGGTAACACAATGGTGTCCCCTCCAAAAACATCTTTCTTTTTGCAGATACCCTGATTACTGGACAATTATCAACACACTTGTTCTGTGACCAAATCGGACAGTTTCTCCTCATGGTGTATGAAATGGTAGGACGATCCCATAATTTGAGCCAACTGCACATTCCACCCTGGAACTTGGAGTTCCATATTACATTTCACATATAATAAATACTACGAGCTCCAAAATGCAGAAGCCTGTAGCGCTATGTAAATGCAGAAATGAATACTAAAAGTGTGAAGTGGACCTCTGCTGCACCAGTCCGTATGCAGACCTGTCCACATTGGCCTCTTGGTGGCCCCCACACCTAATACCTAGTAGTGAGCCCCCCACCAGCCATGGAGATTCACCGGCTTGGGGGGAAGGGATGCAGGCCGCTCCAAGGGGAAGGGGCGCCTGGCAAATGGGAGAGTGTGATAAAAGGGACGGTATGCTGGGTAAAGAGCATGGCAGGAGGCAGAAGGACATTGGCCGAATACTGGGGCAAGGTGTGACGGGCTACCCAGAGGCAAGGCTGGATAGTGGGATGCAGGGAAAAGTTTATATGCACAGGTTTGGGGAGTAGTAGCCCTCTTTGTTTGCTGACTTGAACGGTGAAAGGTGTAGAGTCCCTGAGTAGAGCTGCTGCTGCCTTTCCAGGCAAGTTTGTTCTTAAATAACTTACATTTGCTTTTGTTTCCCATTCTGCTTACTTATGGAAACTTATTCAAAAGTCACTTCCATGGTTGGAATTGTGCTGTAGAAAGACCAGGGCATATTGCCTCTGTGATGTTTGTGTGTCCACCCACCCGTGCCCAGGCCCTCTTACCCCCCAGGACGCTGTTTTCACTGTGACCATAAAATGGCCAGAGAGAACGCTGCCATTAGTGGACCTCTGCTGCACCAGTCTGTATGCAGACATGCCCACATTGGCCTCTCAGCCCTTGTGGATCTTTCTGCATGCCCCCCTGGGCTCTTTCACAAATGTACGCATGCTCGCATCCATCTGCTCACCCCCCCTCCCTGCCCCACTGCAGTGCATGCACAGGTTTCTTCCCTCATGTTCTGTATTCAGACAAAGCTTTGATGTTTAACCTGCTGAGGTCGATAAATGAGCACCATACTCTGTTGGTAATGAGCAGCGCTCAGAAGCCTGTAGCGCTATGTAACTGCAAAAATGAATACTAAATAAATTGTGCAGTGCGTGCGCATGCTCAGTCGTGACTTATAGTTAAATAGTGGGGGCAGGGCCGCCGAAATAGCAGAGGCATCTATGTACAGAGAAAAGCAGTAGGGGCAGGGGAGGGGGTGCTTAGGGCAGTGTCTACACGCCTCAGCCATTTTACACCGGCCCAGGGCGTGGGTGAGGGGGTGCCCCTGCCTTAGATCTTGTTTGATGTGGTCAAGGCTCAGTGCTGTCCTGATGAGCCATCTCCCCGAGCAGTAACAAGAGGCGGGTAGGGAAAAGCATGCTGATGTCAAGGAGAAGGGAGGGGTCGCCTGGCGTTCCACAAGACCCTCTTTCATGGGGGATCTGGGCTGGGCTGAGGGTCTCATCAGGATCGAAAGTCAGAGAGGCAGGGCCCTTTTGTTGGAGAGGGCAATTTTCTCACACCCCAGTCTATATTTACACAATAATCTGCTTTCCTCATTTTGCGATTAACATGCCCGCCCCCATTAAGAAATTACCTGCAAATAAAACGCCTCTTTGAAGAAAGCACATCAGTGTTTGGGCTGCCGTAAGAGGGCACACTGCACCCCACCCATGTGTGACAGCATACTGCCGGGAACTCACAGGGTCTCAATCCCCGACTCTTTAAGCAATGCCCCATCTCTCTATAGGCTGCTACTTCCTAAAGCGCCTTGAACATTGCCCCCTCGGCACACACACGTTGGCTGGGCATTCGGAAGCCTCAACCAAGTTCAGTGAGGATCTTGCATCGGGAGTGTTTTCAATCCACTTGAGTATGTCATCAAACTGAAAAAAGAGGAATTGTTTCCATAACCTCTTACTCCGCTTACCCCACTTTCCCGGTACACGGGCAAATATGCCTGATGTCGGTAGGATTTTCTGACGGGTAGGAAAAAATGACAGGTCAGGCAGTCGGATTTTCCTACCCTGTTACTTTTTCCTACCCCTGGGTGGGTTGCCCAATGCCTGCTCTCGGTAGGATTTTCTGATGGGTAGCAAAAAATCACAGGTCTGGCAGTCAGATTTTCCTACCCCGTCACTTTTTCCTACCCCTGGGTAGGTTGCCCAATGCCTGCTTTCGGGAGGATTTTCTGACAGGTAGGAAAAAATGACAGGTCAGGCTGTCAGATTTTCCTACCCCGTCACTTTTTCCTACCGCTGGGTGGGTTGCCCAATGCCTGCTCTCGGTAGGATTTGCTGATGGGTAGCAAAAATTACAGGTCAGGCTGTCAGATTTTAATACCGCGTCACTTTTTCCTACCTCTGGGTGGGTTGCCCAATGCCTGCTCTCGGTAGGATTTTCTGACGGGTAGCAAAAATTACACGTCAGGCTGTCAGATTTTCCTACCCCGTCACTTTTTCCTACCCCTGGGTGGCTTGCCCAATGCCTGCTCTCGGTAGGATTTTCTGATGGGTAGCAAAAAAATGACAGGTCAGGCTGTCAGATTTTCCTACCCTGTCACTTTTTCCTACCTCTGGGTGGGTTGACCAATGCCTGCTCTCGGTAGGATTTTCTGATGGGTAGCAAAAAATAATACGTCAGGCTGTCAGATTTTCCTACCCTGTCACTTTTTCCTTCCTCTGGGTTGGTTGCCCAATGCCTGCTCTCGGTAGGATTTTCTGATGGGTAGCAAAAAATGGCAGGTCAGGCTGTCCGATTTTCCTACCCCTGGGTGGGTTGACCAATGCCTGCTCTCGATAGGATTTTGTGATGGGTAGCAAAAAATGACAGGTCAGGCTGTCAGATTTTCCTACCCCGTCACTTTTTCCTACCCCTGGGTGGCTTGCCCAATGCATGCTCTCGGTACGATTTTATGACGGTTAGCAAAAAATGACAGGTCAGGCTGTCAGATTTTCCTACCCGTCACTTTTTCCTTCCTCTGGGTTGGTTGCCCAATGCCTGCTCTCGGTAGGATTTTCTGACCGGTAGGAAAAAATGACAGGTCAGGCTGTCAGATTTTCCTACCCCGTCACATTTTCCTACCCCTGGGTGGCTTGCCCATGCCTGCTGTCGGTAGGATTTTCTGACAGGTAGCAAAAAATGACAGGTCAGGCTGCCAGATTTTCCTACCCCGTCACTTTTTCCTACCCCTGAGTAGGTTGCCCAATGACTGCTGTCGGTAGGATTTTCTGACGGGTAGCAAAAAATGACATTACAATTCCTGTCAGATTTTCTTACCGCGTCAGATTTTCCTATCGGTAGGATTTTCTGACGGGTAGCAAAAAATGACGTTACACCGGGGCTCTGCCAAACTGACTTTCCTGACCTGTTTTCCTAGTTCGATAAATCACATAAGGGACAATATTGCCAGTACATGTCACTGTCAGCTTTGTTTATAGCCACATCCTCCGTAAAAGACATTCTGAAAGTTTTTACCAATGAAGAAGAGAGAAAATGTTTTAGAGAGAATATATGTTTTGATTGGTGGAGCATATTATATTGAGGTCTTCGATTTTTGCAGAATATTATGTTGAAGTATTTTCGTTAAAATGATTTCATACAATAAATATGTAAGAATCCTGTATTTCCTTCAAAGGAAAAGGAAGAGGCAGGGGAGCTGCTGGACTTATAAGTGGGGTTGGGAGGGGGGTTGGAATCATTAAAAAAAGTTTTTTTAAAAACAAGGGAATTTAGGGTGGAGGGAGGATGGCGGGTGCGGAGCAAGCCACCAGACGGCTTGGAACGCGGGCTAGATCGGGAGTATCAGCGAGCGTTTCCAGCCACCTGATTGGCCGGCTCCCACCCGCCGGGTGCTGAAGCCCATGATTTTAAACACCAAAAGGTGGAGTGGCGGGCTTATTATCTAACAACAACCATTAACGTAGCAGGCTTTTCTTCGGTGTCCGTCACCCCTGGAATGGGTGACATGTCTCCATGGCGGACCAGCCTCTTGCAGTTGGGCCATTGACTGCCTCATAGGGCTTCCAGAGTACTGCTTGGGGAAAGAGTACAAGGCGATACCCCTACCTCTCTTGGGTCACGACCTGTGTTTGGATATGGCCAGTCTGTGAAGGCAGTACACGCTCTAGAGAGACGTTGCCCTGCTGACTTTCAGACAGGAGCTGTGGTTAATGGCTGGCAGCAGGAGAGGACTCTGGCCATCTTCAACCACTAGGTTGTCTAGGCAAGGCCCAGTGGGTATGAGGACCAGTGGTGGAGCCAGGGGGTAGTGGTAACGGCCACTGCCCCTGGCTTCCACCTGGTGGCCAGACCGCCCCCAGCCTCCCCCTGGCATCCTATTATCCGCCCCCCTTGGCACCAAAAGCTGGCCCTGCTACTGATGAAGAGGCTAAGGCCCTCCTCTCAGCCCGTCCTCGGTCAGCCTGGCTACACATCTGTCTGTAGAACCACTCCAGTGCTTCAAGTGTTGACTGACAAGGCGACAACCAATGAATATATTGCTTCCACTGCCAGCTGATGTTGGCTTCCTGTGCATGTACCAGCTGGCACTGAATACTATCGGGCGGCTACTTCCTTTCTAGGCCTAGGAGTAAACACTCTCAAGAAACTGAGGCCTACACCCAATCTAAGATGGCTGGAATCTGGGAGCTAAAGTATTTCTGGTGGCCTGCCTAGGAGATCACCCCGTCCGAGTGCTGGCTGCCAGTCCATGAGGACTAACAGCAGCTCTACCAAAGATTTCCTTTTTTCCTTGGAGGACCCTGCCACCTATCGAGCTTAGGGTAATGGGTGAGCAACTGGTTGGACCCTCATAGCTGCCGCAGTCTGCACCAGTCTCTGCGCTGTTGGGAGACGGGAGGGGTTATGTTTCAACTCAAGTCTCGGGTGCACGCTGGAAGGCCTCATTCAAAACCTGTGAATGGGGCAGAAGGTAAACATGGTTCCTGTAGGGGCTTTCCAACCGTTCTGAACTTTAACATCGCCCCATGTCATTCCCTGGGAGGCTGGGGTGGGTTAGCAGCGTACTGCCTCAACTCCACCCCCTCCTTCATGCAGTCTCATATCCAAGGAGGCAGGGTCGGCCTTAACAATGGCAGCGGCCCGGGC